>NC_088712.1:33509127-34188123 GCF_963576615.1 Watersipora subatra
CTTGTTTTAGGTAGCAAAGTATGCGCAGCACTGGTCTTTGTCATGGTTCTAGGTGAGTCTATAGCTACAAATATTTCACTGAAGCCCTTTTGTCTTATTCTATAGCATAAACATGGCGTGTGAATAGTGCTGATGCATGCTGTTCATCTGTATTTGCATGTATATAACTTTTCATTATGACTGTCTGTCTGATCATCAAGGATATCTTTATATTTTAATAGATGTGTAAAAACTCATTTAGGCATTTAAACCAAAATTCATTAAGAAAAGGTGTGCCTTGCGTTGTTATGCCTAAACAATGTAAATTGTTTTATTTATTCATTTGTGTTAGCTTGTTATGTCATTATAACTTGTTATGCTAGTGTTAGGTAGCATAACAAGCTATAATAGCATAAAAAGGTAAAAAGTTATAACATAAGCATTAGCTAACATAAAATATATTCTTTTCTTACAGTTGCCATGACACTTGGGCATCAACCATCTTATCAACCTTCTCATCAACATACGCCCCACTCCTATGGTAAGACCTTGCTCTTGCATATATTCATTTATTTAAAATATTTATCTATCATTATATTTATTTTCAATCACTTTATTGGCAATAAGTTAGTTTAAAAAGGAAATGTTTTGCAAAATATGTCATACAAGAACCATAAAACAGGGCAAACGCAACTCAATAAAATAAAATAAATGGTTTATAAACATTATTTTAACCCTTTTGCATGAATCTACATCCTTTTTGTCTTTTTACCAGTCTACCCGTAGGAGATATAATCACATCAGATCCCATAATAAGTAGATGCTGTATACAACTTGCTGGAACACATCTTACATAGCTAGCAGTACACTATAATATAGCTGGTGCACATCTTACATAGCTAGCAGTACACTATGGTATAGCTGGTACACATGTTACATAGCTAGCAGTACACTTTAGTATAACTGCTACACTTCTTACATAGCTAGTAGTACACTATAGTTTAGCCGGTACACACCTTACATAGCTAGCAGTACACTATAGTATAGCTGCTACACATCCTACATAGCTAGCAATACACTGTAGTATAGCTGGTACACATCTTACATAGCTAGCAGTACACTATAGTATAACTGCTACACATCTTACATAGCTAGCAGTACACTATAGTTTAGCTAGTACACATGTTACATAGCTAGCAGTATACTAAAGCATAACCGGTACACATCTTACATAGCTAGCAGTACACTATAGTATAACTGCTACACATTTTACATAGCTAGCAGTACACTAAAGTATAACCGGTACACTTCTTACATAGCTAGCAGTACACTATAGTATAGCTGCTACACATCCTACATAGCTAGCAGTACACTATAGTATAGCTGGTACACATCTTACATAGCTAGCAGTACACTATAGTATAACCGGTACACATCTTACATATCTAGCAGTACACTATAGTATAACTGCTACACATCTTACATAGCTAGCAGTACACTATAGTTTAGCTAGTACACATCTTACATAGCTAGCAGTATACTAAAGCATAACCGGTACACTTCTTACATAGCTAGCAGTACACTATAGTATAACTGCTACACATCTTACATAGCTAGCAGTACACTATAGTTTAGCTAGTACACATCTTACATAGCTAGCAGTATACTAAAGCATAACCGGTACACTTCTTACATAGCTAGCAGTACACTATAGTATAGGTCGATGACTTCAGTAAAGTTATAGTGACTTCCTAATGATTATGCATCTATTTAAGCTTTTATGTATTAGCGTATTTAGAGTAGATTTGTTCACAATCAATATGGGAATGAAACAGCTGAGAACACCTCAGTTGGGGCTTATCCTCTAGAAATAATGGTGATATTAAAGGCATCTGAGCTTGAAAGATTTTCAGAATAGTTTTAAAAGCAGATATATTTGTTATACAGGTTAAACAGGTATATGTTTTTCTAGCAAAATAATGTTAGTATTACTAAAACAATTAAACTAAATCGTAGATTTAATTTGTTGTCATGCCAATTTAAAAGTCTTCGAACATTTTGTTAATGCCTAGATATTTATCTGACTGCTATAACTATTATAGATAGTGAATACCTGCTAGAATGTGTCTTGTTCTACTGCCTGTAGTGGTCAAATACTGGTCTCAATGGGGGAGCTACGGAGCTTGTTCAGTAACTTGTGGATGGGGAGAGCAGCGCAGGTACAGAACGTGCCTATCTAAAACTCGATATGGATATGGGAACCCTGTCTATTTTTGCTTTGGACCAAGCTACAGCAGACAAAAATGCCATGCTGGGAACCCTAGTAAGCAAACACATTCATTATCCAATGTTTAAACATAAGTATGAAAGAACACAACGTCGGTGCATGAGGGATTACAATGTCGGATATGATTCCATGTCTTTGCAAACTGTTTCTCTTTCTTAACAGTTGATGGTGAATGGTCGCACTGGTCATCGTGGGCAACTATCCAAGGATATAAAAAAAAGAGAACGAGACAATGTAACTACCCTCCACCAAGCTGTGGTGGAAGATACTGCTACGGATCCAGCATTGAAAAGAAGACTTCTTTACATTACCCGACACCTTCTACGCATTACCCGACACCTTCTCGACATTACCCGGCACTTTCTCCACATTACCCGACACCTTCTCGACATTACCCGACACCTTCTCAACATTACCCGACACCTTCTCCACATTACCCTACACCTTCTCCGCATTACCCGGCACCTTCTCGACATTACCCGACACCTTCTCGACATTACCCGACACCTTCTCCACATTACCCTACACCTTCTCCGCATTACCCGGCACTTTCTTCACATTACCCGACACCTTCTCGACATTACCCGACACCTTCTCCGCATTACCGGGCACCTTCTCCATATTAACCGAAACCTTCTCCACATTAACCGACAGCTTCTCCACATTACCCGACACCTCCACAGTCTCCGGCACCTCACCGAGTCACCTGTCCTCTTATCATTGTGATTGGCTATAAAAAAGGTATAATCGTTATGGCAGCAACTAATATCGAGCAATGCTGGAAAGTTACGTAACCTCAACAAAATGTTGATGATTTACTTATGACTTCCTATACGCAAGCTTGAGATAAATACCACTGACTCTTGATCAGCAGCAGCGTTGCTGCCGGTAATTAATGATAGCGCCAATGACCTCTCATTATATGTTGACTCTTATTTTGTGTTGTTTTTTACTGATCGTTGTTTCTAAATTACTTGGTTGTCTGTTTGAAGTTGAGTTGTTTTTACTAAATACATGTCTTGCTCTTTACACTCATGCTTTGACAAGTAAAATGCATTTGAAGTGTCTGAATCGCGATTCCCAATTACATGCTTGAGTATTAACCTACCTACTGAAGGCAAACTCATGTGCCTAAATGTACAAAAAGGTTTTATCCAAGCACTTCGAAAATATCTTCGAATGACTTCTTGTTTCTTGGGTTGACACAAAAATGGTTCCAATCTGCAGTGTTACCATGTCTTTTTTTGGTGTATTTTCGACAGCCCTAAGCGAGTAGCGAATATTGTGTATGAATAGCTACTGAAATTTATGACCCATCACGCTGATTACTTCTCCAATAATATTTTAACGATGTTAAAGCGAGAACTTAAAAAGGTGAAAAGTGGCAAATTTGGTTTATCATTTTAAAAAAGTGTTAGAGTGCTGTATACTCACTTTTAAGTTGGTAATGACATTTAGACACGCATGTGTATGTGGGGACACCAAGCCGTTTATTAGAAGCTGCCGATTATGGTCTCTCAGCAATAGACAGAAATAGTATTCTAGTTTTAGCTGTTTTAAGAAGAGATAATTGTTGTTAAAGATATTCATATAAATGATTTTGTTACCAAAGACAGTAACTTACATAAAAACTTGCTGTTATACGTTCATCTTTGCACAACAACTCTTAAGTTCAACTTTAAGGGCATTACTAGGAGGATTGTCTGTTTTGCCAAAATAACTAAATATTGTGTCTAAGTATGTGGGTTAGAAATGCTAAATAGCATAGCATAACTTTAAACATTAAAATGCGAGCAATGATTAATGGAAAACTTGAAGATATGGCATAATTTTTGAGTTTATACAATTGTATATGTTTTGATAAACATCAACGATGTGATATGACAGTACACAGGAATAATGTATCTATTTCAAAGACTCTTGTCACGAGAGAGTTTTTATATCTATGGGTTGGAATGACCAACTCCGCTACAGCTGAGCTAGATAGAAGCCAAGTCTATGTCCTTGAAACAACAGATGTAGCATCTATGGGTTATTCACATTTAAAAGAAGCAAATACATCAGATGTAACACTTTAATCTCTCATGTTGTTTTAATTAAATGTACTATGTGTATATCCCATCTTATACAGTTTCAAATTTTTAAATACATTTGTGTGCATAAAAAACATTTAAACACAAATTTCATGTTTTCCTGATCCGTAAAATTCCTCTTGGCTTTACTTTGTCCCAAAGACATTTTGTCAAAAGGTTTAGTGTGAAGCATCTTTATGCCTTGACAGTAGGTAACATGTAGCTGAGAGAAATACTCCCTGTCTCATCACTCACTCATGTATTCAGTATGAGTATTCAGTATGAGTCATAGCACATCCATCACAGCAGTCACCCTTCATATCACATTATTCCCAAAACAAATTTAGCATCCACTGCTTTCTTATGTGTCATGGAGTATTGTAGTGGACTGACATGCCCCCCCCATAGCCATTTCAATGTGTCATGGAGTATAGTAGTGGACTGACATGACCCCCCATGGCCATTTCAAGTCGAGGGTGATCTAAGCAGGTTAGAAAGTAATGTATTAACAGAAAGATAATATTAAATTGTTATTCAAACACCAACAACAGGCAGCAGATTATTTTCAATTTTCCCTTTGGTCAATCGGTCAATGGGTTGGCATCGGGTCGGGTCGGCGTCGGGTTAGCATCAGGTCCCTTTCTCTCTCTGCATATCTTTTCCAAATTAGACTTTCTATTGCAGAAAATTTTAATTTTGAAAATATTTGCTCATTTCTTCTTTACTAGTTGCTAGTTACTGGTTCATGCACTAGGTACTAGGTACTGGCCTGTTCATGTCAAATATGAGAAGATTTTTCTATCAGCTTCTTAATGGAAGACATAAAATACAATATTCCCAGCATGAACTATCAAAATTAGTTCATATACAATCCTTGCTTACAAAAAACATCGTTAAGACTTTTCACTCGCATTATCTGCTTGGCTTTTCTTCATACTATTGGCACTATTGAAATGATGGACAAACAAACCTGTCTAGGCAACTCTCTTCGAATAGGGCAGCACGATGTTGTTTTTCCACAAACATACAAACTATTGTTGATCTATGTGAAGATAGAAAATTGAAGTTATTTCAAGGTTTTTTATTTTTCAAGGTCAATGCTGGTTTTTATTAACCACAATAAGGCCGTACAGCGGATGTTCCTAAAATATGAATAATCCATTCATATTATACATTCGTAGTATATATGCATGTAGGTGTATATACTAGCTCTACCTGCTGTAATGGAAGTACAGTAGATGCTCCCACAATGTAAATAATCCGTTCCAGGATCGTTTACGTTATAAGAACAGTAAATACATGTAAATTGCCTAATTTGTTTTTTCCAAACCCTTCCCATTGACACTTCAAAGAAGACAAAACTAGACTTAACACTTCAATTCAATGATTGTACAGTAACTGTAGTAACAGTAGCTGTACACTCATTTAAGATTCATGATTACAGTCGATTTACAAGAAATTAAGGAGGGCACAACTTCAATGTTAATTTACATCGATTCTTTTATTTTTTATAGACAGCTAGATCTATTCTGCAAAAATGAATAAATAAAAAAAATATTTTAAATGACAAAAATTAAGTAAAAAAAAGTGTCTTTGCTATAATAAGAGCGGTGTCCGTCTGTCCGTCTGTCCGTCTGTCCGTCTGTCCGTCTGTCCGTCTGTCCGTCTGTCCGTCTGTCCGTCTGTCCGTCTGTCCGTCTGTCCGTCTGTCCGTCTGTCCGTCTGTCCGTCTGTCCGTCTGTCCGTCTGTCCGTCTGTCCGTCTGTCCGTCTGTCCGTCTGTCCGTCTGTCCGTCTGTCCGTCTGTCCGTCTGTCCGTCTGTCCGTCTGTCCGTCTGTCCGTTTCTCTATCCTTCACCAGGGTTTGAAGTTAAGATAAAAGATCGTTTTTAATGAAACTTGAACCTGTAACATTAAGCTTTGTATATCGACAGTCTAATGTCTGCACCAACCAATCACATCCAAACGTTGTTGAATAAGTGTTCAGTTACTTACCGGTTTTCAGAAATCGACACACTAAACAATCACTCATAGTAAACAAAGCTTCCAGGGTATATATAATGATATATATATATATATATATATATATATATATATATATATATATATATATATATATATATATATATATATATATATATATGATATATATAATAAAGATAATGCTAGACTTCGTTTCACTCCCAATTGCGGCGAGAGAGAAATTGATATTTTGTTGGCTAACTACAAAATTCTCATTATTCAAATCGAATATCTACTGTATATGACAACTCCATATATAGCAACTCTGTATATGACAACTCCATATATAGCAACTCTGTATATGACAACTCCATATATAGCAACTCTGTATATGACAACTCCATATATAGCAACTCTGTATATGACAACTCCGTATATGACAACTCTGTATATGACAACGCCATATATGACAACTCTGTATATGCCAACTCCATATATGATAACATGTTGCAACAAAAAATCATTCTTGTGAAGAACCTTGGATAGACAAATAGATAGTCTAGCAAGGTTTGTTTCACAAACTTAGTTGCTAATCTAAGAGTCTCTTTTACAAGAAAAGATCATTTTTTAATTTGTTCAAACTGTAGTCAAATTTATGTTGATTTCATCCAATGACCTCCATCCATTTCATCAACGGTAGAACTGCAGCTATTAAAAGTGCAAGAGGCTCAAAGTATTACAAGGTCTCCGTACTCCTTGTTTTTCTTGTACAGCTTGTTTTTCAATTTGCTTTTACCCTTTGCATTCTTAGCATTTTATCAGATCTACACAATATCATGGTGGTTTCTCTTCTACAATATTTTTATCAAATTCTTCAAATTGGTTTAAAAGTTTTCTATGACTGAATACAATAAATTTTGTCCCGAAGAATAGATTAACTTTAATCAGTTGCCGTGACATCTGACAGATTTCTACTGCCGGCAGCATATGAAACCTTTTCATAACATCTGACAGATCGTTACTGCCAGCAACATAATAAACTATATGTTACAATTATGAACAGTGTCTGTCATATGACATAAATACAACATTTGTATGTATTAACTTACCGCATGATTTGATTGTTTTAGAGTGTTTTTGTTGCCTGATTTAGACCAATAGTTGTCAATAACATTCACTGTTGCAAATGTCATTGGATTGCACTATATAGAGCAGTCATAGCTTAGTGGTCTACCTCTCCTGACCTATGACTAGTAGCTTCGAGTTGTATTCCCAAAAGAACTGCCGGTAACATCTCGACTTAACTCGCTCTCTGCAATGGTATGTCTCCAATTACTGAGGTTGCCAGGCATGCTCAGCCAAGATCACCGAGCCATTGCAACGTCACACTTATGAAGTTTTGGTCTGCAACAAGCAAAACTGATAGCATACTTAGCAGAAGGTATGATATGCTCTATACTTCATGTTTGAGATACAGCTCACACACTGTAATTAACAATTGAGATACAGCTCACACACTGTATATAACAATTGAGATACAGCTCACACACTGTAGTTAACAATTGAGATACAGCTCACACACTGTAAATAACAATTGAGATACAGCTCACACACTGTAATTAACAATTGAGATACAGCTCACACACTGTAATTAACAATTGAGATACAGCTCACACATTGTAATTAACCAATTGAGATACAGCTCACACACCGTAATCTAGGACAGCTAAACAAGTGGTTGTATTGGATTTATTATAGACTGTTTGTAACAGGTAAAACAACTCCTTGAGTAAAATTTGACGAGTGTTTTTTTATCTTTTTGATTAAAATGAAATAGATTTTGCCATTTAATAAAATAAGTGATTAAGCCTCAACATTCGTGTGTGTTCAATGTGTCTCTCCTCGTTATTGATTGAGCGATTTATTAGTAAAAGTGTAACACATACTTAATTTGTCTTGACGAATATTATTACTTTATGCGATAGTGCCTTTTATACTGTTTAACCGACACATATTTGTGTTCCAGCTAGAGAAGCTGACAGACAAGACAATCCCCATTCATGCGCATACAAATTTTTTACCCTTATCTTGAGTGTTTGATTGAAAGGAGTTTTTTGGCAGATACCGCAGCCGAAATGCATCTGGAGTTGCTTTATCCTGACTTCATGAACGGATGAATCTTGTGTTACTTGTCAGATAACAACTTGGCATTTTTGTTCACCTGTTGACAACTAGAACTCTGTGACTTACAAACTAGTTTATAAAGTAAATAGCAAGCCAAGACGTAACGACTCCTTAAGCCATCAGACAACCGGCCAGTTCAGCTGCATTAATTAGATCAGTAAATACGCTACCTGAAAAACCAATACGTGGTCTCTGCAGACAGCACTTCTTATAACAAAACTGTCAATTTTTGACTGAATATGTTAATATTTTGAAATTCTACGGTAAAGTATTTATATGAAACAGCTTTGCTAAAAATTTTTAGTTTTGCAAATGTTTAGCATATGTTGCAATAGTTTGTTGTTAAGATGATCAATATCACAGATAAATAGTGTTTGACCATAGTTAAAGATAGTGTCTGACCAGAGTTAGAGATAGTGTCTGACCAGAGTTAGAGATAGTGTCTGACCAGAGTTAGAGATAGTGTCTGACCAGAGTTAGAGATAGTGTCTGACCAGAGTTAGAGATAGTGTCTGATCAGAGTTAGAGATAGTGTCTGATCAGAGTTAGAAATAGTGTCTGACCAGAGTTAGAGATAGTGTCTGATCAAAGTTTGAGATAGTGTCTGACTAGAGTTAGAAATAGTGTCTGATCAGGGTTAGAGATAGTGTCTGATCAGAGTTAGAGATAGTGTCTGACCAGAGTTAAAGATAGTGTCTGATCAGAGTTGTCAAGTGGTTGCTTTTTATAGATATTATATTGTGGGAGGATAAATGGAACAACTCTGTTGTCTTTAGCTAACTCTATTGATCATAATAAGTGGAACAGGTAAAACACTCCGAGCGTGTTCCACCCATCCAGGAGTGGAAAAATATTTATTGAAGTCTTCTTATATTCTTCCTTCCTTTTTAGGTCTTTTATCATTTCATTGTCAGCTAGTTTTATCCATTCATCATACTTGCCTTTTTTCATTATCATTGTGGCACACTTTTATAATCCAAAGCCCATTCTTACGTCATCTATGATTATTCAGATCATCTGAACTAGACTTTCCAACTCTTCTTTTCTGTTTCCATACAAACTCAGATCATCCATGTAAAGTAGATGACTTATCCTATCATTGGTGTTTCTATTCATTACATATCCTTGCTTTGCATTCAGTAGCAAAATATACATAAGTATAAGACAAATAGACATAAGTATATGACAAATACACATAAGTATAAGACAAATAGACATAAGTATAAGACAAATAGACATAAGTATAAGACAAATAGACATAAGTATAAGACAAATAGACATAAGTATAAGACAAATAGACATAAGTATAAGACAAATAGACATAAGTATAAGACAAATTACAAATGGTAGAGAGATAGTGCATCTTCTTGAAATATGCTTTTTTTCATTTCCACTGACCCAAAACTTTCTCTGTTGGATTCCAGGATAGTGGTCTACTCTGTCATACTTTGCTTCAGGAATACTCGCATTTCCTCCAAAGCTTTTATCATGTTGTCCAGTAACAAATCATCTCGGGTTTTTCTGTACCAACTTTGATATTCTTTTTTCTTTCCTCCAACCAAATCATTGCATTCAAGATACTGATAAGATATCATCAGATATCATCAGATATCAGTGAAATCAACAATTTCCAGATAGTAGGAAGACAGGTTATGGGTTTATAGTTTCCTGATGCTGTGCCTTTACTTCTATCCTTCTGCATCAAAACAGTTCTCTCAGTTGTCTCCTCTTGTCCACGCATTTATCCACATAGTTTGCCAGCGTTCAATGCAGCCCAGTGAGATTCTTTAATCAGAACCCATGTCCTCCATCAGGCCTTGGTTATTTCTAGTTTGGCATTTTTGATAGTGCTCTGTAGTCTTTTCATGCATATCCTTATATCATTATTTCTCTCATTTTTCTACAGACTTTTTCTCACCTTTTTTAGCCAAAAGGCTCCCTTATTATGAGCCATGGCTTGCCCCCAAAATTCTTTTGAGAAATCGTTGGCTTCTACGCTGTTAAAGCTAAGTTGAAGTTGTTAATCCTTATTATTGGTTTTATCAGAGCTTAAGCTGGTCTTGTTTACTGTCATCGACCTAGTTCCACCAGGCTGGTATAGACCTAGTTCCACCAGGCTGGTATAGACCTAGTTCCACCGGGCTGATATAGACAATATCTCCCTCACGATGTTAGCCGATCCTAATTTTTCAATTTTTTCTCATCAACTCTTAGTAGATCCATCCAATCAGTTACCCAATGTTTGGCACCGAGAGCTCCTACTACGATAAAGAAAACTTATGCTGTTGTCATCCAGATCCAAGTTACCTCCGGTGCCAGGTCCTGATATTTCCCAAATTATTTTATTATTATTATTAGTCCTGTTATTGTTATATTCATTAGAATTATGATTCTTATGTATCACTTGTTAGATGATAAGTAAAACAAGTATTCTTTCAATCACTGTTTTTGCCTTTTTAGCAATTTTAGTGAGTTTCACATATTGTTAATCGACAAACGGTTGAAATCTATATTAACAGTCTATGTCTATTAACAGTCTATGTCTATTAACAGTCTATGTCTATTAACAGTACAAACTGTCAATAGACAAGGTGTGCTTTGGTAGGTTTGGCATGTTGCCCATCACCATATCTAGCATAAAAACGATTGTCTCAACAAAAAAAGTAAACGTAGCTGGAATTTGATGTGAATTATTTTGTGGCTCTCCACAACACAGTCTCCCTATTGCTGTCAGATAAACTCCAGCTTAGGTTTTATTGCTGTAACAAATTTGGTACCCATGGTTGAAAGTTACAACATTTTTTTGAAGTTAGTAACACTAACATAGTAGACCTCTTGTTCGAGTTTCTAAAACTTGCAATAAACAGCAAATAAAGCTAATTTATTTATAATTCTTTCATCTTTATAAATTTAATTTTAAGATATTGATTATCTTGTTTTATTTGATTCCATGGCTGCCACTCGCTGCCACTCGCTGCCACTCGCTGCCACTCGCTGCCACTCGCTGCCACTCGCTGCCACTCGCTGTCACTCGCTGCCACTCGCTGCCACTCGCTGCCACTCGCTGCCACTCGCTGCCACTCGCTGTCACTCGCTGCCACTCGCTGCCACTTGCTGCCACTCGCTGGACTGTCACTCGCTGGACTGCCACTCGCTGGACTGTCGCTCGCTGAACTGTCACTCGCTGAACCGTCACTCGCTGGACTCTCTTAGAGCGTGACTGGCCACTCATTCAAATGGTAACAATGACCATGTCATGGAAGTAGGGGTGCACTAATTACAAGCCAAGGTTAATATATAACCGTTGATTGATTTGAAATTGAGGTAAATATCTGTAGTCTAAACTTATTTATTACTTCCCATCATTATTCGTTATGTAAGTATCTAAAAAAACAATTAATATTCATCACATTCTTTTCAGACACCCAGATCTGTCAATTACAAGTTGGTATGTTATAATAATCGGTTTCAATATCACCCAGGGTTGACATGTTCAACAATCAGTCATGTCTAAACTGTGGGAAATGTGAATATTGCCTAAAACCTTCTCAAAGATATTCATTGCTTCGCTACCAGCCTTTTTTGGGTCCTCGCTTGGTCAAACCTTCTACTAATCAATGATCTAAAGGATTTTCTTGTTATTGTTCAAAGATGGTTCCTCCATATTTATTTGACAATTCTTTTTAACAACAACAAAATGGGACGAAGGGCGTTCTAATTTTGCCCACAAAACACACAATAACTGTTTTAGCGGTTTGAATTGTTTGAAAATAGCGAATAGAGAACAGAAATGGAGAGCTGTTTTGCTAGAAGACTAAAATATACGAGTAGAATCTCTGTTCCTGGAGCCATGATGTTTAGGGTCTCAGCATATAGCAGGGTCTCAGCATATAGCAGGGTCTCAGCATATACCAAGGTGTCAGCATATAGCAAGGTCTCAGCATATAGCAGGGTCTCAGCATATACCAGGGTCTCAGCATATACCAAGGTGTCAGCATATAGCAAGGTCTCAGCATATAGCAGGGTCTCAGCATATACCAGGGTCTCAGCATATAGCAAGGTCTCAGCATATACTAGGGTCTCAGCATATAGCAGGGTCTCAGCATATACCAGGGTCCCAGCATATACCAGGGTCTCAGCATATAGCTAGGTCTCAGCATATACCAAGGTCTCAGCATACAGCAGGGTCTCAGCATATAGCAGGGTCTCAGCATATAGCAGGGTCTCAGGATATACCAAGGTGTCAGCATATAGCAAGGTCTCAGCATATAGCAAGGTCTCAGCATATACCAGGGTCTCAGCATATAGCAAGGTCTCAGCATATACCAGGGTCTCAGCATCTAGCAGGGTCTCAGCATATACCAAGGTCTCAGCATATAGCAGGGTCTCAGTATATACCAGGGTCTCAGCATATAGCAGGGTCTCAGTATATACCAGGGTCTCAGCATATAGCAGGGTCTCAGCATATACCAAGGTCTCAGCATATACCAGGGTCTCAGCATATAGCAGGGTCTCAGCATATACCAAGGTCTCAGCATATAGCAGGGTCTCAGCATATACCAGGGTCTCAGCATATAGCAGGGTCTCAGCATATACCAGGGTCTCAGCATATAGCAAGTAATTGAGTCATAAAGCAGTAACTAGAAATTCCACTGTCATACAGCCCACGACCAAAGTGATATAGAAAAAAGAAAGTGTACTGATAGTTGAGAAATGCAATATTAGCAGTCAAATGGCACTGCAGTGCAATAGGATAACTGCAATGGTAGCTGCAATGTACTGGGTGTTATTATGTACAACAAACAGCAATAATGAAAGGAAAAGATTATATGTTTATATCTCTTCCCCTGCAATATAAATGCAATATTAGAAGTAAAATGCACTAATATTATTAGAATAACCAACATTATTAATATAGTAATACAGTAATAATAGAAAAACAATGCACAATTTTGTTTACATTTCAAAACATCATAGCAATCAATATCAAGAAGTTGTAATAGTTATCTAGTTTTTAAAAAAATCTATTTAACAAAATTATTTAGAAAAATAATAACAGTAACATATTGCCCAACATCGGTCACTATATACTTTGATCTTGTAAATTCGAATGACTGTTCTTATAATTAAATCTTATAAAATCGAATAATTATTCTTATAATTAAACATTGTAATAATCTTATAAGAAACGTTAGAAAAATATCATCGTCATTTCCTTTACTTTCACTGCTTTGGACATCAGTTGGAATACCAAAGTACTCATAAGTGTCTAAAATGTCAGTTACTTTGAAATCGGCAAAACAGAAACGATTACTTTTCAGTATTTCTACATTAGTTACAAAAACCTCCGGCAATTCGACAAGGCTATAGATTGGTGAAATGTGCACATTTTTATCGTGAAATGCGCACGACTTAATGGTTCTACTCTCTGTCTCATGGCCTTATTGGCGTTCCGTTGGCCAGTCTTAATTTTGATTAAAAACGGCTTGTCAAAGGTTTAATAGGGATTTTAGGCCAAATTAATCTGTCTATTTATGTATAATCCGATCAGATGGGTAAGGTTTAGGATATTGTCTACAAATTTCAAAGACTTGATAGCATATTTAAATAGGTTTATATGAGTTTTGTATCGTTATTATATTTAAACAACTTCATTGAAAAATGGTTAAATTTGTTGATGATGTTTGCAACGGCCGTTGACGAATAATTTTAGTGAGTTGTGTGCACATATGCATTTATCATAAAGCTCCCGAACAATCGCTTCGCTCGTGTTTGGTCATGGGATAATAGTTTGAATAGAATCATACAGGAGCAATAGTAACCTCACCCAAAACATATTCCAGCATAACAAGCATTGCTTATACTATGTTAGATGTGTTATCTGTTGATGCAAGCAAACGGAGTGATAATCACAGTGAGGGGCTCACCAGAAACTAAAAGTAAATTAATGCGTTTCGTCTCAATATTAGTAAAACTGTTTCTGAAATGATTCTGTCAATAAAATTCAATATAAAGATAACATTTCTCAGTACCGTATTAGATAACAGATAAAATTATAAAATATTAGTGAAGCGATAGATAGAATGCCTAAAATTAAATCAAAAGACAAAGCTTGTTTGATCTATGAAAGGTTACTGTTAAGTGAGCTATATTTATATTTAGGCTTTCAGAGTAAGTTGGTTGTTTAGTTCCACAGAGAAAGCTCAACTGATGAATCACTGGGGATTAAACCACCAAGAAGCCTCCTACAAGAGAATAATTATGCTAAAGGTGCAATTGTATACGACCATATGTATCTCGTTCCAAGTGAGTCAACCGCACTGATCAGGTGCTGAAGGTTGCGCTATCATTAATAATAGAAGGCTATAAAACTAGGCATATATTTGCATATAAATTAAAGCAAGAAATCATGTTTATAAAATTGATTGTCTCCTATATACAGTATACTTATATACTTATATATATACTTTTTACAAACTGTAGTGATTCTCGATAAATTTTATGGTATGTAAGGTACTCCGTACTGCAACACATTTTATGGTATGTAAGGTACTCCGTACTGCAACATATTTTATGGTATGTAAGGTATTCCGTACTTCAACATATTTTATGGTATGTAAGGTATTCCGTACTGCAACATATTTTATGGTATGTAAGGTATTCCGTACTGCAACATATTTTATGGTATGTAAGGTATTCCGTACTGCAACATATTTTATGGTATGTAAGGTACTCCGTACTTCAACATATTTTATGGTATGTAAGGTACTCCGTACTTCAACATATTTTATGGTATGTAAGGTACTCCGTACTTCAACATATTTTATGGTATGTAAGGTACTCCGTACTTCAACATATTTTATGGTATGTAAGGTATTCCGTACTGCAACATATTTTATGGTATGTAAGGTATTCCGTACTGCAACATATTTTATGGTATGTAAGGTATTCCGTACTTCAACATATTTTATGGTATGTAAGGTACTCCGTACTTCAACATATTTTATGGTATGTAAGGTACTCCGTACTTCAACATATTTTATGGTATGTAAGGTATTCCGTACTGCAACATATTTTATGGTATGTAAGGTATTCCGTACTGCAACATATTTTATGGTATGTAAGGTACTCCGTACTTCAACATATTTTATGGTATGTAAGGTATTCCGTACTGCAACATATTTTATGGTATGTAAGGTACTCCGTACTTCAACATATTTTATGGTATGCAAGGTACTCCGTACTTCAACATATTTTATGGTATGTAAGGTATTCCGTACTTCAACATATTTTATGGTATGTAAGGTATTCCGTACTGCAACATATTTTATGGTATGTAAGGTATTCCGTACTTCAACATATTTTATGGTATGCAAGGTACTCCGTACTTCAACATATTTTATGGTATGTAAGGTATTCCGTACTTCAACATATTTTATGGTATGTAAGGTACTCCGTACTTCATCATATTTTATGGTATGTAAGGTACTCCGTACTTCAATATATTTTATGGTATGTAAGGTACTCCGTACTTATATATATTTTATGGTATGTAAGGTACTCCGTACTGCAACATATTTTATGGTATGTAAGGTACTCCGTACTTCAACATATTTTGTGGTATGTAAGGTACTCCGCACTTCAATATATTTTATGGTATGTAAGGTATTCCGTACTTCAACATATTTTATGGTATGTAAGGTACTCCGTACTTCAACATATTTTATGGTATGTAAGGTATTCCGTGCTTCAACATATTTTATGGTATGTAAGGTATTCCGTACTGCAACATATTTTATGGTATGTAAGGTACTCCGTACTTCAATATATTTTATGGTATGTAAGGTATTCCGTACTTCAACATATTTTATGGTATGTAAGGTACTCCGTACTTCAATATATTTTATGGTATGTAAGGTATTCCGTACTTCAACATATTTTATGGTATGTAAGGTACTCCGTACTTCAACATATTTTATGGTATGTAAGGTATTCCGTACTTCAACATATTTTATGGTATGTAAGGTATTCCGTACTTCAACATATTTTATGGTATGTAAGGTACTCCGTACTGCAACACATTTTATGGTATGTAAAGTACTCCGTACTTCAACATATTTTATGGTATGTAAGGTACTCCGTACTTCAATATATTTTATGGTATGTAAGGTACTCCGTACTGCAACATATTTTATGGTACGTAAGGTACTCCGTACTTCAACATATTTTATGGTATGTAAGGTATTCCGTACTTCAACATATTTTATGGTATGTAAGGTACTCCGTACTTCAACATATTTTATGGTATGTAAGGTACTCCGCACTTCAACATATTTTATGATATGTAAGGTATTCCGTACTTCAACATATTTTATGGTATGTAAGGTACTCCGTACTTCAACATATTTTATGGTATGTAAGGTATTCCGTACTGCAACATATTTTATGGTATGTAAGGTATTCCGTACTGCAACATATTTTATGGTATGTAAGGTACTCCGTACTTCAACATATTTTATGGTATGTAAGGTACTCCGTACTGCAACATATTTTATGGTATGTAAGGTACTCCGTACTGCAACATATTTTATGGTATGTAAGGTATTCCGTACTTATATATATTTTATGGTATGTAAGGTACTCCGTACTTCAATATATTTTATGGTATGTAAGGTATTCCGTACTTATATATATTTTATGGTATGTAAGGTATTCCGTACTTCAATATATTTTATGGTATGTAAGGTATTTCGTACTTCAATATATTTTATGGTATGTAAGGTACTCCGTACTGCAACATATTTTATGGTATGTAAGGTACTCCGTACTTCAACATATTTTATGGTATGTAAGGTATTCCGTACCTCAACATATTTTATGGTATGTAAGGTATTCCGTACTTCAACATATTTTATGGTATGTAAGGTATTCCGTACTGCAACATATTTTATGGTATGTAAGGTACTCCGTACTTCAACATATTTTATGGTATGTAAGGTACTCCGTACTGCAACATATTTTATGGTATGTAAGGTATTCCGTACTTCAACATATTTTATGGTATGTAAGGTACTCCGTACTTCAACATATTTTATGGTATGTAAGGTACTCCGTACTGCAACATATTTTATGGTATGTAAGGTATTCCGTACTTCAACATATTTTATGGTATGTAAGGTACTCCGTACTTCAACATATTTTATGGTATGTAAGGTACTCCGCACTTCAACATATTTTATGATATGTAAGGTACTCCGTACTTCAATATATTTTATGGTATGTAAGGTATTCCGTACTTCAACATATTTTATGGTATGTAAGGTACTCCGTACTTCAATATATTTTATGGTATGTAAGGTATTCCGTACTTCAACATATTTTATGGTATGTAAGGTACTCCGTACTTCAACATATTTTATAGTATGTAAGGTATTCCGTACTTCAACATATTTTATGGTATGTAAGGTACTCCGTACTGCAACACATTTTATGGTATGTAAAGTACTCCGTACTTCAACATATTTTATGGTATGTAAGGTACTCCGTACTTCAATATATTTTATGGTATGTAAGGTACTCCGTACTGCAACATATTTTATGGTACGTAAGGTACTCCGTACTTCAACATATTTTATGGTATGTAAGGTATTCCGTACCTCAACATATTTTATGGTATGTAAGGTATTCCGTACTGCAACATATTTTATGGTATGTAAGGTATTCCGTACTTCAACATATTTTATGGTATGTAAGGTACTCCGTACTTCAACATATTTTATGGTATGTAAGGTATTCCGTACCTCAACATATTTTATGGTATGTAAGGTACTCCGTACTTCAACACATTTTATGGTATGTAAGGTATTCCGTACTGCAACATATTTTATGGTATGTAAGGTACTCCGTACTTCAACATATTTTATGGTATGTAAGGTACTCCGTACTGCAACATATTTTATGGTATGTAAGGTACTCCGTACTGCAACATATTTTATGGTATGTAAGGTATTCCGTACTTATATATATTTTATGGTATGTAAGGTACTCCGTACTTCAACATATTTTATGGTATGTAAGGTATTCCGTACCTCAACATATTTTATGGTATGTAAGGTATTCCGTACTTCAACATATTTTATGGTATGTAAGGTATTCCGTACTTCAACATATTTTATGGTATGTAAGGTACTCCGTACTGCAACATATTTTATGGTATGTAAGGTACTCCGTACTTCAACATATTTTATGGTATGTAAGGTATTCCGTACCTCAACATATTTTATGGTATGTAAGGTATTCCGTACTTCAACATATTTTATGGTATGTAAGGTATTCCGTACTGCAACATATTTTATGGTATGTAAGGTACTCCGTACTTCAACATATTTTATGGTATGTAAGGTACTCCGTACTGCAACATATTTTATGGTATGTAAGGTATTCCGTACTTCAACATATTTTATGGTATGTAAGGTACTCCGTACTTCAACATATTTTATGGTATGTAAGGTACTCCGTACTGCAACATATTTTATGGTATGTAAGGTATTCCGTACTTCAACATATTTTATGGTATGTAAGGTACTCCGTACTTCAACATATTTTATGGTATGTAAGGTACTCCGCACTTCAACATATTTTATGATATGTAAGGTACTCCGTACTTCAACATATTTTATGGTATGCAAGGTACTCCGTACTTCAACATATTTTATGGTATGTAAGGTACTCCGTACTTCAACATATTTTATGGTATGTAAGGTACTCCGTACTTCAACATATTTTATGGTATGTAAGGTACTCCGTACTGCAACATATTTTATGGTATGTAAGGTACTCCGTACTGCAACATATTTTATGGTATGTAAGGTACTCCGTACTTCAACATATTTTATGGTATGTAAGGTATTCCGTACTTCAACATATTTTATGGTATGTAAGGTACTCCGTACTTCAACATATTTTATGGTATGTAAGGTATTCCGTACTTCAACATATTTTATGGTATGTAAGGTATTCCGTACTTCAACATATTTTATGGTATGTAAGGTACTCCGTACTTCAACATATTTTATGATATGTAAGGTACTCCGTACTTCAACATATTTTATGGTATGTAAGGTACTCCGTACTTCAACATATTTTATGGTATGTAAGGTATTCCGTACTTCAACATATTTTATGATATGTAAGGTACTCCGTACTTCAACATATTTTATGATATGTAAGGTACTCCGTACTTCAACATATTTTATGGTATGTAAGGTACTCCGTACTTCAACATATTTTATGGTATGTAAGGTATTCCGTACTTCAACATATTTTATGATATGTAAGGTACTCCGTACTTCAACATATTTTATGATATGTAAGGTACTCCGTACTTCAACATATTTTATGGTATGTAAGGTACTCCGTACTTCAACATATTTTATGGTATGTAAGGTACTCCGTACTTCAACATATTTTATGGTATGTAAGGTACTCCGTACTGCAACATATTTTATGGTATGTAAGGTACTCCGTACTGCAACATATTTTATGGTATGTAAGGTACTCCGTACTTCAACATATTTTATGGTATGTAAGGTATTCCGTACTTCAACATATTTTATGGTATGTAAGGTACTCCGTACTTCAACATATTTTATGATATGTAAGGTACTCCGTACTTCAACATATTTTATGGTATGTAAGGTACTCCGTACTTCAACATATTTTATGGTATGTAAGGTATTCCGTACTTCAACATATTTTATGATATGTAAGGTACTCCGTACTTCAACATATTTTATGATATGTAAGGTACTCCGTACTTCAACATATTTTATGGTATGTAAGGTACTCCGTACTTCAACATATTTTATGGTATGTAAGGTATTCCGTACTTCAACATATTTTATGATATGTAAGGTACTCCGTACTGCAACATATTTTATGGTATGTAAGGTACTCCGTACTTCAACATATTTTATGGTATGTAAGGTACTCCGTACTTCAACATATTTTATGGTATGTAAGGTACTCCGTACTTCAACATATTTTATGGTATGTAAGGTATTCCGTACTTCAACATATTTTATGATATGTAAGGTACTCCGTACTTCAACATATTTTATGGTATGTAAGGTACTCCGTACTTCAACATATTTTATGGTATGTAAGGTATTCCGTACTTCAACATATTTTATGGTATGTAAGGTACTCCGTACTGCAACATATTTTATGGTATGTAAGGTATTCCGTACTTCAACATATTTTATGGTATGTAAGGTACTCCGTACTTCAACATATTTTATGGTATGTAAGGTATTCCGTACTTCAACATATTTTATGGTATGTAAGGTACTCCGTACTTCAACATATTTTATGGTATGTAAGGTACTCCGCACTTCAACATATTTTATGATATGTAAGGTACTCCGTACTTCAACATATTTTATGGTATGTAAGGTATTCCGTACTTATATATATTTTATGGTATGTAAGGTACTCCGTACTTCAACATATTTTATGGTATGTAAGGTACTCCGTACTGCAACATATTTTATGGTATGTAAGGTATTCCGTACTTCAACATATTTTATGGTATGTAAGGTACTCCGTACTTCAACATATTTTATGGTATGTAAGGTACTCCGCACTTCAACATATTTTATGATATGTAAGGTACTCCGTACTTCAACATATTTTATGGTATGCAAGGTACTCCATACTTCAACATATTTTATGGTATGTAAGGTACTCCGTACTTCAACATATTTTATGGTATGTAAGGTACTCCGTACTTCAACATATTTTATGGTATGTAAGGTATTCCGTACTTCAGCATATTTTATGGTATGTAAGGTATTCCGTACTTCAACATATTTTATGGTATGTAAGGTACTCCGTACTTATATATATTTTATGGTATGTAAGGTACTCCGTACTTCATCATATTTTATGGTATGTAAGGTACTCCGTACTTCAATATATTTTATGGTATGCAAGGTACTCCATACTTCAACATATTTTATGGTATGTAAGGTACTCCGTACTTCAACATATTTTATGGTATGTAAGGTACTCCGTACTTCAACATATTTTATGGTATGTAAGGTATTCCGTACTTCAACATATTTTATGGTATGTAAGGTATTCCGTACTTCAATATATTTTATGGTATGTAAGGTACTCCGTACTTCAACATATTTTATGGTATGTAAGGTATTCCGTACTTCAACATATTTTATGGTATGTAAGGTATTCCGTACTTCAATATATTTTATGGTATGTAAGGTACTCCGTACTTCAACATATTTTATGGTATGTAAGGTACTCCGTACTGCAACATATTTTATGGTATGTAAGGTACTCCGTACTTCAACATATTTTATGGTATGTAAGGTACTCCGTACTTCAACATATTTTATGGTATGTAAGGTATTCCGTACTGCAACATACTTTATGGTATGTAAGGTACTCCGTACTTATATATATTTTATGGTATGTAAGGTACTCCGTACTGCAACATACTTTATGGTATGTAAGGTACTCCGTACTTATATATATTTTATGGTATGTAAGGTATTCCGTACTTCAACATATTTTATGGTATGTAAGGTACTCCGTACTTCAACATATTTTATGGTATGTAAGGTATTCCGTACTTCAACATATTTTATGGTATGTAAGGTATTCCGTACTTCAACATATTTTATGGTATGTAAGGTACTCCGTACTTCAACATATTTTATGGTATGTAAGGTACTCCGTACTTCAACATATTTTATGGTATGTAAGGTACTCCGTACTTCAACATATTTTATGGTATGTAAGGTACTCCGTACTGCAACATATTTTGTGGTATGTAAGGTATTCCGTACTGCAACATATTTCATGGTATGTAAGGTACTCCGTACTGCAACATATTTTGTGGTATGTAAGGTATTCCGTACTTCAACATATTTAGTACATAAGAAATGTACCAAGATTTTGCAACTGCAAATTCTTCAAGAGGTGTAATCTATTTACAAAAGTTTTTATTCCCAATGCAATTTGGAAATTTTATCAGTCATTTTTGTTTGTTAGAGCTCTGATAGGAGATATAATTGCACAAATTTGTCAACTCATAAGAGATAGTTACTTAGTGATATGCCACATTTATAAACAGAAAAAAATATTTGTTTGCAGTTATTTGTGTAAAAAGTGAAAGGTGATTGGATATTTTCTCAAACTGGGAGACCCAACTGAAAAACAAATTATTTTATTTTCATAATTAAAATCCATCGTTTAGTAAAAATTGTGAGATTAACTTAGCAACAATTTAAGACATGTGCCTTATGGCCCACTTATTGTTGACCCATTTCTTATTAGGATTACTGAATATTGACCCGTTTGTTGTTGAGACCACTAGTTGTTGAAAAACTTCTTGCTAGGATCATTTGATGTTGACCCACTCTTCGTTAAGACCATTGGATGTTGACCCACTAACAAGGCAGTTTTCCATCAAGCAAGCAAATAGAATCTTTTTACATTATACAATCTTACAGCCTGGAGAATTAATTTTGGAGTTCTCTATTTTATTATAGTACATCTACATCTAAACAGGAAACAGTAATTCGACCAACCGCACTATTCTTAGTTCAGTTAGATGTTCTCTAGTTGGTCAAATAATAATCAATACCTTGATAAAGCACTTATCACATTTCTCTTACAATAAGAAAATAACTTTTAAACATTTAGTGTCTTGAATCACAAATAATTTATTATTCACTATTTCAAAAATACAAAAAGCTTTTTCACTGGCATGTTGTTAGGAGAGTACCTGTTTTGCAGAGTAAGCACTTAGCATGGTTAATCATGTGCATCTACTTTTATATATTCTTACCGCAGCCATTTTGTTAGTAGGCATATTTGGTAGCAGCCAGTTTGTTAGTAGGTATATTTGGTAGCAGCCATTTTGTTACTAGGCATATTTGGTAGCAGCAATTTTGTTAGTAGGTATATTTGGTAGCAGCCATTTTGTTAGTAGGCATATTTGGTGGCAGCAATTTTGTTAGTAGGCATATTTGGTAGCAGCCATTTTGTTAGTAGGCATATTTGGTAGCAGTTTGTAGGAATTTTGATGTTAATTGACTAGTTTTAAATAAAAGAAAAATGGCTTCAAACAATTGTTTTCGCAATTGTTTAATGAACTAAAAAGGTGGAGGCCTTTAATTTTACCTAAAAAACTTTTATTTGAGATGCTGGGACCATTTTTTAAAATCTACCTTCTTGCCTGTTGTTTTTGTTTGCAAAGTTTCCAAGGCTATTGTTTTTAACCGTAAAGCTTTACATAACTAGTGAGTTGTGCAGTTCTGTAGCTATATAGTTATGTTGTTTGTAGCTATATAGCAACATAGCAATGTAGCTATGCAGCCATATAGTTATATAGCTATATAACGGTGCAGCTATGCAGCTATTTACAACATAGTTGCATAGCTACACAGTTATATAGCTACATAACTACATATAGCTTTAGTTATATAGTAGTATAGCTATATAACTACATAGTATCTAGCTATGTAGTTATGTAGCTATGTAGCAATATAACTGTGCTATGAATTTGATAATAATCTAGATTACTGCACATGCTAATCCAGTAAGACTGTTTTTGTAGGAACCTTGTATTTTTTGGGAGATAGCAAACATAATTAGCCCACAAATACTGATGCCCAGGCATTTAGTGGGTAATTTCAAAGGGTTTTACTGAGCAAGTTTTTGTTTTCATATTCATATACAAAAACCTATTTGGCATTGTGTTAAACGTCGTGTTAAACGTCGTGTTAAACGTCGTGTTAAACGTCGTGTTAAACGTCGTGTTAAACGCCGTGTTAAACGCCGTGTTAAACGTCGTGTTAAACGTCGTGTTAAACGTCGTGTTAAACGTCGTGTTAAACGTCGTGTTAAACGTCGTGTTAAACGTCGTGTTAAACGTCGTGTTAAACGTCGTGTTAAACGTCGTGTTAAACGTCGTGTTAAACGTCGTGTTAAACGTCGTGTTAAACGTCGTGTTAAACGTCGTGTTAAACGTCGTGTTAAACGTCGTGTTAAACGTCGTGTTAAACGTCGTGTTAAACGTCGTGTTAAACGTCGTGTTAAACGTCATGTTAAACGTCGTGTTAAACATCGTGTTAAACATTGTTTTCTAAATATTTCTAATAATATTATGCAAAAATGTTAATGCATTTATTGGTCAACTGCATTTAACGCGAAACCTCTCTTTGAACTTCACCTGAAATATAGGGAATAGGGCCACACTATAGGGAATAGGGCCACACTATAGGGAATAGTTGAAAAAAAGCTCCACGGCATTTGACTAGAGATTTTATGGTAACTGCTCATTAATGTTACTGAGGATTTTGTTGAAGAACCAGACTATGAGCCAAACTTTCAGTGACTTCTTTTCTCCACCTGCAGAGTTTGCCTTTTTTGCATTATAAGCAAACAAATGTAAACACAGCTAACTAACTACTACTACTAACTATTAACTGCTAACTTCTAATTACTAACTACTACTAACTGCTAACTATTAACTATAACTATGAACTATTAACTACTAACTGTTAACTATTAATTAATAACTATTATCTATTAAATATTACCTGTTAACTATTAACTATTGAATACGTACTAATGAAAGAAATGTATTTTATTAAAATGTTTTATTAGTTTTACAGGAGGTTTAAGGAATTTGATGAAGCTACATACTCTGTAGGGATCTTCAAACTAAGGAAGTCAATAAGTCTGATAAATGGTTTATTTCCACAAGATATTTTTTCAGAGGTTTGTGACAATAAATTTGAAAGGCATCTTTCATTTAAATTTATTTACTGAGTAAATACAATTAGCTGATTTAATGAACCTTTCTAAGTGTCACCTTGTGCACATACTTTGAAGCTTTCCCGCGTGCCAGCGCGTTGCAATCAATTAGCAAGGTATCATCATTAAAGTTCACTTCCTATGTTTAGATGACATCTGCAATATTCAAATATTTGTTCCACTTGTAGCAGGAGGCAATCAATTCTGAGTTTTTGCCGACTCGACTCGTACTATAATTACTATGTTATAGAAGATTAATGAGCTATGAGTTACTTTGATTTATTACCTTGTCTACAGTATAAAAGGTCAGGACAGTTGATACAGAAGTCACTCTTCTCTTATACACCTCAGAATAGAGACACAGTTTAAACATGGGTAAGTTGAGTTTCTCACTAAGCTTATCATAACTATAGTTATACCAACTAGATCTCTATGTCTTTGCCATAGACTTTATATCTGCATAGAGCTTATTCAATCTTTCAGGTAGCAAAGTTGTCCTCTCTCTGGCTTTGGCTGCAGTGATTGGTAAGTTATTAGAAGTTGTATCTATATTAGCTCTGTGTAAAGTATTCTGTTCCAATGTAAAGTTTTAGTGAAAACTTGAATATAGAGGAATATCAGCAATTCTGTTTGGTCTTACATTGCCATCAGTCAAAGTTTTCAATTGTGAATATTGTAGTTTGTATGACAAGTGCCTACAGGGTAGGTGGGAATTACCGTGATGCAAATCATGGTCAGTATGCATCGCGCCCTTCTCAATATCAAGCACCTGCTGCCACTCGTTACCAATCACCTGTTTCTCATCACTATCAAGCACCTGCTCAAAAATCCTATGGTAAGTTCGTAAAATTCTATTGATTTCAAAGTTTTAAAATCTAGAAAACACGTAATTCAAGGTTTAATTTAATAACTTTGAAATTTTTTACAAACAACTCTTTGTGCAAATTAATTTAAATGCTGGTAGCATTGATACATCCATAGACTTATGCACTGGTAGCATTGATACATTCATAGACTTATGCACTGGTAGCATTGATACCATTTATAGACTTATGCACTGGTAGCATTGATACATTCATAGACTTATGCACTGGTAGGATTGATACCATTCATAGACTTATGCACTGGTAGGATTGATACATTCATAGACTTATGCACTGGTAGCATTGATACCATTCATAGACTTATGCACTGGTAGCATTGATACCATTTATAGACTTATGCACTGGTAGCATTGATACATTCATAGACTTATGCACTGGTAGCATTGATACCATTCATAGATTTATGCACTGGTAGCACTGATAACATTCATAGACTTATGCACTGGTAGGATTGATACATTCATAGACTTATGCACTGGTAGCATTGATACCATTCATAGATTTATGCACTGGTAGCATTGATACCATTTATAGACTTATGCACTGGTAGGATTGATACATTCATAGACTTATGCACTGGTAGCATTGATACCATTCATAGACTTATGCACTGGTAGCATTGATACATTCATAGACTTATGCACTGGTAGCATTGATACCATTCATAGACTTATGCACTGGTAGCATTGATACCATTCATAGATTTATGCACTGGTAGCATTGATACCATTCATAGATTTATGCACTGGTAGCATTGATACCATTCATAGACTTATGCTCTGGTAGCATTGATACATTCATAGACTTGTGCACTAGTAGCATTGATACCATTCATAGACTTATGCACTGGTAGCACTGATATCATTCATAGACTTATGCACTAGTAGCATTGATACCATTCATAGACTTGTGCACTAGTAGCATTGATACCATTCATAGACTTGTGTACTGGTAGCACTGATGCCATTCATAGACTTATGCACTGGTAGCATTGATACATTCATAGACTTATGCACTAGTAGCATTGATACCATTCATAGACTTATGCACTGGTAACATGGATGCATTCATAGACTTTTAGGATTATATATTAAATTAGATGAATGTTGCCAAAAACAGCCATAGTTTACCAGGGATGTTTAGAAGGGCTCGAAAAAGGACTCGGGTCATTTCAATTCTTATCAAAAAATTAACACTTCAATTCTCAATTCTTTTGCACCATACAGCATCATGTCACAGTATGTCGTGTAAGAATCAATTCAAAATTTGATGGTAAACGAAGTTTATCATCTTTCAACCTCAACAATGATAACAATGATAAAGTGTATAATTTAATGTATGTAATATATGTAGGCTGTAAAACTCAACACAATCTTTTGTAACTTTAGTAGTCAAGTATTGGTCTGAGTGGGGGCATTATGGAGCTTGTTCAGCAACTTGTGGATGGGGAGAGCAGCGCAGGTACAGAACGTGCCTATCCAAGAGAGAGTATGGATATGGAAACTCAGTCCATCAGTGTAATGGTCCCAGCTACAGCAAGAGAAGATGCTACGGTGGTAAACCCAGTAAGTAAACAGGGTTTTTATTGCAAAAGCTTTTCTAAAGGTCTTACTACAAATAAAAATAAGAAATATTTGTGTAGTATTTGGTGAAGATAAGAAAACAGGTCATAGTTACAGTTTACTAAACTATATCTGAATCTTAACTCTTCCTAGTACTTTTGCAATTTGTCATTTACCAATATAACAATTTCAAAACATTCAGTTTTTAAAGATATTTTTATATATTTAAAAAATGCTATTTACCTGCACCAAATTCCAATATTCATAAATGGTTTCAAGTATTTTAATAGTTTGAAATGTTAGTAGTATGGTGCAAATGACTAACTCAACAATAATTACCGTTCATTCAATTGACATTCTCCACGATGAGAGTCTAAAACTAATTGCGTCTCGCTTGTTTTTTAGTTGATGGTGGATGGTCACACTGGTCATCATGGGCAACTATTCAAGGATATCAACAAAAGAGAACAAGACAATGTAACTACCCTGTTCCAAGCTGTGGTGGAAGGAACTGCTATGGATCAAGCTTTGAGACCAGAAATGTTCATAGTAAGTTTCACCACTGAACGCAAACCTTACCAACATCCTGATGTTAACTTTTAAAAACTGTGAGTAAATGCAAGAACTAGATCTAGAAATAAGTGGTAATGTATATTGTTTTATATATTTTGATGTATTACTACTAATTCATTGATGGGTGCTATATTCCAGCGCCAAGAACCTATGCGCCAGCCCCAGTTTATAGAACACCTGCTGCCAACACACACTACAGAGCACCTACTAGCAATACTCGATACAGAGCACCTGTTGACAACACTCAATACAGAACACCTAATAGAAATAGAACACCTGTTGGTAGCACTCAGTACAGAGCAACTGATGATGACACCCGATACAGAGCACCTGTTGACAACACTCAGTACAGAGCACCTGTTGACAACATTCAATACAGAACACCTAATAGAAATAGAGCACCTATTGGTAGCACTCAGTACAGAGCATCTGATGATGATGACACCCGATACAGAGCACCTGTTGACAACACTCAGTCCAGAGCACCAGTTGACAACACTCAGTACAGAGCACCTGTTGAAAACACTCAGTACAGAGCAGGTGCTCCATCACACCAAGCTAGTTATCCTAGAGGCAATGTCAAGTACTAAGCTCCTCTTGCCAATAACTAGCTATTTAAAAAGCTATTTTTGCTAGATCCCTTGACACAGTTTGGCTATATGTACTTTAAACATTTACACTTTGTATGAATCTTACAAAGCTTCGAATCTATTCTTAGATACGAAAAGTTATTTTTAGTTTTGTTGTTTATAAAGCTTTTACTGTTGCGTTTATCAAAGTTATTGTTCTTTATTTTAGATTTCTTAAATACATATCTGCAACCCAACAAACGCATGTTGCCCATCATTAAAGTTTTAGCACAAAAGCAATTGTCTCTGCAAAAAATGAGCTAGATTTTTGCTAGATCCCTTGACACTGTTTGGCTATATGTACTTTAAACATTTACACTTTGTATGAATCTTACAAAGCTTCGAATCTATTCTTAGATACGAAAAGTTATTTTTAGTTTTGTTGTTTATAAAGCTTTTACTGTTGCGTTTATCAAAGTTATTGTTCTTTATTTTAGATTTCTTAAATACATATCTGCAACCCAACAAACGCATGTTGCCCATCATTAAAGTTTTAGCACAAAAGCAATTGTCTCTGCAAAAAATGAAATCTAGTTGTGATTTAATGCAAACTCTTATTAGCTTTTCACACCAACTCTGACCACCCTAGGTTTTACTGCTAAATCAAATTTGGCGCCCATTTTTAAAAGACGCAATACTTGTTTAAGGTTAGTAACAGATAAATTGTTGCTACTAACATGAAGACCCATATGAAAGACACTAACTTTTTGTTGTTGTGGTAATTTAAATTATATATGATACTAACTGTCTTTCTTAAAATGCATTGCACACCTTTGAGACAAATGCTTTTCTAAAAAAAATTTACTGGAAAAATGGTTTTTACCATTTGGTTTAAAGGCTATTATTAGATTATTATTAGATAACAAATAGTTTACACAACCATGAAGGAGAGATAATAAAAGATATGTTTACAGCTCAGTTTGTTTTATAAAATCAAATAGAAGCTATTTGTATGTATATATATATTTATATATATATTTATATATATATTATATATATTATATATATTTATATATATTATATATAATTATAAATATTATATATTATATATATATATTTATATATATATTATATAAAATATTATATATATATATGATAGATAAGTGGTCAGGCCTACTGCTAACAGCGCTCTACGCTCTAACAAGCTATATAATATATACGCTCTAAATATATATATATACCTATATATATTATATATATTTATGTATATATTATATAAAATATTATATATATATATGATAGATAAGTGGTCAGGCCTACTGCTAACAGCGCTCTACGCTCTAACAAGCTATATAATATATACGCTCTAAATATATATATATACCTATATATATTATATATATTTATACATATATTATATAAAATATTATATAAACTACCACCCTTATGGGTTAACCGGGGTGAGGAAACAATTTTTTTATATATACATACATACATATATATACATGTATACATACATATAAGCCCTATATATACATATATATACATATACATATATATACATATATACATATACCCTATACATATACCCTATACATATATATATATATATATTTGAAAAATTATTGCGAAAAAAGTAAACTTTTAGTATTTGCGTTACAAATTTGTTTCGTGCGGAGCACTCATCAGACGCGATTGTACTAAAAATTAGTACAATAGCGTCTGATGAGTGCTCCGCACGAAACAAATTTGTAACGCAAATACTAAAAGTTTACTTTTTTCGCAATAATTTTTCAAATATTTCATACTCCACTAATAATCTTTTAGGTTTTTAGTGTAGAGTTCTCTTTTTATATGCTTTTGCACTTGCTTTTAGTTAATATATATATATATATATATATATATATATATGTATATATATATATATATATATATGTATATATGTATGTATGTATATATACTACTATGTACTTCTAATCTAAATGCCCGGCATTGCACAGATAATATATGCGTTTACATGTATATATTTGTATTAATAGTACCATCACCGAATCATCCTTTATTGTAATTGTAGCAAAACCGACTTAATTTAGCTATTACTTGCTAATTATTTCATATTTACATCTAAACCCTTTTATAGTTGTTTTATTTTTTGTAAATTTATTTGACCTGCTCAAAACATTTTCCTCATGATATGAAGTTTAAAAGTTACAGTTGTTTGACAAAATTTAAAAACCTTCAGTTGTTTTTATTTTTTCTCTTAATTTCATTAAACTACACAAAACACTACAAAAACAACTAGGCTACACAATTGAAACTGCTGCAAATGTAAAAATGAGATATTGTACCGTTTTTATCTAATTGAATGGAGAGAGAATGCCCAAGCTCTTCCTATAAATGTTCCTGTGAGAAGAATTGGCCTTGACCCCATATTTAGTAATTGAACCTCATGAAAAAAATCTTACCAGGGGCATCAGAATGTGTGGGCGCTCTGCTAAAATAATTAGCGTGTGGTTACGATATAGCAAATATGATAACGCCTTAGCTTGAAATTTCTTAACTTGCACTTCAAAACGTGTGGGCACAAAGCTAAAATAATGGCTATAGCTGGACAATCAAACCGACGAATACACATACAACCAACAGTGAGAAATATATATATACATGTAAATAGATATATGTAGATGTAATACTGATGTAATCCTAGTTATATTGCTCAAGTATTATATCAGTATCATATGGTACACATATATACATTATAAGTTAACTAGATAGACAAACATTTATTTTTATTTGACAGCGTTTACCATTCTAACTTTTGAACTTCATATCATGAGCAAAGTGTTTTTGTGCAGTTCAAATGAATTAAAAGGAAAAATAAAACAACTGTAAAGGTTTTCAAACTTTTCCAAACAACTGAACATTTTAAAATTCATGAATGAAGTGTCTTGTTGAAACAAATTAGAAGGAAAAATGAAACTGTAAAAGTGTTTAAATGTAAAGGTGAAACCATTAGCAAGTAATGGCTAAATATAGTCTGTTTTGCTACGATTACAATGAAAATTTTTTGGTATACAATTATATGATTTTAGTTTGTCTCAGTGTTTCAGTGCAAGATAAGGTGAAGATATTGTATAGTTGTATAGAGTGATATAGAAACCCATAGTAATTATCTAATGCAATCACCTCCTAGTAAAAATCAGCAAAATCATCATCATAAAAACAGTAACAAAATAATACGTTAACCTTAGTAACCAATGACTTACCAGGTACTTACAATGACTTTAGTGCATTTTGTGGATATGATCTGCAAGAAATGTAACATTACAATGTAGTAAGTGCAGTATGTACCGTGGAGAGTTCTTACCTTTGAGACAGACGTGTAACATAAATGAATTTAACTTAAATTATTTTAGCTTACTAAACACATACTTCAAGGAAGCTTTAGTGTGCATTTTAGTAAACCAAACTTCTAACTGAAATTTAATCACTTATTTGTTTGCGAATCTGCTTTTACCATAATGGAGAATGTAGAGTGGGATAGTGGCGAAATAGCAGATCGGCATTTTTGTTATTTCGTCGAAATCAGTACAACAGTCGCCGAATTTTAATTTCGAGAGAAATTTTTGTTGTTATCGTATGGCGGAAACAAGTTTACCCTAGTACGGTGAAAAATCATCGCGTTTCATAGAGTTGGGCAAAACATATTTTATAAGAAGGACGTAACTCTTGAAGGTAATGTATTAAATAATACATCATTTAGCATGTGCCGAGAAAAGGGTGTACTGTATACGACAATCACGATAGAATTCTAAGGGATGTGTAGTTCAGTGATTAAATTCATGGTTAGAAACTTGCTGTTGCAATATCCGTGAGTTCAAAGTTCAAATGCAGCATGAAGCGAGCTTTCCATTACAAGATTTTATTAGCTATAACTGGACAGACAGACATCCGAACAGACAAATGACTACAGACGACAAACTTTGAAATATATATGATCTCAAAGTTATGTTACATATATCATATAATATAATATAACATATACATTATATGCTATATATAATATAAGTATTATAAATAATATATAATATCTATCTATGTACTAAATATTATTTGTTGAACATAAAAGATGTGGTTTGAAACAGTTTCTCATCTTCTTAAGACCACCTTGCCATGCTCCAGCAGATTATAATCGATTATCATTCTTTCTTGACTTATGGTAATAATAAACTCTTTCACATCTTGTCAAAGAGTTTTCCTTTCTTTCTAAAATATGTCTGACATATTAAGGAGTTCTTAAGACAGTACATATATATTAAAATGCTATTGACATTTTTATGTAAATTACGAAAGAGGATTATTTTTGCAACAGAGCGGTAATTATGCGAATGATTGTGATCAGGCTATAGAGTCTGATCACAGGCTATAAAGTCTGATCACAGGCTATATAGTCCGATGAGTCTGGTGAGAAGGATATACATTTTGAGATATCAGAGTGTAGATGTTCAAATAATGACCATCTATTTATAATCTATCTATAACCTCCTATTGCCTCCAACACCCAAACAACACCTATAATAATGATGTTGTTTTGGTGTTGGAGGCAATTGAGGATTGCTCCATTCCTTTACAAAGACCTAACCTAAATCTATGAAAACAATTCAAAGATGTACCTTTAATATGTCAAAGACTGGCCCGTTTTCTCGTTATCCGCTTTTGAGAATAAAACCACTTTTGAATTATCACTAGCTGTCATCTTAAAGTTGCATCTAAATGCGTCAAAAGGTTTTATAATTGATAATCTCATAGCGAAGTTATTTGCTACTTTGAGCAGCTTATGGCCACATCTTTTAAAACAAATAATGCATTTTCACGCATCTTATCATCTAAAAGGTTAAAGGTTAAAGGTCAAATGTTTGATTTTTGGCTCAATCTTTGATCTTCTACATATCAGTAGAAAATAAAAAAATTAATAAATGCTATAAAAATGCTGAGCATGGTTATACTCTAACCTGAAATATAAGGTAGTTTGTGGTATTCGAACTGATAGCATGCGTGGTGAGCTCACAAGTCGACTGCTTAAGACGAGGGTTAGCTCATTTAGCATAGAAATACTCACACCAGGAGCTGGTGGTTACTGTTCAAATAAAACATTTTTTTGGTTAATAGCATCATTGTAATAAATTAATTTTTCATTCAATTTTTAAATACAAAACTTTATAATTTACTAAATATGCAACTGTTACGTTACGTCACATGTACATTTAACCACTGCCAAAGACATGCTGATCACCAAAAATATAACAATGTTCAACAATGTTTTTGAAAAGATTTTTATATTTGGAATTTCTACAAGACTATTTAGCAATTTCTGGTACTTTAAAAAAATTATAATGCATTTTAATTATTAACAAACCTATCACCTATTAACAATTATTTACAAAACTAAATTTTTGCTAATTTTTTAAAGAAATTTTTAACATTTTTAGGGTTTTCCTGAAATATACGCGCAACTCTAGCAGCAATCTGTTTCTGTTTTATATTTGTTGGTTATTAAGAAAATCAATCTGCATAAATAGTTTTTCAGAGCAATGAAAAAGCTGGTAGAATTATCTTTCCTTTTAGACTAGATGGATACTTCAACACTTGAGTAGACTGGAGCCACATTCCTCGTGCAGTCATAAAGGCTTGATCATTAGCAGCCAGAATCTATAAGACCGAGGAAGTCAATAATACTGATAAATGATGGTTTTCCGTTAGATGTTTTTTCACAGGTTTGCATCAAAAAATGAGCAAGTCATCACCTTATTAAAAATCACTTCCTAAGTTTGGTGAACACACTGCGTTTAGTAAGATGTACACACTTCGAAGTTTTCCCCACGTGCCGGCACGATGCAATCATCATTACCGCTCACTATGTTTAGATGACATCTGCAATATTCAAAGATTTGTTCCACTTGTAGCAGGAGGCAATCAATTTTGATTCTTTGCCGACTCGTACTATAATTAATATGTTATAGAAGATGAATGAGCTATGAGTTACTTTGATTTATTACCTTGTCTACAGTATAAAAGGTCTGGACAGTTGATACAGAAGTCACTCTTCTCTTATACCTCAGAATAGAGACACAGTTTAAACATGGGTAAGTTGAGTTTCTCACTAAGCTTATCATAACTATAGTTATACCAACTAGATCTCTATGTCTATGCCATAGACTTTATATCTGCATAGAGCTTATTCATCTTTCAGGTAGCAAAGTTGTCCTCTCTCTGGCTTTGGTTGCTGCGATTGGTAAGTTTATCAGTCACCCGAATATCACTTAATTAACCTTCTATTTGATTTTCTTCTACAATTTTTAAATAAACTTATACATGTATAATTATTAATTAACTATACAGTTAAATTGCAAAAGGTTGGCTGTGGTTATTGCAGTTTGTATGACAAGGGCCTACAGGGTAGGTGGGAATTACCGTGACGCAAATCGTGGTCAGTATGCATCGCGTCCTTCTCAATATCAAGCACCTGCTGCCACTCGTTACCAATCACCAGTTTCTCATCACTATCAAGCACCTGCTCAAAAATCCTATGGTAAGTTTTTACACTTTTGTCATTCAATAGTTTCAAACATAAAACGGTTTGAATATGGCTAAATAAAATTATAATAACATTATTTGAAATTTTTGGTTGTCTTCTAATTAAATAGCTTCTCTAAATCCACTGTAAAATTTAACTCTTGCAGTGTATAGATTAGAGCTTGTAATGTATAGATTACAGCTTGTAGTGTACAGATTGGAGCTTGTAGTGTATAGATTACAGCTTGTAGTGTATAGATTAGAGCTTGTAGTGTATAGATTAGAGCTTGTAGTGTATAGATTACAGCTTGTAATGTACAGATTACAGCTTGTAGTGTACAGATTGGAGCTTGCAGTGTATAGATTAGAGCTTGTATTGTATAGATTAGAGCTTGTAGTGTACAGATTGGAGCTTGCAGTGTATAGATTAGAGCTTGTATTGTATAGATTAGAGCTTGTTGTGTACAGATTAGAGCTTGTAGTGTACAGATTAAAGCTTGTAGTGTACAGATTACAGCTTGTAGTGTATAGGTTAGAGCTTGCAGTGTACAGATTAGAGCTTGTAATGTACAGATTAGAGCTTGTAGTGTATAGATTAGAGCTTGTAGTGTATAGATTAGAGCTTTTAATGTATAGATTAGAGCTTGTAATGTATAGATTAGAGTTTGTAATGTATAGATTAGAGTTTGTAGTGTATAGATTAGAGCTTGTAGTGTATAGATTAGAGCTTGTAATGTATAGATTAGAGCTTGTAATGTATAGATTAGAGCTTGTAATGTATAGATTAGAGCTTGTAGTGGATAGATTAGAGCTTGCAGTGTATAGATTAGAGCTTGCAGTGTATAGATTAGATTAGGCAGTATAAAATTTGGTTGTTTGAATAAATAAGCAGCTTTGATAGAACTGCTAATTGGCTGACGCTTTTGTGCAGCAGTTTTAGGGTAAAGAAGACTTGTAATTACCAAAGCTTAGAGAGTAAATACAGCGAGTAGAATTGGTGAATTCTGTTGTAAGAAAATCCAAACTTGAAATAATAATTTCTCAATATTTCCAAACTATCCCAAAAAATAATACTGATGTGACTGTTTTTTAAATAAGGTAGTTATTTAATTAGTTTTAGAAGTCAAACCTGATCTTGTGTAATTTTAGTAGTCAAGTATTGGTCTGAGTGGGGGCAATATGGAGCGTGTTCAGCAACTTGTGGATGGGGAGAGCAGCGCAGGTACAGAACGTGCCTATCCAAGAGAGAGTATGGATATGGAAACTCAGTCCATCAGTGTAATGGTCCCAGCTACAGCAAGAAAAGATGCTACGGTGGTAAACCCAGTAAGTAAACATGTAACCTATCCGCTTTTGTATAGCTACTAGGTTAATAGTAAGTATACTTTTGCTACTGCAAACTTACCTGTATGTTTCATAATAGTGGTTTGTTTAGTAAGAGCTTCGTAAATTCATTTCTTTTAGCTAGAGCTTTTAGCTTTGGCTTTAACTTTTTATGCTGCTTTTTATTATTGAAAAAATTTGCATTCATACTTTTGCTAAAACAATTAAATTAACAAAATGATACATTTTTTAACAAATATTAAGTGTTAAGAAAATAAATTGTAAAGCCTTATGCAGCTTTTTGAACATATTGTCCAAAATCTGATATTTTTGCAAGATTTAATAAAATGCCATGACATTAGTTTTAGAAATTACTAGCCTTGGCTATTTCTTTTACTCACAAATTCCGTGGTTTAATTTAATGTTGTCCATTTGACTGATATTTTCAGTTGATGGTGGATGGTCGCACTGGTCATCATGGGCAACTATTCAAGGATATCAACAAAAGAGAACGAGACAATGTAACTACCCTGTTCCAAGCTGTGGTGGAAGGAACTGCTATGGATCAAGCTTTGAGACCAGAAATGTTCATAGTAAGTTTTACCTCTTACCTCAACATAAAATTATATTTTTTACAGACTTTCAATGATTTGCATTGGTAAACAAACTAGATTTAGAAATAACTAACAATTCATACTGTCACATATGTTCTTATATTGACTTTTTTGTGAGTTTCTATAACAGCTCAATCTTGATGAAGATGCTAACTTGTGTTTTGCGCATACTTAGTTGCATGATAGAGTAATGAATATGCTTTATATTAATATGTAATTAAAAGCTTTTTGGTGCCATTTTACAGCTCCGAGAACCTATGCACCAACACCTGTATATAGAAAACCATCAGCCAACACACACTACCGAGCCCCTAATAGAAGCAGAGCACCTATTGCCAACACTCAATACAGAGTACCAGTTGACAACTCTCAGTACAGAGCACCTGTTGAGAACACACACTACAGAGCACCTGTTGCCAACACTCAATACAGATCACCTGTTGCCAACACTCAGTACAGAGCACCTGTTGCCAACACTCAATACAGAGCACCAGTTGACAACCCTCGGTACAGAGCACCTGTTCCAGCAAATAGAGCTAGTTTGTCTAGAAGCAATGCTCAACACAGAGCTCCAAGCGTAGGTTACTAAATACCCATATGACTGTGTTTGTTGTTTGTTGCACAAGCTCATTCCAATGTTCTAAGATTTTGTTGTCTAATTCTTGTTTAATGGTTTTTACTTTGTTAAAATGTTAGATTGTTATTGCTTTTATTATTTGACAGTTTGTTTCACTAATAAATATCCAAGAACTTGACTTCAACTCATCACATACAATATTACTCTGAAGCTATTGTATTGTCCCTAAGATTGAGCTGTTAACTTTCTGTTAAAATGTTAAGAGATTTTCAAACGTTGTACATCTGTGGACAAGTAGAAAAAGCTTTTATAGTACTGAAGTGAACAGTACCAATTTTTCTTCAGGCAACAAAAAAAGTTGAAGCAAGTGTGAAGCTTTAAAACTCATGAGTAAGACGGCTCTGTTTCAGAACAAAAAAAATCTCCATTTGCAATCAAGTAAAATCACATGAGCCTAAGTTTCAATGGAACAGTTTTTACACTCTCTTAATAAACAAACCATGATGGCTTTTCAACATGAGAATAGATACTTCTTCTATTACGAGTTTACCAAAGCATATTTTTGAAATTTACAAACAAAAAGGAGAGCTATGATTATTATGGTTTCTAATATATAGTAAAAGGAAAAACATTACTTCAATTTAAGTCTAATTAATTTAGGAAAAAATAAAACAGTTCACATCGTTGTTCAGGTATATGCAATTTAGAGTTCACATCGTTGTTCAGGTATATGCAATTAAGAGCTCACATCGTTGTTCAGGTATATACAATTAAGAGTTCATATCGTTGTTCAGGTATATGCAATTAAGGGCTCACATCGTTGTTCAGGTATATGCAATTAAGAGCTCACATCGTTGTTCAGGTATATACAATTAAGAGTTCATATCGTTGTTCAGGTATATGCAATTAAGGGTTCACATCGTTGTTCAGGTATATGCAATAAAGAGCTCACATCGTTGTTCAGGTATATGCAATTAAGAGTTCACATCGTTGTTCAGGTATATGCAATTAAGAGCTCGCATCGTTGTTCAGGTATATGCAATTAAGAGTTCACATCGTTGTTCAGGTATATGCAATTAAGAGCTCGCATCGTTGTTCAGGTATATGCAATTAAGAGTTCACATCGTTGTTCAGGTACATGCAATTAAGAGCTCACATCGTTGTTCAGGTATATGCAATTAAGAGCTCACATCGTTGTTCAGGTATATGCAATTAAGAGCTCATATCGTTGTTCAGGTATATGCAATTAAGAGTTCACATCGTTGTTCAGGTATATGCAATTAAGAGCTCGCATCGTTGTTCAGGTATATGCAATTAAGAGTTCACATCGTTGTTCAGGTACATGCAATTAAGGGCTCACATCGTTGTTCAGGTATATGCAATTAAGGGCTCACATCGTTGTTCAGGTATATGCAATTAAGGGCTCACATCGTTGTTCAGCTATATGCAATTAAAGGAACTCAATAAGTTCACTCTCAAGGCTGTGTGAGTTAAATGCTTTCATCAATCATGCTCAACAAAAAAGTAAAAACAATTGGAGTCTTTAGAACATACAATGCATCATTAACACTGTTTTAGACATCAATTGTGCTCGGGGCATAGAGCGTCTTGAATAAACAATCATCGGATAGATCTATTAATATGGAAAACTATACATATTGGAACATAAATACACTGACCAATAAAATGTTGACAACAATATTGACACCAGCTTAAAAATGGTACAGAAATAATACAAACGGTATTTACCCAGCAAGTTATTGTTATTAATTAATTTGATTTTACTATACAAAGTTTGTTTAGTAATAATTAGTAAGCCAGCTATATAGCAAGCCAGCTATACAGTCCGTCTGCTATATAGCTAGCAAGCCATGTAACAAGTCAGCTTTATATCATGTCAGCTATATTGCAAGCCAGCTATATAACCTGCCAACTATATAACTGACCAGTATGTAACAAGTAAGCTATATAACAATCTAGCTATATAGCAAGCCATCTAAATGTATATAGCTAACCAGCTATATAGCAAGTCAGCGATGTAGCTGGTTTGCCATAATATGGCAAACCAGCTACATCGCTGACTTGCTATATAGCTTTTTAGTTCTATATATCTGGCTATATAGCAAGCTATGTATATTATACATAGTTTGCTCTATAGCCAGATATATAGAACTAAAAACATTGGGTGATATTTACAGAAATATGTGTATTCACTATTTCACTTTTTTTGCCCTTTTTAATATGAAGTTCGTTGACTTCAAAAACTTCCATTCAAAATGTAGATGTCTATTACTAACAAATTTATTCTGAAAACTGGTTAATGGTATAAAAATTAAATTGTGGTTATCGCAGTTATTATCTGATGATGGAATCTCAATATTGTAAACTCCGGCTCTCCAACCCATGCGGTTATAAACCCTATAGTCTGCTGACAGCTATTGTAACCACCTGCTGTGCACCTATTGTCTGCTGACAGCTATTGTAACCACCACTGCTGTGCACCTATAGTCTGCGTACAGCTATTGCAACCACCACTGCTGTGCACCTATAGTCTGCTGACAGCTATTGTAACCACCTGCTGTGCACCTATAGTCTGCTGACAGCTATTGTAACCACCTGCTGAGCACCTATAGTCTGCTGACAGCTATTGTAACCACCTGCTGTGCACCTATAGTCTGCTGACAGCTATTGTAACCACCTGCTGTGCACCTATAGTCTGCTGACAGCTATTGTAACTACCTGCTGTGCACCTATAGTCTGCTGACAGCTATTGTAACCACCTGCTATGCACCTATAGTCTGCTGACAGCTATTGTAACCACCACTGCTGTGCACTTATAGTCTGCTGACAGCTATTGTAACCACCTGTTGTGCACCTATAGTCTGCTGACAGCTATTGTAACCACCTGCTGTGCACCTATAGTCTGCTGACAGCTATTGTAACCACCACTGCTGTGCACCTATAGTCTGCTGACAGCTATTGTAACCACCTGCTGTGCACCTATAGTCTGCTGACAGCTATTGTAACCACCTGCTGAGCACCTATAGTCTGCTGACAGCTATTGTAACCACCTGCTGTGCACCTATAGTCTGCTGACAGCTATCGTAACCACCTGCTGTGCACCTATAGTCTGCTGACAGCTATTGTAACTACCTGCTGTGCACCTATAGTCTGCTGACAGCTATTGTAACCACCACTGCTGTGCACCTATAGTCTGCTGACAGCTATTGTAACCACCACTGCTGTGCACCTATAGTCTGCTGACAGCGATTGTAACCACCACTGCTGTGCACCTATAGTCTGCTGACAGCTATTGTAACCACCACTGCTGTGCACCTATAGTCTGCTGACAACTATTGTAACCACCACTGCTGTGCACCTATAGTCTGCTGACAGCTATTGTAACCACCACTGCTGTGCACCTATAGTCTGCTGACAGCTATTGTAACCACCACTGCTGTGCACCTATAGTCTGCTGACAGCTATTGTAACCACCACTGCTGTGCACCTATAGTCTGCTGACAGCTATTGTAACCACCACTGCTGTGCACCTATAGTCTGCTGACAGCTATTGTAACCACCTGCTGTGCACCTATAGTCTGCTGACAGCTATTGTAACCACCACTGCTGTGCACCTATAGTCTGCTGACAGCTATTGTAACCACCTGCTGTGCACCTATAGTCTGCTGACAGCTATTGTAACCACCTGCTGTGCACCTATAGTCTGCTGACAGCTATTGTAACCACCACTGCTGTGCACCTATAGTCTGCTGACAGCTATTGTAACTACCTGCTGTGCACCTATAGTCTGCTGACAGCTATTGTAACCACCTGCTGTGCACCTATAGTCTGCTGACAGCTATTGTAACCACCACTGCTGTGCACCTATAGTCTGCTGACAGCTATTGTAACCACCACTGCTGTGCACCTATAGTCTGCTGACAGCTATTGTAACCACCACTGCTGTGCACCTATAGTCTGCTGACAGCTATTGTAACCACCTGCTGTGCACCTATAGTCTGCTGACAGCTATTGTAACCACCACTGCTGTGCACCTATAGTCTGCTGACAGCTATTGTAACCACCACTGCTGTGCACCTATAGTCTGCTGACAGCTATTGTAAGCACCACTGCTGTGCACCTATAGTCTGCTGACAGCTCTTGTAACCACCGCTGCTGTGCACCTATAGTCTGCTGACAGCTCTTGTAACCACCACTGCTGTGCACCTATAGTCTGCTGACAGCTATTGTAACCACCACTGCTGTGCACCTATAGTCTGCTGACAGCTCTTGTAACCACCGCTGCTGTGCACCTATAGTCTGCTGACAGCTCTTGTAACCACCACTGCTGTGCACCTATAGTCTGCTGACAGCTATTGTAACCACCACTGCTGTGCACCTATAGTCTGCTGACAGCTCTTGTAACCACCGCTGCTGTGCACCTATAGTCTGCTGACAGCTCTTGTAACCACCACTGCTGTGCACCTATAGTCTGCTGACAGCTATTGTAACCACCACTGCTGTGCACCTATAGTCTGCTGACAGCTCTTGTAACCACCGCTGCTGTGCACCTATAGTCTGCTGACAGCTCTTGTAACCACCACTGCTGTGCACCTATAGTCTGCTGACAGCTATTGTAACTACCGCTGCTGTGCACCTATAGTCTGCTGACAGCTCTTGTAACCACCGCTGCTGTGCACCTATAGTCTGCTGACAGCTCTTGTAACCACCACCGCTGTGCACCTATAGTCTGCTGACAGCTATTGTAACCACCACTGCTGTGCACCTATAGTCTGCTGACAGCTATTGTAACCACCACTGCTGTGCACCTATAGTCTGCTGACAGCTATTGTAACCACCACTGCTGTGCACCTATAGTCTGCTGACAGCTTTTGTAACCACCGCTGCTGTGCACCTATAGTCTGCTGACAGCTAATGTAACCACCTGCTGTGCACCTATAGTCTGCTGACAGCTATTGTAACCACCACTGCTGTGCACCTATAGTCTGCTGACAGCTATTGTAACTACCGCTGCTGTGCACCTATAGTCTGCTGACAGCTCTTGTAACCACCGCTGCTGTGCACCTATAGTCTGCTGACAGCTCTTGTAACCACCACTGCTGTGCACCTATAGTCTGCTGACAGCTATTGTAACCACCACTGCTGTGCACCTATAGTCTGCTGACAGCTCTTGTAACCACCACTGCTGTGCACCTATAGTCTGCTGACAGCTATTGTAACTACCACTGCTGTGCACCTATAGTCTGCTGACAGCTATTGTAACCACCTGCTGTGCAGCTATAGTCTGCTGACAGCTATTGTAACCACCTGCTGTGCACCTATAGTCTGCTGACAGCTATTGTAACCACCTGCTGTGCACCTATAGTCTGCTGACAGCTCTTGTAACCACCACTGCTGTGTACCTATAGTCTGCTGACAGCTATTGTAAGCACCTGCTGTGCACCTATAGTCTGCTGACAGCTATTGTAACCACCACTGCTGTGCACCTATAGTCTGCTGACAGCTCTTGTAACCACCACTGCTGTGCACCTATAGTCTGCTGACAGCTATTGTAACCCCCTGCTGTGCACCTATAGTCTGCTGACAGCTCTTGTAACCACCACTGCTGTGTACCTATAGTCTGCTGACAGCTATTGTAAGCACCTGCTGTGCACCTATAGTCTGCTGACAGCTATTGTAACCACCTGCTGTGCACCTATAGTCTGCTGACAGCTATTGTAACCACCTGCTGAGCACCTATAGTCTGCTGACAGCTATTGTAACCACCTGCTGTGCACCTATAGTCTGCTGACAGCTATTGTAACTACCTGCTGTGTACCTATAGTCTGCTGACAGCTATTGTAAGCACCTGCTGTGCACCTATAGTCTGCTGACAGCTATTGTAAGCACCTGCTGTGCACCTATAGTCTGCTGACAGCTATTGTAAGCACCTGCTGTGCACCTATAGTCTGCTGACAGCTATTGTAACTACCTGCTGAGCACCTATAGTCTGCTGACAGCTATTGTAAGCACCTGCTGTGCACCTATAGTCTGCTGACAGCTATTGTAAGCACCTGCTGTGCACCTATAGTCTGCTGACAGCTATTGTAACCACCTGCTGTGCACCTATAGTCTGCTGACAGCTCTTGTAACCACCACTGCTGTGTACCTATAGTCTGCTGACAGCTATTGTAAGCACCTGCTGTGCACCTATAGTCTGCTGACAGCTATTGTAAGCACCTGCTGTGCACCTATAGTCTGCTGACAGCTATTGTAACCACCTGCTGAGCACCTATAGTCTGCTGACAGCTATTGTAACCACCTGCTGTGCACCTATAGTCTGCTGACAGCTATTGTAACTACCTGCTGTGTACCTATAGTCTGCTGACAGCTATTGTAACCACCTGCTGTGCACCTATAGTCTGCTGACAGCTATTGTAAGCACCTGCTGTGCACCTATAGTCTGCTGACAGCTATTGTAAGCACCTGCTGTGCACCTATAGTCTGCTGACAGCTATTGTAACTACCTGCTGAGCACCTATAGTCTGCTGACAGCTATTGTAACTACCTGCTGCTGAGCAATTAAAACTATGTAAAAATTATCATTTTATTATTAAGTATTAACACAAATACAAATAAAATTTGAAACTAACAAATTTATAAACAACTTTATATCATTAATAATGTTTAAGGAGAGTAAACTGGGCTACTGTACATATGTCTTTATAAGCTCCCTCACAATAGCACAAATACATAAACAACTTGAAGACACCGAGAGACACACCGAGAGAGCAAACTAGAGGTTTTTCTACTAAGCGCTAAAACAAAGCAAAACAAGTGGTAAATTGAAAAAGAAGGCGGGCATTAGTCTTATTCAGAGGTTGGCTAATCTTGGTAGCTAATGAAAACTTATTTGATCTTAACTGTGGTTCTTATTGCGATAGATTAATATTAAGAACTTAGTCTACTTCGATTTTCTAGTTTAAAGCTAAAAGGCAAGAAGTCTGAAGCATCAGAGTTGGCTGCTCATTCCTAACAGTATTCTTATAAATGGTTTTTTATTTCTGCAGTTGATGATCAGCTACCAGCGCTTTAATGAGCGCAAATTCTTTGAATAAATTTGTGAAATTCGTCAAAATATTATAACACATTTGCATAAGAATTTATCTTTTAAGTAGGTAAACTGCTTGTTGTTTAGTAACCCACAGTTGACGATGTGGCTGATACTCGCTTGACAATCCAACTATTATTTCTCGCTCAGCGTTGACAGGGTCCGACTTGCGCAGCCACAGGGTTAGGGATACTTGATTAATATTGCTGAAATAATTAGGAATAAATAAATTTGATGCACTGGGCAAACAGCTGGCAGTTAGCCATCAAATGATTAGAAATACATGTGCATAGTTTATGCATCAAATATACATGTATATTACCAGGTATCTATTTCCACTTGCGATACACTTTGATAAAACCAGAGAGCCTTGTATCCTTGAACGGTGTGCCATCCACAAGTTATGTGTCAAATCTGTTTACTCATCTTTTCTTCTCATCAGCGCCAATTAAATACATAATAAAACTATTTCAACATTGAGAGATCGTCAGGTGCAATAAGTAAATACCCAATTATTCCGTATTGTGTAAGGTGGTAGAGTGTCAGTTTATTAAGAAAAAAGTCATGAGCTTGGATAATTTTGAAAATGATGTTTTTTCCTAAACGCCAAGTGTAGCTTCAGACAGATAGGCGGGTGGACGGACAGATAAATGGGTGGGTAGACAGACAAACAGATAGGTGAGTGGACAGACAGATAGGTGTATGGACAGACAGACAGACAGACAGACATGTGAGTGGACAGACAGACAGGCGGGTAGACAGACAGATAAATGGGTAGGTAGATAGACAGACAGATAGGTGAGTGGACAGACAGATAGGCGGGTGGACACTGTATATATGCAGACTTCCATTGGAGCTCGGAAAAGGTTTCAATATTTTTTAATTCATTCCTGGCTCACTGCATGTTAAAAAGTGATTTATATGCGCCATTTATAGATCTTTTTTAAATAAGTTTTGACAACTCATTTATGTTCTTGTTTCATATTTCTGCTCAGACAAGCTTATGGGGTCACATTTTTGTCTTCTATTGGTCATTCATTTAAAAACGTCAAAACTCTTATAAGGTTTTCACTAAAATCAAGTTTTTATTTTATAATTAAACGTAAAAAGCAAGCAAAGTATAGCATAATGTTTGCTAACTATTTTGGTATGACATTATAGTCCTAGAATGACTGCAAAGCTTTTTGGTGCCATTATTTGGTTTAGTTGGTTTTCTTACGTGCTGCAAAACAAGCTTGCTACTAGTTAGATTCCAAGGTCAGTAAAGGGGTTTAGCAATTGGTTCGAAGCTGCAGCTTTTGAAGACCAAAGGAAATTCTTTTATAATTTGTGTAAGTGCTTTGGCTGTAGTAAATTTTATTTTGGAGATATTTCTCAGAAAGACACAGTTTCAGATGTTAAAAATAAATTGTTAAACAGTTGAAGGTGCCAACATCAACATTAACAAGTTTGTGAATGGTGCAAAAAAAATATGAGCGCAAGTTATTGAAAGCAAAGGTTTCCATGATGTTGAGATACATTAAAAAATGGAATGTGATAATTAAATCTTACCCAAGAGCTGGAAGTCAATAAACCTGATAAACGATAGCCAAACAACTTCCATAAAATATTTTTTGACCAGTTTTTGTCAAAATGACACGTTAGTGTTTCGAACTCTTATTACATTCACTTCCTAAATTAATATGGATGGCTGATTTAATGAACCATTCTAAGTGTCAACCTGTGGGCTTCCTTTGAAGTTTCTCCCACGTGCCAGCACAATGCAATGAAGTAGTGATGGCAACATCCATTAAAGTTCGCTTCGTCAATCCTGGGTTTTTGCCGACTCGACTCGTACTATAATTACTATGTTATAAGAAGATTAATGAGCTATGAGTTACTTTGATTTATTACCTTGTCTACAGTATAAAAGGTCAGGACAGTTGATACAGAAGTCACTCTTCTCTTATACACCTCAGAATAGAGACACAGTTTAAACATGGGTAAGTTGAGTTTCTCACTAAGCTTATCATAACTATAGTTATACCAACTAGATCTCTATGTCTATGCCATAGACTTTATATCTTCATTGAGCTTATTCAATCTTTTAGGTAGCAAAGTTGTCCTCTCTCTGGCTTTGGCTGCAGTCTGTGGTAAGTATGTAATACTGTAATCAATACTGTGAGAATCTGAGCAACTTATATAGAATGCCATCTCTATGTGGCATAGCTATAATCAATTGGTAATATTCTAAGCAGTTGCAGCAGAGAGTAATATTTTAAACTTTTTGCGGCTTGCTATCAATTTCGACACTGGACATCTAGACACTAGACATCTAGACACTAGACATCTAGACACTAGACATCTAGACACTGGACATCACATATAATTGATGGTGAATTCAATTAATAGCACCGACTCAAAAATTTTAAAAGCCTAAACATTCATTCCGAAAAAACTTTTTCATTCATAAATGGTGTGTGGCGGGCAACGTACTGAAACCATGCAATGTTGATCTTGCTTCCGTTTCACAAGGTTCTAAAAGATTTTGCAATATACCATTTCAAGCTCAAACAGAATGCTCTTAGTAATGTCTCATTATGAGCTGAATTTTTTTCCAGTTTTTCTAGCAAGTGCCTACAAGTCTGGAGGAAACTACCCTGCAGCATCCTCTAGACGGTATGCACCAAGTCCTTCACATTATCAGGTGCCTACTGCTACCAACTACAGAGCACCTGCTTCCACTCATCATCAAGCGCCTGTTCAGAAGTCTTACAGTAAGTTTTATAAATTGTTTTGATATTTCTTTTAAACTTTTTATAGGTTTAAAACTACATTAATCCAACAATTCTTATCTATTTGAAACAAATTTTTATACCTATTTGTTTTTTATTAAACTGAAAGTTTTTCAATCATTTAATTCAACTGATGATGAATGATACAAATAATTTGTTTATAATTTCATATAGAATAAAGCTGCTGAATAACATCAACAAGAAATTTTGTTACCTCATTTTATCACAAAAATGTTTAAAAACTATTTTTGTCTAGTAGTTGACGATACAGGGAGCGAATAGTATTCATTTTTATATTCATCAACTATGGCAAGAGAAGACAAACCATTCTATTTTATTATTCTATTTTCGAATCAAATGAACTTATAACATAACAGCAAGTGTTAAACTGAAAGCTAATTTTTGGTAATTTTAGTAGTCAAGTATTGGTCTGAGTGGGGGCATTATGGAGCGTGTTCAGCGACTTGTGGATGGGGAGAGCAGCGCAGGTACAGAACGTGCCTATCCAAAAGAGAGTATGGATATGGAAACTCAGTCCATCAGTGTAATGGTCCCAGCTACAGCAAGAAAAGATGCTACGGTGGTAAACCTAGTAAGTAAACAGGGTTTTTATTGCAAAAGCTTTTCTAAAGGTCTTACTACAAATAAAAATAAGAAATATTTGTGTAGTATTTGGTGAAGATAAGAAAACAGGCCATAGTTACAGTTTACTAAACTGTATCTAAATCTTAACTCTTCCTAGTACTTTTGTAATTTATCATTTACCAAAATAACAACATCAAAACATCCAGTTTTTAAAGATATTTTTATATATTTGAAAAGTGCTACTTACCTGCTCCAAATTCCAATATTCATAAATGGTTTCAAGTATTTTAATAGTTTGAAATGTTAGTAGCATGGTGCAAATGACTAACTCAACAATAATTACCATTTATTCACTTGACATTATATTATGGGAGTGCAAAATTAATTGCGTCTCGCTTGTTTTCAGTTGATGGTGGATGGTCGCACTGGTCATCATGGGCAACTATTCAAGGATATCAACAAAAGAGAACAAGACAATGTAACTACCCTGTTCCAAGCTGTGGTGGAAGGAACTGCTATGGATCAAGCTTTGAGACCAGAAATGTTCATAGTAAGTTATACCGTTGAACTAAACATCTAACTGCTGTATCTTGATATTGGCTTTCCTATGAGTTGGCATGATAACTCATTTCTGTGTTTTAATATATGTTGATGCACCGCTGAGTTGTGAACTCCGCTCTTTAACAGCTCCAAAAACCTATGCACCAGCACCAGGGTACAGACAACCATCTGCTAACACACACTACAGAGCCCCTAATAGAAACACCCAGTACAGAGCATCTGCTGATAACACACACTACAGAGCACCCGTTCAAAGTCATCGAGCTAATTATCCAACTCAAAATACCCGATACCAAGATCGTGTTGGGGCTTACTAACTAGCCTCATAAATATATCTGTTAGTGACCTTGACCAAGTCTTATGGTTAATTTACCTTTCTTTTCACCCTTTCATATTCGTTGTATGGTATTTGCTGATTTATTTAGCAGATTGATGACTGCTTAGTTGACTTATTATTAGCAGCTACAATGTTAACATGTTTATATATCTGAATAATATTAGCAGCTACAGTGTTAACATGTTTATATATCTGAATAATATTAGCAGCTACATTGTTAATATGTTTATATATCTGAATAATATTAGCAGCTACATTGTTGATATGTTTATATATTTGAATATTATTAGCAGCTACAGTGTTAATATGTTTATATATTTGAATAATATTAGCAGCTACAGTGTTAATATGTTTATATATTTGAATAATATTAGCAGCTACAGTGTTAATATGTTTATATATCTGAATAAAGATCTGCAAAGATTTAGTTGTACCTGCCTTTTAACACACTATCATCTCTTTGTACTTTCAACAGACGAGATAAAATGCAATATATTTTATTTCAGCAGAAAATCATTTTACATTGTATTAAAAACTATGAAATGGTATGGAGGCTTGTTAAAACTACATTCCTAAAGTTTAACTAAATTTAATTATGTAAAACTTTTCTGATGCAAAATAGTATTTGTACTAAAATTTAGTTTAATGGCTACTATAGGAATCAGCTTTAAGGAGAAAGTTGTAATCGTTGTGGATATTATTTTACTAACAAAGTTAATATTCAGAGTTGTGTTCTCTCACCAGTGGCACATAAAAATAAACTCTTTGCTTCCTTATCATTAGAATTTCAGTTTTTGTTTTATTAAAGTTTCGACCGTACCTTAAGCAAAGAAATACATACATTAAATCAATTTTACAAATATCAATGTACCTTTAAAATATACCATAAACTTGATTGCTGAAATATGTGAACAATCATAAAGCAAATATTATTTTACAAATTATTTTATTATTTTTTGCCAGAAAAAAATCTTTACCGTCATAGTATGTGAATAATTCATTTATCTGTAAAGCACGTAAATAGACAGATATTTCTTTAGCTGTAATTGGATTATTTACTTTTGAGGGAACTTCTTGCCCAGTGACCACTTTTAATTGCATACTGTATGGATTGCATACAGAGAGTCCATCATTGTATACAGACTGTATACAGAGAGTCCATCATTGTATACAGACTGTATACAGAGAGTCCATCATTGTATACAGAGTGTATACAGAGAGTCCATCATTGTATACAGACTGTATACAGAGAGTCCATCATTGTATACAGACTGTATACAGAGAGTCCATCATTGTATACAGAGTGTACATGAGTTTTATAAACAACAAATTGAACAACTCGCCAGGCTTCAGATAAAAAAAGGTGCAAAATAGATTTTTCAGTTTTATCATAATTGGCGTTGAGCTCATCTATATGGATAAAATAAAGTAATAACAACAGTTACTGCGCTGCGCTTCTTAAAATGGTCATAAATGGTATTTTACCTAGAAATAGAAATGAAGACATGTTCATATTAAAAAACATTTGAATTATTTATAGCTTATGGCTTCACAAGCAGCTTTCTTATAGCGGATCTGACATAACTAGACAATAAAGACTCAGTCAAGTAAGAGTAACACACTTATTTCATTCGTTTACGGCAGCAGAAATGGCCTCAAGTGCCAACACGAAAGACTTGATAAAGGCTGAAACAAAGGAACTAGTATATGGTTACGTCTTGCACCGGTCAGTATGATACTCAGTGTTGTGAAAGACCAATCAGCATCCACCTTTCAAATCTCTACACTCAAGCAATTTATTTTTGCTTATCATAGAGACTCTAGCTTATATTTACAGCGTAAAGAGAGTGCAATACATACTGTCGTAATCTGTAATTTAAAGATTGGCAGTGCTACAGATTATAATTATAACAATTCATGATTTGGTAACTTTTATCAATATAATGGGTTGCTAAGTCATAAAAAAAATTATATTTTGGTAAGTTGGTAGAAATTCTTTAATGTTCTTACTTTTAGATGATGCTAGTTACATCATATATTTTAATATAAACCTACTATCTGTCAGATATTGATTAATTGTAGTAATTCATAAAAACAAAAAATAACTAAAATAAATTCACGTAAAATAAAATAAATTTATCCACAAGCTGTTGCTAATGCTTGGGGGTTCTAGGACAGCGTTAAACATTCTTTTGTTCTAGCTGAGCAACAACTTCTTCTGGCGCATTCAGCTGGCCAGTAATGAATTTTAACACTAGCTTCCCCCATTTAAATTGCAGTTTTCTGCACAAATGAAGACATCTTGGAAAAATTTGGATTTACAATAACTTGGTATGAAGGAATGCATCGCCAGAATGAATCGTTTGAACGATTAGATTTGCTTAAAAACTAGAAACATTATACTCATGAAAAGAGAGGTTATATAGCTTGATAGAATTAAAATAACAGGTTTTACTATCAAGCGTAAATCCACCATCAATAATTCCCATTTTTAGCTATCAATTTATCATTTTAATCAAATATGTAAAAAGACCAGCTTTTGTTTCTCCACATTTGTTTAACCCCAAAGAGATTAGCCAAGCGCTGATTTGAGAGACTAACTTTTAAGGTTCTACTAACAGAATTTACTAACAGATGAACAGATGATGTCAGATTGGAAGTGATTCACACCAAAGCTGAAACTTGAATACATTAACTAGTTTAGATCAAGTTCTACTCAATAGTCCAAAAGTATCAATAGTCTCAGAAGCAGTTAGTTGATGTGAAGTGAACAAGGTCAGAAAACTCCGCGAGTGCAAACCGCACAGTATATTTAGTGCGCTAACAAATAACAACACCTCTCAATTATATATTGTGGCATATATCCCTCACCTTATCAGCTTACCTATATCAAGCAGTCACCAGTTAGGAACCAATTTTTACTTGGGTAGCAGCAAAGACCTATTACCTGTACTGTATAGTTAATAGGTCTACGGGTAGCAGTAACAACTAATATAGATATGTATCTGGTACCATAATGTCAAACCTTTGCGTTTCTAACAGTAAAATGGTAAACCTTAATCGGCAAATGTTAGGTGACAAATATTGGTTGGCAAATATTAAATGGCACATGTCAATATGCAAAATTTAGTTGGTAAAGTTAGTTGGCAAATGTTACTTTGAGCATTAGATGGAACATTTCAGTTAGGTTAAACCAATGTAATATTTAGTAGCTGCGGTCAATTCTCAAGTAATTGAGTAATATAATTGTGACAGGCAGAGACCAACTCACACCGAGGTATACCAAACTGACTTGACCAAACTCTGACCAGTTCGGCTCGACACAGACTAGCAAAGAGAGGCAGAGCCAGCCGCCTATGAAAAGCTCTGCTAGAGATCTAGCAACTCAAAGTTCATTTGCGCCTGCTTTTATATTATTGTTCACTGTACACACATCATAAGCGAAGCAGATATATGTATGAAACTCAAGTTCAATGAATCATGTTTTTGAGTTACGTGGAGGTAGTAAAAGTGGCAAAATAAATTATTTTACATTGGTGACTACAGTGAGATAGGCTAGCTCGAGAAGTGCGACAGCCATGAGCTGTTGGTGGATGAGACGAAACAGTCGTTCCACAGATATATCAGACTTCCCATCTAATTGGGTGAGCTACCTGAGCAAAGAGGCCATAATAGGCATGCCTTTTCCTGGCGGCTCACCGATGCTTCTTGGAATTTGAGCAACTCATAGTCTAAGTAGATGGTAAGCCACTGATCTGGGTGGATCGGCACGAACGATTGCTGCAAAGCAAGGTACAGGTGCTAAGAGGCTTAGTGGTGCCGGTCAGCCCAGACCGAGATGGCGCTACATCGCTGCTACACCAATAAAAACTATTGTTTGTCTCACTCACAAGATGAGTGAGACACATTTCTTACTTAGCTGATGAGGTCATACTTACTAAGGCACCCTCCATTTCGTAACTGGCAAAACAGCAAATATGGTTATACTGAGGCAAGAGCTGAGGTTGTCCAGCAAGAGAATTACCTCTACCGACTGAGTTTTCCCTTACCAGTGAGCACGCTGTAAGAGTCTAGAAAAGACTCACAACCTGTGCATGAGGTTTTCTTGCAAAGCCAGATAAACATTTGACAAAACGACAGGGAGGAGCCACTTCTGTAAGCACCAGACAACTCGGTCTAGCTCACAATCAAATGCAGGCAAAAAGGAGACAACCCCAAGCTACAAGCCAAGTTCGTAGGGTTTTACCAGAACCTTAAAGTTTTGGCCAACCACACAGACTTGGTAGATAAGCAGGGACAGTTTTCCATACAGGGTGAGGCTTGGCTAAAACCCTACTACGTTAGGCCGGAAAATCTGAAGTAGGCTCCAGCCACCCTGGAGCGTAGGAGAGGCATAACATAAATGGGGACAGGTCAGGTCGATCAGCAAAAGCCCTTTAGAACTTTCACTAATGCATATATCTCCCAGCCATTAGTACCACTGCCAGATCTAGAAGAGCCAGCCGAGAAAATGCAAAAAAGTGATCAGGGGGTGACTCCTCCAGACGAGCCAATAAAACAGGAGAGAACTCTGCTCGAGACTCTTACACCTGAACTGATCCCACCTGATTCTAGGCTGGTTTGATCCACAAGGAAACCAGATCGATACAGAGATTGGGTATGCCACATGATCAAGGAAGAATTACAGCGGAGTAGTACACCAAAGGAAAAATAGAGCGGTAATGCTGCCCTGACTGCACCTGCAAGGTCATTTCTGTTGGAACATTTTACCACACAGAACTCCATTAATATACTCTCCCATATGGATGCAAGATCTAAAATGTATCTTCAAGATTCACTCTCACAATTACAGTACTTCATGAAAAATCTAGAAGTTCTATCAGAACCGAAAGGAGTGAATAATACTCCACCAACTTCGACCAGTCTAAATAGTGGCTTATAAGGGAAGCTAATTTGGTAAGGACATTATCGATATAGTAATCAAGAAAGCTGATTCACTCGAGCTCCATGACAACCTTGAGTGGAGTGAAGATAACTAGGAAGTTGTTCCTGCTTTAAAATTGGCAGAGAAAATGCAGATGGAGCAAGAAGAAGCCTGCTGGGTGACCACAAGAAGAAGCCTGCTGGGTGACCACAAGAAGAAGCCTGCTGGGTGACCACAAGAAGAAGCCTGCTGGGTGACCACAAGAAGAAGCCTGCTGGGTGACCACAAGAAGAAGCCTGCTGGGTGACCACAAGAAGAAGCCTGCTGAGTGACCACAAGAAGAAGCCTGCTGGGTGACCACAAGAAGAAGCCTGCTGGGTGACCACAAGAAGAAGCCTGCTGGGTGACCACAAGAAGAAGCCTGCTGGGTGACCACTGTAAGTACAAAGTAGAAGAAGATCGAGCCACCCTCACCAGCACAGACAAACTCACTACTTGCCAAGATAAGTGAGGCAGCATCTCCACCCTAAGACATGTACTGACAGGAGCGGCGCACATCAACCCGTAAGCAAGTTGTAAAAACAATCAGATATTTGTCATCACAGACCTTCAAGCACACGTCAAATCCAACAACAGGAGAAAACAGTAGAATTTGCCAGTTATCACACGCTTCAGCGTTATGCCCTCTTCATCTACCTCTGCACCTGGCAGCATGTTTTCCAGGACCAGGTGCTGTAGAATCAGGCCACTCATTGGTTTGGCGAAGTTGGGCCGGTGGAGCATTTGGTTGACCAAAAAGAATGGAAACATCTCCAACGAAAACAGGATTTGGACACCCAGCTGCCAATGGTCCCTGCTCTCCGACTCTCACTACTGAGGATCATCTGTGATGCAAGAAACCGGAATACCGGCCCGCCCGACCTGTACTAAAATGGCGGCAAACGGTGATGGGAAGCCTGCACTCTCGCCCATTCCACAAGACCCCACAAACCATTCAGGTTCTCGAAACTTTGACGAAGTTGTGAGGTGCAAGCCGGTCAGCTAGCCAATTGCTAAAAAAGCAACAGCATCACAGAGCCCGTCCAGCTGGCCCAGGACGCAGACGATTGGGATAAGGCCACTGAGGCTGTGCAGGCCTCTTGGATTCTTGGAGGAAAATAAATTAGATTCGAAAGAAGGACAACTCATCGATGACGAGAGCCCTCTCCTACAGCACGGAGCCCGTCAGCACCCAGCCTGGTCACAGTTGGCTGTCTTTCGTTACAAGAATTGGAGACATCGGTCGTCAATGGGAAAGAGTGTGTAAAGGGCAGAGACTAACCCACACCGAGGCAGACAAGACCAACTTCACCCAGTTCTGATTGGCCGGGCTCTGACCTGATCTAGACCTAGGTCTTACTGGGCTCTCAAACTAGTCTGACCGATCGGCTTGGCACAGACATGCAAAAAGAGGCAGAGTCAGCCGCCTATAAAAGGCTCTAAGAGATATTTGGTGACTTAAAGTCCATTTTTGCCTGCTTATATATTGTTGCTCACTGTACACATATGATAAACTAATCAAACCTATGCATGAAACTCAAGTATTTTGTATGAAACTCAAGTAGTATGTATGAAACTCAAGTAGTGTGTATGACACTCAAGTAGTATGTATAAAACTCAAGTAGTATGTATGAAACTCAAGTAGTGTGTATGAAACTCAAGTAGTATGTATGAAACTCAAGTAGTGTGTATGACACTCAAGTAGTATGTATGAAACTCAAGTAGTATGTATGAAACTCAAGTAGTGTGTATGACACTCAAGTAGTATGTATGAAACTCAAGTAGTATGTATGAAACGCAAGTAATGTATGAAACTCAAGTAGTGTGTATGACACTCAAGTAGTATGTATAAAACTCAAGTAGTATGTATGAAACTCAAGTAGTGTGTATGAAACTCAAGTAGTATGTATGAAACTCAAGTAGTATGTATGAAACTCAAGTAGTCTGTATGACACTCAAGCAGTATGTATGAAACTCAAGTAGTACGTATGAAACTTAAGTAGTATGTATGAAACTCAAGTAGTGTGTATGACACTCAAGTAGTATGTATAAAACTCAAGTAGTATGTATGAAACTCAAGTAGTGTGTATGAAACTCAAGTAGTATGTATGAAACTCAAGTAGTACGTATGAAACTTAAGTAGTATGTATGAAACTCAAGTAGTGTGTATGACACTCAAGTAGTATGTATAAAACTCAAGTAGTATGTATGAAACTCAAGTAGTGTGTATGAAACTCAAGTAGTATGTATGAAACTCAAGTAGTGTGTATGACACTCAAGTAGTATGTATAAAACTCAAGTAGTATGTATGAAACTCAAGTAGTGTGTATGAAACTCAAGTAGTATGTATGAAACTCAAGTAGTGTGTATGACACTCAAGTAGTATGTATGAAACTCAAGTAGTATGTATGAAACTCAAGTAGTGTGTATGACACTCAAGTAGTATGTATGAAACTCAAGTAATGTATAAAACTCAAGTAGTGTGTATAAAACTCAAGTAGTGTGTATGAAACTCAAGTAGTATGTATAAAACTCAAGTAGTATGTATGAAACTCAAGTAGTATGTATGAAACTCAAGTAGTGTGTATGACACTTAAGTAGTATGTGTGAAACTCAAGTAATGTATAAAACTCAAGTAGTGTGTATAAAACTCAAGTAGTGTGTATGAAACTCAAGTAATATGTATAAAGCTCAAGTAGTATGTATGAAACTCAAGCAGTATGTAAGAAACTCAAGTAGTACGTATGAAACTCAAGTATTGTGTACGAAACTCAAGTAGTATGTATGAAACTCAAGTAATGTATGAAACTCAAGTAGTATGTATGAAACTCAAGTAGTGTGTATGACACTCAAGTAGTATGTATGAAACTCAAGTAGTATGTATGAAACGCAAGTAGTAAGTATGAAGCTCAAGTAGTGTGTATGACACTTAAGTAGTATGTATGAAACTCAAGTAATGTATAAAACTCAAGTAGTGTGTATAAAACTCAAGTAGTGTGTATGAAACTCAAGTAGTATGTATAAAACTCAAGTAGTATGTATGAAACTCAAGTAGTATGTATGAAACTCAAGTAGTGTGTATGACACTTAAGTAGTATGTGTGAAACTCAAGTAATGTATAAAACTCAAGTAGTGTGTATAAAACTCAAGTAGTGTGTATGAAACTCAAGTAGTATGTATGAAACTCAAGTAGTATGTATGAAACTCAAGTAGTGTGTATGACACTTAAGTAGTATGTATGAAACTCAAGTAATGTATAAAACTCAAGTAGTATGTATGAAACTCAAGTAGTATGTATGAAACTCAAGTAGTATGTATGAAACGCAAGTAATGTATGAAACTCAAGTAGTATGTATGAAACTCGAGTAGTATGTATGAAACTCAAGTAGTATGTATGAAACTCAAATACACCGAGCCATTTTTCTGAGAGCCTACTGGGCTAGTAAAGGTGGCAAAATAAATTATTTTATAATATTCTTACAGCTTAAAAGAAATTTAAAAACTCAAAATTATGCAATTGTTTTTTTGTGGCAGGTTACAGACGGATTACGCATTTTCCTCATGGATTTATCTGCATAAGAAAAAGTATTATGACGATTTCCTTGCCAATGCTCCTAGCGTGTTGGATCCTCAAAGATTTGAGATGTACATAAATTCTCTGGTCAACATGGGTACATATAAAATATATACTCTTTCTCCCTCTTCTTAACTCATTTTCAATGTATAAGATAGTTAAAACTATTTACCTGTCTATTGTTGATAGATTGATGAGGCTTTTTCAGTTGATGTATTGTACTTTATCACAGCTGTATATGCGTATGCCACTGAAAAACTATTCATCACTAACGTAGAGACTTACTTTGGAGGCAACTACACAGACGCTAAACGAGAAATCATTACAAAACTAAAAAGTCATTTAAGAAACAATTACAATGAGTGGGAACTCATTATAACTGTAAGTATTTTGAATATATTAATTAAAAACATCTCAATCTATTTTTACACAGAAAATAATTGCTGCTGATACTTGAGACAAAACTTTTCACCAACCATTCAAATTGTAACTGTTTGAATCGGTATGAAATATGCTCCAGATATAAAGTTATTAAAGATCGTAATGTATTTTTCATGAAAAACACTGAAAGGGCTTGTGAAATTATTGACATGAGAAGAAAACTACTAGATGAACAAAAGTTAACAATCCTTTTGACCAAATTACTGAAGCTTTAGCACTTTGCTTTTCATACATGTAGAATCAACTTTTTACAAAATGTTTTTTGCAATTGTTGCAATGTGTTTCTTCAAAATATTCTTTAGGGTTAGAAAGAGTACATTATTTTGTTTCAATGCATAAGAATCATTCAAAGTGTTGTTGGAATCACAGAAGTATGAGTGAAGTGAAATCTCATTTGTTATCACAAAATGAGTCTGAAATTTTTAAAATTAAAAGTAAACTTTTTTGAAAAGCCCTGTAAAAGTATTGATAACATTTACTCAGTATTGTATTAGCAGTTCTTATTATGTCTATGTCTATGTAATTACACATGTATTTTATTAAAAACTCACTCTGAGACTTTTACAATATCACCATTTGCTATAGGAGACTTGGCAAGTCACATTTGTGCCTTTTACATGACGGTTCTGCCCATTCAATACAATTACAATTATTGACTGGGTTTTGAATTGTTGGATATTATTGTTTTTTTTAGCTTTCAAGTGTGTAGGGCCTATCTTGTTACTAGCAATACATATGTCTTTTTCAATTATGAGAATATTGTGTAAGTAAATAGCGAGACATTTAACTTTACTGATGTCTAGGCTTTGGAATCAATGGCTTGCCTGGTGGGAAGTGACTTTAAACATTTGCCTCTCATCGATATCTTCATTAAAATGCTCGACGAAGAGCTTTTTACAAGGGGAGATAACAAGGAGACGATTATTGACACTATAGTGAGAATTGGTGGATGGGTAACTTGCCTAAAAACTACTTTCTGCTTTTCTTCATGAACAAATCACACTCAAACAAATTCAACAGTTACAGTACAAAAAAGTTTTTATGTAAAGATTTTTGTCAATATATTTGAATTTCTGCAAGTTATCTAAATTTTACAAAGTGTAATGTAAGTTAACAAAATAAATATTTTCATATAATTAATGAAATAATTTTTTGCAGAAAACTCTATGGTACTTCAACCTAAATTTTTTAATGAATAAATCTGTAAAACTGACCAGTAGGTTACTTCACCTGATAGCAGCTGCCAAGGTTCTCAGCACAATGAGATCTCCAATATTTGGGTCGACGCTCAGATAAAAGTTGGTCGATCAATGATGCAAAACAAATTGTGAATAAAGCTAAACTTATTGTATCAGTAGTAAAGAAGTTATCCTCTCCACATTAATTAGATAAAGATGTGGAAGCAACTCTATTTTGTCTTCTATTCAAGATAAAATAATAATTATAGCTTAGCGTAAACATTTTTCAATTTTTCACCTTTGATTTCTGACCATTGTGTTTTACATTGTATTTACATTTTGTTGTGTATTAGTCTAGTTTAATTGTTACCTTCCATGTACCAAATTTAGCAACAGATTCTAAGAAGTAATATAATAGATATGCTTTTATTCTTCTCATGCTTTATGTTATAATAGAAATGTTTGCACTCGGACTAGTGGTTGATTTACCTTTGTTTGGCATTGACTCGCAAGAAACATTTACCAATTCAAGAAACCTGTATACGCTATATGTACCTTACAGTTTAAGAACCTTGGCTACGCTCGATGTAGTCCACAAGTTTCGGAACCTCGACTACCTTCAATTTAATTTATAAGTTTAGGAACGTTAGTTATGCTCAATATATTTTACGGTTGAGCATCTACTCACAATTGTTCATCCTGTTACAGGACAGTGTCGTTAGAAACCTGTTTCAGTACCAGAACAATTTCCCATATATGCCAGGAGTTCAAGTACATTGGTTGAGAATCCCATCATCAGCGAATAAGAAAGAATCTATTAAAAGAACTTATAAACTGTATAATTATTCGTCAGAAATAATTGAAAAGGCAGCCAAAGATGCACTGACTCTTGAAAACAAGTTAGTGAGCATAGAGGATGAACAGCAACTACAAACTACTTCTGGTGCAGCTGCTGGCTCTTCTGGTACAGCTGCGGGTAGTTTTGGTTCTGCCGCTGGTACTTCTGGTTCTGCTGCTGGTTCTTCTGGTGAAATGAATGACAAAGGAAAGTGTAGAAACTGTAATCAAATAGAGAAAACTTCAAAGGATTATGTAAGATGCCTACAATGCCCAAACTGTGGCATATATTGGTGTGCAGCTGACACATGTAACAGTGAATATGCTACTCTTGTAGAAATAGCCACGCATGATTGCCACCATATATAAACATAACTGGAAAGTACTATAACTAGCAAATTACAGAATCGTTTGTTATTCCACTTTGGAAATTTTTATTAAATAGTAAAACCCTTGTTTTTATTGTTGGAACTAAACTTCATGTGGCAGTTATTGGCTAGCGGTTATACTACAGTGAAAAAAGCAAGAGGTCAAGGTTGAAACAAGGTCACCAGGGATAGTTTTCTATTTGTATCAGTTCGTTATGATGTTTGCATTGTAATATCATCTTATCCCTGTCAATATCACAATAAGAAGCAATAAAATGGAATTCTTTGCAATAATTTGTTAGAGTGCTGCATTTTAATATAGAGGACCAGTATGCTAGTTTCTCATTGATAAGTGACTCGTCATGACAAGCAGTAATAGAATTACTTTTGATCATGACAGCTCTGCTGACTTGCTACTACTTGAATTATTTATTACGAGCACCTGACTTATTTATTACTAGTACCTGACTTATCTATTACTAGTATCTGACTTATCTATTACTAGTACCTAACTTATCTATTACTAGTACCTGACTTATCTATTACTAGTACCTGACTTATCTATTACTAGTATTTAACTTATCTATTACTAGTACCTGACTTATCTATTACTAGTACCTGACTTATCTATTACTAGTACCTGACTTATCTATTACTAGTACCTGACTTATCTACTACTAGTACCTGACTTATCTATTACTAGTATTTAACTTATCTATTACTAGTACCTGACTTATCTATTACTAGTACCTGACTTATCTATTACTAGTATTTAACTTATCTATTACTAGTACCTAACTTATCTATTACTAGTACCTGACTTATCTATTACTAGTACCTGACTTATCTATTACTAGTACCTGACTTATCTACTACTAGTACCTGACTTATCTATTACTAGTATTTAACTTATCTATTACTAGTACCTGACTTATCTATTACTAGTACCTGACTTATCTATTACTAGTATTTAACTTATCTATTACTAGTACCTAACTTATCTATTACTAGTACCTGACTTATCTATTACTAGTACCTGACTTATCTATTACTAGTACCTGACTTATCTATTAATAGTACCTGGCTTATCTATTACTAGCACCTGACTTATCTATTACTAGTACCTGACTTATTTATTACTAGTACCTGACTTATCTATTACTAGTACCTGAATTATCTATTACCAGTACCTGACTTATCTATTACTAGCACTTGGCCCATTTATTGCTAGAACCCTGACACTTTGAAAGAATTATGCACAGTAGTTATAGCATAAGGAGAACTTGTCGACTAGCGCAACATTATTGACGTTTGTAGCTGTTAGTTAACCTGCTGTCATATTAAAAATAGACAAAGATAAAAAGGATATTTTTTTGATGAGTGAAGCTTAGGTTCAATTAAAGCTGCTGTAAGCCTGTCATACGCATAAACTTAGTTCTGATACTAAGTGATAGGTTTATTTACATAGACGAGCTAACTGTTTCTTACTCCTTTGCTAACTGGTATGTTCATGTAGGTAAGCTAACCGGTACGTACATGTAGGTCAGCTAACCAGTACGTACATGTAGGTGAGTTCATGTTAAGTTTTTTCATCTCATACAGTTTAACGTTACAACTCAGACATTTCTGTCAGTCAGCCTGGCATCAATTATTTCATTAAGAAAATATTACAATCATTTGAGCTTCTATGGATGTCCTTGAAAATTGTCAAATATCATACAAACCTGTAAAAGATGTCATCATGTTTAATTTCTTTAGTAATTGTTCTTACTGTTTCTAAGCCGTCTGTATTTTTGTTAGAAATAAGCTTTAAAATTTCCAATCAATTTTAAATCGTTAAACCATCGTAATCTTCTTAAAGTTATATTTTATAGCTACATCCTATATCTTATATACAATATATATATTACATAACTATAGTTATATTTTCCTCTAGTTATATAGTACATGTCCCAACAGTCTGCAGTATAAGATCTACTACGATTCAGTAAGCTGAGCATACTCTAAAATCTTTAATTGCGTTTATGTTTCTTAAATGACGATTTTTATGTAATTTGTGTAGGGAAAAAAAATTTGCGCGTGACTTTTTTATTTTTGCAGTTAGTTTTTTTCAGCGCCCACATGTCATTTGTGGTTCTGATCACAGCTGATATAGCAGGTATTTCTGTAAGAACAGTAAAGATCAAGTGTTGTTTTACTTTTACTTTTAAAATAAAATACCTACAACAGAAATAACAGAGTTATATATATATATATATATATTATATATATAACTCTGTTATATATATATAACATATATATAATATATGTAATATATATATTATATATGTAATATATATAATATATCATATATATAATATATTATATATACAATGTATTATATATAACATATTAATAAATAATATATATTGTATTAATATAATATATATTATTATATTAATATATAATAATATATTAATAAAAATAATATATTATAAAATATATAATATATATTTTATAATATATTATATATTTTAAAAATATATAATATATTATATATATTTTAACAATATATAATATCTTATATGTTTTTAAATATATAATATATTATAAAATATATATTATATATTTTATAATATATTATTTTCATTAATATATATATATATTAGGAAAAAAAATTATATATATATAATATATAAATATGTATATTTTTTATATAAATATATTATATATAGTTTATTTATATATATTATAAATAATATATATAAATATATTATTTATAATATATAAAATATATATTATAAAAAGATATTATAATTTATTATAAATATATTATAATATATTTTTAATATATTAGCCAGAATATACTATAAAGAAGATTGAGAAGAAAATAGCAAACTGTCATTTCTAAGAAAGAGAAAAAATAAATGTGTTTTTTTGTACACCAAATTAGTCCAACTGCTTTTCTTTGAGAAAAAGTTGCAAGATGTTTTTTACATGCAATATTACAAATTGTGCACGCAGAATAAATATCCGTATCAAGGGCTATTAGGACTGACTGCAAGCATTGATCTAGCAGAGTTAGCACAGCTCCTAACTGCCACAATGACTTGAACTCGCTAAGCTCTTGTTACAGACATATCTTAATTAGCTGTTCTCTAGTTTTAATAATGAGTTAATAAAGACAATTGATATAACTTTTTCTCCAACTCCTTTTAAGCTCAATAACTCGCAATATAGAAACCGTTCTTTCAACGTGTTCGAAATGTTCACGGTTCTCATGAAGGAAGTGGAATGGAGGCTAATTCTGAGTATTTGTTAAAAATGGTACAGAGCAGACAATTTCTATTTGATCTGCATTACTTTCATTGTGGCATCATTTTTACTCATTTAACACATGTGTGTTGCTTAAAAGTTACTAATGTGATCATTAGTCAGTGTGACAGTCACTTAGAATAAAACAACTGAAAATCATTAAAGTGTTCAGTTTTCCTGCAACATTCTGATAATCAGAACATGATTGTTTTGAACGGTAAATAAACAAAGGAATCTTTCATTCGTATGTTATTATTATTATTTCACTTTTTATCATTTGTTTAAATCTTTAATGAAATTCATATAAAGACTTATGTACTGATCTGTCTGAGAACATTCTAGAAAAGTTTACAAGATTCCGACTGACCTTCAGTAATTAAAATAAAGGTTTCAATTAATGGTCTATAAACTAAAAAAAATTATTAAGGTTTAATTATACTTTATGTATAATGAGATTAATTAAATGTACACAGACTGATATATATATATAAGCAAGAAGAATTTGCATTTAGTGAGCCATCATTGGCAGTTGCAGATATACAGTTCTGAGCCAGGGCTTAGACCAGACTGTCTATAACAGCAGCTGTATACCGTGTTTCCAGGCTTTAAATGAGTTCGGAGTTGCTTCCACTTTGAATCTTAGATATGGTAATATCCAAACGCATCTAACATCATTCTGTTTTGTTAAATGTCTGTTAAGGTGCTCACTGTGAAAGTACTATTCAAATTTGCAAATCTTGAAATGATCTATATAGTGCAACACCAAATCATTGAAACAGGATGTGAATTTGTTGGCAGAGGGCAACTCCGAATACATTCGAAGTTTTGAGCCACTGTAATAGTCATTTAATGATTAAAGACTGAACAAATATAAATTCTTTTGTGAAAAATGATACTAGTTATAGGATATTTAAGCGTTGCTATAATTGTCCTCCCTTTGTGGCTACAAAGGGAGGACAATTGTAGTATGTATGAAACTCAAGTAGTATGTATTCTAGAACAGCTGGCCCGAGTTTTAAAATATGACCCCTAAAATGTTTTCCTTCTAGTATTTAAAGTTAATTTATGTTAATGTTGATTGCGTTTATGTAAATTAATTTTTATGCAGAATTGTTAGTCACCATTGGTAAAAGGGGCACTGTTTGATAGAACTAGAGGGGTTGTGTGTAACACAGTATATGTGGTGACACCCAGAGTTCTTATATACGACCCCTTGTGCGGGTCTGTCAAGACAAGATTCAAACTTTTCATTAGATGTTGTCTTTATTGCAAGTGAATAACGAATGCATGAAGCCAGCAGCATGTCAGTCCTTATATACGGTACTAAAAACATTATTCCAGAAACTTCCAAAAAAACAGCATTATTAGTCAGTTGCTAAAAATAGAATATTGCGTAATAACTGAGTAAGTGAACTGTGTAATAAAGAAATAGTATGAGTCAACCATGGATTGCGCAATACTACATCAGCCATTTAACTATTGCGCAACTTGCATGTACAAAATTAGCAGCCTGATGCAGATTATACACTATGTTTCCATGGTGCGAAGTACTGCGAAGCAGCCCCCTCTGAAGTCGAGGGGATTGTACGTTTCCATGGTGCGCAGTGGTTTTCAGCAAATTAGCCAGAGAAGAGAAATTGTATAAATCGAATCGCTGGATGGAGACATGGAATCGATCATGGATACCGAACGTCAGAAACAGTCTTTTTATGCTTCTGTCAAAGGTTTTACAAACCTTAACACAATTTTTACAAATACCATATTTTTAATAAATATTTATATAAGTAATAGATTATTGAAACATTACTTTAAGGCTTGCCACCTATTTTTCGAAAAGTGTTGGTATCGATAACAAAGTCCAGGAAAGTAATCACTTCACCATCTTCGTAGGAGCAGACCATAATTAAATTTAAGTGAAAAAATATCGGAAGAATAGCAAAAACAAAGATAAGCAGGGTAACTTTTGTACTAGTCTACGGGGCTCGAAGAATCTGTTTCCACGGCATGAGAGCTATGCGCAGCCACTACGCAACTGCCATTTCCTTGCTGCGAGTTTGCACTGACTTCGCACTGACCAGTGTGCGATGATTTCAGTGCGAAGACGCCGTTTCCATGATTCGGAGAGGGCGCAACTCCGAAGCACTGTGCATCATGGAAACATAGTGTATTATATTGACATAATAGTACAAAGTTAGTAGTTTGATGCAGATTATATTGACAATGTGACAAGACATAATAGTACAAAGTTAGTAGTTTGATGCAGATTATATTGAAAATGTGACAAGACATAATAGTACATAGTTAGTAGTCTGATGCAGATTATATTGACATTGTGACAAAACATAATAGTACAAAGTTAGTAATTTGATGCAGATTATATTGAAAATGTGACAAGACATAATAGTACAAAGCTAGCAGTCTGATGCCGATTATATTGACATTGTGACAAGGCATAATAGTACAAAGTTAGTAGTCTGATGCAGATTATATTGACATTGTGACAAGACATAATAGTACAAAGTTGGTAGTTTGATGCGGACTATATTGACATTGTGACAAGACATAATAGTACAAAGTTAGTAGTCTGATGCAGATTATATTGATATTGTGACAAAAGATAATAGTACAAAGTTAGCAGTCTGATGCAGATTATATTGACAATGTGACAAGACATAATAGTACATAGTTAGTAGTCTGATGAAGATTATATTGACATTGTGACAAGACATAATAGTACAAAGTTAGTAGTCTGATGCAGATTATATTGACATTGTGACAAGATATAATAGTACAAAGTTAGTAGTCTGATGCAGATTATATTGACATTCTGACAAGACATAATAGTACAAAGTTAGTAGTCTGATGCAGATTATATTGACATTGTGACAAGACATAATAGTACAAAGTTAGTAGTTTGATGCAGATTATATTGACATTGTGACAAGACATAATAGTACAAAGTTAGTAGTCTGATGCAGATTATATTGACAATGTGACAAGACATAATAGTACAAAGTTAGTAGTCTGATGCAGATTATATTGACATTCTGACAAGACATAATAGTACAAAGTTAGTAGTCTGATGCAGATTATATTGACATTGTGACAAGACATAATAGTACAAAGTTAGTAGTCTGATTCAGATTATATTGACAATGTGACAAGACATAATAGTACAAAGTTAGTAGTCTGATGCAGATTATATTGACAATGTGACAAGACATAATAGTACAAAGTTAGTAGTCTGATGCAGATTATATTGACATTGTGACAAGACATAATAGTACAAAGTTAGTAGTCTGATGCAGATTATATTGACAATGTGACAAGACATAATAGTACAAAGTTAGTAGTCTGATGCAGATTATATTGACATTCTGACAAGACATAATAGTACAAAGTTAGTAGTCTGATGCAGATTATATTGACATTGTGACAAGACATAATAGTACAAAGTTAGTAGTCTGATTCAGATTATATTGACAATGTGACAAGACATAATAGTACAAAGTTAGTAGTCTGATGCAGATTATATTGACAATGTGACAAGACATAATAGTACAAAGTTAGTAGTCTGATGCAGATTATATTGACATTCTGACAAGACATAATAGTACAAAGTTAGTAGTCTGATGCAGATTATATTGACATTGTGACAAGACATAATAGTACAAAGTTAGTAGTCTGATGCAGATTATATTGACAATGTGACAAGACATAATAGTACAAAGTTAGTAGTCTGATGCAGATTATATTGACATTGTGACAAGACATAATAGTACAAAGTTAGTAGTCTGATGCAGATTATATTGACAATGTGACAAGACATAATAGTACAAAGTTAGTAGTCTGATGCAGATTATATTGACATTGTGACAAGACATAATAGTACAAAGTTAGTAGTCTGATGCAGATTATATTGACATTCTGACAAGACATAATAGTACAAAGTTAGTAGTCTGATGCAGATTATATTGACATTGTGACAAGACATAATAGTACAAAGTTAGTAGTCTGATTCAGATTATATTGACAATGTGACAAGACATAATAGTACAAAGTTAGTAGTCTGATGCAGATTATATTGACAATGTGACAAGACATAATAGTACAAAGTTAGTAGTCTGATGCAGATTATATTGACATTCTGACAAGACATAATAGTACAAAGTTAGTAGTCTGATGCAGATTATATTGACAATGTGACAAGACATAATAGTACAAAGTTAGTAGTCTGATGCAGATTATATTGACATTCTGACAAGACATAATAGTACAAAGTTAGTAGTCTGATGCAGATTATATTGACAATGTGACAAGACATAATAGTACAAAGTTAGTAGTCTGATGCAGATTATATTGACATTGTGACAAGACATAATAGTACAAAGTTAGTAGTCTGATGCAGATTATATTGACATTGTGACAAGACATAATAGTACAAAGTTAGTAGTCTGATGCAGATTATATTGACAATGTGACAAGACATAATAGTACAAAGATAGTAGTTTGATTAACTGTGAATCTGTAAATCTTCAGATATTTTCAGATATCAGAGATGCTATTTAACCACTACACTGTGTGATGTGCAATCTGCCGGTTTATCAGTGCAAGTCTTATCCTAATAATAACCTATCCTAATAATATCAACTATGTTGTTCTTTATTGTTCTTTATTGTTCTGTGAGGTATGATCATCATTTCATTCCAAACTCCATCCATTTGCATGCATTCTTCCTATGACTTGCGTTCTAATAGACCTTCATACCAAGCGCATCTATACATTCCATCATGAAAGTTCTCAACATTTTACAATCACACAAACAGCATCGCTATACACATAGCTATACTTACTACACACTTAGCTATACTAGTAGTATATAGAGAGCAGATCTACACACAAAAGTGACGGATCCAGCGGGGGGATAGAAAAAGGGGGTTGTGAATTAAATTGGCTAGGGGTGTAGATTGAATCGTGTGGAGTTGAATGAGATGTTGGGGTTTGGGGGGAAATTGTGGTGTAGAGTAGGGGGTTGAATTCGAGGGGTTACGGATCCGCTCCTGGCGTAATCGGCGGATTATCTGTGGATGAGTCATCGGATTAGCGGGGGATGAGTCATCCGATTGAACGCGGATTATCGCGGGATTAGTCGGGGGAATCGTCGCGGATTAGTCGGGCGAATCGTCGCCGATTATCGGTGGAATAGTGGGGGTGAATATCTGGGACATCGAGGGCTGGATGGTTTTCCGGAGTGGATCTCGCGGATTATCGAGGAGAGCGAGAGATTACCTAGCGGATGAGTGAGGGGGTTAATATCTGGGACACCGAGGGGTTGATTTTCCGGAGATTGTTATATATTTGGTTGAATGAGAGATAAGTTTTTATTATAAAATATAAACTATAAATGTTACAAAAAATTCAAAATCATTCTGTCATTCGTTTTAAAAAGGAAAGTTTTGGAATACATCTTTCTTGAATTTCATTCAATCCCAATTTTCTTCTTCTTCTTTCATTGTCGAATGAGAATGAACTGTCTACAATCAAAACATACATTATTTTTAGTGAGATATAGTAAAAGTAAGACATACAATCAGATTAGATCATTCATTCAAACTAAAAATCAAATATAATGTAATACTTACTGAAGAAGAAGAAGATCCATCCTTTTTCTGAATGGAATCTTCCTGTTGAGATACGGGAGCCTGCAATTGCAATGATTACAGTCAGGATGGATTACTATAACCTTGCTGAGATAGTAGACTCTACATTCACAATGGACTCCAACTTAAATTGTAAATTTCAATTGCATTAGTCATCGAATCATAGAATGATATGCAAGATGTAATGCAAACAGAATAGGATATGCAATCAGCTAGAGTAGGACATACAGACAATAAGAAAAACAAATATGTTACATCACATAGTCAGACTAGGACACACAGACAGAGGAGGATATTCAGTTAAAATAAAGAAATAAATATAATGTACTACTTACTGAAGATTCAAATTCATAAAGCCTTCTCCGAAAAGGACTATATTTAGTTCGGTGATGCCCAGGATCCTACAATTGCATTGATTATAGTCAGAGTAGAACATGCAGACAAATTAAAACACAGTCAGGTCTTACTTTGAATTTCAATTCCAACTCCTTTTGTTTTAAAGTGGAGTTATACAAAATATTAATTACTGTTTTCACAGATTGATACTCATTTTAACATTCCTACATACCAATTGGAGTGAATTTTGTTGAATGTATTTGATCTTTAGTTACATGTTTTATCATTATACAACGATATTAGACGAAATAAATATAATGTAATACTTACTTTTAAAGTCAATGTAACATCGAAGTTACGAAAGAACTCCTCTCTTTGCTGCTGCATGACCAATGATTTCTACAATAATTTCCAAATTACTTTGTATAATTTAATTGTTTCATTTAAGCAAACCCTATAATTCGAAATATATTTAATATGTAGTTTATATTCTCAAGTTTCCTTTAACCCTTTCACTGCCGAGCATGTACAAATTTGGGTATTTGCCAAGTACCAGCCATTTTACCGAAAATTGCCGATATTGCTTCATGGTATGTAAACAGTATTTTTTCCAATTTCAATCTCTATTCAGAACAATTTTGTTACATATTTTAATTTGCTAACATTGTAGCCATCATTGCTATGCAAAAATTCAACGAATCTATACTTTGTGCGATGATAAAGCTGTGTGATGCTATGATCGATGCGAAGCTAAAACGATCTTCCGTGTTTCTTACTCTCACAAAATTATTACTTTCACTACTCTCAGAGACAGTGCTGCTGCTTTAACTATCTGTATAATCACGAAAATCTAAATCTGAAATGGCTATAATGCCATCAACATTACTAATTACCTGTTTTCTGACTCGCGCGCGGTAATTAATGAACTCACACAAAAAATGTTCGTTATAAAATTAGAAGTTCTCTAACAAAAGTTTGAAATTGATTCGTTACTTTAGGTTAATTTTATAGACAAATCTTCAGACAACACTGTCAATTTCATAAAAGTCTGAAAGACCGTGGGTTATGCTGTCAACGAATAATAAAATGAGGTAACTACGCAATGGCTGGGAAAGTCGCATTAATGCGTCTACGGCAGTGAAAGGGTTAATCAAAAATATAATTTAGTAAAATATTATAATGTAATACTTACTTTTTTTTGAAGCTTGATCTTGTTTCGAAAAGCCTTCTGTTTTTCAGGATCTACCTCTCTACCCCAAGGGCAGTAGCCCCATATCTCCACACACGTGTCGATGCAATTTGTCTGAGTTAGGAGTCTATCCACGTTTTTGTCTCGAGCACACATTGTAAACTATTATAAATAAAATGAGATGAAAAACTTAATCTTTCTCGTTGCTTATATAGTAAGTAGAAGCAATGTTATGGTTCATTAAATTTGTGTAATTTATGTTCACGAAATTGTAAAATCAGCTAAACAGTTTTCGCGAAATTCACTTTCGCGAAATTCAATTTCGCGAAAGGTGACTATATAATATATATGTGTAATTTCGCGAAATCCAATTTCGCGAAATTCACTTTCGCGAAAGTTGACTATATAATATATATAATGTGTAATTTCGCGAAATTCAATTTCGCGAAATTCACTTTCGCGAAATTCAATTTCGCGAAAATCTGTTTACTATTTTCGCTTCATTAATTCCTTTGGACACACCCATCATTCTTCAATTCACTATATAAGCGTTGCATAATCTGATGGAATATTCTGCCTCATTAACCATCTCTTGATACCTACTTATATTTGAGAATTTGGGTCGATCGAGTGTTGATACCATAAGGCTTGTATGCTTCAGCTAGAATTCTGTTAGCCGGCTACTCGCGATTAAGTTCGTTGAGTGTCGCTGTTTTCAGGGGCTGTTGTGTGGACAAGCGCCTTGGCATTCGACTTGATTGTTTTCCTAGGTTTACCTATGGAATTCTCCTGTTTGGTTTGGCTTAACCATTCCATAACAGTTTCTCGACCAGTAAATAGATGAAGATGATGAACTAGTAAAGGGGCATACATGGATTAATATGTGGATTATTTTGAGGATAGCTCCAACTCAGTGTGAGTATATCAATATATAAAACTTATATCAAAAAGTAAATAATATTCGGTTGTATTTGTTACCAACTTTATTTCGATATAAAGTATATATGTATATTCAATTGTAAAATATAGAAAAAAAATTTATGTCAGATCTTCTAGTAATTTAACAATTTGGGAAGTTCCTTGAATATGTACATTGTCAACACCTTCATTTTCTTCGTTATTAAGACTTTTACTAATTTTTTTTTCATTCCAATCATATCTATCTAGTATAGTTTTTCGAACTACATGATCTCGTGTATCTGTTTCAGAAATTTTTAGCATAACTGATAGAAAATCTTCTATTGAACATCCTCTGCTCCAAAATATTGCAAAGAGAAGACAGTAATCTCCACATGTTGTTGAAATAATTGTTTCCAATGAAACAACCTTGTTGCCAATGACGTGCAACTAAATTTTTGGTTCAACAATTCCATTTCTAATTATTTTTTCAAAAACGGTAAAACCAGACCGTTATCGTCATGACAATAAGAAACACACCGAGTTTGTTCAACGCAAAGAAAAGCGTCAGGAATTTTGTGAGAGTAAGAGTTGCCAAACAATTTTACACCTATCTTGTGGAGAATTTTGTTCTGAATAAGATACATTTAAAAGTAAAACGATATATGTTTTCATTTTTTGAGATATTGCTTAAATACTAACGGTATATCGGATTTTTTAGAAAATCCGTTTGAATTAACTTGGGCAGAATAATCGTTTGGTCAACAATTAACGTGGTAGCGAAAGAGTTAATATACAAGTGAGCAGTGATTATAAATGTATATATAATAATAAAATGTGAGTAAGATAAAAGCTACTGAAGATACAATAAACAAAGCTAGGATTGTGCTAGTCCATGTTGATATACAAGGGAGCAGTGATTATAAATATATATATATAATAAATCGTGAGTAAGATAAAAGCTACTGAAGATACAATAATCAAAGCAGAATTGTACTAGTCTATGTTGATGTACAAGTGGGCAATGATTATAAATGTATATATAATAATAAAATGAGAGTAAGATAAAAGCTACTGAAGATACAATAAACAAAGCTAGGACTGTACTAGTCCATGTTAATATACAAGTGAGCAGTGATTATAAATATATATATAATAATAAAATGAGAGTGAGTAATGTGAGTATATATAATAATACATTTTATTATTATATATAATTATAATCACTGCTCACTTGTATATTAACATGGACTAGCACAGTCCTAGCTTTGTTTATTGTATCTTCAGTAGCTTTTATCTTACTCACATTTTATTATTATATATACATTTATAATCATTGCTCACTTGTACACCAACATAGACTAGTACAATCCTAGTTTTTGTTTATTGTATCTTCAGTAGCTTTTATCTTACTCACATTTTATTATTATATATATTTATAATCACTGCTCCCTTGTATATCATCATGGACTAGTACAATCCTAGCTTTGATTGTATCTTCAGTAGCTTTTATCTTACTCACATTTTATTATTATATATACATTTATAATCATTGCTCACTTGTATATCAGCATGGCCTAGCACAATCCTAGTTTTGCTTATTGTATCTTTAGTAGATTTTATCTTACTCACATTTTATTATTATATATACATTTATAATCACTGCTCACTTGTATATTAACATGGCCTAGCACAATCCTAACTTTGTTTATTGTATCTTCAGTAGCTTTTATCTTACTCACATTTTATTATATATACATTTAAAATCATTGCTCACTTGTACATCAACAGGGTCTAGCACAATCCTAGCTTTGTTTTATTGTATCTTCAGTATCTTTTATCTTACTCACGTTTTATTATTATATATTCATTTATATTCGCTGCTCACTTGTATATTAACATAGACTAGCACAATCCTAGCTCTGTTCATTGTATCTTCAGTAACTTTTATCTTACTCACATTTTATTATTATATATACATTTATAATCACTGCTCACTTGTATATTAACACGGACAAGCACAATCCTAGCTTTGTTTATTCTATCTTGAGTAGCTTTTATCTTACTCACATTTTATTATTATATATACATTTACAATCACTGCTCACTTGTACATTAACATGGACTAGCACAACCCTAGCTTTTATCTTACTCACATTTTATTATTATATATACATTTATAATCATTGCTCACTTGTATATCAGCATGGCCTAGCACAATCCTAGTTTTGCTTATTGTATCTTTAGTAGATTTTATCTTACTCACATTTTATTATTATATATACATTTATAATCACTGCTCACTTGTACATTAACATGGACTAGCACAACCCTAGCTTTTATCATACTCACATTTTATTATTATATATACATTTATAATCATTGCTCACTTGTATATCAACATGGCCTAGCACAATCCTAGTTTTGCTTATTGTATCTTTAGTAGTTTTTATCTTACTCACATTTTAATATTATATATACATTTATAATCACTGCTCACTTGTATATCAACATGGACTAGCACAATCCTAGCTTTGTTTATTGTATCTTCAGTAGCTTTTATCAATTATTCTAAAGTGCTGTAAAAGATCATCAGGAGTGTTAATAAAGTACTGAGAATAAGTATGTGTACAATTATTATAAAGTGCTGTAAGAGAACATCAGGAGTCTTAATAAAGTACAGAGAATAAGTATATGTACAATTATTATAAAGTGCTGTAAGAGATCATCAAGGGTGTTAATAAAGTACAGAGAATAAGTATATGTACAATTATTATAAAGTTCTGTAAGAGTTCATCAAGAGTGTTAATAAAGTACAGAGAATAAGTATATGTACAATTATTATAAAGTGCTGTAAGAGATCATCAAGAGTGTTAATAAAGTACTGAGAATAAGTATATGTACAATTATTATAAAGTGCTGTAAGAGATCATCAGGTGTGGTAAAAAAGTACAGATAATAAGTATGTGTACAATTATTATAAAGTGTAGTAAAAGACCATCAAGAGTGTTAATAAAATACAGAGAATAAGTATATGTACAATTATTATAAAGTGCTGTAAGAGATCATCAAGAGTGTTAATAAAGTACTGAGAATAAGTATATGTACAATTATTATAAAGTGCTGTAAGAGATCATCAGGTGTGGTAAAAAAGTACAGATAATAAGTATGTGTACAATTATTATAAAGTGTAGTAAAAGACCATCAAGAGTGTTAATAAAATACAGAGAATAAGTATGTGTACAATTATTATAAAGTGTAGTAAGAGATCATCAAGAGTGTTAATAAAGTACAGAGAATAAGTATGTGTACAATTATTCTAAAGTGCTGTAAAAGATCATCAGGAGTGTTAATAAAGTACTGAGAATAAGTATGTGTACAATTATTATAAAGTGTTGTAAGAGAACATCAGGAGTATTAATAAAGTACAGAGAATAAGTATATGTACAATTATTATAAAGTGCTGTAAGAGATCATCAAGAGTGTTAATAAAGTACAGAGAATAAGTATATGTACAATTATTATAAAGTGCTGTCAGAGATCATCAGGATTGTTAATAAAGTACAGAGAATAAGTATATGTACAATTATTATAAAGTGTAGTAAGAGATCATCAGGAGTGTTATTAAAGTACAGATAATAAGTATATGTACAATTATTATAAAGTTCTGTAAGAGTTCATCAAGAGTGTTAATAAAGTACAGATATTAAGTATATGTACAATTATTATAAAGTGCTGTAAGAGATCATCAAGAGTGTTAATAAAGTACAGAGAATAAGTATATGTACAATTATTATAAAGTGTTGTAAGAGATCATCAGGTGTGTTAACAAAGTACAGATAATAAGTATATGTACAATTATTATAAAGTGCTGTAAGAGTTCATCAAGAGTGTTAATAAAGTACAGATATTAAGTATATGTACAATTATTATAAAGTGCTGTAAGAGATCATTAGGGGTGTTAATAAAGTACAGAGAATAAGTATATGTACAATTATTATAAAGTGCTGTAAGAGATCATCAGGTGTGTTAACAAAGTACAGATAATAAGTATATGTACAATTATTATAAAGTGTAGTAAGAGATCATCAAGAGTGTTAATAAAGTACAGAGAATAAGTATGTGTACAATTATTCTAAATTGCTGTATGAGATCATCAGGAGTGTTAATAAAGTACTGAGAATAAGTATATGTACAATTATTATAAAGTGCTGTAAGAGATCATCAGGTGTGTTAATAAAGTACAGAGAATAAGTATATGTACAATTATTATAGAGTGCTGTAAGAGATCATCAGGAGTGTTAATAAAGTACTGAGAATAAGTATATGTACAATTATTATAAAGTGCTGTAAGAGAACATCAAGAGTGTTAATAAAGTACTGAGAATAAGTATATGTACAATTATTATAAAGTGCTGTAAGAGATCATCAAGAGTGTTAATAAAGTACAGAGAATAAGTATATGTACAATTATTATAGAGTGCTGTAAGAGATCATCAGGAGTGTTAATAAAGTACTGAGAATAAGTATATGTACAATTATTATAAAGTGCTGTAAGAGAACATCAAGAGTGTTAATAAAGTACTCAGAATAAGTATATGTACAATTATTATAAAGTGCTGTAAGAGATCATCAAGAGTGTTAATAAAGTACAGAGAATAAGTATATGTACAATTACTATAAAGTGCTGTAAGAGATCATCAAGAGTGTTAATAAAGTACTGAGAATAAGTATATGTACAATTATTATAAAGTGCTGTAAGAGATCATCAGGTGTGGTAAAAAAGTACAGAGAATAAGTATGTGTACAATTATTATAAAGTGTAGTAAAAGTCCATCAAGAGTGTTAATAAAATACAGAGAATAAGTATGTGTACAATTATTATAAAGTGTAGTAAGAGATCATCAAGAGTGTTAATAAAGTACAGAGAATAAGTATGTGTACAATTATTCTAAAGTGCTGTAAAAGATCATCAGGAGTGTTAATAAAGTACTGAGAATAAGTATGTGTACAATTATTATAAAGTGCTGTAAGAGATCATCAGGAGTATTAATAAAGTACAGATAATAAGTATATGTACAATTATTATAAAGTGCTGTAAAAGATCATCAAGAGTGTTAATAAAGTACAGAGAATAAGTATATGTACAATTATTATAAAGGGCTGTCAGAGATCATCAGGAGTGTTAATAAAGTACAGAGAATAAGTATATGTACAATTATTATAAAGTGTAGTAAGAGATCATCAAGAGTGTTATTAAAGTACAGATAATAAGTATATGTACAATTATTATAAAGTGCTGTAAAAGTTCATCAAGAGTGTTAATAAAGTACAGATATTAAGTATATGTACAATTATTATAAAGTGCTGTAAGAGATCATCAAGAGTGTTAATAAAGTACAGAGAATAAGTATATGTACAATTATTATAAAGTGCTGTAAGAGATCATTAGGGGTGTTAATAAAGTACAGAGAATAAGTATATGTACATTTATTATAAAGTGCTGTAAGAGATCACCAGGTGTGTTAACAAAGTACAGATAATAAGTATGTGTACAATTATTATAAAGTGTAGTAAGAGATCATCAAGAGTGTTAATAAAGTACAGAGAATAAGTATGTGTACAATTATTATAAAGTGCTGTAAGAGATCACCAGGTGTGTTAACAAAGTACAGATAATAAGTATGTGTACAATTATTATAAAGTGTAGTAAGAGATCATCAGGTGTGTTAATAAAGTACTGAGAATAAGTATATGTACAATTATTATAAAGTGCTGTAAGAGATCATCAGGTGTGTTAATAAAGTACAGAGAATAAGTATATGTATAATTATTATAAAGTGCTGTAAGAGATCATTAGGAGTGTTAATAAAGTACTGAGAATAAGTATTTGTACAATTATTATAAAGTGCTGTAAGAGATCATCAGGTGTGTTAATAAAGTACAGAGAATAAGTATATGTACAATTATTATAAAGTACTGATAAAGATTGTACATGAACATTTTCTTATGTATATATTCAATGTTTCATTTATACTATATTATCTTTATTGTGTCCTATCTACTTGAATATTTTCATATATTTCAAGTTAAACATAAACTATTTTATTTTTATTGAAACAAAATGATGATGGAAATAATGAATAATACATATAAATACATCTTTTAAAGTGAATAATTTTGTAATAAAACTGATCTTTCATTCAACATATTAATTTCTCCAACAAATTTCAATCTTACATACAAAAAAAATACAAAAAAAAACCGAAAATAAATTCCTTAAAATTCTTAACCATTCAAGAGCTTCAACATTACAAAATCATCAAATCTTCAAAAAATAACTTTGTACATAAACACTTTCTCATATATATTCAATGTTTCAAATATATAACAATCTCCGGAAAATCAACCCCTCGGTGTCCCAGATATTAACCCCCTCACTCATCCGCTAGGTAATCTCTCGCTCTCCTCGATAATCCGCGAGATCCACTCCGGAAAACCATCCAGCCCTCGATGTCCCAGATATTCACCCCCACTATTCCACCGATAATCGGCGACGATTCGCCCGACTAATCCGCGACGATTCCCCCGACTAATCCCGCGATAATCCGCGTTCAATCGGATGACTCATCCCCCGCTAATCCGATGACTCATCCACAGATAATCCGCCGATTACGCCAGGAGCGGATCCGTAACCCCTCGAATTCAACCCCCTACTCTACACCACAATTTCCCCCCAAACCCCAACATCTCATTCAACTCCACACGATTCAATCTACACCCCTAGCCAATTTAATTCACAACCCCCTTTTTCTATCCCCCCGCTGGATCCGTCACTTTTGTGTGTAGATCTGCTCTCTATATACTACTTATACTTACTATACCATACACTATATTTGAACTCACGGAGATTGCTCCGCAAGTTTCAGACCACCCATTTAACCACTGAGCTATTAGTAGAGCAGGAACATAAACTTATCTTTCAGCCTTTTCCTTCGGAGGGTGGGCTACTCAAACTAAGATGTTTTATAATCAGAAATTTATGCTGAATTCAATTATAATGTTTCTACACCTATGTGTTTGCACATTTCTGAGCTAGAGAGCATTTTCGAAATGGGAGGGGGCAACTCCAAGTTTGGTTGGAAAACCTTACATATCAGACAAAGAAAACTATTTTATAATCTCAAAAATTAATAAATGCTTTTATTTGAGATTAAGTGAGTCAATTCTCAGCATTCCTTAACCCATGCCAAGGATGCAGCAAGACCGCTTGTTTCACTGTCTTGATTAGTCTGTGAATGAAACCCTAGTCAGAGTGACTAAACTTCAATATGAGACAGCCAAACAGTATTCAAACAGATGGTTGATATTGGAAGAAGAGAGCATTCAATGTGAAATTGCTCAAAAATTGCTAATCATTGAGAACTTCGATGAGAGTTTAGACTTCTTGTCATTATGCCTGTTATAAAAAGTATTGTAACAAACTCGTTATGGAAAGAGCTGAGAAAAGACATGAGAAGAGACAGAAAGAATGTGATACAGCAGAAGAGGTGAGATCAGATATTTATAGCTTTACAAATTCATGATGATTACTCCATGATGATGGTACTTTGGTGGGAGAAAAAGAAAACATGTTCATTTTTGTCTGCACATTTTGTGAGCAGCAAAACTAACTCTTTGCAGTTTACATGACTTGTTATAGTCTACAATTTGGACATAAATTTATAGATAAATTACATGTATGATCCTTTCTTGGTTTTTTGCATATGACCACACAAACTACGCTAGATATTGCATGCTGTACTATGCAGAGATGACTAATCTGAAAGTATGGCGTAGCAAGGTGTATGAGGCTCTTATGAAAAAGGGGTATTTTACTTATTAATTAATCACGACATCACTGTCCGTTCAGCTCTATCACTTGTGATCAATCTATTGAGCAAACAGTTAAAAGAGACTCAAAGTCTCACGGTAGAATCATAGGGTTCAACAAGAATCATCGGCCTCTCAATGCTGGACTCTATCTCACCCAGAACGAACAGCTGTACATACAGACATGAAGAAGATGTTAGTACCTGGTGATTCGGAAGCAGCAAGTTATGAGATGCGTGAAAAGGCATGGAAGGCTGATGAGGAAATGAGGGAAGTCATGAAAGACTCATAACAGCAAGAATAAATCCGTTTGCGTTTCAAACCACCAAGCTAGTACATATTACCAGTGGTGCAAAAGTCTGCATTGAAGTGAAGCAGGATCTTGAAATGACAAATGTGATAGGAGAGAAACAGCTTTCAGAATTTGTCTAGAGGAGGTTAAGCACCCAAGAGATTGATTTCAATGCATCCATCAAGCCAAACAAGATCAAAACCTTCCCCACATTACCATCAGCTAAGAAAAAATCAAAAGAAAAAGTCCTAGCGTGTTCGCACAGACTGTTTGAGAATTTGTTAGTGATCAGCCAACAGCGTAACTTGGATTTGAGAAAAGTGTTATCAGTCTCTCTTGGCAACATCAGCTGGTCCCTGGCTAACTCTGATGGCTCTATATTGAAGACTGCCAAGTCGGCTCTGATGGCTGCTGTTGAGGAAGATGCTGATGATCAACCATCAATCTATGTTAACCAGGATCAGCTACCAGTCTTTGACGCTGTTGTAGTTGATGCTATGGCCGAAATTCAGACCCTGAAAGCTCCTCCAACTTTTGGCATGGTTGCAAGTCAGCTTTTGCAACGGATAGTTAGTATTGCAAACGTATATCACACATGTCGTGTGGATTTTGTTTGTGACACATACCCTGATATCAGCATTAAAGGAGGTGAGAGAAGTCATAGAAGTGTGGAAGGAAGGCAGAAGGTTGCTGTGTTTAGTCCGAACTTCTGAATTTTCAGCAGATGGCTCAAACAAGACTGCTTTAGTGAAATTTTTAAAGGATACATGGAGGAAGTCAACTGTGAAGCAGAAACTAGATCTTGTAACAGCTTTTTCTCAAGAATGGCACATGATCAGCTATGACCTTGATGGATCAATCGCTGTAAACCAAATAAATAGTTTGACACCAAACCACGAGGAAGCAGATACGCGCATGTTATCACATATTGCAAAGATAATGGAAGACAAACCCAGCTCAAAAGTTCTAGTCAAGTGCCAGGACACAGATGTTTTCCTAAGCTGTCTATCTCTAGTGAATGTGCTGCCATCACAAAAACTCATTTACTGCTGTGGTAAGAAGCAGTTGAGATAATGTATGTAAACAGGCTGTCTGTCTACTGTCCTCACATCCGAACGATGCAAAGCACTGCTCAGGCTCCATGCTCTAAGTGGATATGACAGTGTAAGCGCATTCTATTTCAACGGGAAGATAACTTTCTTCAAGCTGCTAAAGAACCATCCTGAATTCTGTAACACACTGAAATCATTGGGAACAGATGCTGAAGTTGATGGTGCAATAAGATAATCTATTGAGACATTCATATGCAGATTATACGGTGAAGAGACAAATTCCATCAATGAAGCAAGGTATAAGATCTTCTGCTCACCGTCTCGCACATCACAACCAAACCTACCACCCACACTAGATGAGTTAAATCTCCATATATCTAAGGCTGCCTATCAGGCCGCGATATGGAGAAGAGCCAAGCAAATCATCATCAATGTTCCATCCCCCAGCAACATGGATGGTTTATGGAAGATGGAGAGCTTAAAGCTAGATAGATAACACAACAACCAGCACCTCCTGATGTGCTCGTGGGCATGTTTTGTCGGTGCAAAACTGGGTGCCAGTCTCGTCGCTGTCAGTGCAACAATACAGATCTCAAGTGTACGGACATGTGCAGAAGCAGCTGCTGTAGCAATAGAAATAAAGAGGATGAAGATGAAAGTAGTGATGCAGAAGACTCAGATGACTGTGAATTAGAAGGTTAGTATTTGAGTGGTATTGTAACCAAAGGTGCGCTTCATGTTTGATTAGAATACATATGTGTCACACCGTATAAAAGACTGACTTATTGCGATTTCACTTGCATGATAAAGTAAACGGTTCAACATAATAAGCATTAATGATGAATATATGTATACTAAAATGTTATATATACATGGTCTGAGTCTTTAAAAATACTTTTAATTTTGTTTTGCAGATCTGTAATGATATATGAGTTGCGGAATAACAAGGACAAACTGTAAAGCTGCCACAATATCAACCAAACTGAGAACGCATAATATTATATAATACAATTCTAATATTATAATATTTGAAGAATAAATATTTTAATGTTATCAGAATTGATTCCAACTTAGGTTAATGCTAATTATTTAGTATTTATATGCCATTTTCATTATTACATTGTTGGTAGAAGCACATGAAACATTACAGATATTTATTTAATTTAAATAATATATTAATTAAATTGCTCAAAAATGAACAATCTGAGAGGTGTAGAAACCAGATATTTGAAATCAGCTCAAAATTCTGATCTAGATGCCACTCTTATCACATAGCCCACCTCCAAAAGGAATAAATCACTTTTTTTGACAGCTTTTTGATGCCCTCCTGCTCTACTATATACAGTCCTTAGCATTCTATCGCTTTTATCATATATTAGCAGATATTAATAGAGTATTAACTATTATTACCTTTTGCATTTGTTGTTTTTTAAATTTTTAAAAACTAATTATTTGGTGCCATTAACTATTTTTTTTATTTGTAATTTTTAAATGTACCATTTCAATTTCAAATGTGCCGCTACAATAATATTTCTAGATTTTCGTAAAGCTCAAATGCTAAACCCGCGATCAAGGCTTTTTCGCAGACAATCGTATTATCTCGAGTAGGAATCTTAAGAATAGCCTCAACATTCTCTTTCCGTTTGGTCAGACAAAGACCGTACAATATCTCGTTTTTACTTTTGTACCAATATCGAGAGGTACCAGTATTGTCGCATTCAAAGTTTTGATGGATAGCTTCTGCTGGAACAGTAACCGATTTTACACACACGCATACACACGCACACACACGCACACATGCACGCACGCACACACCTCTATGCACAAATGGTTATTATTAATTTAACATATTCAGGATTTTGTTTTCTCAGTTCCTATTAATCACATCATTACCGACACATCTATTATTGTAATCGTGGCAAAACAGACTTTATTTAGCTATTACTCGCTAATTGTTTCATATTTACATTTAAACATTTTTATAGTCATTTTATTTTCTTTAATTTATTTGACCTGCACAAAACACTTTCCTCATGATATGAAGTTTGAAAGTTAGAATGGCAAATGTTGTTATATGTTAGATACATTGTACAAATAAGTTTTCTGTCCAGACTTTTTTATTACTTGGGTAACGCCGGGTAGTACAGCTAGTATATATACAAATGTCAATGTTTGTCTGTCATCTGTCATTCGTCTGTCCAGTTAAAACAATAAAGTTTTAGCAATGAAAAATCACCTTCGTACTGGATATAAGCTCGTGACATTTAAATTGCAAGTTTACTAACAAGCGTGCGTAACCGCAATGCGACGGACCAACTTTGAGAATTATATATAGATATATATTTCTCAAAGTTGATCGCCGTATGTGTATTCGTAGGTTTGATTGTCCGGCTATAGATCTTAAAATCTTGAAATAAAGATTCCGTATGAAAGAAGATTTGATCTCGGACCCTGCCATTTGCCTTCACTAGAGATTGAAGTGCTAGCTTGCCAATATAAGTCATTATATGAGAGCAAATACCAAACGGCTTTCAAACGCGGGTCATAGCATAACGTCACGAGAAACTGTTTGCTCACATTCTTAAACGCACTGGTTAATAGCGAGCAGCTCTCACTACTTTTCATTGTTTATAAGACAAAACACTTTCCTCATGATATGTAGTTTGAAAGTTAGAATGGCAAATGTTGTTATACATTAGATACAAATCAATTTTCTCTCCAAAGACTTTTCATTACTCGGGCAACGCCGGGTAGCACAGCTAGTATATATATATATATATATATGTATATATATCTATATATATCTATATATATAATTATATTAATAATTAATATTAATTATATATATATAGTTATATATATAATTATATATATAATTATATATATAACTATATATATATAACATATACTGCATAATATATATATTACATAATATATTATATAAGAGATACCAGGGTGGTGGAACAATTTATTTTTTATACCGTAGCTCTATATGCTGCAGTATGAAAAGTGTTTAAAGTTATTTGATTATTCATTTATCACTCTACTAGTATTTATCACTCTACAAAAGTATTTATCACTCTACTAGTATTTATCACTCTACTAGTATTTATCACTCTACTAGTATTTATCACTCTACTAGTATTTATCACTCTACTAGTATTTATCACTCTACTAGTATTTATCACTCTACTAGTATTTATCACTCTACTAGTATTTATCACTCTACTAGTATTTATCACTCTACTAGTATTTATCACTCTACTAGTATTTATCACTCTACTAGTATTTATCACTCTACTAGTATTTATCACTCTACTAGTATTTATCATTCTACTAGTATTTATCACTCTACTAGTATTTATCACTCTACTAGTATTTATCACTCTACTAGTATTTATCACTCTACTAGTATAACGTGAAAGTATTTGAATTCATTCTATTTGTAACATCTACTGGTTCATCATATTCTGACGTTCAAAAAAGAGTTTTGCCGCTAAGAGACATACTACTAGAAGGGGTCGTTACTTTAACTCTTGTGTGGAATAAGCGAGAATGGCTATGTCTATGGCTGATCGGCAAATATTTCAGTAGCTTTTACAAGCTTAAAAGACTTTGAGAGCAGACTGATCTATTTAATAATTGAGTCCATCAAATTTAGGTTAGCATTATTTTAGAATAGCATCGGGCATCGTCTGTTATCTTGTAAAATGGCATTCAGCTCTTTATGCATTCATTGGCTAATTGATAGCCTTATATACATGTGAGTCAAGCAGCCCCTTGAGTACACAGCTTTAAGTTAATCAATGCCGCTAGAAACAGGAGCCATACGTTTAAATATGTTTAGACTGTCATATCTTATCTTGCTGATGAACTGCCAGCACTTGTATGGAGAAAAAGGGCTGACTGATACCACATTTGTCATTTATCAATCAACGCTGCCTTTACAGAATCTCACTAAATCTTGCTCTCGACTCAAGATAAGGTAGCAATTACTTTTAGCATTTTTATAAATGTGTTCAGGGTATGTAGATGTATTCATGGTACGTAGATGTATTCAGGGTACGTAGATGTATTCAGGGTACGTAGATGTATTTAGGGTACGTAGGTGACTTCAGGGTACGTAGATGTATTTAGGGTACATAGATGTATTCAGGGTACGTAGATGTATTCAGGGTACATAGATGTATTCAGGGTACGTAGACGTATTCAGGGTACGCAGATGTATTTAAGGTACGTAGATGTATTCAGGGTACATAGATGTATTCAGTGTACATAGATGTATTCAGGTTACATAGATGTATTTAGGATGCTTAGAAGTAGGTAAAGTTTAGAACGAGACTATTGCTTTATATTTTAGGTGACTTTGCCGGCATAGTAAAATTAAATATATGTAATTTAAAAGTCTAAAAACTTAATCTAGATATTTATATTTATGATGACTCTGGCGCTTTTCACAAATGTGTTTTTTACATATATACATATATAGGTGTCAAAGATTTGTAGTTACCATATATTATTATCTTGTAATAGTTTATTATACATATGTCCTACTTATTCCATTGTTACCAGAACAAAACAAACAATTTTAACAGCTGGTAGGAAGATGTACATATGTATGATGTATGCATGAGGTACGTAAGTACTCATGTTATTAAAACTCTAACTTACATATCAAATATTTAAAATACAATATATAACAAAAATTATGGAGTAACTTGAAATAAACTTGTATATTGTTGTTGTTAGCTACTTACAGTACAGTAGGACTAAACTCTACTAAAACTATATATAGAGAACACCAATTTAGAATTATATGAGTGACCCTGCATTCTAAATATAACACTGTGTCTGTTACAGCCATGTCTGGAATACAAAGTGATCACATTCTTCAGATAATATGCGATGAGCCCTAGTTAAATTCATATTGTTATAAATGATTGGTTGAAGTAGGATTTAATATAATAAACTATATATAGCAAGTTATTTATTTCAATTGCTACTAATTAAAGATGCAGATATTGTGAGCAGATGCAAAGGAGTTGTTTTACTTTTATTTAAATGGTCTTTGTCAACATTTTTCATATTTTGCATTTAATAACTTAAAATCAACGATACAAGTAACTTTTAAAAGATAATCTGCTTAAATTAGACAAATCTACAAATTATTATATAACACTTATATACTCATACTTCCTTAGGTAGTACTACTTTGGGCATTTAATTTATGCTAATGTAGTTTATACACCAGGCTGTACCTATACAATACACTGTGGTTATACAATACACTGTGGTTATACAATACACGGTGGTTATACACCACACTGTGGTTATACAATACACTGTGGTTATACAATACGCTGTGGTTATACAATATACTGTGGTTATACAATACACTGTGGTTGTACAATACACTGTGGTTATATAATACACTGTGGTTATACAATACGCTGTGGTTATACAATACACTGTGGTTATACAATACACTCGGATTATACAGTACATTGTGGTTATACAAGGAACATCAACCCATGATTATTTGATACTTGCAGTCAATATTTTAACCGGAACTTTCAAAACAAATTGGCATGCACTGCACCTATATGCATTTTTGACGCTGGTTAATAAAATTGTTTTGAAAACTGCTAATATCAAAAACATTCAAAATAACAATAAATGGATGAAAAACAGTTATCAGTGAATCAGCCATATTACTAGACAGTATCACACAGCTTCTCTAGTCTCTAAAAATACTCAAACTCGAGTACGACAAATAAGTGTTTGACATTATGCAAGCGATTGCCTCTCATGAACTCTATCACTTATAGCCTGTGTTTGCGCATTCGTATTGTCCCTTGCTGCTTTCGTCATACGCTTTCATCTTACGCTTTCGTCTTACGCTTTCGTCTTACGCTTTAGTCTTACGCTTTCGTACTGACGCTTTCGTCTTACGCTTTTGTCTTACACTTTCGTCTTTTGCTTTCGTCTTACGCTTTCGCCTTTGTCTTTTGCCTTTGTCTTAACATTGAAAATTTTTAACATTAAGTATTGACTTTGATTAGCTAGAGGACATAATTGTCATACCTAAAGCTAGTAATGACACTGTTTGTTAGAAATAAATTACTATAGACTGATAGTTATATAGTCACTTTGACTAACTGGTGACTTATTAACCGCCTCACATATGATCTTGCCAAACAAGCATTTATTAGATTGAGAGTTACTACCTTAGTAGACTCAATAGTAATCTATGCTATGTCAATCACTAATACTCTAGGATATGATCAGTCACTAGCACTCTTTGTTATGGCCAGTCACTACTATTCTATGTTATGGTCTGTCACTAATATTGCACATGATAGCCAGTCAATAGCACTTGGTACTATGATCAGTATATAGTAGTGTATATAAATGTCACTCTACAGTACTGTATGTCAGAGTTAGTAACTAGTGCTGTATTGTAAAAGGATGGTTAGTTGTTTAGTCGTTCAATTTGCTAGTTTATTAATAAGGAGTCTATAGTTTGTCTAGAGGACCATTTCTTCTGAGTTAGTAGCGGGAGAGGACTATTTCTCTATTTAGCTATCTCTCGATATATCAATCTACAATACAAATGTTTTCTTTGCTTGTAGTCTCAAGCCACTTCAACATTTAGTCTAGACTAACTAAAGAGTCTAAATAAAGTAAAGGATTTACGATGACTTACAACCATGGGCTTGTAGCCGCAACAACAAATGTACTCTCTAGTATTTCCAATGCATCAGCATACAATTCGACTTCATCAGCCATCTACCCAAATGCAACAAGCTTGGCAGACCTGAACGGCCTCAGAACAGCTATGGCTAAATATGAACACATTCATGGGCCTCTCTCCTTGACCCTCTGCATTATTGGTGTAGCGGTAAACATCCTTTACATTCTGGTTCTTTCTCATAAGGATATGCTGTCACCTGTGAACCGACTTCTACAAGCTATTGGTGAGTTATTAAAGCAATGACTTCATAAAGGTAGAATGGTTGACTCAATATACAAAAGTAGATATCAAAGTAGATATCAATAAGTAGATATCAAAAGTAGATATCAAAAGTAGATATCAAAAGTAGATATCAAAAGTAGGTACTAAAATTTGCACAAGGTTGTCAGAAAATAATTATTTAGCTCTAAATTTTTTTGCTCACCACTTTTTTTGCTCCACTTAGACCTTGTAAGGTCTAAGTTGTTAAACTAAAAAGTATTTTTTTAGTTTCCGTTAAATTATACCTAGTGGTTTTTTAGTTCAACCATTAGTTAAGTTAATGGAAATCTTTAATTATTTACTGTGGCTATAATTCAGCTTGTCAGTTCTATTTTTAACTAAAGAACAAACTTGAGAAAAATGTCATTCAAGTAAATACTCAGTAAGTTTTTTCTGGTAGACTTAATGTCGGTCAAGTATATACTTACTAAGTTGTCTTTGGTAGACTCAATGTCAGTCAAGCATATACTCAGTAAGTTGTCTTTGGTAGACTCAATGTCAGTCAAGTATATGCTCAGTAAGTTGTCTTTGGTAGACTCAATGTCAGTCAAGTATATACTCAGTAAGTTGTCTTTGGTAGACTCAATGTCAGTTAAGTTCATACTCAGTAATTTGTCTTTGGTAGACTCAATGTCAGTCAAGTATATGCTCAGTAAGTTGTCTTTGGTAGACTCAATGTCAGTCAAGTATATACTCAGTAAGTTGTCTTTGGTAGACTCAATGTCAGTTAAGTTCATACTCAGTAATTTGTCTTTGGTAGACTCAATGTCAGTCAAGTATATGCTCAGTAAGTTGTCTTTGGTAGACTCAATGTCAGTCAAGTATATACTCAGTAAGTTGTCTTTGGTAGACTCAATGTCAGTCAAGTATATACTCAGTAAGTTGTCTTTAGTAGACTTAATGTCAGTCTATATTAATACTCAGTAATTTGTCTTTGGTAGACTCAATGTCAGTCAAGTATATGCTCAGTAAGTTGTCTTTGGTAGACTCAATGTCAGTCAAGTATATACTCAGTAAGTTGTCTTTAGTAGACTTAATGTCAGTCTATATTAATACTCAGTAATTTGTCTTTGGTAGACTCAATGTCAGTCAAGTATATGCTCAGTAAGTTGTCTTTGGTAGACTCAATGTCAGTTAAGCATATACTCAGTAAGTTGTCTTTGGTAGACTCAATGTCAGTCAAGTATATACTCAGTAAGTTGTCTTTGGTAGACTCAATGTCAGTTAAGCATATACTCAGTAAGTTGTCTTTAGTAGACTTAATGTCAGTCTATATTAATACTCAGTAATTTGTCTTTGGTAGACTCAATGTCAGTCAAGTATATGCTCAGTAAGTTGTCTTTGGTAGACTCAATGTCAGTTAAGCATATACTCAGTAAGTTGTCTTTGGTAGACTCAATGTCAGTCAAGTATATACTCAGTAAGTTGTCTTTGGTAGACTCAATGTCAGTCAAGTATATACTCAGTAAGTTGTCTTTGGTAGACTCAATGTCAGTTAAGCATATACTCAGTAAGTTGTCTTTGGTAGACTCAATGTCAGTCAAGTATATACTCAGTAAGTTGTCTTTGGTAGACTCAATGTCAGTCAAGCATATACTCAGTAAGTTGTCTTTGGTAGACTCAATGTCAGTCAAGTATATACTCAGTAAGTTGTCTTTGGTAGACTCAATGTCAGTCAAGTATATACTCAGTAAGTTGTCTTTGGTAGACTCAATGTCAGTTAAGTATATACTCAGTAAGTTGTCTTTGGTAGACTCAATGTCAGTCAAGTATATACTCAGTAAGTTGTCTTTAGTAGACTTAATGTCAGTCTATATTAATACTCAGTAATTTGTCTTTGGTAGACTCAATGTCAGTCAAGTATATACTCAGTAAGTTGTCTTTGGTAGACTCAATGTCAGTTAAGTATATACTCAGTAAGTTGTCTTTGGTAGACTCAATGTCAGTTAAGCATATACTCAGTAAGTTGTCTTTGGTAGACTCAATGTCAGTCACGTATATACTCAGTAAGTTGTCTTTGGTAGACTCAATGTCAGTTAAGCATATACTCAGTAAGTTGTCTTTGGTAGACTCAATGTCAGTCAAGTATATACTCAGTAAGTTGTCTTTAGTAGACTTAATGTCAGTCTATATTAATACTCAGTAATTTGTCTTTGGTAGACTTAATATCCATCATACTAAAGAATAGCAAGGTTTGCAAATTTTGTCTTTTTTTCACTTGACCAGAGAAAGTACTTATCACCCTACATGTAAACTTGACCAGAGTAAGTACTTATCACCCTACATGTAAACTTGACCAGAGTAAGTACTTATCACCCTACATGTAGGAGTAAATGCAAAAACGTTTCAAACAATTCCTTGACTAGAAAGGAACTTACATTTAAAAATGGCTGTCGACTATTATTAGTTGTTATTGGCAGCTGTGAGTCATAATCGGATTATGAACTGAGGTTAATACAATTATATTAAAACTCAAATAATATTTGAGTTTAATATAGTTATATTGCTGGCATTGTCTAGTTATCAATTTTCCAGCATAACATGAACAAGATTAAGTTAGTTGTTAGCGAGTTGAAAACATAATTTCAGAAAAAGACTAAGAAAATAGGTTTCCTGATAAATATATCTTATCGAATCACTGACACTCGTGCAATTACTGCTAGCTTCAAGGTTGTAATAATAATTACTTATTGCCAACTATTAGATAGCTGCTGAGATACTTATCAAAGGAAGTCTATCTCTCACCGCTGCCATGTGTCCGCCTAATGCTAAAAGTGATCAATTTCTAATAACAAAATCAGGAAACATTATATAACCCATATGGAAAACTCTGTTGATCTAGGAAGATATATTGTAAACGGATAAATTGAGCCTGCCAGTTTCGGGGCTTCTGTTAATTGTCTTAGCTTCCTGCCAGTTCCGTAGCTTCTGTTAATTGTCTTGGCAGATTAAAATGACCAGCATAAAACAATTTAATTATATAAATACATTTGAAGATATCAGCTCATTTATAGCTTTTGGCATTGGCATAGAAAGCAATAATGAAAGGTCAAGTGAAACTAACAGCCAGAGATAAACAGACATGGAGCGTCTAGATAACTAATTGGATATAGTATTTATACTGTAAGTACTGTTGCCCTCCATCATCATTCAACAACCACGTACATGTATATCTTCTACATGATAATCGCTTGTTATCAGCTGTGATTGGGAAGTCTTTACTCTGACTGCAACAAAAATGCATCAGCTCGAAAGAATTTGTTACTTCTATTATGAAATCACTCAAGTGAGTTGCTATTCAGCACAAAGTTTTGGTGGAAGATTTAGATTTGTCACCTAAAGCATCAAACAATTCAATTGAGATGCAATTTAGAGCTTACTTAGTTTGTAATAAAAACTAACATAAACTGATGTAACCTGGCTTACCTGTTGTAAAATTATATTGAGATTAGCTTAGATGTAAAATTACATTGAGATTAGCTTAGATGTAAAATTACATTGAGATTAGCTTAGATGTAAAATTACATTGAGATTAGCTTAGATGTAAAATTACATTGAGATTAGCTTAGATGTGAAATTGGTCATACTTAAATGTGTCAGAATATGTTTTAATATGAGAAAAGAAAGGTTTCAATACATCTAGCTTTTAACTTCTACATTGAACAATAGAGAAACAGCTAACTGCTAAAATACATTATCAGCAGAGTACTCTGGCATAGCTCTGTTAATAAAACTGTTGGATTTTTTATGAAATATATACTAACACTTCAAACTAAAAAGTATGAACAAGCCAACAAGATCAGTCATGTGATCAGTCATGTGATCACACTAATAAAAGAAGAACTTTTATTTGGTAAACATTTATAATAACGCTCTATTGGTTAGCTCTATTGGTTAGCTCTATTGGTTAGCTGCGCTTTGAATTGCTGGTCATCAATAATCAGGCAGCCATGAGAATTGTAACACAAACAAAGATGTTAGTAGCGGCTGAGAGGAAACCAAGAGGAAACAGTAATCTCACTCAGAGAATAATTGCGTGTGCGGCTTCTTCATAGTCATCTTCAGTTATTCACTAGAGTATATCATATTAAATGTGATGATTATATACTACATGTATATAGTACTATATTATGGAATTTATAGCGTTATTTATAATATATTATATTGTATCACATTGTATTACACCTCATTAATGTTTTATATACACAATGTTTGATTGTGTGTTACCATTTAATGCTGCTCGGGTTTTACCGCTATGCGTATCATATTTACAGATTAACCCACTGAGACAGTGTATACTGCATTAGACCAGATTACATAGAAACATTGTAAACTTGTTATGTTAGGTTCTGTGACTCAGTATTTTAATCAAGTATTTATTCCATATATAGGATATACAATATTAGGTCTCTTACTAATCGACATGAGGCATCCTACGGATCTAAGTTCTATAGCAGGTCACATGAACAAGAACGTATAGCAAGAACCAGGTCAGCAGATGAAGTTCTTTCACTGAATGTAGCATATGGCATGCTGGGATAAAATGTCAACAGCAGCAGTTATTCTCATCGGCTGACTTACACAAGTCTTGGCTAGTAACTAGTTGACTAATGTTAGTATTATTGTTACTAGTGTTAGTATTATTGTTACTAGTGTTAGTATTATCGTTACTAGTGTTAGTAGTATCGTTATTAGTGTTAGTATTATCGTTACTAGTGTTAGTATTATTGTTACTAGTGTTAGTATTATTGTTACTAGTGTTAGTATCATTGTTACTAGTGCGCTAGCAGTTCGTGTGCCAAGAATAATCATCATGTGTAATCGTTATATTCATAATTATTTGGTGGCACCAAGGTGTCTGAGTAGTGTAGCAATAACCAGCTTGCCTTTTAATCTTAAGCCTAGGCTTGATTCCCCTGCAAGACTTTTTTATACCAATGCTCGTAGTGTAGCTTTAGACAGACGGATTGGTATTACGTTATCATTGTTATTATAGTAAAAAATAGTTGAATGCTTGGTGCTGCACAGGTAAAAAAACTGCCTATTAACACAGGCAGATAATGTAGTTGCCATTGGCTAAGTTGGCTAATTAGCCAATGGCAGAATTAACAAATTGGCTGATTTGAGTAACTGTAACTGAAGCTTGTCGTGAAGAGCCGTGAAGCCAGCTGGTAAAAATTGAATTATCTCTCCCATTCAAGCGGGAGTAATTTAACCGTTGTAATGATTATGTGCACATTTAATCCATTGTATCACAAGCATGCCATGTGGCTTAGTGGATAGAATATCAGTGTGGATACTCAGAGGTTTCAAATTTGTTTTAAAAGTGCTCAGTTGAAGTCCAAAGCAAAGTGGATTTTTCATTTCAATAACTTTATCACATTTTAGCACAAAAGTTTTGAGTAACCCTTTTTAGAGTAAATCAAGAGTTTTAAAGCTTTTTATCTCTTTAAAAGAGCAATCAGCATTAATTATCTTATGTAGAATAGATAAGTGTGAATTTATGTGCGTTTCATATCATCATATTTAAATCTTTAGATAGTACAGTTATTCATTTAAAAAAAATCTAATTAGAAAATTATACTTTCTTTCTTTGTTTACTATACTCGAAAGTCAAAGAGATTGTGTGGTCAAGAGTAGTGTACATAAAACTACGGACCATGCTTGGCTCTATGGCAACCTCAAATAGACATCAACACTATATGACTGCCTCACATAGACATCAACATTATATGACTGCCTCACATAGACATCAACACTATATGACTGCCTCACATAGACATCAACACTATATGACTGCCTCACATAGACATCAACACTGTTTTGGATTCTTGTTCTGCCCACTCACTTCTTGTATTCAGTAGACCATTTCATTATTTAGCAAAGAAGGCAACCACCTACTATGTGCTTGTGTCTTTATCTTTAGCGACTGAAATTACAACAGTATAAACAGTATTTTGAAGATCCAAAAATGGTTCTCATTGGCAGCTGCATAGGATTTCTTTGCAGTAAGACCATAGCTCATTAATTAAAACTATTTATGTAAATACTTGTAACGTAAAGTACTTGTAAAGTACTTGTAAATACAAATGATTATTTAAGTCTTTACATAAAGATTTGTAGTGTTGTTATGAGTTTTTGTATAAACATTTGTGTATGATCTTATACAAATGGTTGTATTAAGGCAGGTACTTTTCTAAACATATACATGTACTATATGAAGGTTTTACACAAGCGCTTATAAAATCTATTGTATATACTTTTACAGTATTATTTATACAATTATGCACATCATTGCTAACATTTACATAAGCTCTTGCTGCCGTAGACTATGGGTTAGATACACTAGTGCATATACAAAGAGCACATCTCTTAGGGCATTTTCAGAATGAATAAACAATAATACTTTTACGGGGGTTTTTATTATCAATTGCAAATCTATATTTAGCCCGCTGTAATTATCTATAATAATGTCGAGAACATGTTAGCTTTATAGAGAAAAAGCAAGGAAGAGTTAATGAGATTTATGGCATTTTTAGTAAAAGTATCTCTATAGCTGTTTCCCCATAGCAAGTGCTTGGCAAACAATACTTACACGCATAAATAACAAGCGTACAGTCTTCACATCACACGACTATTATTAGGGCCTTCACAGGAGTTGTGCCATGCTTGTATTAGGGAATACACACTTTTCCTATATAAATCTGACCTATATTAATCTTATGGAAACCACACATTACTTAAGGACAATTGTGGATATTGTTAAACAAAAGTCAGCATATTTTAACATGTTTAATAAAAGCAGTAATAATGTAATTAGTAGTGTACCAAAATTTAATCAATTAGATGTGATGTCACTTATCAATAAGGTAGACATTATGGCTTGATCAAAGTAAAATATGGTTGCTTGGTGTTGAATGGCTGACCAGCTGCTATTTCTACAAACTGTCTTCTGTCACTTTTGAGTTGCTTGAAAGAAACTAAAAACTAGCGAGACTCTGACATCTGACAGATCTTGCTTGAACTCATCATCTTGAAAAATCATTTTTACAGTTTAGGGGCTATTTTAAATACTTGAGTGAGTGTATATCACACCTGAGTGAGTGTATATCACACCTGAGTGAGTGTATATCACACCTGAGTGAGTGTATATCACATCTGATGAGTGTATATGACACCTGAGGAAGTGTATATCACGCCTGAGTGAGGGTCTATCACACATGAGTGAGTGTATATCACATCTGAGTGAGTGTATATCACACATGAGTGACTTAGTATCACACTAAGTGAGCCGTGAAATGTTATCTCGGCAGCTCAAGACCCATCGCAAAATTTTATCTTAAATTTCTTGGAAGTACTTTGAAAGTACAAGTGATTGGAGTCATCTTACCTACATGTACATCAGCTTTCTGTTAGCATTAGTATCTGAGCATAGCCTATACATAAAGAATGTTAACTCAGGTGAAAACTGGCAAAAGATGCATAGTGGGAAGCCGACCAGTTAATCAATTTACATTACAATTGTAATTTACATTACTGTAAACTACAATTTTACAATATTTTACTCCTGTCAGCATTTCATTGCTGTCATAGCACGCCATAGAGTCCTTGGTCATACAAATATAAAAACAAACATTATACACTTATAAACCATTGCAACGCTGAGGTCAATTATGTATGCTGGCATGGAGAAGCAATTAAACGTGTGTCAATATTTATAGAGACCTAGGCTATCAGGTTTCTTGGTAAATGTAATCAAAGGTGATTGGTAAGATGAGATGCTGACAATGCTGACCTGATTTGCATATATGGATGTCATTGATATTGATTCATGTGTTCGCAGAGTTAGCTGAGATGGGTAGTCACAACAGAGGTGGGCTGAGATGGGTAGTCACAACAGAGGTAGGCTGAGATGGGTAGTCACAACAGAGATAGGCTGAGATGGGTAGTCAGAACAGAGGTAGGCTGAGATGGGTAGTCACAACAGAGATAGGCTGAGATGGGTAATCAGAACAGAGGTAGGCTGAGATGGGTAGTCACAACAGAGGTAAGCTGAGATGGTAGTCACAACAGAGGTAGGCTGAGATGGGTAGTCAGAACAGAGGTAGGCTGAGATGGGTAGTCACAACAGAGGTAGGCTGAGATGGGTAGTTACAACAGAGGTAGGCTGACATGGGTAGTCACAACAGAGGTAGGCTGAAGGGTGCATTCAGTTTATCTCTGGTCTTTCCATAGGAGTTTTCTACGCATCAATATCATTCCATGAGAATGTTTTATAGATATATGCCTAGGAAAATAAACGTCTACAAAAATAGATGTCTAGGAAAATAGATGTCTACAAAAATAGATGTTTAGGAAAATTGAATTTCTTAAATAATAATTTTTGCAGAGTCGAATAACCCTGATGTGAAATTAGGACATAGTTTGTTGTGAATCATTGACTCAACAATAAAGCAAAGAGCAAACAACTAAATAAATAGGCCTATGACAGATATCGTGATCCGTAAAGAACTTAGCTGGCTTAGATCTGGTCATAAGCCTATGTCCTGTAATCCTGGAAGAGGGGGGTCATACTTGACGTTGAAGCAGTGGGAATAGAAACGATGATTGGCAGCTACAGCTTTTTAATAAAATAACTGCTTGCTTTGATAAGCTTTCCCAGATGAAGATGATGGCTGATATTATCTTCATTTGTATATCTATATTGTAAAATTTATTAACAGCGTGAGAAAACAACTTCCATTTCACTTTTTGTTAATTAAAAAGTTTGTTTTGATATATAAATCTTAAGGGTTCAAACTTATAAAAAAACATGAAAATAATTGTACCAGACTAAACCCTAGAAGCTGGAAAAGGAGTAACTTTTAAAAAAAGTCTCCAGCTAAAAGAAGTCTCCAGCTAAAAGAAGATAGCAAGGTCTATTGTTACCAAAGTAGTAAAGTATAACCAATAATGTATTTCAAAAGATATTTTACATAATTGGAGTCGTTTCCATTATTAATCTATTGCTTATTTTTATACAATTAATTTCTAATTATTACTCAGTATTTTCATTGTTTATTGTTTATCTGCATAACAGTTTCACATGGTTTGTAGCTATCGCTGACCTAGTAACCATGCTGACCTACATACCGTACTCCCTACTGTTCTACATAGTGAACGGAGTGAAAGATAACGCAGTAAGGAACAGCTATCCAGCCATCTCATTTTTAAAGTTTCATGGCCTGAGCTCCATGATCAGCCACACAGCAAGCATCTGGTTGACAGTCTCTGTAGGTGTTTTTCGTTATATGTTTCTTCTAACGAAACTAGGACAACGCCTATGCTCCTTGAAAGGCGTTCACATCACAATTAGTGTGGTGGTCGTTTTAAGTGTGTTAGTCAACTCGCCGCAATTGTTGATTTTAAGAATCAACAAATGGATTGATGCAAACACGGGAGAAAGTTGGTATTTTCTTGACACCGATGGCATGCCCAAGCACAATAAAAGCATCGCAATGACGCAATACGTGATGACGGCGCTTCTCACGAAAATTGGACCTTGTTTGCTGCTCATAATTGTTTCAGCCCTTCTCATTAGATTCCTGATGAAAACTCAAAATAGATATCATAACATTAGACAGGGTAGCATAGGAAATGGCTCAATACTTGATAGAAGGCGTCAAGACCAGACGAACCAAACAACAAAACTTTTAATAGCTGTAGCCATAGTATTCACCCTGTCCGAACTACCGCAAGGCATCTGCTTTGGGCTAAGCAGTTTCGGATTAGACAACAGTTTGGAAAAGATGTACTGGTTGCTAGGCAACCTATTCGATTTGTTGACAATGATAAGTTGTTCTGTAAACTTTCTTCTTTACTGCAGCATGAGCTCCCAGTTTCGAGAGGTTTTTGTAAAAATACTCAAATTGGAAAATATTAGGCCACCGAGTTTGAGAATTTTTTCATGTAAACAAAGTAAAGCCTTGCGGGAAAGCTCAACAGGTATGTCCTTGCAAGAGTCAGCTGATAAAAATCTGTCTACAGAATCTATAAATCTTGAAGTAGTTGTGCTCCCTCTTGTTCCCTCAGATGTGGCTTAAATTGTTGCGATGTGGAGAATGCCCTTCCTCTCTAAATGAAGAATTCTATGCGATTTTAACATGTATTTTTTCTTATTACTCAATTTCTAAAAATCTTATTTTGCAGATCTTTTGTGTATATTATGATGTACAAATTGATCTTCAGCCTTGTTTTGATATTTAACATGATTAGTGAAATTGAAATGTTGTCATTACAGCATTGCTTGTTTGACAAAAAAGAATTTGTTTGTGTATTTTTAATTTTGAATGAACTCTTTCATTTCTATTTGCGCATTTCTTTGTTTACACATTTCATACTAGTTTGTTATAGATGGTGTGCAGTTTCTTTATGATGTTCTGGTTTTGCAGTACTTAATAAATATACCTTCATTTTGCTATCATTGAAATATACATGCTTCTGGCTGCTTTTTGCTTGAATGTTTTGAAGTAAAAAGTCTTATAACTTGCTTATAGAGAGAGAGTGAGAGAGGGAGAGATAGAGAGAGACAGTGAGAGAGAGGGGGAAAGAGAGGGAGAGGAAGAGAGAGGGAAAGAGGGAGAGAGAGGGAGGGAGAGAGGGAAAGAGGGAGAGAGAGGGAGAGAGAGAGGGAAAGAGGGAGAGAGTGAGAGAGGGAGAGTGAGAGAGGGAGAGAGAGGGAGAGAGAGGGAGAGAGAGGGAGAGAGGGAGAAGGAGGGAGAGAGGGAGGGAGAGAGGGAGGGAGAGAGGGAGGGAGGGAGGGAGAGAGAGGGAGAGAGAGAGAGAGGAAGGGAGAGAGAGATAGAGAGGGAGAGAGAGAGAGGGAGTGAGAGAGAGGGAGTGAGAGAGAGGGAGAGAGGGATAGAACGTGAGAGAGAGAGAAATTTTACATTGTGAGAGTGAGTGAGAAGGAGAGAGAAAGAGATAGAGAGAAGTTTTATATTGTGAATGAGCACATGTTAAAGGATTAACACTTGTCATTAGGTACAAATAACAGCTTTAACATGTTATTGAATATTTAGTTCTTTTTGCAGGAGTTTAAAGCAGTATGTTGAGATTCAATTTCTAAAATGGCTGCTAATAAACACAAAATGCATCAAAGTTAAAACTGCTCTCTGCAACTGGTTATGTCCTTCATCATTGATGTTCCCTTGTCACTGGACCCAGATATGCCTTGCGAAGGTCTCAGAATCATTCTTTCCATAGCAATGCTCATACCTAAATTCAGCCTCTGCTAGCAGATGTGATATTAAACTTCCGAAAGATTCCAAATTACAACAACATAGAAAACTCGAGTAAAGTTGTAAAAGTTGGATGCAAAAGAAGTCTGATAAAGTTAATTATTGCTAAATGCCTAAAAATGAAGACACAAGCAAGTGCATCCAAAAGAGTTCTTCCGTGTAACATTTCACCTCGCTGTCGTCGATCTTCAGCTACCAAACTATCTAGCTTATTGAGGGCAGGGATGCAGTAAAGTTAATGGTGTGAGCTAATATGTTAATTTCCTTTGGAATGTAGCACTCGACTACATATTTGTTTTTTTAAGAGACCAAGAATCTCCCACACTTGCCCCTTGTCATCACAGTTGTTTATGTGATGTACACAACAAAAATATTTTGCAGAATTTTCATGCGAGCCTATACTGATCAGACTATCAAAATATGGTGTTCAAGTAGGCCTACATCCTTATTTTACATACAACTCGTTTTGGTAATGATTGCACATTCTTTTAAGAGCTGGTGGTTTGATTGCCATGACATGGAATATTTTATCTAACATTTTATCTACTTATTATAATTTTATTTATTTGCCCTAAAGTCTCTTCAATTCTCATATTGGCAGTTCGTTACACTTTCTAACTTCTGCGTTCTAACTTTAAAGTAGTCACCACCAATGAAAATACTCAGATTTGGAAGTTGTCTCTTGTAAACTGACAACTGAAAAATATTTTGTTATCTCGTCTCCTCTTAACTCAATGTTTCTCCGTGGACGTTAGCGAATTCCGATGTCTAAGCAAACGGAGAACGACGTATAGCCCTTATATGCAACCTTTTATTTCGGCCTAAAATGTAAACACTTCGTTGTCAAGAGATAAAATATATTACTGCGCAATAATTTGTTGTAGCTGATTAATTGTGTTTCATATTACACAATTTTATGAATTTGAAAAAAATAAAACTTTTTGCATTTTATGCAATAACAATTAATTATATTTGTACTATAATTTTACGTTAGTAAACGTTTTTTTAGTATGAGTTTAGCGTCAGTTTTTCCGTTAACTTTTAGTTCGCAACAAATGGGGGAACCTTTGGGTTTTTATTCTCAACGAATAATTACACATGTTTATACTGTTGCTCACTTCTGGATTTCTTAAAGCGCGTTCTCAACGCCCTGGCAGATTAAATGCCTTTTTCACATCGACTTACTAGAGCAGGTAACCGTGATACTGTAGTGAATTTTGCACGTGCCTCTCGCCAATATAGCGACTTATGGCACTTGCAATCACTACTAAATGGATTCTGGTTACAAGTTGTCTATTATTCTCACAATAAATCATTAAATAAAAACATCTAAATAAATTCATCAAACATTTATCTCTGATGGCAAAATCTCAGTCCTGTTACACAGATAACTAATAAGGTGACTCTTCGATAGCAGATGAATGAACAGGGTTTTTTGTGAGGTCCCCTTACATAACTGTGCTAAGACAATTATTAACGTGGTGCAATCCTCCATGGTGTCTTAATGCATGTATGACTGATCAATGAAAGTACATCTGAACTTCTAGCTGTCACCAAAAGCAATTAAATCATTTTTATATTTTTGCATAAAGGTGCTCAAGCAAAGTGAAGGTCTTGGAGATGAATGGTTGTACTAAAACCATTTTTCTCTTGTTTTTAGATAATAGAGCAGTTGCAGTACAGTGCACCCTCAGGATATAGTTTAATTCCGTTCCAAGGTTGGCAGCGTATGGTGAAAAAATCGTATGGAGGAGTATGGAAACTATAGTAATTTTATAATGCAAACATCCCCTAGTAAAAATCTTCAAAATTTAATATACATTGTTTACATGTGAAAAGCTAGTAACAAAATAGAGTATTAATCTTAGCAACTATAGTAACCTACAGTAACTTTAGTATATCTAATGTATTTATTGGTTATGATCCGCTATGTGCAGTACATACCATAAAGAGTTCTTACCTTCAAGACAGACGTAGGTATAACATCAACTTTGAACTCACTTTAAGTAAGTTTAGCTTTTTAAACACACACTTGAAGCTAAGCTTTAGTATGTTTAACTTATTTTATTGAATTTCAACATTTTATCACTAAAGTTTTATCATCTATTAGTTTTTGTCTTCATTTTCAATATAATTTTAGCTGTTCTCATTAAAACCTTTTTCAACCTAATTCAGCAAGAAAGCCTGAACAATGCTGTTTTCGTAATGAAATGGATTTGTGTTAGCAAGTAAAGAGAAATTGTCTGACCAGTAACCTTCTGTTTTAAGGGATTGCAGCTCCAACTTTCCTACTGATTTTTAAAGGAAAATGTTACCGTTTTACACACGAGAATCGCTGAACTGAGAGAAATCGATCATCATTTCTCTTGTGAAAATGTTTTCGGCAAACAGCATTTTGGTGTCTTTGTTATTTTGACGTACATTATAAGCGCACTGTGCCAAATTTGAACTGAGGCGAAAATTTTGTTGAAGTCGTATGGTGAAAAAAAGATTTGTATGGTGAGGTCAAAAAGTCATCATGTTCCACTTCATAAGGTGAAAAAATCGGCTTGCAGGGTAATCGTATCCCGAGGGTGCTCTGTATCTATTAAAGCTTTATAGCTATGAAGTACAAGAAATCATTAATGGTCATACAATGTAAATGCGTATTTGGAATCCAATTGAACGATGTAAAAGAATTTTTTCCTAGAATGTTAAGGTAGGCAATCTAGCGATTCAGTGAGGTCTTACTCTCTTAAGTTCAACCATACGGCTAATACCAAGGTAGATATCAAAGAATTTCATGTGACATCGATGAAATAGATTTAGGTCTTTACTTGGCTTGTAGAAAATCAACTATAGCTGTACTGTTCATCATTGTATTATAGTTTGTTATTCGCCATTGAAAATCCCCTTTATAGTTAGGGCCTATCTGTGTCACACAACTGAGTTTTTGCTATCAGAGAAAAATGTTTGATAAATTTGTTTAGATGTTTTGTTGTTTGGAAACATTTACTTTGAAAGTAACACTGAATGCCTTCGTTTTTTGGTGCAGCTCATTGCCTGGTTCATCTTATAGCTTACATGCTATTACATGCTATTGCATGCTATTACACGCTATTACACGCTATTACACGCTATTGCATGCTATTACACGCTATTACACGCTATTGCATGCTATTACACGCTATTACACGCTATTGCATGCTATTACACGCTATTACATGCTATTGCATGCTATTACACGCTATTACACGCTATTACACGCTATTGCATGCTATTACACGCTATTACACGCTATTGCATGCTATTACACGCTATTACACGCTATTGCATGCTATTACACGCTATTACATGCTATTGCATGCTATTACACGCTATTACACACTATTACACGCTATTGCATGCTATTACACGCTATTGCACGCTATTACACGCTATTACACGCTATTGCATGCTATTACACGCTATTACACGCTATTACATGCTATTGCACGCTATTACACGCTATTGCATGCTATTACACGCTATTACACGCTATTACATGCTATTGCATGCTATTACACGCTATTACATGCTATTGCATGCTATTACATGTGAGATATCTTTGGAGAGTCAAACATGTCTTTTCCGTGAAAGTTTTCAACTGATCGATTGTCATTTCAGAAGCAACGGAATGATAAAGGCATTTATCATTCCGCACTAAATTCCGCACTAAAACACGATGATATCAGTTGGAGAGCAGAGAGGGTTGGTACCGATGAGAGCTGCAAGCAATCAGCATCACAAACCAAGCAGACTTGAAGCCCTTCAAGCTGATTTTCAGGTACCTGAACTACACGATTAATAAAAGCCATTGATTGATAGGAGTTGCTGATTGAGAGTTGCTGATTGAGAGTTGCTGATTGGGAGTTGTTGATTGAGAGTTGCTGATTGGGAGTTGTTGATTGATGAGAGTTGCTGATTGATGAGAGTTGCTGATTGATGAGAGTTGCTGATTGAGAGTTGCTTATTGAGAGTTGCTGATTGATAAGAGTTGCTGATTGAGAGTTGTTGATTGAGAGTTGCTGATTGAGAGTTGTTGATTGATGAGAGTTGCTGATTGATGAGAGTTGCTGATTGAGAGTTGTTGATTGAGAGCTGCTGATTGAGAGTTGCTGATTGATGAGAGTTGCTGATTGAGAGTTGTTGATTGAGAGCTGCTGATTGAGAGTTGCTGATTGAGAGTTGTTGATTGATGAGAGTTGCTGATTGATGAGAGTTGCTGATTGAGAGTTGTTGATTGAGAGCTGCTGATTGAGAGTTGCTGATTGATGAGAGTTGCTGATTGAGAGTTGTTGATTGAGAGCTGCTGATTGAGAGTTGCTGATTGATAAGAGTTGCTGATTGAGAGCTGCTGATTGAGAGTTGCTGATTGATGAGAGTTGCTGATTGATAAGAGTTGCTGATTGAGAGCTGCTGATTGAGAGTTGCTGATTGATGAGAGTTGCTGATTGATAAGAGTTGCTGATTGATGAGAGTTGCTGATTGAGAGTTGTTGATTGAGAGTTGCTGATTGAGAGTTGTTGATTGATGAGAGTTGCTGATTGATGAGAGTTGCTGATTGAGAGTTGTTGATTGAGAGCTGCTGATTGAGAGTTGCTGATTGATGAGAGTTGCTGATTGAGAGTTGTTGATTGAGAGCTGCTGATTGAGAGTTGCTGATTGATAAGAGTTGCTGATTGAGAGCTGCTGATTGAGAGTTGCTGATTGATGAGAGTTGCTGATTGATGAGAGTTGCTGATTGATGAGAGTTGCTGATTGATGAGAGTTGCTGATTGAGAGTTGCTTATTGAGAGTTGCTGATTGATAAGAGTTGCTGATTGAGAGTTGTTGATTGAGAGTTGCTGATTGATGAGAGTTGCTGATTGAGAGTTGCTGATTGATGAGAGTTGCTGATTGATGAGAGTTGCTGATTGATGAGAGTTGCTGATTGATGAGAGTTGCTGATTGATGAGAGTTGCTGATTGAGAGTTGCTTATTGAGAGTTGCTGATTGATAAGAGTTGCTGATTGAGAGCTGCTGATTGAGAGTTGCTGATTGATGAGAGTTGCTGATTGAGAGTTGTTGATTGAGAGCTGCTGATTGAGAGTTGCTGATTGATAAGAGTTGCTGATTGAGAGCTGCTGATTGAGAGTTGCTGATTGATGAGAGTTGCTGATTGATGAGAGTTGCTGATTGATGAGAGTTGCTGATTGATGAGAGTTGCTGATTGAGAGTTGCTTATTGAGAGTTGCTGATTGATAAGAGTTGCTGATTGAGAGTTGTTGATTGAGAGTTGCTGATTGATGAGAGTTGCTGATTGAGAGTTGCTTATTGAGAGTTGCTGATTGATAAGAGTTGCTGATTGAGAGTTGTTGATTGAGAGTTGCTGATTGATAAGAGTTGCTGATTGAGAGTTGTTGATTGAGAGTTGCTGATTGAGAGTTGTTGATTGATGAGAGTTGCTGATTGATGAGAGTTGCTGATTGATGAGAGTTGCTGATTGAGAGTTGCTTATTGAGAGTTGCTGATTGATAAGAGTTGCTGATTGAGAGCTGCTGATTGAGAGTTGCTGATTGATGAGAGTTGCTGATTGAGAGTTGTTGATTGAGAGCTGCTGATTGAGAGTTGCTGATTGATAAGAGTTGCTGATTGAGAGCTGCTGATTGAGAGTTGCTGATTGATGAGAGTTGCTGATTGATGAGAGTTGCTGATTGATGAGAGTTGCTGATTGATGAGAGTTGCTGATTGAGAGTTGCTTATTGAGAGTTGCTGATTGATAAGAGTTGCTGATTGAGAGTTGTTGATTGAGAGTTGCTGATTGATGAGAGTTGCTGATTGAGAGTTGCTGATTGATGAGAGTTGCTGATTGATGAGAGTTGCTGATTGATGAGAGTTGCTGATTGATGAGAGTTGCTGATTGATGAGAGTTGCTGATTGAGAGTTGCTTATTGAGAGTTGCTGATTGGGAGTTGCTGATTGATGAGAGTTGCTGATTGAGAGTTGCTGATTGATGAGAGTTGCTGATTGATAAGAGTTGCTGATTGAGAGTTGTTGATTGAGAGTTGCTGATTGAGAGTTGCTGATTGAGAGTTGCTGATTGAGAGTTGTTGATTGAGAGTTGCTTATTGAGAGTTGTTGATTGATGAGAGTTGCTGATTGATGAGAGTTGCTGATTGATGAGAGTTGCTGATTGAGAGTTGCTTATTGAGAGTTGCTGATTGATGAGAGTTGCTGATTGAGAGCTGCTGATTGAGAGTTGCTTATTGAGAGTTGCTGATTGATAAGAGTTGTTGATTGAGAGCTGCTGATTGAGAGTTGCTGATTGATAAGAGTTGCTGATTGAGAGTTGCTGATTGAGAGCTGCTGATTGAGAGTTGCTGATTGATGAGAGTTGCTGATTGAGAGTTGCTGATTGAGAGTTGCTGATTGATAAGAGTTGCTGATTGAGAGTTGTTGATTGAGAGTTGCTGATTGAGAGTTGTTGATTGATGAGAGTTGCTGATTGAGAGTTGCTGATTGATGAGAGTTGCTGATTGAGAGTTGCTTATTGAGAGTTGCTGATTGATGAGAGTTGCTGATTGAGAGCTGCTGATTGAGAGTTGCTTATTGATAAGAGTTGCTGATTGAGAGTTGTTGATTGAGAGTTGCTGATTGAGAGTTGTTGATTGATGAGAGTTGCTGATTGATGAGAGTTGCTGATTGATGAGAGTTGCTGATTGAGAGTTGCTTATTGAGAGTTGCTGATTGATGAGAGTTGCTGATTGAGAGCTGCTGATTGAGAGTTGCTTATTGAGAGTTGCTGATTGATAAGAGTTGTTGATTGAGAGCTGCTGATTGAGAGTTGCTGATTGATAAGAGTTGCTGATTGAGAGTTGCTGATTGAGAGCTGCTGATTGAGAGTTGCTGATTGATGAGAGTTGCTGATTGAAAGTTGCTGATTGAGAGTTGCTGATTGATAAGAGTTGCTGATTGAGAGCTGCTGATTGAGAGTTGCTGATTGATGAGAGTTGCTGATTGAGAGTTGCTGATTGGGAGTTGCTTATTGAGAGTTGCTGATTGAGAGTTGCTGATTGATGAGCTGTTGATTTATAAAGTTTAGGCAGCATCAAATGACATTGCTGCCTACACAATGTGCAACAATGAAGTACCGAGTGTTTGGGGTGTGTAACAGCAGCAGACATGATGTTCCCGGTAAGTTGAGCTAACTGATAGCGATGCACATCATACAAGTGGTTCATAATGAATTTGATGATTCTTTAACATTATGATTAATTTGTGCACAAAATTCTTCGATTTGCTATCAGGTAGGACTGTCCTATCAATAATCGATCAAATCTCTTTACAGCTTGTTACTTGGAAAGTGTAAGTTAGTTGTAGTTTGTTGCTCCATAGACTCCATAGACAGTGCTCTTGTCATCAGTATGTTGATATAGCTTAATGAAACAGCTTTAATTTCTAATGTTTTCAAGTCTGTAGCAGCTGGACACCGTTTTTCTCCGTTTTAAGATATTCTTGGCTGCATGCCAACATATATTTTATGTGTACATCGATAGAGTAAGTATTTTATGTGTACATCGATAGAGTAAGTATTTTATGTGTACATCGATAGAGTAAGTATTTCATGTGTACATCGATAGAGTAAGTATTTTATGTGTACATCGATAGAGTAAGTATTTTATGTGTACATCGATAGAGTAAGATCCTGAAAGAAAAGGAACAAAAGTTGAAAAAGTTGGATAATGAGAATTCTAGACAAGCTAAGCATTCAAACAACATCCGAGAGCACGACTCTCTCAGTGCGCCAGGTAAGTTTATAGACCTACAACAGTTAGCCTGTTAGGAGTTGTCTTATTCTTCTATTGGTAACAATGAGATGGTCTCAGACTACTGATGCGGTTGGGCGGTTTTTGATGTCACCATAAGCTGTTGCGCTATTACACTTGCTAGTCTTTCATGCATTCAGTCTGTTTACATTTCTAGGTGCAGTTAGGTCATTTTTTCAAGAGCGTAAAAGCAAGATGGCCACACCCAACTCAGCGGGGCAGGTTCAGGGCTATCACACAAAGAAGAAACAAGGCTATGATAAATCTCGTCCTCTAGAGCCCATAAATCGTAATACTCATAACGTGAATGGCCTCCCGGACCGGGGCTATTCAGACCCCACCCTCCTCCAATCTAGTAAGGTAAGCTCGCTTCCCAAGATGTGTTTGCTGTGTTATCTCTTTCCTACATGTAGCTTAACAAATAGAGAGAGTGACCAGGCAGCTTTTAGAGAGATTTGTTAGTCATCCTGCAAGCATGGAGTTCATGAACGTTTTCTCAGCATGTTGAATCAGTCGCTATAACTTCTTTATCCTTCTCATGTTTTCAAAAACCAAGATGTATAATGTGATGCTAGTGCTGAGTGAGAAATACTGGTGCTTGCAGAGATCTTCGCGTAGCGGGCAAGCTCTTGGTTTTCATTCTTATTTGCTAAAAGTGGTTATAGGGGAGACTATTTTATTATTGCTCGTGCAGCAGCTGTTGTGCGGGTGAATAGCCTTAGTTCTGCAGCTGTGGTGCGAGTGAATAGCCTTAGTTCTGCAGCTGTGGTGCGAGTGAATAGCATTAGTCCTGCAGCTGTGGTGCGGGTGAATAGCATTAGTTCTGCAGCCACCTGAAAACTACGTTATTGACAATGCATTGCTACATGAACAGTTTTTTGTGCAAGTTTTTTGTAAACATTTTTAAAACCATCTCATACTAGATATGAACACATTTTCAATTAATATAATATAATGGTACTGATATGGTTATCTGGCCTAGTTTCTCAAGTACCCTTAGCTTGGGTATGTAAGTGTTATATCGCACCTTCCACCATCATGAACCATACAAAAGCGCTGCTGAAATAAGTTAGAAAATCAGCAAAGTTTAATTCTTAATTTTTCTTTTTGGTTTTTATCAAGTCAACTTGAATATTACAAAAATGAATGGGTAAAATGTTCTAATTTAGTTGCATTAGAAATATGCAAGCAGGTAAACAGGCGACTCTTATTATTGTATACGCTTATATCAAGTATTGTAGCGAAGGTACGCGATCAACCCTGCTTGAACTGCAATCTGACGAAAGAACAAGTAAGAAATGCAACTCTTCTTCTAGTTTTTGGATCGATTCAACTATGAAAAAGTTATTTCTGTTTGAAGTTTGTGAAAATATTCTCTAAAAATGTCAACAAGAGGTTTTATAATAAAATAGCTCATGTTTTCAGCAAGCTAAACGGATTAAACACTGTTTTTGTTCAATTCTCGTTTGGTTATCACATAGCGAGCTAAAATCATGTCTGATTTGGTTATCACTTAGCCAGTTAAATTCATGTCTGATTTGGTCATCACATAGCGAGCTAAATTCATGTCGGATTTGGTTATCACGCATCTAGCTAACTTCGTGTCTGATTTGGTCATCACATAGCTAGCTAAATTCATGTCTGATTTGGTCATCACATAGCTAGCTAAATTCATGTCTGATTTGGTCATCACATAGCTCGCTAAATTCATGTCTGATTTGGTCATCACACAGCTTGCTAAATTCATGTCTGATTTGGTCATCACATAGCTCACTAAATTCATGTCTGGTTTGGTCATCACATAGCTCACTAAATTCATGTCTGATTTGGTTATCACGCATCTAGCTAAATTCGTGTCTGATTTGGTCATCACATAGCTAGCTAAATTCATGTCTGATTTTGTTATCACACATCTAGCTAAATTCATGTCTGATTTGGTCATCACATAGCTAGCTAAATTCATGTCTGATTTGGTCATCACATAGCCAGCTAAATTCATGTCTGATTTGGTCATCACATAGCTTGCTAAATTCATGTCTGATTTGGTCATCACACAGCCGGTTAAATTCATGTCTGATTTAGTCATCACACAGCCAGCTAACTTCATGTCTGATTTGGTCATCACATAGCTCGCTAAATTCATGTCTGATTTGGTCATTACATAGCCAGCTAAGTTCATGTCTCACTTGGTAATCACACGGCTAGCTAAATTCATGTCTGATTTGGTTATCATGCATCTAGCTAAATTCGTGTCTGATTTGGTCATCACATAGCTAGCTAAATTCATGTCTGATTTGGTCATTACATAGCCAGCTAAATTCATGTCTCACTTGGTAATCACACGGCTAGCTAAATTCATGTCGGATTTTGTTATCACGCATCTAGCTAAATTCGTGTCTGATTTGGTCATCACATAGCTAGCTAAATTCATGTCTGATTTGGTCATCACATAGCTAGCTAAATTCATGTCTGATTTGGTCATCACATAGCCAGCTAAATTCATGTTTTTACGCATCATGGCTGCTCACATACAATTAGCCTGCCTCCTGTTCTTATTAAAATTATAGTCATATATTTATGTAAATTAACATATAGGCTGTCGGTGTAATTTCTCACACGTTTTCACATGCTGTATAGATGGCTCTAAGCATAGACTTAAGCTGTCACGGTGTCTTCTATTAATTCTCTGGTGCGACGGAAATTTGACCCTCACCCCTCGTATTGGAAATTCATTTTACTATTACTATAGTAAGTTTTTATAACATTTATAAGCATTATTAAAACCGTTTTGTCAAGAGACTCTAATGATCAGATCAGATTGTTCTCACTGAGAGCCTCTAAAGGCAAAAAGATGTGAAAACTCAGTTACAAGAACCTTTTTTGTTTATTTTTTACTTTTATTTTTTATTTTATTCTTTATTATATATTTATTTATTGACATATGTATACATGTACAAATCTCTCCGGTTAAATCAAAGTAACTAAACATCTGCACACTCGACATCCCCTCGAAGATCCCTAGTTGTTTTACAACAGGGATCTTCGAGTTAATGGTACAACTGATTAATGTTTCTACATAAGAGGCTGCCTTCTCTATCAGTGTGCAAGCAAGTTTTTCTACTCGCTTTTAAAGGTAGCACAGAGTTTCAACCGTATCGACAGAATTCGTTATTCTTGGCTCTCTCTTTATTCTAGACAGCAATATTCTTGTCTTGGCTCTCTCTTTATTCTAGACAGCAATATTCTTGTCTTGGCTCTCTCTTTATTTTAGACAGCAATATTTTGCGCTCTGAAAAGAACAGCGTATCTAAGAGAAAGCAGATCTCAGCATTTGGTACGCCTCATTGTGTTTAGCTCTCAGTCTATCACTCACATTCACATGTTTGTGTTACTCAGTCTCTCGTCGTTAGCTCTAGCCTCAGCTCTTACCTCAGGTCTTGTTTCAGCTTTTGCTGTTTGTTATAACAATGAATGTATTCCTTGGTTACGTTTTAAGGTTATTGCATTATTGGTTGTTAATTCATGTTGATTTCCTTTTCTGATGGTTACATATTCTTGAAGTCCAAGGTAGAAAGTAATAGAATTCATCACATGTGTCTTGAATAAGAAACAATACAGGACAATTGAAACTCATCGGCCACACGGGTTGATGCAGTATTAGATGAGATGTTCTGAGTGGACAAATAAACTTTAGCTTGGTTTTTCAGAGGTATCTAGTCACAAATCACATGAGAATTTGATGCCAGGAAAATGTTGTGTTTATTCAAAGGTTTTCTTGAATCTGCTGGTAATTAATAGCACGGCATATGTCCTGTCACTATTAACATATGTCCTGTCGCTATCAACATATGTCCTGTCACTATCAGCATATGTACTGTCACTATCAACATATGTCCTGTCACTATCAGCATATGTCCTGTCGCTATCAACATATGTTCTGTCACTATCAGCATATGTACTGTCACTATCAACCAGGGTTGGCTTGGTTTAAACCAATGGTTTAAACCGAGTGGTTTAAACCAGCCCGAAAAAAACCGGTTTTTTTCGGTTTTTTCATTATTTTTTGTGAAAAACATAATATTTTAAGCTCCTAGTGGTCCATGTGCTATAGAACTGCAATTATATGTAATTATCAGCTGTGGAAGTTTATTTAGGACACAGTAGTAAATTGATGGCAGAGCTCAAGTTGAAACTACATGAAATCCTAGCACAACAATGAATTAGTGAATTTCATTTTCAATTGGTTTTATCAAGTGATATGATGATCTCTTTACTGATGAAATATAAAAAACCATGTGAAATATACTAATCCAATCATCGTTTCTAGTAATGAATGAATACTTTCTCAAGTCTGGCCAGAGAGAAAGGATTACTTATAATTAGAAACTAAAACAATAAAATCCTTTTGGGCAAAAGCTTTAAGTTTGCAAACTAATATTTCATTTATTGGGCACAAGCCAAAGTTGTTGGATTGTTCGAATTCAGTTTATCAAGTTTGTTGTGTTTGAAAAGTTTTGAAAGGCAATTGTTTTAAGGAAAAACGTAATAGGTGTGCTGTCGTAACGCGAGGTCACACAGATAGGCTTAAAGCTCACATAGCAAAATGTCAAGCTGAAAACACCAATTTAGACAGTGATGCTAATATTCAGGTGATAGAAGTTGAGTCATCTGCCACTGCTCCTAACACTAGCAATGCATCTGCATTATGCTCTGCTCTACACTACCACATGACTAATCACTGGGATTAAAGTTCCTACTTATACATAGAGCTGTATGTAAAATATTCACTTAATGTGATAAGATTTTTGCTCTGTATTTCATCGATCATGTTTGATTTAAGACTCATTTTGAAATTTCCATATTTTTTCTCTCTTTTTTCCCCCTAACAACTCCCACAGTACCATCTTTAACAGATGATTCCACATATGTATGTTCAATACTCAATCATGCAGCTATAGTAAGTGATGTTAATTAGACTTAAAATTGCAAAAACCTTGATAAAATTATAAAACCGGTTTAAACCATAAAAACCGATTTAAACCATAAAAACCGGTTTAAACCAAAAAAACCTGGTTTTTTCATAAAAAGCGTTGTTTTTTCCAACCCTGCTATCAACATATGTCCTGTCACTATCAACATATGCCCTGTCACTATTAACATATGTTCTATCACTATCAACATATATCCTGTCACTATCAGCATATGTCCTGTCACTATCAACATATGTCCTGTCACTATCAGCATATGTCCTGTCACTATCAGCCTATGTCCTGTCACTATCAACATATGTCCTGTCACTATCGACATATGTCTTGTCACTATCAACATATATCCTGTCACTATCAGTATATGTCCTGTCACTATCAACTTATGTCCTGTCACTATCAGTATATGTACTGTCACTATCAACATATGTCCTGTCACTATCAACATATGTCCTGTCACTATCAACATATGTCCTGTCACTATCAGTATATGTCCTGTCACTATCAACATATGTCTTGTCACTATTAACATATATGTCCTGTCACTATCAACATACAGTCAAACATGGATAATTCGAACTTCACGGGACCGAGCGAAAGTGTTCGAATTATCAGAGCGTTCAAGTTATCAGAGCACTGTCACAAGTCCATGTATTTACTTATTTATTAGTAGATACTTGTACATATACAAACTATAATATAAATCAAAAGCACAAATGGCTTGTTTCAAATTAAATGCTTCTAATGTAAAGTTTAAAACGTTTTTATCAAAAAGTATAGAGATTATTCTATCACTTGAGATTGGTTTGTTGTTTGAGGTGATGTTATTGCCAGGACATCTTTTAGATTGACATTGGCAAAACTTGATCGTTGTTGAAATGCTCAAAAGAAAAGACATCTTGTTCTTTTGAGCGTTTTACCCACGATCAATTTTGCTGATTTTTCTTGAAGTTTATGCAAAGATTACCTCACTTTACCTTGCTTCCGAAGGGCGATCGCTAAGCGGATGTTTGGTATAAATCAAATTTCACCAAACCTTTATAAAAGTCGTTGACAAAAATATTTTGACGATGGTGGTAATAACGACGCTTATGAATTACGAAAAGTTGAGGTTTACTTCTATGGCTTGGAATAAAGTGATTTTTTAAAGCGATAACAACCGTTTTGGTAGCCGTTGGGAAAAAACAGTTCGAGTTAACAGTGTTGAGTTCGAGTTATCTATAGCAATTTATCATTACGTGGGAACGGACCAAAGAAACCGTTCGAGTTAACCATGTGTTCGAGCTATCCATGGGCGAGTTATCCATGTTTGACTGTATGTCCTGTCACTATCAACATACGTCCTGTCACTATCAACATATGTCTTGTAACTATCAACATATGTCTTGTTGTTATCAACATATATCCTGTCACTACCAGCATATGTCCTAAGAATATTATCTGAAATAGCGATATATGTAGGCTGTTGAAACTTACTTTCTGTTACTAATCCATTACATTAATAAAATGACATTTTCCTTAAATTTCATATCCTTCGAATGGTACTCCCGGTGTTGGATCCAATTTTTTGTACAAGTTAAACATGTAAGTTTGGTAAGTTTGATGCTGTCTGTTATGATAGATGATGTATAGCCTCTCTGTTACTGTTCAGTATATAGGCTGGCCAAGGATTGCTTTAAGTATTTGTCCTTTGATACACAATTATTTCATATGTGAATTTAAGGGACGCTTTTATTTGTATTAGCTGCATCCGCTAATACAAATAAAGGCAATGGCAACCGTGAAGTTTTTATTGATTGAATGGATGGCAAGCCATTTCTTTTTAGTTCAGTAGTTCATTGATAAACTGGTAACTCGAGTTCAATGTTCTCACTACCAAAGGTAGTCGTGACCCTTGTTCACACTCCAACCTCCAATTTTTGTCAGAGGTGACACACTTTAGATTATAGACTGTAATGGCAGTCTCTGATACTAATTATAGACTGTAATGGCAGTCTCTGATACTAATTATGGACTGTAATGGCAGTCTCTGATACTAATTATAGACTGTAATGGCAGTCTCTGATTTTAATTATAGACTGTAATGGCAGTCTCTGATACTAATTATAGACTATAATGGCAGTCTCCGATACTAATTATGGACTGTAATGGCAGTCTCTGATACTAATTATGGACTGTAATGGCAGCCTTTGATACTAATTATAGACTGTAATGGCAGTCTCCGATACTAATTATAGACTGTAATGGCAGTCTCTGATACTAATTATAGACTGTAATAGCAGTCTCTAATACTAATTATAGACTGTAATGGCAGTCTCTGATACTAATTATAGACTGTAATGGCAGTCTCTGATACTAATTATGGACTGTAATGGCAGTCTCTGATTTTAATTATAGACTGTAATGGCAGTCTCTGATACTAATTATAGACTGTAATGGCAGTCTCTGATACTAATTATAGACTGTAATAGCAGTCTCTAATACTAATTATAGACTGTAATGGCAGTCTCTGATACTAATTATAGACTGTAATGGCAGTCTCTGATACTAATTATGGACTGTAATGGCAGTCTCTGATTTTAATTATAGACTGTAATGGCAGTCTCTGATACTAATTATGGACTGTAATGGCAGTCTCTGATTTTAATTATAGACTGTAATGGCAGTCTCTGATACTAATTATAGACTGTAATGGCAGTCTCTGATACTAATTATAGACTGTAATAGCAGTCTCTAATACTAATTATAGACTGTAATGGCAGTCTCTGATACTAATTATAGACTGTAATGGCAGTCTCTGATACTAATTATGGACTGTAATGGCAGTCTCTGATTTTAATTATAGACTGTAATGGCAGTCTCTGATACTAATTATGGACTGTAATGGTAGTCTCTGATACTAATTATGGACTGTAATGGCAGTCTCTGATACTAATTATAGACTGTAATGGCAGTCTCTGATTTTAATTATAGACTGTAATGGCAGTCTCTGATACTAATTATAGACTGTAATGGTAGTCTCTGATACTAATTATGGACTGTAATGGCAGTCTCTGATACTAATACAGTAATACTGCTGCAGCATGTTTAAGTCGCTGTTGCAAATTTTTTGGGTTTGACTGGAGTTGTCTCATCATGTTCTACAGGCTCCAATGCTGTCTAATAGTTGGTAATTCTATTACTACCTTTCACACATTTTGCCATGCCAATCTTCTTCACTATTCTCTTACTTTTATCTGATGAGTTGATATTGCATGTAGGAGTTGGGTCCTCTTGCTCTCTAATGTTAACCAAATGTTAGTATTTGCTGTTGTGTCTGTTTGCTGCGTGATTTTGTTCTAACCCGTCTCTTAATACTTCTGGTGTGCACCAATCTTACAGTAGATGATATATTATATGTACACTAAACCTATGCGCTGATGCAGGTGTCTTGCCAGCATCCTAATGGCTAGTATTACAATTTTTAGGCCTACTCGGTTAGTTTTAGCAGGTGATTCTTATCAATGGTTGTTTCTACAGCTGTTGCGACGTTGTTCATTTTAAACAACTGTATTCGCAATGAGCCTGGTCTACTGCACAATAGTTCATCCGCTTCATACTATCTAGCAAATGTGTAGAGTTGATTTGATTCAGACACCAGACCTAGTACTTTACTCAGCCGTGTTATGTAACTTGGATGTATATAGATTTGGTGTTGTAGCAGCGACAAGAAAAACCAACAGATTTTCAAAAGTGGAGGATGGATCAGGATGCCGCAGACCGGCAGAGGAGACTGAATGCTCTCAATAAAAGGTAGTCAACTACTGTTTCTGAGGATTTGTCTTACCGGCTACTGGCTTTCTCGCCTTTAGTTAATCACCCATCACCATCTGCCTCTCAGCCTGTGATAACATTAATTCTGAATTATGTTATGTATGTAAGCATCATGCATTATGTTATGTATATAAGCAATGAGCATTATGTTATGTATATAAGCATTGAGCATTATGTTATGTACATAAGCATTGAGCATTATGTTATGTACATAACCATTGAGTATTATGTTATGTATATAAGCATTGAGCATTATGTTATGTATATAAGCATTGAGCATTATGTTATGTATATAAGCATTGAGTATTATGTTATGTACATAAGCATTGAGTATTATGTTATGTACATAACCATTGAGCATTATGTTATGTACATAAGCATTGAGCATTATGTTATGTACATAAGCATTGAGTATTATGTTATGTATATAAGCATTGAGCATTATGTTATGTATATAAGCATTGAGTATTATGTTATGTATATAAGCATTGAGCATTATGTTATGTACATAAGCATTGAGTATTATGTTATGTATATAAGCATTGAGCATTATGTTATGTACATAAGCATTGAGTATTATGTTATGTACATAAGCATTGAGCATTATGTTATGTACATAAGCATTGAGCATTATGTTATGTACATAAGCATTGAGTATTATGTTATGTATATAAGCATTGAGTATTATGTTATGTACATAAGCATTGAGCATTATGTTATGTATATAAGCATTGAGTATTATGTTATGTACATAAGCATTGAGCATTATGTTATGTACATAACCATTGAGCATTATGTTATGTACATAAGCATTGAGCATTATGTTATGTACATAAGCATTGAGTATTATGTTATGTATATAAGCATTGAGTATTATGTTATGTATATAAGCATTGAGTATTATGTTATGTATATAAGCATTGAGTATTATGTTATGTACATAAGCATTGAGCATTATGTTATGTACATAACCATTGAGCATTATGTTATGTACATAAGCATTGAGCATTATGTTATGTACATAAGCATTGAGTATTATGTTATGTATATAAGCATTGAGTATTATGTTATGTATATAAGCATTGAGTATTATGTTATGTATATAAGCATTGAGCATTATGTTATGTACATAAGCATTGAGCATTATGTTATGTATATAAGCATTGGGCATTATGTTATGTATATAAGCATTGAGTATTATGTTATGTATATAAGCATTGAGCATTATGTTATGTACATAAGCATTGAGTATTATGTTATGTATATAAGCATTGAGCATTATGTTATGTACATAAGCATTGAGTATTATGTTATGTACATAAGCATTGAGCATTATGTTATGTACATAACCATTGAGCATTATGTTATGTACATAAGCATTGAGCATTATGTTATGTACATAAGCATTGAGTATTATGTTATGTATATAAGCATTGAGTATTATGTTATGTACATAAGCATTGAGCATTATGTTATGTATATACCCTAGGACACTTATATTTCGCTAGTATTTAGTTTCGTGAGTAGCACACAGAGTAAAATTTCGCTGCAACTTAATTTCGTGGCTCTGATGAGTGCGAAAATATAGTGGTGTGAAAATAAATGCAGTGGAAAAAACATTACATTCCTCAGGTCCAGTTCACTAATTAGAAAAAAATTCAATTTGGGAATAGTTCGTATTTGTAAACCACAGGTTGAAATGTGTGGGTGAGATCGACAATTCAATTTGATCACTTGCTGCCATTTGTTTCTTAGACTATCAATGACGTCTAGGTCCCTCCCGCCGTGACTTTCACACTCGAATCCCAAGAAGAAGAAAATAGATAGGTAACAACCAACTTCACAACCAAAACTGTATAACCCTTACGCTGCCATAAACGCATTTATGCGTTTTCTAGGGGCCACTGACATAAACGCATTTTCTGACTTTCTCAGCAATTGTCTGGTAACCTGATTTTATTATTTGTTGACCACATAACCCACGGTCTTTAAGTGTTTTATGAAATTGACTGTGTTGTCCGAAGATTTCTCTATAAAATCAGCCTAAAACAACGAAGCAATTTTAAACTTTTGTTTGAGAATTTCTAATCTAAAAACGAACATTTTTCTGTGAGTTCATTAACTACCCCGCGCGAGTCATAAAACAGGTAATTAATTGTTGATGACATAACAGCCAGTTTAGATTTTCGTGATTATACAGATAATTAAAGTAGAACTTGAAAAGTACTGTATACATATCATGAAGCAATATCGGCAATTTCGGTAAAATGGCTGGCACTAGGCCGGTAACGAATTTGTACATGATTGGCAGTGAAAGAGATAATGTGGTTGGACCTGATGAGGGTTGATATTGTTTTTGGATGGTAATAGAATTCGTCACTGCAATAATTATTCTTCAATTTTACGACTTCACCTACCAGACTTTCATCCTCATCAGTTACAAATTCGGTGACTAAACTGATATTGCTTTGCCATGCTGCTCAGTTGGTGTATTAGCTATAATGAGTTTACCAGAAATTTCCCATTTATCCTAACCACAGACGAAAGTTGCCTGCATTCCTAATATTACGATTTTATTGTGGATATCAATGAACAAAGCTATTTAACTTTGCGTTTTCGCTCGTTCGTTCGTTATGACAGTTTAGTTTCGCTCATTAATTTTTCGCGAGAGGATTTCACCGCGAAAACGCGAAAGTTAGATGCCGCGAATACATAAGTGTCCTAGGGTAAGCATTGGGCATTATGTTATGTATATAAGCATTGAGTATTATGTTATGTATATAAGCATTGAGCATTATGTTATGTATATAAGCATTGAGCATTATGTTATGTACATAAGCATTGGGCATTATGTTATGTATATAAGCATTGAGTATTATGTTATGTATATAAGCATTGAGCATTATGTTATGTATATAAGCATTGAGCATTATGTTATGTACATAACCATTGAGCATTATGTTATGTACATAAGCATTGAGCATTATGTTATGTACATAAGCATTGAGTATTATGTTATGTATATAAGCATTGAGTATTATGTTATGTACATAAGCATTGAGTATTATGTTATGTATATAAGCATTGAGTATTATGTTATGTATATAAGCATTGAGTATTATGTTATGTATATAAGCATTGAGTATTATGTTATGTACATAAGCATTGAGCATTATGTTATGTATATAAGCATTGGGCATTATGTTATGTATATAAGCATTGAGTATTATGTTATGTATATAAGCATTGAGCATTATGTTATGTATATAAGCATTGAGCATTATGTTATGTACATAAGCATTGAGTATTATGTTATGTATATAAGCATTGAGTATTATGTTATGTATATAAGCATTGAGTATTATGTTATGTATATAAGCATTGAGCATTATGTTATGTATATAAGCATTGGGCATTATGTTATGTATATAAGCATTGAGTATTATGTTATGTATATAAGCATTGAGCATTATGTTATGTATATAAGCATTGAGTATTATGTTATGTATATAAGCATTGAGTATTATGTTATGTACATAAGCATTGAGCATTATGTTATGTATATAAGCAATGGGCATTATGTTATGTATATAAGCATTGAGTATTATGTTATGTACATAAGCATTGAGCATTATGTTATGTACATAACCATTGAGCATTATGTTATGTACATAAGCATAGAGCATTATGTTATGTATATAAGCATTGAGCATTATGTTATGTATATAAGCATTGAGTATTATGTTATGTACATAAGCATTGAGTATTATGTTATGTATATAAGCATTGAGTATTATGTTATGTACATAACCATTGAGCATTATGTTATGTACATAAGCATTGAGTATTATGTTATGTATATAAGCATTGAGTATTATGTTATGTATATAAGCATTGAGCATTATGTTATGTACATAAGCATTGAGCATTATGTTATGTACATAAGCATTGAGTATTATGTTATGTATATAAGCATTGAGTATTATGTTATGTATATAAGCATTGAGCATTATGTTATGTACATAAGCATTGAGTATTATGTTATGTATATAAGCATTGAGTATTATGTTATGTACATAAGCATTGAGCATTATGTTATGTATATAAGCAATGGGCATTATGTTATGTATATAAGCATTGAGCATTATGTTATGTACATAAGCATTGAGCATTATGTTATGTATATAAGCATTGAGCATTATGTTATGTACATAAGCATTGAGCATTATGTTATGTACATAAGCATTGAGCATTATGTTATGTATATAAGCATTGAGCATTATGTTATGTACATAAGCATTGAGCATTATGTTATGTATATAAGCATTGAGCATTATGTTATGTACATAAGCATTGAGTATTATGTTATGTATATAAGCATTGAGTATTATGTTATGTATATAAGCATTGAGCATTATGTTATGTATATAAGCATTGGGCATTATGTTATGTACATAAGCATTGAGTATTATGTTATGTACATAACCATTGAGTATTATGTTATGTATATAAGCATTGAGCATTATGTTATGTATATAAGCATTGAGTATTATGTTATGTATATAAGCATTGAGTATTATGTTATGTATATAAGCATTGAGCATTATGTTATGTATATAAGCAATGAGCATTATGTTATGTATATAAGCATTGAGCATTATGTTATGTATATAAGCATTGAGTATTATGTTATGTATATAAGCAATGGGCATTATGTTATGTACATAAGCATTGAGTATTATGTTATGTATATAAGCATTGAGCATTATGTTATGTATATAAGCATTGAGTATTATGTTATGTACATAAGCATTGAGTATTATGTTATGTACATAAGCATTGAGTATTATGTTATGTATATAAGCAATGAGCATTATGTTATGTATATAAGCATTGAGCATTATGTTATGTATATAAGCATTGAGTATTATGTTATGTATATAAGCATTGAGTATTATGTTATGTATATAAGCAATGGGCATTATGTTATGTACATAAGCATTGAGTATTATGTTATGTATATAAGCATTGAGCATTATGTTATGTATATAAGCATTGAGTATTATGTTATGTATATAAGCATTGAGTATTATGTTATGTATATAAGCATTGAGTATTATGTTATGTACATAAGCATTGAGTATTATGTTATGTATATAAGCATTGAGTATTATGTTATGTATATAAGCAATGAGTATTATGTTATGTATATAAGCATTGAGTATTATGTTATGTATATAAGCATTGAGCATTATGTTATGTATATAAGCATTGAGCATTATGTTATGTACATAAGCATTGAGCATTATGTTATGTATATAAGCATTGAGCATTATGTTATGTATATAAGCATTGAGTATTATGTTATGTATATAAGCATTGAGCATTATGTTATGTATATAAGCATTGAGCATTATGTTATGTACATAAGCATTGAGCATTATGTTATGTATATAAGCATTGAGTATTATGTTATGTATATAAGCATTGAGCATTATGTTATGTATATAAGCATTGAGCATTATGTTATGTATATAAGCATTGAGTATTATGTTATGTATATAAGCATTGAGCATTATGTTATGTACATAAGCATTGAGCATTATGTTATGTACATAAGCATTGAGCATTATGTTATGTATATAAGCATTGAGTATTATGTTATGTATATAAGCATTGAGCATTATGTTATGTATACAAGCATTGAGCATTATGTTATGTATATAAGCATTGAGCATTATGTTATGTATACAAGCATTGAGCATTATGTTATGTATATAAGCATTGAGTATTATGTTATGTATATAAGCATTGAGTATTATGTTATGTACATAAGCATTGAACATTATGTTATGTATATAATCATTGAGCATTGGCAACAAGAACTCTGTATTTAGCTTACATTTTTGGAACAAATATGGTTCGGGGCCACATTTTGTTACTAGAAATTTCACTGTCATACAGCCCACGACCCAAGTGATATTGGAAAAAAGAAAGGGTACTGATAGTTGAGAAATGCAATATTAGCAGTCAAATGGCACTGCAGTGCAATAGGATAACTGCAATGGTAGCTGTAATGTACTGGGTGTGGGTGTTATTATATACAACAAATAGCAATAATGACAGGAAAAGATTATATGTTTATATCTCTCCCCCTGCAATAGGAGAAATGCAATATTGGCCAATATTAGAAGTAAAATGCACTAATATTATTAGATTAACCAATATTATTAATATAGTAATAATATAAAACCAATGCACAATTTTGTTTACATTTCAAAACGTCATAGCTAGCAATATCACGAAGTTGTGATATTTATATAGATTTTTAGAAAATCTGTACTACGTAGTCATTGTTCTGTAGTCATCCAAACTTATAATTAATTATTGTAATAATCTCATAAGAACCGTTAGAAAAAATATCATCGTCATTTCCTTTACTTACACTGCGTTGGACATCAGTTAGATTTAGAATACCGAAGTACTCAAAAGTGTCTAAAAATGTCAGTTACTTTGAAATCGGCAACGATGAAACGATTTCAGTACTCTTACGTTAATTACAGAAACCTTCGGCAATTCGACAGTGCTATAGACTGGTGAAATGTGCACATTATTTTTTTCGTAAAATGCGCACGACTTAATCGTTCTATTCTCTGTCGCTCGGCGTTTTAATTTCCGGTCTTAACTTTGATAAAAGTGAGGCTTAGCAAGTTTTAATAACGATTTTCGGCCAAATAAATCTGTCTATTTGTGTATAATCCGATCAGATGGGTTAGTTTTAGGAATTCGCGGTAACCTTTCAAAGGCTTGGTAACATATCGAAAGAGGTTTGTGTGCGTTTTGTATCATTATTATACTTAAACGACTTTACAGTAAAATGGTTAAATTTGTTGATAAGATTTCGTTACAAGGGTTTGGTGACGGCCATTACAAGGGTTTGGTGACGGCCGTTACAAGGGTTTGGTGACGGCCGATACAAGGGTTTGGTGACTGCCGTTACAAGGGTTTGGTGACGGCCGTTACAAGGGTTTGGTGACGGCCGTTACAAGGGTTTGGTGACGGCCGTTACAAGGGTTTGGTGACGGCCGTTACAAGGGTCTGGTGACGGCCGTTACAAGGGTTTGGTGACGGCCATTACAAGGGTTTGGTGACGGCTGTTAACGGATAATTTTTCGGGACTTGTGTGCACATGTGCATTTATCATAAATCTCCCAAACCAATCGCTTCGCTCGTGTATGGTCATGGGATAATTCCTATTGTATAGTTGATTTAGGGCTATTAAAAGGGTTAAACTGATAGATCTGTGTTGGTTCATTATTGGCCTATCATATATCCTATCAGGTGTTTTTTGCAAGATGCTGGTTGGTGCTCATTGTATCAGAATATTTATTTCAACTGTCAACCTTTCAATTCTAACATTTTTTCATTTTTGGTTTTGTACCCTTACAAGCCTCTACGAATGCAAATATTTTTAGTATTACTAGGTACTTCGGGTATTGGGTGCCTTTGTGTAGATGACCTGATCTTAAGTTAAAATATGCATCATGGATTTGTTATAGGTAGTAATGGTTCTGCAAATTGGAGTTGTCTTCTTTTGTTAAACCACATGTGCCACAATCACTAAGTGTGTGAAAAGGCTAGCGTTATTATTAACTTTCACTAGAAAACATTGCAAGTTCAATTTGCTGAGTGATAAGCTTTCTCTGAACTTTTTTAATTACACTCATCGCTCTGGCTCTCAACAGTTCATTTTATACAGTGCCCAGGTACACAGGCTAGCTGTCTGCACAGGTACTAAGTATAATCAAGCAAATATGTTATAACAATGTTTTTATTTAACTTGAAAGGAAATGTATACTATGATCCATGATATAACTACATAGTAATAATAGTTAGATAAGTGAAATGTGATCTTTAAAATAACCTTGTGAATAATCTCCGCACAATCTTAATACACTATTTCTGGAGTGCCTTTTCATAGACAACATTTTTGGCTTTTTCATCTGGTGTCAAAACGTACAATTTTTTAGGATTGCTAATCTTTGAGCATCCAATGTAAAAACCACCACAACGTGAGAACACAGGCTTTGTAAGATCAGTCCGATGTTTTTAAGTGTTTGTCCTTGACTACTATTCACAAACATTGCAAAGCTGCGTTTGATTGAAAACTGATGTTTTTTGAATGCAAATGGTAGATATGATAGGATGAGGAGAATCTTGGGATGAACAAATTTTCAATTTTGTATTTGCCCGTTGAGATGGCAGCCTCTAAAACATAGGCCACCATCAGTACAGTAACTAATCGAGTTCCACTGCAAAGCTTCGGTCGTTTTAAGTTTCTAAGAATAATAACTGAGACTCCTTTCAAAATAAGATTATCAGGTCACCCTACACGTTGCAGGCCATTTATAGATTTTATTGGATAATTAACTATTTCATCTGGATCAACCATTTTATCAACCAATTTATAGATTTTGCGTTCACCAGGTAGTTTGTCAAACAATTTGGCATTTGGTTGAAACAATTTGGTTGAATTAACACCGTCATCTTTTTTGAGCAAGAATGACTATTTAACCGCGCCATGTTTGGTCTGAAAATCTAACTGAAAAATTTGAAAACACATTGGGCATAAATTCTTCTGAATGTTTTGGAACCAAAGATAACGCTTTGCTGCAGTGAAAGAAATTTTTGCTGAATTTCTGCAAACAAAGTTCTTGTTAACTTAAAAACTTACCCTGATCTTGCTGATCAAAAACATACAGGGCTAGTAGGATCTTGGAGGCTTATTTTAGGCGGAGTCGGTGCACGAACAAATATATTTGCCATTTATATATACATGTAGATAGGCATGTACAGTGGAACTTCGGTTGTCAAACATAATCCATTCCAGAAGGTTGTTCGAAAACCGAGTTGTTTGAGATCCGAAACAATTATTCTCATTAGAATTAATGTATGTTAATTTTAATTTGTTCCAAGCCGAGATAACACTTCGGTAAAGTAATTTTTTAATCTCAAACACCATAAACTGTACTGTATACTGCATAATATAAATAAAAATGGGTAGATATAGATCGTGTTTAATTTTAATAAAATATTTTCTATCGATGATGATGTAAACAGAAAACATGAAGTAGAAATTTTGTATGTTTTGCTCTTAAAACATCAAAAATATTAAAGGTTAAGATGCAATACCAAAAATTGCAGAAATTGATAATGAAACAGCAAAAAATACAACAGATAGTTACATCGAAAATCGTGTGAAAAAGAAAATATAAACAGCAATGGCACATTCACTTCATATCTTTGATGGAGAATTCTCCTCCAAAACAATTTAGGGTAACTCGACTAGAGGAGTTGTCTCCCTAGCAAATCTCTTTGGTAGAGGGACATCATCCCAGACAGTTTATTCATTTTCGTAAAAGATTTATAAATTTAACTCGCTCCTCCATTTGTTAGCAAATGTTTCCATGCTGTTTTTGGAGTGGAGCTCTTGCTGTTCCGAACTGTTCCGAACGTTTAATTCTAATGCTCCGAAACTGAGACGAACAAGTCTCAATTTTTTTGGTCGAAAACCAAATTGATCGAGAGCCAAAGCGCTCAAAAACTGAGGTTCCACTGTAGTATGTATGGCCATTTGTATATATATAAACTAGCTGTGCCACCCGGCGTTGCCCAGGTAATAAAAAAGTCTTTGGACAGAAAATTGATTTGTATTTAACATATAACTACATTTGCCATTCTAACTTTCAAACTACATATCACGAGGAAAGTGTTTTGTCTTATAAACAATGAGAAGTAGTGAAAGTTGCTCGCTATTAGCCAGTTTAATAATGTGAGCGAACAGCTTCTCGTGATGTTATGCTATGACCCGCGTCATACGCAAAGCAGTTAGGTATTTGCTCTCATATAATGACTTATATTGGCAAGCTAGCGATTCGATTTCTGTAGTCTAGCGGGTAAGGTGTCAGATTGGTGAAAGGCAGGGTCCGAGATCGAATCTTCTTCGGTATGAAATATTTATTCCAAGATTTTAAGATCTATAGCCGGACAATCAATCCTACAAACCTACATACGACAAACTTTGAGAAATATATGTATAGATGAGTGTGTAGTGTGTAGTATGTATGGTCATTTATGGTATACATGTATATATGAGCATGCAGTACATAATAAGCCTCTCATATAATATGTTCGGAGTTGTCCTCTTTTTCAGTAGTTATTCATACGCACTTATAAAATGCAGTCTTTGTTTAGCAGATATTAAGTAGTCAATTTAAAATGTCAGTCAGGTTTTTTTGTGGCTAGTGAGTCAGATTGTATTACAAATCCTAATTACTAACGGTGGATATGTTGTGTGGTTATTTTTTATGCTCTGCCTACAGGAAGCAAGGGCATAGCAATCGAGGAGAGCTAGTAGATATACTGTATCCCCTGAGTATCCCCTGAGTATCCCCTGAGTATCCCCTGAGTATCCCCTGATATGCTATAAATCCCCTGAGTAGATATACTCAGGGGATTTATCTACATTCTTGTTTGATGCCAAACCTTTTCACTTTTTACACAGGAATGCTGTGCCCTCTTCAGATTATAATACTAGACTCACCGAGTATGAACAGGAAGCAGCTGAACTAAAGCAATTACAGGAGCAAGAAGAGATCGAGAGACGAGCTCTCGCTGTTCAAAGAAAGGAAGAGGAGCGAGAGAGAAAGTTTCTTCTCAAGCAGCAACAGGACCAGAAAAGGTCTTTTATATCATCTGTCAGTATTATTCTGAGCCGCACCAGGCTTCTGTCAGCGTTTCTGAAGTTCTGAGCCGCACCAGGCTTCTGTCAGTGTTTCTGAAGTTCTGAGCTGCACCAGGCTTCTGTCAGCATTGCTGTGGTTCAGGCATTATTAGCAGTTCTCCAACAAATAAAGTCAGATTTCATTGTGCGAACCTCTGCGCTATTTTTCACCAGGTGGTTTGCTTTACCAGTTTTTGGATTTATCTCTAGGAACTTTTTCATAAAATAGTTTTGGTCGTATTGCGATGTCAGGAATAAATCTTGAATATTGTGGTATTGCTGAGTAAACTGTCAACTAAGCTGGCCACAAAATAGCAATTTACCATTTATTATTCTAGCTTTCTCATGTCTGATGCTTTTATAAAACCCTGTTTAACGTTACATAAAATCAGTCTAAAAAAGCAAACCCCACCCCGCGATTGATATAGTTCGGGTGTCTTTATCAACGCTCCGTGTTCCGTGGTATATACTGCTGAGGAAACTAAGTATTTAATTATCTTGCTAAAGTTATATCTTAAAAGTTAGCAAACTTTTGTTGTTTTCAATTTTAAATTTTGTTTTCGTTAGCATAAACAATGCAGTTGCTCTCATTGGTCACTCACTATACGAGTTTGTCTATTCTTTGCTTACGGTATATAAAATATTGTGTAACATTTGAACATATCATCTTGTAGCGGGTGGGTCAAAGAAAGCAATTTTTAAATCAGGTTTAATATAACACGACGAGTAAAAACTTGCTGCTTATTAAACTGTCTTAAACTTTTCTTTGCACTTCCTGTAGCTAGCTGATCACATCTACAATAGTGATAAAGTGCTGAATTTTAATGTATTCTATCAACTGGGCCTGTATTGGTCCTAATTGTGTATAGTCCTAATCCTGTATTGGTCCTAATGCCTTTTATAACTGGGCCTTCACACCCTTTTTGTGTATATATATATGTATATATATACATATATATACTTTATACATACATATATATACGTATATATATATATAAAATAGGTAATAAAAGAGCAGTGTAAAATTACAAATTTTACACTGCTCTTTTATTATCTATTTTATATATCAGCTCAGGAAACTTCGAGCACTTTTATGGACAACGGGGTGCAATTCTGATTTAAGTATATACCTATATAATACAAAAAAGGTTGTGAAGGCTATTTTGTATATATTTGTATTATTTGTATATATAAGGTGTATATATTTTTATCTGCTGTATCTATCACTGATATTGTACCTGTTGTATCTATCACTGATATTGTACCTGCTGTATCTATCACTGGTATTGTACCTGCTGTATCTATCACTAGTATTGTACCTGCTGTATTTATTACTGGTATTGTACCTGCTGTATCTATCACTGATATTGTACCTGTTGTATCTATCACTGGTATTGTACCTGCTGTATCTATCACTAGTATTGTACCTGCTGTATCTATCACTGATATTGTACCTGCTGTATCTATCACTGGTGTTGTACCTGTTGTATCTATTACTAGTATTGTACCTGCTGTATCTATCACTGATACTGTACCTGCTGTATCTATTACTGGTATTTTAAGATTAGTGTAATTGTATGTATGTGATGGAATAACTTATGGTGCGTTTACACTGGCCGATTTTGTCGTGCACAGACAAATTTGATGAGTTGGTGTCGGAAGGTGTGAACAAAAAGATCGGTGTCGGCATCGATCTGAAAGTCGGTGTCAGAGAAACCCAGCAGTGCCCGGTTGCACCGACAAATCGGACGCTCATCAGCCAATCAGAAGCTAGGAGCCTCTGGTTGAATGAGCCTAGGCTTTAATGACAGTGCTAAGTTTATGAAACGAAAGGGCTAGGTTTAATGAGAGGCTAGGAGACTGTCATTAAACTTTCCCTCGTTCTCTTTTTAATAGTGAACCAGCATGGCTAGCAACGATGTGAACGCGAGAGTACCAAAAAATCAAGTTAGTTCTTTAATTTAAATTAATTAAAAGTGAATAGCCAGTTGTACGACTACTACTAGTACTACTACTAGTTCTACTACTAGTACTACTGTAAAGGAATTTGCCGGCCCTTACTTGACACGATCTAGATTATGTCATACAGAAATAAATTGCGTGTGATTTCATTCAATGTTTTATTAGCGAAGGAAATTCACTAACCGAGGAGCGTACGGCCATTTGCTCTGTCTACTAAGTGAGTGTTGCTCCCTTATATACAATAAAATTGCCCGTTCCGGCTAACGGGACCGAGTGAGAACACCGGCTTACAATGTTTAAATGGCCAATAATTAGGCCCGCTAGTGCGTTGATATGACAACATAAACGACGACAATTGATAGCATAACGAGTAACAAGGCCAACAATAAAAAGGGAATAAAAAGGACAACCCATATAATAAAATATTTACAGACAAATAAAATATATACAAACAAATAATTAAAAGAAGTGTCAAGTGTTGGCCCGGCGTCCACCACATTACTACTACCACAAATATACATTCACCATTCAATCTTCTTCATTATTCATTTTATTTATTATAATTACTCGGACGAAAGAACTGTACGTACAGTTCTTTGCTCGGATTCTCATTGCCTCATCATTCATTCATTGCTTGGCATTCAGTAGTTGCTTCTAGCGGTAGTAGTAGGAGCAGTAGTAGTAGTGTAGTACTAGTATATAATTTTCCACATCAAGCGCGTTGATTTTTATGTGTACTCGTCTTCGCGTGGTCGGGTAAAGGTCAGAACGGCGAAACGCTGTGATTGGCTGTTGGTACCGACAAAAATCGTTTGATCGTTGCAATGTAAAGGGGGAGTCGGTGTCGGCACCCATACGTGAAATGTCTGAGGTACCTGTCTGAGTCGGGGTATTGGCACCTAATCGGAGTCGGTGTCGGCCGGTGTAAACGCGCCATGACTGTTTACGGGTGGATACGGCCCGCCAGTGGGTGGATATTATGCAATCAGCTGAATAGTTGTATTTGTATCCATTGAGAGCCAGTTTTAACCATTCAAATCGAGATGCCTTCAGGCTGTGATCTGCATTTTGGCACCGATTTCTATGTGATCAACAACTAATTATAGAGAACTCTGCCGATTCTCATGACAGTTTTAGGATTTTTTATTTATTTTGGAAGGTCTCATAGTGTTTGTAACGTGTTTGCAGTTTTATTGGAGTGTCTACAGCTTACATGAACTCAGTGTGACAAACTCTCTTGTGGTAAAAACTTATCTGGAAGTTTCTGTAAGATAGTTTATTGCTGTTGATGTCTGGTAGTTTACATTGCATTGAGGTTGTTATCTTCACTCGTTAGAACTGGTTAGCACTGGCCAAAGGGAAATGGAAGACTCGGTAGATATAACTCTGCTCTGAACAAAGTCTTCCAACACTTTTACTACTCTGCGAGGAAGCCTGTAAGCCAACTCGGCGCTGTCTTGCAAAATAGCGTGTTTACAAAGTTTATAGCCTGTGTGCTAGCTGACTGATTCAGAGCCATTGAGTGTAATGGCTCTCAATGGCTCTGGACTGAATGGTTGAAACATGGCTATACATGACCTTATCTCTCTATGCCTAGACATTCTGCTATACACAGGCACCCCACTACACAACCAATTGCTACGCAGTCAAACCTATCTTTAAAGGTTGACTTGCAATAAAATTCACTTTACGGTTATTTGATATCAAAAAATTCACCATGTCTTACTCTGTTTGTGTTGTAGGTGCAAAATATGTGGGAATGTGATTACAAGCTCTTAAAAGCTAAAAAACGAACAGTTAATCGCAGCCACACGAGACCGCCGTAGTTTGAATTCTCTTTCCAAAACGGCTTAAATATGACATAGCTGTGATAGATGGTTTCTGTTTACACTTTCATGCAACCTTATTCGTCGAAATATTTTCACAAGTATACTTCACGCATTCAATAAAACCATGTCTATTGTTCTTACGCGTCTGTTTTATCGTCATTGTAACGCTGTAACTTTTAGCAATGATATCTTATAACTTACCGTAAAAATTCATTTAATTTTTTAACTTAACCTCGAAGGAGTACATATCATTGTCTGATAATCATGACGAGCCTGTTGGTCACCTGTGATAATCCAAAAGTGCTGCAAAAATTATTTGCGAAGTATTGGGTCACGTGATCAGATTGTGACTTGACGTTTCGATCAAGCCGACACAAAACTGTAAAGTAGCGAGCATCTATATTTGATACGGGGGCTTCGGTAAAACCCGAAGTGTTTGTCATAAACTAGTGCTACGATAAGTTTTATATTGAGCTTTTTATTGGCCTTTCAGTTCGCGTGAGAACATCATGTGACAAAACAATAACCAAACTGTAATCACTACGTCAAATAAATAAACAGATTCCAATCTACGGCGGCTTTTCGTTTTTGAGCTTTTAAGAGCTTGTAATCACATTTCCACATATTTGGCACCTACAACACAACAGAGTAAAACATGGTGAATCTTCTGATACCAAATAACTGTAATGTGAATTTTGTTGCAAGTCAAACTTTAAAGGCAATATGCTATTTGCCACTGCCACTTACTTCGGAGCTTAGTTCTCACTAGCCTAAAAGGCTTGATCATACAGCCTTGACCTTTAGTGTAGAGTTATGTCGGTTACAATATTCACATAGTCTTCTCTTGGATTCAACAGTCTAGCAGGTGTGGGAACAAACATAAGCTGTCGTACGTAAGCCTTTGAAAGTTGTGTGAGCTTTCTTTATCAAAAGTATTTTTTCTCAGATCTCAATGTCCTCCATGTCGTGGAATTTGCTCTTATCTCTGTTAGTCCTGTTCCCTTGCGGACACCGAGCAGGTTTTAGCTACGATAGTTCAGAGCAAGAGCTATTCGTCTATCGTGAACAGACTAAAATCCTGTATCAGCATTTGATAGAATCATGCGGCAACTTGCCGAGTGTTAAACGAAGTCTGGAGAGCGAAGAGAGAATTGGTGTTTATCTCGAAGTGACCAAAGAGCTTTATGAAAAGTTAGTAAAGGCCCTCATTGACTGTCGCAAACAAAATCAAACTGCTAGTAATGCGTCAGCTCTCAACTCGACAACCTCTCTGTCAACATACGCCACTTCCATGAAACCTCAAACATTCACACCGAGGGAGTGTTTAACAGCGAAGAATCTGACAGAGAGTTGGAGAATGGACAAGAGCGGAAGTGACATCAGGCCAGCAGGGCAGAATATGACTGAGTGGGCGTGCGATTCCTACCGTGACAAGGACTGGTTTAGATTCTCAGGAGCTGCAGGTTAGTTACTGAATCTCTCTAGTTTTCTCTCTTTCCTGCAGGTTAGTTACTTACTAACTCTCTAGTTTTCTCTCTTTCCTGCAGGTTAGTTACTTACTAACTCTCTAGTTTTCTCTCTTTCCTGCAGGTTAGTTACTTACTAACACTCTCTAGTTTTCTCTCTTTCCTGCAGGTTAGTTACTTACTAACTCTCTAGTTTTCTCTCTTTCCTGCAAGTTAGTTACTTGCTAACTCTCTAGTTTTCTCTCTTTCCTGCAGGTTAGTTACTTACTAACACTCTAGTTTTCTCTCTTTCCTGCAGGTTAGCTACTTACTAACTCTCTAGTTTTCTCTCTTTCCTGCAGGTTAGTTACTTACTAACACTCTAGTTTTCTCTCTTTCCTCCAGGTTAGTTACTTACTAACTCTCTAGTTTTCTCTCTTTCCTGCAGGTTAGCTACTTACTAACTCTCTAGTTTTCTCTCTTTCCTGCAGGTTAGTTACTTGCTGACTCTATCTAGTTTTCTCTCTGCTGTTTCTGTGTCAGCTCTAAATTCACTGAGTAGTTAAACCTTTACGCCGTTTTTATAGAACCAGCTTCCTTCAACAGATCATTTCACCCTTCGCATAGCTCCAATTTATAAAGCAAAGAGGCGTAGTAATTATGAGCTTGCGTATGAGATGTTTCTTCCCACAAGGTTTTTTTCTCTGCGTGATAGATGAAAAGAGTTATCAAGTCTCACAATTCTCCATATGGTAGCAAACATTACACAATCCTCCATATGGTAGCAAACATTACACAATCCTCCATATGGTAGCAAACATTACACAATCCTCCATATGGTAGCAAACATTACACAGTCCTCCATATGGTAGCAAACATTACACAATTCTCCATATAGTAGCAAACATTACACAATTAATTTGGCAAACAAAAGTTGATAAACATTGGATGGTGAGCAGATATTGTTAAGTTGTTCTCTATTAGGATTCTTTTAGTTGCTCTGCTAGTATTCAGATCGCTCTCACTCATTTGTTTCCATATTTCAGTATTCATCCGCTCTTGTTAACTAACTATTAATTTGTTATAGGAAGAATGATGCTGAATGAATGTCCGCCAATGCATAGTTGTGGCACCAGAATGCCATGGTGGACAGATGCTAAGATGCCGACACAAGTAGGGATCTCCAGTCTGATTACAATATACGGTTCTTTCCGCCCAAGCTCTACCTGTAAACTCATGGAGAGTAGGCTGTATGTGATGAGATGTTCTCTCCATACATACTCTGACCTGATCTATCGACGCACTGGAGGCTATTTGACCTGCCCCGCAGCATTTTGTGGAATGAACTGATTTATCAATGAATACTATATCAATATAATAAACAAGACAATTATGTATTTGCATTCAGATTTTGAGATGCAATTCTGAGGCCATCAGGCATGAACTACTGTTAGTACTAGTAGTCTGTAGTACTAAACTTGCAGTCTTTACTATAATAAGAGCTGTGTTTGTCCATCCGTCCATCCAAAGCCACTTTAAATTATTAAGAAAAGATTGCTTTCAAAGGGATTTTATCTAACGACTTTCACTTTGGTAGACCGACACTTGACCACCTGTGCCAATCACTGTCTTTCGCACAGTTGTACAGTTGATTATTATACTGGACAATTGCTCACAGCACGCTGAACTGCCAGGGTACTAGTATATAATAGGTATATATACTGCCAGGGTACTAGTGTATAATATACGTATATAAAACATAGTATGAAAGTATATATATGTATGTATATATATATATATATACTGTATATATATATACAGTCAAACATGGTTAACTCGAACTTCACGGGACCGAGCGAAAGTGTTCGAATTATCAGAGCGTCCAAGTTATCAGAGCACTGTCATAAGTCCATGTATTTACTTATTTATTAGTAAATACATGTACATATACAAACTATAATATAAATCAAAAGCACAAATGGCTTGTTTCAAATTAAATGCTTCTAATGTAAAGTTTAAAACGTTTTTATCAAAAAGTATAAAGATTTTTCTATCACTTGAGATTGGTTCGTTGTTTGAGGTGATGTTATTGCCCGGACGTTTTTTAGATTGACATTGGCAAAACTTGATCATTGTTGAAATGCTCAAAAGAAAAGACGTCTTTTTCTTTTGAGCGTTTTACCCACGATCAATTTTGCCAATTTTTCTTGAAGTTTATGCAAAGATTACCTCACTTTACCTTGCTTCCGAAGGGCGATCGCTAAGCGGATGTTTGGTATAAATCAAATTTCACCAAACCTTTAGAAAAGTCGTTGACAAAAATATTTTGCCGATGGTGGTAATAACGACGCTTATGAATTACGAAAAGTTGAGGTTTACCTCTATGGCTTGGAATAAAGTGATTTTCTAAAGCGATAACAACCGTTTCGTTAGCCATTGGGCAAAAAACAGTTCGAGTTAACAGTGTTGAGTTCGAGTTATCTATAGCAATTTATCATTACGTGGGAACGGACCAAAGAAACCGTTCGAGTTAACCATGTGTTCGAGCTATCCGTGGGCGAGTTATCCATGTTTGACTGTATATATATATATATATACAGTCAAACATGGATAACTCGAACTTCAAGGGACCGAGCAAAAGTGTTCGAATTATCAGAGCGTTCAAGTTATCAGAGCACTGTCACAAGTCCATATATTTATTTATTTATTAGTAGATACATGTACATATACAAACTATGTACATATACAAACTATAATATAAATCAAAAGCACAAATGGCTTGTTTCAAATTAAATGCTTCTAATGTAAAGTTTAAAACGTTTTCATGAAAAAGTATAGAGATTTTTCTATCACTTGAGATTGGTTTGTTGTTTGAGGTGATGTTATTGCCAGGACGTTTTTCAGATTGACATTGGCAAAACTTGATCGTTGTTGAAATGCTCAAAAGAAAAGACATTTTTTTCTTTTGGGGTTTTACCAACGATCAATTTTGCCGTTTTTTCTTGAAGTTTATGCAGATTACCTTACTTTACCTGGGATTCATTAAGAGCAACACTCCGAGGCAGTTCAATTAGAAGTTTTACGAGGTTTTACGGTACATTCTATATCACTCACGCTTTTTTAATAGATACTTATTGAATGTACACACGTATTCTGTGTTTAAGTCAAACGATGAATAGTTTTTTGTAGCTCAAACAACGTATACGTTTAATTACAATATTTTTTAAGACGTTTTAAACATTCAACATTCCGACGTTGATTCAACACGGAATCAACGTCGGAAAACTATTCATCACGGGCTAGCCGGGTCACGCATTCAAGGATTTTCGCCACGCACATACAAAACAACATGCGATTTTTGTTTTGTATGTGCGTGGCGAAAATCCTTGCGCGCGTGACCCGGCTAGCCCATGCTATTCATCGTATCGCAGTATAAATCAAATTTCATCAAACTTTTAGAAAAGTCGTTGACAAAAATATTTTGCCGATGGTGGTAATAACGACGCTTATGAATTACGAAAAGATGAAGTTTACCTCTATGGCTTTGAATAAAGTGATTTTCTAAAGCGATAACAACCGTTTCAGTAGCTGTTGGGCAAAAAACAGTTCGAATTAACAGTGTTGAGTTCGAGTTATCTATAGCAATTTATCATTACGTGGGAACGGACCAAAGGAAATGTTCGAATTAACCATGTGTTCGAGCTATCCGTGGACGAGTTATCCATGTTTGACTGTATATATATATATATATACTGCCAGGGTACTAGTGTATAATATATATACATACTGCCAGGGTACTAGTGTATAATATATATATATACTGCCAAGGTACTAGTGTATAATACATATATATATATATGTATTATACATATATATTATATATATATATATATTATATTATATATATACTGCCTGGGTACTAGTGTATAATATATATATATACTGCCAGGGTACTAGTGTATAATATATATACATACTGCCAGGGTACTAGTGTATAATATATATATATACTGCCAGGGTGCTGGTGTAAAATATATTTATATACATACTGCCAGGGTACTAGTGTATAATATATATATATATATATATATATATACTGTCAGAGTACTAGTGTATAATATATATACATACTGCCAGGGTACTAGTGTATAATATATATACATACTGCCAGGGTACTAGTGTATAATATATATATATATATATACTGCCAGGGTACTAGTGTATAATATATATACATACTGCCAGGGTACTAGTGTATAATATATATATACATACTGCCAGGGTACTAGTGTATAATATAACATTAATAAAATAGATACCGTATGTCATATTTAAAAAAACAATCTGATTGCGATTTTGTTTGCACTTCAATGAGCTTCAGTTTGTTGAAACACCATTTATTTCAGTTTTTACTGGTAGTTTGATTTTGATTTGATTTATCAAGCTGGTATTTGATTAGTTACTGGTATTTGATTAGTTTGATTTGATTAGATTTTTACCAGTAAAAACTAATCAAATGTATTATAGGTTGGTTGCCCGCTCGTAGTCAGACTACAGATGTATTGCTCTGATCATAGACCCACTTTTACATGTTTACAAGGGATGTCCTAGCAGATTGTAGGTTACTAGTTATTAAGATCTTGTATAGCACAAGCCACTAGTAAACCAAGACTTGCTGTGTGAATCATATACCGGTAGTTATCTTTCTTACAAATACTTGACAATAGTCACTATAGCTTGGCTTGTCTATCGTCGGAATAGTGGGGCGTAACCATAGTTAATTAATAAACAAGTTGAAATTCAGCGCTGTATCACTATTGTAGTTTGTGATCAGCTACAGGAAGTGCAAAGATCAATTTGAGACACTCAAATAAACAGCTAATTTTTCCCGTTGCTTGATATTAGACCTAATTTAAAAATTACCTCCCTTGATCAGTTTGTTGTAAGACGACAAGTTACATACATTGTATTGCATTTCTACTGTTCCATTAAGAATGTGTTACGGTTTCCTAGGCACATTTTTTCACTTGTAAAAAACTTGAAATGTGGGTCGACATTTCAAGAAGTCCTGAGTTTGGCTTAGATACCCTGAGCTTAAATTATCCTCTCTACACTGTTTTCATCAATGTCTTTTTAGTGAAACATTGACATCATTTACTGACCATGTCGGTTAGATGGCAAGGGGCTGATAATCTCATTTTACAACCATTAACTTACAACCTATTGACAAAGGGTTTACCCTTACCCTCTGTCAATGACAATTCTTCAACCTGTTGTGTGCCTCTTGTGTTGTCTCATCTATTTCAGCCATCGCGAAAATACTGCAATTCATTAACCCTTGTGAGGAGCATGTGATTGGAACATAAAATCCATAAGGGCGCCCCATGGTTTCGGGGCTAATGGGCCAGTTTACGATTACAATTTAATGACAAACAAGGCAATTTTTCAAACGGATCAGGTTAAATTCTTTGTAGATAATTCACCTTTTGCAATCGTTAGTGATAATAATCCTTCAAACATAAGGAAATAAAAGTGATAAATTTCTATGCAGGCAAGAACAGGCTGAAAAGGGTCGCAGGCGCAAGGAAGAGTCGGAGAGACGCCAAAGAGAATTAGCCTTCGAGTTACAGAGACAAAAAGAGGCAGATCAAGTGGAAGAAGATGTAAGTATCACACCCTCCTTAAGGTTAGGTTACACAGGCAATTACATCACACCCTCCTTAAGGTTAGGTTACACAGGCAATTACACCACACACTCATTCAAGTTAGGTTACACAGGCAATTACATCACACCCTCCTTAAGGTTAGGTTACACAGGCAATTACACCACACACTCATTCAAGTTAGGTTACACAGGCAATTACATCACACCCTCCTTAAGGTTAGGTTACACAGGCAATTACACCACACACTCATTCAAGTTAGGTTACACAGGCAATTACATCACACCCTCCTTAAGGTTAGGTTACACAGGCAATTACACCACACACTCATTCAAGTTAGGTTACACAGGCAATTACATCACACCCTCCTTAAGGTTAGGTTACACAGGCAATTACACCACACACTCATTCAAGTTAGGTTACACAGGCAATTACATCACACCCTCTTTGAAGAATAGAGAAAGCATAATATTTTTATGCGTTATTATTTATCTTGAGGTGTTGACTGATGTTCTAAAAAAAGAATCAAGGAGATTGACCAACCAGAAGCTGAGATATAGCCAGCTAAACACAGGTCTACCAAAAACATAAGTGTTTTGGTAATCATCAATATATGACGTATGAAATCGACTTGTGTGCCATTGGTCAATTAAGCCAACTAATGCGCTCTCCTATAACAATCACGGCGTTTTAGTTGGTTTAATCCCTAGAAGTATAGAACAATCAAATTGGGCCTAACAATCATTGCTCTGAGAATTCCGAACCAGTCCCTCTGACGTGTAGATTAGTTTTAGAATAAAATAATTACACGCATCTATTATTTCGCAACATTCTGCTATCACTTTCTACAAATTATATTGGTTACATCATTTATTCTATACGCAGTTATATTATTATTTTGTATAATATGCATTATGATTATTATATTAATCATAAAAATAATCATAGATAAGATAATAGATCAATAGAAAAATCAAATCAAAAGTTATCGTTTTCTTTTCTTACAGCAAGAGCAGCACGGTCAAGTTATTCTTTTTAAGAGTATGGCTGTAGTGAACTTACAGTCTTTTAATAGTGACGATAATCATGAAAATCAATTAAATGCTGCAGTAGATACACAGTAGAAAAATGACGAATGAACAAAAATTCACATTTCCATTTCTTATTCTAAACGAACTGCGATCGCGGATGTCGCATATAGACTATACACGCGCCGTTCGTTGAACAGAGGATCTTCGGAACATATCCGTGGAGATTGATTTAAACCATAACTGTCACGAACAACTTTTATTGTATTTACTAGGTAAATCAGACACGCTGATTCCGATTTTGTACTCAAAATAAAGATTAGTCCACTAACCTTCAAAGTCATTTAGGCTTTTTTAAAGCGTTTCAATATCCGTTTCGAAAACAACACAATCGGCATTACAAGCTCCGCCCATAAATATGTGACGAAACCTAGCTTTTTCAGAAACGGAAGTTAGGAAAGTTTAGTCCGATTTAGAATAATAGAGATGGGTGTCTTAAAACCCATTATTATCTAAATCCAGCCTGTAAAATAGTTTCAGTTTTTTATGAAAGGGATATAAACTATTTAAAATTGCTCGCAGCTTGTTACATGACGTTTAAATGGGCTGGACGCCGAGAAAAACGAGCTCAAAAAGCGCGGTTTTATCACAAGCTAGCGTTGTTATCGCGCTTTTTAAATATGCAATGCTAAATAGCTCATCTACCTTTCAGAAAAGACTGATATTATTTTTAAAGCTGGATTTAGATATTAATAGATTTTAAAACACCCATCTCTATTATTCTAAATCGGTCTAAACATATCTACGTAATTTCTGTTCCTAAAAAGCTAGGTTACGTCAAGTATTTATGGGCGGAGCTTGTTATGCCGATCGTGTTGTTTTCGAGACCGATATTAAAACGCTATAAAAAATCCTTTATTACTCTGAAAGTTAGTGGCCTAATCTTTATTTTAATTACAAAATCGGAATCAGCATGTCTGATTTACTTAGCAAATACGATAAAAGTTGTTCGTGGCAGTTATGGTTTAAAAGTTGAAGCGCAATAGTCAAAATCTGCTCTTCTGTTTTGAAAAATCACGGCGAGGGGTTGTGGGCAAATGCCTTTACCACACAATGTTTGCTTGATTTTCCTGAGAAACCAGAGCTAGTCTGTAAATTATTCACTATCGCGAGAAGCGTTTCACATCTCGTAGCCAAAACAATCATTATACGTAACGGCCGTAAGGGTGTGCAACTCCGGCACATGAACATTAAGTCGATTTCATATGTCACAGTTTTCAGGATTTTCGAAGGGTTTTCCTCTGATTCTTTATTAGGTAGACCTGTGTTTGGCTGGCTACATCTCAGCTTCTAGTTGGTCAATCTCCTTGATTCTTTTTTTAGAACATCAGTCAACACCTCAAGATAACTAATAAAGCATAATAATATTATGCTTTCTCTATCCTTTAAGGTTAGGTTACGCAGGCTATTACACCACACCCTCCTTAATGTTAGGATACACAGACAATTACATCACACCCTCCTTAAGGTTAGGTTACACAAGCAATTACATCACACAGTCCTTAAGGTTAGGATACACAGGCAATTACATCACACAGTCCTTAAAGTTAGGATACACAGGCAATTATATCACATCCTTCTTAAGGTTAGGATACTCAGACAATTACATCACACCCTCCTTAAGGTTAGGTTACACAGGCGATTACATCACACCTTCTTTAAGGTTAGGTTACACAGGCAATTACATTACACCAGCCTTCAAGTTAGGTTACACAGGCAATTACATCACATCCCCCTTAAGGCTAGGTTACACAGGCATTTACATCATACCCTCCTTCAAATTAGGTTACACAAGCAATTACATCACACCCTTTTTAAGGTTAGGTTACACAGGCAATCACATCACACCCTCTTTAAGGTTAGGTTACACAGACAATTACATCACACCCTCCTTAAGGTTAGGTTACACAGGCAATTACATCACACCCTCCTTAAGGTTAGGTTACACAGGCAATTACATCACACCTTCCTTAAGGTTAGTTTACACAGGCAATTACATCACACCCTTTTTAAGGTTAGGTTACACATGCAATTACATCACACCCTCCTTAAGGTTAGGTTACACAGGCAATTACATCACATCCCCCTTAAGGCTAGGTTACACAGGCATTTACATCATACCCTCCTTCAAATTAGGTTACACAAGCAATTACATCACACCCTTTTTAAGGTTAGGTTACACAGGCAATCACATCACACCCTCTTTAAGGTTAGGTTACACAGACAATTACATCACACCCTCCTTAAAGGTTGACTTGCAACAAAATTCACATTACAGTTATTTGGTATCAAAAGATTCGCCATGTCTTACTCTATTGTGTTGTAAGTGCCAAATATGTGGGAATGTGATTAAAAGCTCGTAAAAGCTAAAAAACGAACAGAAAATCGCAGCCACACGAGACCGCCCTAGTTTGGATTCGTTTTCCAAAACGGCTAAAATGTGACGTATGTGTGCTAAAACGGCTAAAATGTGTGCGAGATAGTTTATGTTTACACTTTCATGCATCCTTATTCGTCGAACTATTTTCACAAATATACTTCACGCTTGCAATAAAAACCATGTCTATTGTTCTTACGCGTCTATTTTATCGGCATCGTAATGCTGCAACTTTGAGCACTGATATCTCAAAACATAGCATAAAAATATGTTTAGTTTTTTAAGCTTAGCTTGAACGATTGCATATCATTCTCTGATAAAAATGATGAGCCTTTTGGTCCGCTATGATGGTTGAAAAATGCTGTAGAAATTTTTCGCGCCATATAGCGGGAAGTGTAAGTCACATGATCAGATAATGTTAGTTTCAGTTCAAGTTTGATCTATCGCAAATAGCAAACACGCTTTCTCATATTAAACTTGTTTATTTCAATTCGTCATGTCTAACGCGCCACATAGTGTTTGTGCAGCTGAGAAGCACCTTTTTTTGGCCAAGAGCTGAGAAAAGACCAGACCTTCACCGGGCGTGGAGCAACTGGGTGAAGCTGGATGTGACAAACTTTATTTATTCGCCTGCTTACTCTTACCTTTGTTTTCGCCAGTTCAAAGACGACATGTTTTCTAACCTGTTTGCATACTCCACATATCACCAAAGCACGTGAGTAATTTATTTTATGAACTACTTGTATTAGTAGTTGTAACTCGGGTTATTATCTAGTATTCTCCTAATAGTACTGTATTAATCTATATTTAATATAACAATATTAATGTCATTTAATTGTAATATTATATTATTAGTATTTTATCTTTTTAATTACGTGTATTATTCTTATTATAATAACAAAACTAATTCATACTGCATATCTATCTGTAAAACGTAATATATTAATATATAATTGATAAAATAATGTTGTTTCACGATTAATTTCGCCAAATTTCTTAACCCCACTCACTTATAGATATGTTATATAAAATAGTTATTGTCATTTTCTGGTATCATGTTAATAGCATATTAATATTATTAGTTGATTATTATTAGTATTAGATGAAGAGTTTGTGCCAATCACTGAAGACTGGGAAGAGTTTGAGCGCTATGTTGGCCAGCGTCAAACGCTCTCCAATTACATGTAAGATAGAGCTGAACTAAACCAAACTTGACAAAATATAAAAAATATCCATAGAGTTATTACTCACATTTTATCTTTACAATATCATGGATTCTGATAGGGTTTTGTAAAATCTGTGTCATGATTGCATGGCTATATATTTATTCTTTTTCTGATCAAGCAAATATGATATAATAACAGGAAATGATGTTGTACAAATCTTATTGCAAGTCAACTATTGTGTTGTGATTTCAGAACCGAATCCTCCTTCAAAGAGGAGAAAATAATAGTAAGTGTGACAGCACTCCAGCGACTATTTCACTGTCACACCTGCGCCCTCCCCTGCTCATTCACGATGGTGCGAGAAGGCGGATGGGTAGAGTTCAAGGTTACATATGCCTCCTGTCACCGATCGTACACTTGGGAAACAACTGCCAGAGTGAACAGAGCTCACGCCATCAATCCCCTGCTGGCAGCTGCATCACTCTTTTCTGGCGGATGCCTTACGCAGAACCTCTGTTTTCTGTCGCTCCTGAACATCGCAATACCAAGCCACAGCGTTTGCCCCTACCAACAAAGAGAACACTTACATGGTATGAGTGTTAATATTTACTCATAAACTTGGAAAATGTGAGTAAAAGCTTGGCACACTAATTGAATAACAACATTTAGAAACAATTTTTTTTTTAAATGAAAATATGTCATCCTTCAAGCAAAATATATTATAATTCAAAATTCTGATTCTTCATCATAATATAGCACAAAAAGGGGGAAGAGAATTCTACATTCTTAGACTAATGATAATGATACAAATTAATCTTGTATAATGAAGTTTTACAATATTTTACAGTGTATTGCTGAGCAGTACACCCTGCATAACGAGGGATTGATGGCAGCAATCGATTGGGAGCTTGATTTGGCAGGTGACGGTAGATGCGATAGTCCGGGGCATTGCGCACTATACAGAGCCTACACTATGATGGATCGGAGCTGCGGTTTAATAGTCAGCAGCCATCTTGTCAAGGTAAAACTTTGACAGTTTTTACTTCACAGCCTGACAAAAACCCAAATTTTTTAGTAGTTATCAATACATAAACATGAAGTTGCTCATCTAGCTAAATAGTTCATTCAAATAATGTGAAAGTAATTGTTGGTCGTAACTTTCTTTACTTTGCAGTCAACAGAGACCATCAGCTCTAACACCATGGAGCTGAAAGGCTTCAAGCGATGCCAGTCCGATCTAATTTCCCACGGCCTGAGAGTGAGGTCCATTACAACGGATGTTGTTACAAAGGTTGTGTGCATACTGCAAGCTTGTGTTTTGGCTTATGCCGCAAATTTGTCACCGTGAGCGACGGCCTCTACCTGCATGCTTGGTGTCTAAGATTCGGGCTCTTTTCCCACCAACGGATGATGAAGAAGAGTTTGCAGACTTGCAAACAAGATTTGCGGCATAAACCAAAACACAAGATTGCGGTATGCACACAACCTTTTCCGAGCATTTGGCGATGGCTCTCCAAATGGGAATAGATTATCTACCAAAACAACTATTGAAAAACAATAATTGCTGATCATCAAAATAATCTCGATCTTTATATAATAAAATCATAAAACTAATACACTCTCTACTGTAGTAAGTGTACAAGCCAAATATACCAGTTCTCCTTGTGTTCCACGAGTTCAGAATATGTGTGTTCAACTGATGCATTAAATGTGTAACACAAGAATTGTAGATAATGCTTGACACATTAGCATAGCCTTGGTGTTGTTGGCATTAAATGAATATCCAACTCACTATGATATCGCAGGTAATTATTCCACCTCAACTCAAGGGGTGCAGACGCCACAAATTCGTTTACACCAGGATGCATACGCAGGCATTCATGCTCCCCTCGGTCAAGGAGACAATGCGCAAACTCAGCATAATGGCAGCACAAACATTCAGGAAGAGATGGCATGTCTTGACAACGCTCGCAGGCACACCACTCTGTAGCCGGTGGTATTAGCTCCTAAAGAAATGAACAGATATGTCTATGCAACCATAGCTAATACATCAGGTCGATGTGATCCAACAGTATATCAGTGCAGCACTAGATTTAAATATTAAAATTGTTAATGTTGTCATTCGAGAAAAATCTGTAATTATTTTTTCGCAATATTGAAGCGATAATTATCATCATTAAAATCATGTATAATAATATTCGTTCTATCACTCTCAAGCTAAAACTATTACTACTAGCTAGCTTGGCACATAAGAGCTGGCTAGTGGCGGTGCTTACTTGCTGGGAGGTTTGATTCTGTTGAGGATCTTCTTCAGATAGAGCGTCAGGCTCGAAACGTCAGGCAGAATTTGCGTTTTTGCGTCAGGCAGAATTTGACATTTTTTATGATCGCAACTCAGACATGAATAGTCGAACGGAATGGCCAAGCCGAAACTGTAAAGTAGCGAGCATCTATATTTGATACGGGGTCTTAGGTAAAACCCGAAGTGATTATCATAAACTATTGCTACGATAAGTTTGATATTGAGCTTTTCATTGGCCTTTCAATTCACGCGAGAACATCACGTGACAAGACAATAACCATACAGCGCGGATACGTCATGGAAATCAAGAGATTCCAATCTACGGCGGCTTTTTGTTTTTGAGCTTTTAAGAGCTTTTAATCACATTTCCACATATTTGGCACATACCACACAACAGAGTAAAACATGGCGAATCTTTTGATACCAAATAACTGTAATGTGAATTTTGTTGCAAGTCAACCTTTAAGGTTAGGTTACACAGACAATTACATCACACCCTCCTTAAGGTTAGGTTACACAGGCAATTACATCACACCTTCCTTAAGGTTAGTTTACACAGGCAATTACATCACACCCTTTTTAAGGTTAGGTTACACATGCAATTACATCACACCCTCCTTAAGGTTAGGTTACACAGGCAATTACATCACACCCTCCGTAAGGTTAGTTTACACAGGCAATTACATCACACCCTCTTTAAGGTTAGGTTACACAAACAATTACATCACACCCTCTTTAAGGTTAGGTTACACAGGCAATTATATCACACCCTCCGTAAGGTTAGTTTACACAGGCAATTACATCACACCCTCTTCTAGGTTAGGTTACACAGGCAATTACATCGCACCCTCTTTAAGGTTAGGTTACACAGGCAATTACATCACACCCTCTTTAAGGTTAGGTTACACAGGCAATTACATCACACCCTCTTTAAGGTTAGGTTACACAGGCAATTACATCACACCCTCGTTAAGGTTAGGTTACACAGGCAATTACATCACACCTTCCTTAAGGTTAGGTTACACAGGCAATTACATCACACCCTTCTTAAGATTAGGTTACACAGGCAATTACATCACACAGTCCTTAAGGTTAGGATACACAGACAATTACATCACACCCTCCTTAAGGTTAGGTTACACAGGCAATTACATCACACAGTCCTTAAGGTTAGGATACACAGACAATTACATCACACCCTCCTTAAGGTTAGGTTACACAGGCAATTACATCACACCCTAGCTTGCATGTTGACAATGTTTCTTATCTATATATACATGTATATATATTTCTCAAAGTTTGTGGGTGGATATATGTGTCCCTCTTAGTGCTGCACGATAAAATGATATAATTCGATGTGACGATATATTTCAGTGGATGATTTTATATTTGGTCAGTTTTCAAATCGATATGAATATCGAAGCCGATATTTTATCAGAATATCGCCTTATGTTATTTTGCAAAACCGGAGTTGTTCATTCTCTTTATTGTAAAGAGGGGACAGCTCCTGTTTTTTCATCCAATATTAACCAAAATCCTCTTATATCATTCATGTTTAAGCCTAACATTATATGTCGAAAGAAGATAACTCCAATGTTCGATATTTTTCGAATTTCGATATATTTAGAAACCAAATAATCAAATTTACATGCAAAGGTATCATGCAGCACTAGTCCCTCTAGCTATAGCGCATACTGAATATTTTACCTATGCGCCCATGCGTTACGACACCCCTGTTAGGAACTATTTTGCGTAAGGTTCAATTGCTAGATCTGGGGTCAAGGCCAATTCTTCTTACGCGGACAATTATATTGCTTCCGTGGAAGAGCCTCAACATGATCTCTCCGTTCGGTCAGACAAAGCCAGTACGTTATCTCATTTTTACATTTGTACCGGTATCGAGAGGTACCAGTATCATCGTATTCAAAGTTTTGATGGATAGCGTCTGGAGGAACAGTAACCTTTTTTATACACACACACTTCTATGCAAGGATTATTATTATTAATTCTATGTATTTAGAATTTTTATTTTGTTTTCTCAGTTCGTACTAATTGTATCATTACCGAATCATCTTTTATTATAATTGTAGCAAACTGACTTATTTTAGCTATTACTTGCTAATTATTTCACTTTTACATCAACCTTTTTATAGTCGTTTTTTTTTTTTAATTTATTTGACCTGCACGAAATATTTTCTTCATGATATGAAGTTTAAAAGTTGTTTAACAATGTATGAAAACCTTTACAGTTGTTTTTATTTTCTCTCTTAATTTATTTCAATTACACAAAACACTTTTCTCATGATATTTAGTTTGAAAGTTAGAATAGCAAATGTTTTTATATGTTAAATACAAGTCAATTTTCTGTTCAAAGACTTTTTTTATTACCCGGGTAACGCCGGGGTTGTACAGCTAGTCTATACATATTTCTGAAAGTTTGTGTGTGGATATGTGTGTCCCTTCAGCTATAGTTATTAAAATCTTGGAATAAAGAATCCGTACCGAAGAAGATTTGATCTTGGACCTTCCCGTTCGCCAGTCCGACGCCATATTGACAGAGATTGATATAAACAGAGATTGATTTGTTCGCTTGCCGATGTATGTCGCTATATGGGAGCAAATACCCAACAGCTGTGCGTACTACGCAAATACTACTGCTACTGCGGCGAATAGTTCCCATTAGTAAGCTTACTCAAATTTTCCATTGGCAATGTGCCAGGCTAATAGCAAGTGGGAGGCAACTCTCATTACTTTTTGTTGTTTATAAGCTGATTTTTAATACCCGGGCAACGCCGGGAAGCACAGCTAATCATACATTATATGAAGAGTGACTATACCTTTGCATCACATTAATTGAACCATCGTTATGATTCAAGTTTTTAACCTCCAAGGATTTTTAAAGTGATATCTTTGTGTTACTATAATGTTAACCAGTTAACACTTCAGAGAGCTTGAGGGTGCATATTGCCTTAATCATGACTGCTTTACTTCAAGAGGAGTTTCATCTGGTGGTCAGTATAAACTGTGTTACTATAAAACTCAGCATACTGTGGCCAGTCTAAACTGTGTCACTATAAAACTTAACATACTGTGGCCAGTCTATACTGTGTCACTATAAAACTTAACATACTGTGGCCAGTCTAAACTGTGTCACTATAAAACTTAACATACTGTGGCCAGTCTAAACTGTGTCACTATAAAACTTAACATACTGTGGCCAGTATAAACTGTGTCACTATAAAACTTAACATACTGTGGCCAGTCTAAACTGTGTCACTATAAAACTTAACATACTGTGGCCAGTATAAACTGTGTCACTATAAAACTTAACATACTGTTGCCAGTATAAACTGTGTTACTATATTCAACAGGCACAGGCTGAAATGATTAAACAGTTAGAGGAAAAGCTACAAGAAAAACAGAGAGACTTGTCTGAAATTCAGCGAAGAAAGCCCCGAGACATCCTAGACTATAGCTCACATCAAGACTCTGAGCACTATGACACAAGTAGGCAGGACTACGCAAATAGCAGACAAGACCACACAGGTAGCCAACTAGAGCACAGAGCTAGTAGACTAGATCACAGAGTTAGTAGGCAAGACCACACAAATAACAAACATGCCCAAAGAAACAGAAAAGCTACTCAAGGCACCGGTGTGATTCAGAGGAATGCAAGGTTGGATAACAACTATAGTGAGCATTCCAACAGCGATGATGATGTTTATGTTCCACCAACAAGACCAAAGAGGGTAACTAAATGTTATGAAAGGCTGTTTCAGCCAACATATTGTGCAATGAATTGTTAATAGATCCCTCTAAACACAAACCTACTAAGAGTGATACACAGGTGTCAATTTACATCGTGTCAACTAAATGTAACACTTCTGCTTACATATTTATATTTTTGTATGGTTGGAAGGGTTGTATGCTTTCTGAGATTCTGCGTATGATTTCACAAACTCATTAATAGTTTTGGATTTGAATTGGCAAGGTGTCTTTTTTGGCAAAACCACCAAAATGTTTTCAGCTATCAAATTTACCAGAGAAAAGTTGAATAATTTATAGATCTCAGCGATCTATAGATCTATTATCTATAGATCTCAGCATTTGTCTGTCGGTCATCTGTTCAGCTATAGCAACGAAAAATCACCTTCGTACTGGATTTGAATTTGTGACATTCAAATCACAAGTCTACTAACAAGCGTGTGTAACTACAAGGCTAAGCTGTTCTTATCATTCCCATTGCTCATACCATATACTGTACATCCAGTTTTAAGAACCTCAGTTTGCCTAGCAATGTCAATTTTATTGTCAGCTCTCTGTACAAAAATAGGACAACTCCGATTTGAGTGGTTCGAGTCTGATGCATTGTAGGACTAGCTGTCAAACACATTGCAGATTTCCATTGTTCTCCCGATCATCATTGATATGTATGACCGCATATGTGTATGCAGTCTGATCAGTGCAACAATTTCAGTAGACGGCATATTTGGAGTTGTTTTACAGTATGAGACACAACTTTCAATAAACTTATTGGTGTACTTGAATCTATTCCCGTAGACGGGTAATGCAGCTAGTATATATATAAATCTCAAAGTGTGAGTGTGCGTACGTGTGTAGTTCGGTATGTCCAGTTATAGTTATTAAAATCTTGGAATGAATCCGTATCGCAGAAGATTTGTGTATAAAATGGTGAGTCACAGACAAACTTTCATTAAAGAATAGAGAAAGCATAATATTTTTATGCTTTATTATTTATCTTGAGGTATTGACTGATGTTCTAAAAAAAGAATCAAGGAGATTGACCAACCAGAAGCTGAGATATAGCCAGCCAAACACAGGTCTACCAAAAAAACAAGTGTTTTGGTAGTCATCAATATATGACGTATGAAATCGACTTGTGTGCCATTGGTCAATTAAGCCAACTAATGCGCTCTCCTATAACAATCACGGCGTTTTAATTGGTTTAATCCCTAGAAGTATAGAACAATCAAATTAGGCCTAACAATCATTGCTCTGAGAATTCCGAACCAGTCCCTCTGACGTGTAGATTAGTTTTAGAATAAAATAATTACACGCATCTATTATTTCGCAACATTCTGCTATCACTTTCTACAAATTATATTAGTTACATCATTTATTCTATACGCAGTTATATTATTATTTTGTATAATATGCATTATGATTATAATATTAATCATAAAAAATAATCATAGATAAGATAATAGATCAATAGAAAAATCAAATCAAAAGTTATCGTTTTCTTTTTTTACAGCAAGAGCAGCACGGTCAAGTTATTCTTTTTAAGATTATGGCTGTAGTGAACTTACAGTCTGTTAATAATGACGATAATCATGAAAATCAACTAAATGCTGCAGTAGATACACAATAGAAAAATGATGAATGAACAAAAATTCACATTCTCATTTCTTATTCTAAATGACTTGCAATCGCGGATGTCGCATATAGACTATACACGCGCCGTTCGTTGAACAGAGGATCTTCGGAGCATATCCGTGGAGATCGAGTTAAAATTTGAAGCACAATAGTCAAAATATGCTCTTCTGTTTTGACAAATCACGGCGAGGGGTTGTGGGCAAATGCCTTTACCACACAATGTTTGCTTGATTTTCCTGAGAAACCAGAGCTAGTCTGTAAATTATTTACTATCGCGAGAAGCTTTTCACATCTCGTAGCCAAAACAATCATTATACGTAACGGCGGTAAGGGTGGACAACTCCAGCACATGAACATTAAGTCGATTTTATACGTCACAGTTTTCGGGATTATCGAAGGGTTTTCATCTGATTCTTTATTAGGTAGACCTGTGTTTGGCTGGCTATATCTCAGCTTCTAGTGGCTCAATCTCCTTGATTCTTTTTTTACAACATCAGTCAACACCTCAAGATAACTAATAAAGCATAATAATATTATGCTTTCTCTATTCTTAAAAGTTTTCTCAGGAGATTTAGCTATTAAAACTGACCTTTTACTTCTTTAACGGTTGAAAAGCCTGACGGAAGGTTTAAGACGCTTTTCCTTGCAAACTTCAGGTCCAATAAGCATCTTTCTTGAAGATTGTTCAATAAAAGACTCGGTTTCCCAGCTCTTTAAGCATTAGATAATCTTCGTATTAAATTGTTAATAAGTAATTATTTTGTGGTGCAAAATCTGTGATTAGCTAATTTACTTTAGGCCAGTACCTACTGCATAATAAATGTGGTGTACTCACAGTATGATGGCTACTTAAGGCTCTAATTCCATAATAAAACTGGACTTTTTTCTTGTGAACATGAAAATGTATTTGATGGGACTTGTTAATCTACAAGTACCTTTATTTATTCACTTCGGAAGTGGATCGTATGCTCCAAGGGATGCCAGCAACCGTTCCTTGTTTGTCATCTGAATGTTTTTTCTAATGCGCTATCTCGCTATAGAGCCACCTCAGAATCATTAATTTATGTATGTTATGTTATATTATCTGATTCAGTCGTTTTTTTCTGTATTTTACAAGCTTTGATTGTGTTGAGAGAAAAGATAGCACGTTTTCTACTTTTGGTCAAACAAAATGTTCCATTTACTTTTAAGCTAGTTGCCGTTCAGACAAAAAGTTTTATAGATTTACAAGCCTTTTCAAATACTATCTAATATACTATCTAATATGTTGTAGTTCATTTTATTATTTGGTTGGATATTTCTATGTATTTGGTAGTAATGGTTAAGATATTTCGCAAATTAAGTTTTAAATTTATTTTGAGTCTCTCTCACTATGAATAGTGTTATATATAATATGTTTGTTTCAAAGTCATTAACACGTGTTGTTTTGTTTAGGTAACGAGAAAAGATGGCAAGTCAAGATCAACTCAGCCTGCGGTTGATGTTTCCTCTCAGCCCACTCAAGTCCAGAACTTACCCCATAAGTTGGGAGCTAAGGTTAAACAGCATGAACTTAACAGCACTTATAGAGTGTCAAGGGAAAAGAGCATTCCCATAGCAGCGCAGACTGAGGAGTTGCCTCCTTTCGTAGTTGATGGAGAAGGTGAGAGCCAACACCGTTTTTTGATTATTCAGCGGTCAGGGATCAAGCATAAACACGTTTATGTGATTCCTTATTAAAACATAGTTACATAGATTATGGTGAGAAGGTGTTACACAGTATATCTGTGAATGGAAAAGTTTGATATCTCATCTATTATAGTAGTTAAGGGGGTCATTTGATGGTAACGTGACGTCCCGTTATGCTATGCGGCTATTGTGACCAGTCATTTAAATGATTAATTTGATTGATGAATGATTGATTAAATTGATTGATTTATATTACTTATTGTTTTGCTGGTTGCTCCAGCATGACTATAGTAGCTGGTAGGCAGTTAGACTAATTGTGGAAGTTTCAGAGCAATATATTCTATATATTTTATTGTATTAAGGATTTGCTTCGATTTTTCATGTTTTGCTTTTTCAAAAGTTTATAGTTGCATGGAAATTAATGTGAATGTCACATTTTGTGTAGCAATTGTATTTGCAGGCATTTATGATTCCATTTCTGTAGGCATTGCAGGCAGTTCTCTAGAGGCTTCCTTCATCATTTCAGTTGATGCATGAGCTAAAGCTCACCTTGTCTCGTGTACTCACTGAACCCCATCAATTAGTTCTGTGACATCACAATGGCTATTTTAAATCAGTTCATTTGTACACATATAACTATAATACTGATAACATACATTCATTTCTGTACAGTATACTATACTGACTGCTTAATTTGTAAGAAAAATATTATTCATAATATGTTCATAATATATTAAAATTGTTAAGGTTTCAAATAATTGAGAATAGTGATGGTATGAGAGGTCTTCAGTCTGCATGGAAATTTCTATAAAATCACTAGTTATTACAGAGTCACTAGTTATTACAGAGTCACTAGTTATTACAGAGTCACTAGTTATTACAGAGTCACTAGTTATTACAGAGTCACTAGTTATTACAGAGTCACTAGTTATTACAGAGTCACTAGTTATTACAGAGTCACTAGTTATTACAGAGTCACTAGTTATTACAGAGTCACTAGTTATTACAGAGTCACTAGTTATTACAGAGTCACTAGTTATTACAGAGTCACTAGTTATTACAGAGTCACTAGTTATTACAGAGTCGCTAGTTATTACAGTCACTAGTTATTACAGAGTCACTAGTTACTAGGAATTCCACTGTCATGCAGCCCACGACCAAAGTGATATTGGAAAAAAGAAAGGGTACTGATGGTTGAGAAATGCAATATTAGCAGTCAAATGGCACTGCAGTGCAATAGGATAACTGCAATGGTAGCTGTAATGTACTGGGTGTGGGTGTTATTATATACAACAAACAGCAATAATGAAAGGAAAAGATTATATGTTTATCTCTCCCCCTGCAACAGGAGAAATGCAATATTGGCCAATATTAGAAGTAAAATGCACTGATATTATTAGAATAACCAATATTATTAATATAGTAATAATATAAAACCAATGCACAATTTTGTTAACATTTCAAAACATCATAGCTAACAATATCAAGAAGAATATCCAAACTTATAATTAACTATCGTAATCTCATAAGAATCGTTAGAAAAAAATATCATTGTCATTTCCTTTACTTACACTGCGTTGGACATCAGTTAGAATACCAAAGTACTCAAATGTGTCTAAAATGTCATACTTTGAAATCGGCAAAAATGAAACGATTTCAGTACTCCTACATTAATTACAGAAACCTTCGGCAATTCGACAATGCTATAGACTGGTGAAATGTGCACGTTTTTTTCGTGAAATGCACACGACTTAATCGTTCTATTCCCTGTCGCTCAGCGTTTCAATTTCGGGTCTTAACTTTGATAAAAGTGAGGCTTAGCAAGTTTTAATAACGATTTTCGTCCAAATAAATCTGTCTATTTGTGTATAATCCGATCAGATGGGTAAGTTTTAAGATAATGCCGACAGTTTACAAAGACTTGGTAACATATTTAAATAGGTTTGTATGTGTTTTGTATCGTTATTATACTTTAACGACTCTACAAAACGATGGTTAAATTTGTTGATGAAATTTTGATACAAGGGTTCGTCTCATTGTTGATGAATAATTTTCGGGAGTTGTGTGCACATGTGCATTTATCATAAATCTCCCAACCAATCGCTTCGCTCTTGTTTGGTCGTGGGATTACAGAGTCACTAGTTATTACAGGGTCACTAGTTATTACAGAGTCACTAGTTATTACAGAGTCACTAGTTATTACAGAGTCACTAGTTATTACAGAGTCACTAGTTATTACAGGGTCACTAGTTATTACAGAGTCACTAGTTATTACAGAGTCACTAGTTATTACAGAGTCACTAGTTATTACAGGGTCACAAGTTATTACAGAGTCACTAGTTATTACAGAGTCACTAGTTATTACAGAGTCACTAGTTATTACAGGGTCACTAGTTACTACAGGGTCACTAGTTATTACAGTCACTAGTTACTACAGGGTTGCTAGTTATTACAGTCACTAGTTACTACAGGGTTGCTAGTTTCCATAGCCTGTGGGTAGATTCTGACTTCTCCTATACCTTCAGGTGTTGAAATCTTTTTCAAGTAATTCGAACTATACTTAGCCTTGGGTCTTGCGGCTTTAGACTAAATCAGGTCATGTAGGCACAGTCTGTGAATCCTTTGAGTTTTTGTTTGTACGTAACTTCTTATAATTATATTGTTTTAAAGGGATGCTATACTACTTTATAATATGCATTACTATGTATTATATTATTAAGCGTAAATGTATAGCATTACACTTATAGTTCTTGTTCGTTTAATGTCAATGTATTAGTTATTATATAATCTACAGGTGAAAAGTAATGAAAGCTACAAATGAAATGTTATTATCCAAGTACTGCAGATTATAACACACAGTGTAAGAATATATTGGGCTGCAGGAGTCCTTGTGAGGGTCTTCCTTAGAGGCGTTAGAAGACAGCATAACTAAAGCTGTAGCTTTGATATATTAGATAGTTCGGTGTTAGTTCCAAATTAGAAGCTACATTTTTTTATTTCACTCAAATCTAGAGAGCTGATGTACAAAATTAGAGTGTACTTGATCTAAGGGATAATCTTTACAACATGTGTTGGTGCTATGAGAGGAGTTATTTACCTGCGTGTGACTAGTCTGAGGTATACCTTGAGGAGTTATTTACCTGCGTGTGACTAGTTTGAGGTATACCTTGAGGAGTTATTTACCTGCGTGTGACTGGTCTGAGGTATACTAAGAGGAGTTATTTACCTGTGTGTGACTAGTCTGAGGTATACCTTGAGGAGTTATTTGCCTGCGTGTGACTGGTCTGAGGTATACCTTGAGGAGTTATTTACCTGCGTGTGACTAGTCTGAGGTATACCTTGAGGAGTTATTTACCTTCGTGTGACTAGTCTGAGGTATACCTTGAGGAGTTATTTACCTTCATGCGACTAGTCTGAGGTATACCATGAGGAGTTATTTACCTGCGTGCGACTAGTCTGAGGTATACCTTAGCCTGTGATGCAAGAACAAGAGACTTGTTAGACAAGTCAAGTTAAGTGATTATACTTATAACTGGACAAACATAAGTCTTGTTATGAGATCACTCTCATCATATTTGAAAATATTTTATCAAAAAGTATAGATATTTTTTTATCATTTGAGATTTTGTTTTTAGAGAGATGTTTTTAGGCGATGTGACTGCCAGGCATTTCAAGATTAAATCAACAAAAAATGGTTGAGGTAAAAAACACACAGAAAAGAAAGCCAATCTTAGATATCCCCAAAAATGACGTCAATTTCAGTTCATACTGTTTATAAGTAATAAATACACGGTTTCATCAGCATGCGGTACTCATATGTTTTCTACAGAATTTAGAGAAAAACAATGGGATAAATTTTAACCAATCTATCTTTAAATCATTCGAAACAGCTATAGCGATATACATGTACCTGAGGCTATATTTGAATTTTTATTCCAACAATCATGAGCAAATACAAAATAAAATATATGTTAATAGAAACGTGTAACACTGTAACTTGAACGCAAAAGTGGATGTCAATAACGAGAGGCACAAACTAAAACATGACTATTGACATCATTTATGGGAAGTATGTTCTTTCTGAGCATTGTAACTGTAACTGCGATCGAATTTCATTGATTTTAATCTTGAAATTTTCTTGCAGCCAGATCACCCGAGACAAAAAAATCTTCTTTGTTACAAAAAATATGCTTGGCGATAAAATCTTTAAAACTTGCGTGAGTAACTTGGGTAACCTTTTAAATACTTAAATGGGAACTATTAGGTTGTGGCTGTGGAGCTTGTCTTTTTTCATAAAACATGTTTTTATATTTTCAAATTTAATTTGTAAATCGTAACATAATTTGGTTCAAGTGATTTTGGTCCAACTAGCATCCTTTGAGGGAAGAAGTGGTTTTGAAATAAGGAATCACTGTAAATATTAAAGGAGTAGATTTTGTGTGTAGGGTTGGATGTCGTTCTCGCCGAGTGCTCTGTGTGTGGAAGAAGGTTCGCAGAGGACAGGCTAACTACGCATCAAAAAGCGTGTAAAAAGTCGCACAAGACAAGGAAACAGTTCAACGCTGCTGCTCACAGAATTGCTGGCTCCGGTGCCGAGCAGTTTCAGTACAAGAGGAAACGGGCTGAGACTAAAAAGGTAGGAATATTGTTACAGTCTAACCTCGATCTATAGAGCTGTCTGAAGCCATAATAAGAGGAAAAAAGATTGCTTTCAGCGGGATTCAAACCCGCAAATATCGACTAGATAGATGAATACTCTACTACCTTGTTGCATTTGACCACCTTGTTGTAGTTGGGATTAAATGTGCACATAGTTATTACTTCTGGTGATCTCTCGCGGTGCACCGGACTGCCAGGGTAATAGTTACGCACAACATTAAAACAAATGCATTCTATAAACTTGTGTAAAAATCAAGTTGAAAATTAAATTACCCTAGGACACTTATGTATTCGCGGCATCTAACTTTCGCGTTTTCGCGGTGTCATCCTCTCGCGAAAGTTTCATGTGCGAAACTAAACTATCATAACAAACGAGCGAAAAAGCGAAACTAAATAGCTTTGTTCATTGATACTGTAGAATGGAATTTTATAACGACATTTATTTTAACGCTTTTAACGACCACTATAGATAGCATCATTAAAATATAAACCAACAAAATAATTTGACTGTCAAAATTTATTATGTTATTATTTTGCAATTAATTATGATTATTTTCCCATTAAGAATGATTTATAATGATAGGAATTTGATGTCAATGCACACACATTAGTAGCGTTATGGTTTGTTGGGGACATCAATCAATGCAGTGAGAACCGTGTGTTGAAAGAAAATAAGACACACTGACACTCGCAGTACTACACAAGCAGCATGGCTCTGGAAAGGTTTGGATTCACCACTGACACCTCTTCAATAACTTGTAATTTTTTGAGATTTGTTTTGTTTTAAGTGATGTGACTGATGAGACGTTTTTAAATTAAAATAGGCAAAACTTGACCGCAGTTAAAACGCTCAGAAAAAAGACATCTTTTTCTTTTGAGCGTTTTAACAAAGATCAATTTTGCCGATTTTATTTTAAGTTCATTCGGAGCACGGGCTAGCCGGGTCACGCACTCAAGGATTTTCGCCACGCACATACAAAATAAAAACAACAGGGTAGACACACTTCTCGCGGTCTTCCGCACGAATATTCAAAAATACTAACAGATGTCAATTCTATTGGCCAAACACAACCTACTATAGATGAGCAACCTATTAATGTATCCGAATACCTCATATAAAATAAGCCAACCAAGTTAAATAATAGTTAATACCCACTTTTTCTCTGGAAATATGCCTGCCTGCGGTTTTTGGCCAAGAATAACCAGGGTGTCTAGAATACACCAAAATGTCTCTCACGGGTTCCGGAGGTAGCCCATACTGTAAATTAAGTTCGGGTGTTCATATAAAGACCCGGCCCCTTGATACGCTTGATAATCGTTTGCAAACCTTTATAAAAGTCGTTAACAAAAATATTTTGCCTCTGATGATGATAATAATGATGCCTAAGAACTACTAGAAGTTGATGTTTGTCTCTATGGCTTGGAATGAAGTGATATTCTACAGCGATAAAAACCGCGTCCATGGCCGTTGGGCAAATAACTTTTCGAATAAATGATGTTGAGGTCGAGTTATCTGAAGCAATTTATCATTGCGTTGGAACTGACCAAACAAATCCGTTTGAGTTAACCTTGTGTTTGAGATGAAATGTTACATTTTATCTGAGGGCGAGTTATCCGAGTTGGACTGTACTTACCGTAAAAAATTCCCAAAAAGTTAGGGCCGGCCAGCCGCCCCAGTGAAAACGGGCCTGTTGATAGTCCAAGAAACAAATGGCAGCAAGCGATCAAATTGCATTATCGACCTTGCCCACACCATTCTACCTGCGGTTCACGATTACAAACTAGTCGCAAATTGAAAAAGATTTTTATCGGTGAACTGAACCTGAGGAATCTAATTATGTTTGTTCCACTGCATTTATTTTCACATCACTATATTTTCACACTCATCAGAGCTGCGAAATTAAGTTGCTGCGAAATTTTACTCTGTGAGCTACTCACGAAACTAAATACTAGCGAAATATAAGTGTCTTAGGGTACACGTAAGATACTAACTGAGTCGAGTCATATAATCAATAAACAGAGATGATTGATGGTCAGTTAGTGTAATAAGTTTTGTTGGGTCTGTGAAGCAGGCTCAGCTACACAGTGTAGATAATCATCAGATAGCATCAGTTTCAACAGAGTCTCAACATGCTGTGTGTTGGGAACGCTTTCAAATCACTTATGTCATCGGTAAAGTCTGTTAAAACGAATACACTTTTCTCATTTTAAACACTCAGTTTTACTATAAGCCTGTTTAATTTTAACAAAGATTATGGTGGTTGTTTCCCTTTTCGAACACCCAATGATCCCTTTGACCTAATGATGTAACAGTCTAAGTCATGATAAAGAGCTCATGGTTTCTTTGACCACTAAACATGCTTTCTCACAAAGGAGTCGACTTTTGTTTGTGGCCGCCTTGCTATGGAAGTTTCTAGAAACATGAGGAAAGGAAAGTGCTCAAGACTAGTTGAATAATAAATAGTCGGTAGCACATTTCTGATGGTTATAAATAGGTCAGCTGTCTTTTGCTCTTATCACCTGGTCTCTGTCTTCCACTATTAAACATTGTCAACAAACTTACTCAGGCCTTCACGGCATAAAAGTTTGTTAAAGGGTGTCGTGCCAATTCTTTGGTGGCTACATGGGCCTGTCTACTCAGACCAACAAATTGTGTCTTTTGCGTAGCCCTGGTAGTGCGTCAAAATTTAATGTGTTGCATCAAATTTATATATTTTATCAAATATATAATAATAATTATATTATTATTATTATAATTGTATATAATTTATCAAATATCGGTATTCATCGGTAGAAATAAAACTGATACGCCTACGATTGGCTGAAAACTTTTATTATAATAAATATAATCTCAATTTCATTTTCATTATTTTCAACATCATCTCATTTCATCTGAAATTCGCTTTTAATTGAAAGCTTTTAAACTGTTTACTTGTTTACACTGTTTACTTGTTTACACTGTTTACTTGTTTACATTGTTTACTTGTTTACATTGTTTACTTGTTTACACTGTTTACTTGTTTACATTGTTTACTTGTTTACACTGTTTACTTGTTTACATTGTTTACACTGTTTACTTGTTTACACTGCTTACTTGTTTACACTGTTTACTTGTTTACACTGTTTACTTGTTTACACTGTTTACTTGTTTACATTGTTTACTTGTTTACACTGTTTACTTGTTTACACTGTTTACTTGTTTACACTGTTTACTTGTTTACACTGTTTACTTGTTTACACTGCTTACTTGTTTACACTGTTTACTTGTTTACACTGTTTACTTGTTTACACTGTTTACTTGTTTACATTGTTTACTTGTTTACACTGTTTACTTGTTTACACTGTTTACTTGTTTACACTGTTTACTTGTTTACATTGTTTACACTGTTTACTTGTTTACACTGCTTACTTGTTTACACTGTTTACTTGTTTACACTGTTTACTTGTTTACACTGTTTACTTGTTTACATTGTTTACTTGTTTACACTGTTTACTTGTTTACACTGTTTACTTGTTTACACTGTTTACTTGTTTACACTGTTTACTTGTTTACACTGCTTACTTGTTTACACTGTTTACTTGTTTACACTGTTTACTTGTTTACACTGTTTACTTGTTTACATTGTTTACTTGTTTACACTGTTTACTTGTTTACACTGTTTACTTGTTTACACTGCTTACTTGTTTACACTGTTTACTTGTTTACACTGTTTACTTGTTTACATTGTTTACACTGTTTGCTTGTAATACTTTTCTTTAGACCAAACTATAGTAAAGATAATAGCTGAGTGTTATTATTATTGTTATTATTGCTGACACAAGTTGTTTTTCATTGGTATATAAATATGCTGACGATACATCAAGAACAGTACAGTGCACCCCGAGTTACGACGTCTCTGTTGTACAGTTTTTTTGCCTCACGATGTGGAACACGATGTTTTCCATCCACTAGATACGGCATTTTTTCGTTATACGGCATCAACAAAAATGTCCCTCGAAATTCAAATTTGACGGTCGGTAAGCTGAATACGCAGAAATAATGAAGATGTCGATATGCTATTTGCTGGAGTTTCTCCCACAATGCCTAAAAGAGATACGATGCTCGCTCTCTTTCTCTCCCTCTCTCTTTCCCTCTCTCTCCCTTTTAGTTCAGCATTCTTCGCGTTTCGTAAATGCTTGATATTGAGTGAAATGAAAATTTGTGAAAAGTAAGCAGAAATTTATTGTGCATTGTATTGTTTAATATAATATTTATTAGAAACTTTAATTCATTAACTACATATATAAATACATATATAACTTTAATTCATTAACTACATATATAAATACATATAAACTTTAATTTATTAGTCAGGTAACATTAAAGGAAGAAGTAAGAATTATAACTATAATCGTAAACAGATCATAACCACTAAATACACTAAAGGGGTGTTTGCATTAGATAATTACTATGAGGTTCTATACCACTCTACACGACATTTCCCATGGAACGAAAATGTCGTTTAGAGGGTATAGAAAGTTTTTATGTTCTATACCCTCTATACAATGCCAACACTGAAATGAACTATAGCTGTATGACGAGGGTCCACTGTATTGGAACACTACTTGTTATGCCCTTCTCAAACCCTAGGCCAATACTGATTTGTCCATCCATTGCCTGGAATATGTTTTATTTCCATGGACATGTGCTCTTATTGCTACTTATAACAAAATTATCTTGAGCGTTAACTGACATGCGTAGTCTATGTGTTTGCCACTTCATCTCATAAATCAGTTGGTAGTTTACTCTTTAAGGCCTCCTCTCAATTTTTTATGGCCATAAATGCCTTTTCATGTTCCCTCGGTTTCTTGTTAGCACAGCAGTTTTCTTGATGCCAAACCATATAGGGGATGCCACACCATCTTAGGGGATGCTGCACCATCTTAGGGGATACCAAACCATCTTAGGGGGATGCTGACACCATCTTAAGGGATGCCGCACCATCTTCAGAGAGGCTGCACCGTCTTAGGGGATACCAAACCATCTTACGGGATGCTGACACCATCTTAGGAGAGGCTGTTCCATCTTAGGGGGTATCAAACCATCTTAGGAAAGGCTGCACCATCTTAGGGAATACTAAACCATCTTGGGGGGATGCCGACACCGTCTTAGGGGAGGCTGCACCATCTTAGGGGATGCTGCACAGTCTTAGGGGATGCTGCACCATCTTAGGAGAGGCGGCACTATCTTAGGGGAGACTGCACCATCTTAAGGGAGGCTGTACCATCTCATGGGATGCCACACTATCTTAGGGGAAGCTGCACCATCTTAGGGGATGATGCATCATCTTAGGGGATGCTGCACCATCTTAGGGGATGCTGCACCATCTTAGAGGAGGCTGCATCATTTTAGGGAAGGCTGAACCATCTTAGGAAATCCCGCACCATCTTAGGGGATGTCACACCATCTTAGGGGGTGCTGCACCATCTTAGGGGATGTCACACCATCTTAGGGGATGCCGCACCATCTTAGGGGAGGCTGCACCACCTTAGAGAGGCTGCACCATCTTAGGAGATGCTGCACCATCGCAGAGAGTTGATAGGTTGTAGAAAAATTTTACTTTTTTCACTGAACGAAGATGATTACAGCTCTAAAGAGATATAGAAGGCCATTTGGTAATTTTACAATTGAAAACAAGATAACCTCTGCTTTACATCATAACATAAGTTTTGGATAGTAAGTACATAAATCCTCTGATATATTCACTTCAACTCTTTTACAAGTACGTAGGCTGTCTCTTAGTGATTGCATAGAACTGTCTTTGCAGCATCACATCGTAGGACCGCCCATCATGTCGCCGCTGTAGCCTCTGTATTACACGGAAAATTATAGATCCTATTGGAAAACCGTTGTTTGTTATTGTGATTAGATTTGTATCATTTTTTTGTGATTTTACTGGAAGCTACAAATTAGCTGAGTCATAAACTTTGGTAAGCATTATTAAAATATTGGCATGGGTTTTGTAATGTTGGTAGTAGATTATGACAACCACCCCGCAACATACAAAAAATGTGCTCGGTGAATACTGAAAGTTTTTATTGGATTAGTTCATGGTTACCCTTTCATCCACCTCAGTTCATTGAAGGTGGTATGCAGATGGCAACTCTCAGTCTAAGAATATGTGTTCATCTCTACTGTTACCCATCAAATACCCCCATTCAGCTATAGATACTATTATAGGCATTCTAAAAGCACCGACAGCAAATTAGCCTACATTTCAGTTACGCATATCGTAATGTTCAATGAGGTTAAAGAATGGGAAACTTTTTAAATGGATCAATTGTCTTTATTGGCGTTGAAGACTCCAAGCTAACTGCTTTCTATCTGCAGATCCCTAAAAAAGACTGGAGAGCTCAGAGGGAAGAGTTCATTAGTGCCATCAGATATGCTAAGAAGGCAGCGGCTATTGAGGCTCAAGGAGGCAATGTCGCTGAACTGCTACCACCTCCTCCTAAGGCAGAAAATCCAGACTACGTGCAGTGCCCCCATTGTAGTAGAAGGTTCAATGAGACGGCAGCGGAGAGACATATTCCTAAATGCAAAGATATTAAGGCTAAACCTACGGCGCTGAAGAGGGGCAGTCGCAGATAGACAACCCAGTTACACGCAGCCTCTGTTCAAACGTTGTAGTTTATCACACTAGCCTTAGCTCAACAGTTGTAGCCAAGCATGGGTAGTCTGAGCTCAGCATATGCAGTCCAACATTAATAGAGCAGCTAAAGAGTAGCATTCATAGAATATTACATTACTTTGCATTCTTAAACCTCTTATTATTATTATTAACTATAGGAAGGCTAGTCATCCATCCGTCCCAACAATCATACACCATTTCCCTCAGGCTTTTATTTTATACGTACATGTAAATGTATTTATTGCTCGTTCGAGTCTAATCATAAAACCATTTGATGACGGTCTCTTGTTTTTATTGTTATATTTATTGTTTAAATATATTTCCATTGCTCGTAGTGCTGTTCTCCATGCGCTTTGAAATGCAGCATAAAACTTCACCAAAATAATTGTTAGTGCCTCCAATTTTTTAAGTTTTTCGTCTCTGAACATAATTTTCCTTGATGCATCACATCCTTGATCACAATCTTAGCGTGAAACATAATGGCATCCGCTATAGGAATACTCCAATATGGCGGAAAGCAAAGGAAATTTTGCATTTGACAATAAATCGTTCAATCATATTCATCGAAGTGTTGCCATTTAAAGAAATGCATTTTGTGTTTTCTTTTTTTGTGATTCTATTTCGATGACAGAAGAGTAATCGAAATATAGTAATTCTTATGTTAGCTAACATCGAGTTGTTCGTAACCCAAAATTCAGAGTGACTAATCAAAATTGAGCATGTTCAAAACAGATCTGACCAGTCAGAAGCCTCGTCTCATTGTCACACAACGATGCAGCACGTATGATAGCAGCTCGTATGGTGGCAGCTCGTATGGTAGCAGCATGTATGGTGGCAGCTCGTATGATAGCAGCACGTATGGTAGCAGCACGTATGGTGGCAGCTCGTATGGTAGCAGCACGTATGCTGGCAGCATGGTTAATCTAATACATACATTTGTATAGGGCTGACGAGAGCCACAAGGTGAATAATAGAAGCCTGCGTAACGCATTGTTAGGTAGAGTGTATTAGCAGACGCAGTTTTGTATGGCAACCTCACAATAATAGCTTACGCAAGCCTAACAGCTGTGTGATATGAAAGAGAAAACTGGCAACTGTCTCCCTCAAAGTTATGTATGTCATGCATTCTCTTCAGAAGATATGGCATTTGGTTAAATAGTTATGGCTTGTTCAGAAGTAAAAGGTAATAGGCTACATATATATCTTATTGAAGCCGTGGAGTTATCTTCACTACTACTATCACTCTTAATACATTTGCTTATCAAACAAATAAAGCAAACGTAAACGACTAACTTCTCCCACCATCGTTTGTAGGTAATTAATTGGAAGCTTCTCATTGGCCTTCGTTGGCCTCCATTTTGTTGTTAGGATAATAAAATGACCATCACTGTGTCTTACCAATTTTGTTTGTCTTATTTTAGTTTCCAGTTATTCCGATCAGGCTTCGCTGCACCCTAACATAGTCCTAGATTGTGAGCTCTCAAGTAGGTACACAAAGGTTGTTTTTACTATATAGACCTGACTTCAAAATAGCTCGAAGAACATTAAAAAGACAAGACATATGCATATACCATCACTACTTCAGTAGAGCAGCTGCAAGACTCAGGCCTTCAGGGACTTTTACACCGCTCAGTGTTCTGATCTGTCAGTCTGCAATAAGCCCCTCTCCGCAGTAGCGGTTACCTTTGTAGTGACTGGAGCCAATAAATCTATTTCTGTCCTTAGTAAATAACGTGCCCACGCTGATAAAAGGGAGTTTGACAAATATACTTGTGTTTGAGTCATATTTCCTCAAACGTAGCCAAAGGGTAAGCTTACAGAAATACTTTAGATTATTGCTTGAAGTTTAGAGAGTTTTAGTAGATTTGCTGAACGAATTCAGTCATTTGAAAATATCCAAAGTTTTTAATTGGTCAACTGTTAATGGCCACCAATGTGGAGGCAAAAATTTTCTTTTTTTGACACATGCATGTATGTATGATCTGTGTCGTTATTACTACAATGTTCAATTATTATTCATCATCTCTGCAAAGAGACAAAAGGTTACTTTTTCCTGCAGACATTGTTTTTTTTCAACAAGGTTACAAAACCAGCCAATTGCCTGAAAGCTTTCACGGCTATAAACTAATATAAAGGTAAATGAATCCTTCACAAGCAGGATCTACTTGAAGAAGGCCTAGCCTGTGTTCCATTACTCTAACAATAAAATTTTCGAATGACATTGAATTGCACAAGATGATGACATCACAAACATTGATGAACTAATTTTTATGGTTGAATAGGTATGTGGTAAAAATAATATACAACTGCCTAACACTTGTGATGCACAAGCATACGCTTTTAAATATGAGTTTTTACCTCTTCAACTATAAATAGTTTTTGTTTATTGGATACATGGAAAATGCTTGCTCATGTCTTTGTCTACAAGTATGACTTGCGCAAATTATCATGATCACCCGTTTAGGCATACCTAATACACAGCTTTGTGTTCGTCAATCATCAATATTGATTTAATTAGATGAAATCCTCCCCACCATCTCTGACTAGCATAATAATATTTTTATATCTTCATTTAAGTTTTCAAGTTCTTTACCATTTGTTATTAATGGAAAGAAAAAAATTTTTCAAAGCCCATATTTTTGGTTTGCTTTGAGTCCAACTTGGTAAAACACTCACAACTAGTTTAAATCTGTAAAGGAAGCTTCTTTTAGAACCTGCCATAGCTAGAGTTAATGCGAAGTCATTGCAGCTGAAACTTTGTCTGTGAGAAGGGAGGAGCAGGTTGCAGGCTGAGCGACTACTTGGGAAAATTACACGCAGTAAGTTATGGTAGCTCTTTCCATGTCGTCAACAAAGTAGTGTATTTATTAACAAAGTAGTATTTATGTTTTTAGACCAGTAAACTTAGTGATAATAATATGGATAAGTAGAAACTAGCTAACATGCACCAACAAAATGGCTTTACATTTTAAAGGCGAAGTAGAGCTACTTGCTTTTAACTGTTTCTGGTAGGCAAATATTAGCTGGTACATAGTCAAGACATTCTAGAAGGATTTAAGATAGTCATGTATCTAAATATTTTACGTATCTAGAACCGTAAAAAATGATAAACCTTCAACTAGACTAGTTGATAATGTAATATGAAACAATGTTTCTTGCATGAGCTAAACTGCATGTCTGAGTAAGTATTAGACTATAAGTAGAGTAAGTACCAGAGTGTAAGTAATACTAGGAGGCATTGATAATGCCATGAAATAAAATATGCAATGAGGCATAGATGACACTAAGACTGCAGAGCATAAAAGGCTGACAGAGGGCTATGATGTGAAGAGTGACTTATTGGGCCAGTTTATATCATCTTCTGTGCATTGACATCAGTATCATGTCTTCTGTGAGTGAGTCGACATCAGTATCATGTCTTCTGTGAGTGAGTCGACATCAGTATCATGTCTTCTGTGAGTGAGTTGACATCAGTATCATGTCTTCTGTGATTGAGTCGACATCAGTATCATGTCTTCTGTGAGTGAGTCGACATCAGTATCATGTCTTCTGTGAATGGGTTGACATCAGTATCATGTCTTCTGTGAATGGGTCGACATTAGTATCATGTCTTCTGTGATTGAGTCGACATCAGTATCATGTCTTCTGTGAGTGAGTCGACATCAGTATCATGTCTTCTGTGAATGGGTTGACATCAGTATCATGTCTTCTGTGAGTGAGTCGACATTAGTATCATGTCTTCTGTGATTGAGTCGACATCAGTATCACGTCTTCTGTGATTGAGTCGACATCAGTATCATGTCTTCTGTGAATGGGTTGACATTAGCCAACAAATTGTTGGGTACCAAAGTATGGAGAATGATGCAAGTATCTTCCCGTCATTTCAACTGTATCTGAAGAGACAAAGTTAAACCGTCATTGAATGTGCTGTTGTCGGTTCATTAGTCACAATGAGTCAGCTCTGGCAACATATATCTGAGATCTGATACTGCAGCAGTAGGTAATACCAGCTTAGAAAGGAACTAGCAAATTTGTAAAAATAGTCTTCCATATACTGGAAGCACCATTCAGGAAAGAAATTTGTGTTTTACAGATCTAGCAATTTAGCTTGTAATCGTAAATATTGTTTTGGAGAATTAGAAGTTTATGGCATCTGCAAATTTTTCCATTTTTAGATGGTGCTTTTAGATGAGTCAATCAAGTGTAATTGTTTCTCGACGAGTCCAATGCATCTGTTTCAAGCCATTTATTTCATTTTATTGGCTGTCACCTGTTTGTTTTTTGTTTTGTGATTTTTGGAAGGCATGATTTGGAAAACATTTCTGATTAAAATAAAATTATCTATTATCAATAAAACAATATGTATATAATACCTGTTTCGATAATTACTGTGGCAGCACCTCAAACTGTTATTACCTACATGAACACACAGCAATGACAGGTTTCTGTCCCAGGTTTCTGTCCCAGGTTTCTGTCCCAGGTTTCTGTCCCAAGTTTCTGTCCCAGGTTCTGTCCCCGGTTTCTGTCCCAGGTTTCTGTTCCAGGTTTCTGTTCCAGGTTTCTGTACCAGGTTTCTGTTCCAGGTTTCTGTCCCAGGTTTCTATCCCAGGTTTCTGTCACAGGTTTCTGTCACAGGTTTCTGTCACAGGTTTCTGTCCCAGGTTTCTGTCCCAAACACAAATTTTTTTATCATATTAAAACCCTAAAGCTGTTCCTTTTTATACCGGAACGACATTGTAAGCTCCTTATATGAAGCCCTCCTTATATGAAGCCTAAGTGTGAAAACTTTATTGGTGAGTGATAAAGTAGGGAGGGGTATCCCAACTCTCATGGCAAAACATAAAAAGCGCTCATTAATTTATGCTGTCAATTATAGATGATTAGACTATAAAACTTGCACCAAGCAGTACGAGCTGTCAGGTAGCTTAGCCTTAAGTCTTAGCCTTAAGTCTTAGCCTTTATTAAGGTATTACGTCATAACTCTCATAACTCGCTATAGCCTTGGATTAGTGTGTAAATCTTGCAGCGCTTCCGTTAGAAATATCAAGGGGCTAAAGCTTAAAAAGAAAGAATTATATTTCTTTCTTCTTTTTAATTTAAAGATATAGAAAAATGGAGCAAATTCTGAAAAGCTTGGCATTCTTTACTCTCTTGGAGACTACTTGGTAACAGCTTAGACTGCAACAAATCTTCCCCAGTTAGTTCTGTTCTATGGTGAAGCGATGGATCTTGTTGGATAGATTGATGAGAAACATATATTAGAATTTGATTTCTACGATAGGCTAATGTACTCATTTGTTTTGACATAGTTTATATAATGAATACGAGTTTATATATTTATTGCAATTGATTTTAATTTTACATAACAAATAATTAAATGTTTTGGCTGGTTTTACCTGTAACAAAATGATGTTTCCAACTGATTCTAACATGGTGGCAAATATGTTAAATCAAGCCAGTTGATGATACAAGCCATATCATATTTAAAGCACATCAATTATATCGGTACATTTACACTTCAGAGTCGTGGCTTTCAAATGAGCCTATATTCAATACACAAAGAATAATAGAACTATGAAAAACAGGGTGTCAAAAGTATGTCCTGCAATAAAAAACACTTGGTCGTGGTTTCCACAATGTGATGTCATAATTAGCATTTAGCCTTAGGTCGTCGATCCCTTTCGTAGCAATTGAGGCTGTGCTTTTCTGTGACAATCGGTGCTCTTAAACCTAGAGAGTGCCAGTAATAAACTAGGATTCTAGATAATCAACAATGCCCGGGGATCGTGCTAACGCCAGACTAATACAAACACATGTTCTGGATTAATAGATTTCGGGTGATTGTTAGAGTTTGCTTTTTCATCCTTAGTTGTAGTAGTATTATTATCTGAAGAATTCGTATCTTTTTCCACGTCGCTCTCTAAATATGATTATGCTTCAATAAATATACTGTTGCTGATAAAGGTAATGAAATCACATCGATTAAATTGCGACCTGCAGTGGTGTGACCCTAGGACTATATGTAAATTGCACTCTCGCGAGATCACACAATGCTTGAAATTAATTAGCCTCAGTCGTACCCCTCAACATCACAATAAAAAAGAGGGCTAGTGCATGATATCATCAGGAAAATATAGTATGGTGCTTTGAATCTGAGCTATTTATCATAGAAATCATCTGTGCATGAAGAGCTAATGACACTGATTTCTTTGTCATCTTCATTGATTCTCTGGAGTTGTTCTACCTTCGCCTGCCACTAGCATCATTATCGTAGTTGATAAATATAAGCGGCAAGCGATAAAAATAAGCGGTAAGAGCACACAACACTGAATATGAAAATTGTGACGTCGTAATTTGCGAGCCTATACCATTGAACATTTTTGTGGTAGAGCTCTGGGAACATCCTATAAACACCAGCCAGTGTGTGTCTCACCATGTCAAACAATGGCTCATTTGAAAGCCAAGATATTGGAGAACCTGAATAAGCTGAAACAGTACTGATATAATTGATGCGCTTTAGCAATTTAGCTATCGTCTCTAAACCAACCAGGATGAAAATGTTAACTACAAGCATTATTCGAAGCGTAATACTCTAGAAAAACAAATATGTTAGGAAAATTCTAGATAGCTTGTATTCAACTTAAAATGTTTTGTTAAAATATTGTTTACCTGATCTTAACTGTGCTCCAGGGTCTTAACTGTGCTCCAGGGTTTTAACTGTGCTCCAGGGTTTCAACTGTGCTTCAGGGTCTTAACTGTGCTCCAGGGTCTTAACTGTGCTCTAAGGTCTTAACTGTGCTCCAGGGTCTTAACTGTGCTCCAGGGTCTTAACTGTGCTCCAGGGTCTTAACTGTGCTCCAGGGTTTTAACTGTGCTCCAGGGTTTTAACTGTGCTTCAGGGTCTTAACTGTGCTCTAGGGTCTTAACTGTGCTCCAGGGTCTTAACTGTTCTCTAAGGTCTTAACTGTGCTCCAGGTTCTTAACTGTGCTCCAGGGTCTTAACTGTGCTCCAGGGTCTCAACTGTGCTCCAGGGTCTTAACTGTGCTCTAGGGTCTTAACTGTGCTCCAGGGTCTTAACTGTGCTCTAGGGTCTTAACTGTGCTCCAGGGTCTTATCCTATAAAAAAACAGTGATTAAGTTTATCAGCAGGTTAAGTTGGCTCCTGAGACTAGGAATTCAGGGATTGGGTCAAGATATACTTTCTCGAGGCCTGAACTGCTGTGCGTGGGATTATTTAATTAAAAATCTGTATTCATGAATGTAATAATTTACATTAGTTAACCCTGTAGTCTGTTGGCTGGGTAGCTGTTCTCTAGGAGACACCAGAATGTGCAAGGTGATTTCTTTAAACATACATATAAGTATAATCAATAATTGATGGTTTTGCTTCTGCCATTAAACATCTTTGATTCTGATTGATAACTAGTATTATTGATTAGTATTGATTGATTATTAATTGATTATTGACCATCTAAACTCCTATTTGTGGAGTTTTAAGACAGCTATATGTCAATGAATAAAAATGATAATATTAGCAATATTATTATGAGCTTGTATCATTATTATCATTATTCTCTAGCCTGTATACAGGTCATGTGATACAGGCTAGATAACTAGATATAGTATTGAGGGACAAGGAAATAGATCACACATAACTTATTGATATGCTGTAGCAGGAGATGAGAGAGTGAAAGACAAAGAACAGAAAAAGGTTGAGAAGTATCAGGGTTTGGCAAGAGAGTTGAAGAAGGTCTGCAAGACATCTGTAATAATTGTCTCATTGTGGTTGGAGCGTTAGGTGCCCCACCCCTATTGTGGTTGAAGACTAGACTAGAAGATGCAGACTACAATCTTTATGGGGAGCTGATCAAACTGAATGTTGACAAGAAGGAAATCCCAAAAGTAGGCCTACAATTTTTAGCACTGCTGGGATCGGCTAGAATACTAAGAAAGGTTTTATTTTGATTTCTCGGGTTAGTTGTTTTGACCCGAGTTTCAAATATACAAACACTAGCTTAATATCATGCTGTGCTAACTCCTAATCATAATTATGATAATAATAATGAAAAATATATTACAAAGATTTGGCATTTGAACTGGAAAGACTAGGGTGTAAGACCAAAAGTGCTACCAGTACTTGTAGGAGCCTCGTGAGCCATAAACTGCAGGCTGACCTCATACCTCACTGAGATATGGGCTGACATATCTCATATCCTTTGAAACCCATTGAGCCAACCAATCACCAACTTAGGGACAGCACAACTTGTCAGAAAAGAGCTCTAGTATTATTCGATTATGTGACAACCCTTTGGTTCCTGGGTAGGACCTGGGCTCACTATGTAACTAGTCAAACAAATGTGTAAACTAAATCATCAAATAATAATAACAGTTAATGAATACTTGAGAAGGGAGAATGACAAAAGGAAAGTAAAGAGTATAAAAGATGTGTATGAAGACAATAAGGTGACACTCATTTGTTACATGGCACACCATGGTGATGGTCATTATATAATAGTGTCTTGGAAGATGGAGGCAAAAGAATGAAAATCCTTAAGGCAAAGCAGTAACGTAGGCGCCTGCTGTCTATGGTATCAATGCTGTTTTTTATATAAATAGTTTACTTGGATGGTAAGAGAATAATTGGGACATGCTGTCGGGATGTCTGGCTGTCGGGATGTCTGGCTGTCGGGATGTCTGGCTGTCGGGATGTCTGGCTGTCGGGATGTCTGGCTGTCGGGAGTGCTGTCGGGAGAGAGGTCTGATGATGTCTGGCAGAGGTTGAAGTTTAAACTAAAGACAAGCGCAGTGAGTAAAGTAAAAAGGTGCAGGATGAAAAGAATGCGGAGTAATTTCTACGAACATTTGAAAGAAGGGAGACACGAGTGGATGAAATGCAATATAGGTGCAACGAAAGTGACAGCGATTATCAATATTTAAAAAGAGATGGTTGAGACGAGAGCATGAAAACAGAATAGAGGCCTTGACATTGAATCAGGTCTAGATAGACCGCGTTTTACATTGTCTGAAAGAGTGTTGCATTTAACATCAGCATGCCAGACACTTGCAAAATATGAGTATGTGACAAGACGCAATGTGCAAAAAATTCTGATGCCTGTGTCAAAGTGAATAATCTTCTGTGTCATGACCATTGCTGGTATAAGTTGAAATGGGTAAAAGACACTGGGCTGAAAAGAGGCAAAGTTGTGTTGGTACTTTGAATACCAGATAAAAAGGAAACAACCTCCAGACTTGACTACCGAGGACAAGAACTAGAAGCTGATTCAGATAATAGACATGGAATAATAGACATGGAATGCCCTAGTGAGAAAACATACAGAAGATGAAAAGATCAAAGCAAAACAGCAGAAATACTAGCTACTGGCTTACAAAACTCAGGAACGAAGGCTAGGCTTCAAGGTAAAAATCATCCTAGTGGTCGTAAGATGCGAGGCCGTAGCAGCATTCAAGCTGAAGGAACAGATGAAGAAAATACTGAGTGCTGATGAGCAGCAAGTAGGTACGACATGGAGAGAAATGCTGAAAACTGAATGAGTAGAGAGTGAGGAGGTGCTGTCAATCATCATCCTAGCCCACAAAGGAGATATGTAGATGGTAGCAAGGTTTGGTGGCACACTAGGGATATAGTCTTAATGAGCTACATATACATGTATGTCACAATATTATTGATAATAAGGATAGTAATGAGAATTATAATAATACCAATAGAAGAAGGAATAAAATGGCATAAACATTGAGAGTAAAGAAAACCACTGAACATACAAGGCCCTGCTCTGAGATGTATGGCTTGAAGAAAGAATATATTAGAAAGAAAAAATAAGGACTCGTTAAAGCAGCACAGAACTAGGTACTACTAACATAATTACTAACATGATGAGGAAAGGCCCATATAGAAAGAAAAAGAGGAACATTGCTATGCGTGATGTGCAACCACAGAGACAGCAATTTTTCATATACTCAGCGATTGCCAAAATTGGCACAATAGTGAGTATAAAAAGCGGCATGACAAACCTACCCCATTAGTCTATTGGAACTCATGCAAGATGCACGAATTAGAACATGCTAACAGGTAGTATGTGCATACAGCAAAGAAGGTTTTGGAATTGTCATTTCAAACGAACCATTGGATTCATGCCTGCAGATCAGGCGTAGTGTTGTAAGACATGGGAATAACCAGACATGTATCATAAGCGGTGAAATAACTGGTGACAATAAAACCAAAGAAACAAAGAAAGAGAGTATGGAGATAAACCAAGAGCTCACAAGAGAAGTAAGAAAGCTGTGAAGAACAACCGCAGTGGTGATACCTTTGGCGGTAGGAGCACTGGGAGCTGTACTCAAACTGGAACAATACTTAAGCATATTGGACATCAAGAAGGAGGAAGAGTAAGTTCAGTTCTCTGTCCTACTAGGATCAGCAACAATACTGAAAAAGGTGTAGAACACCTCAGGGGAGGAGTTCTAACTGGACACCAATGAAAACCACGGAAGAGCTGAGAATCAACTCATTCTCATGATAATAATAAAAAGAATAATAGCAACGGTAATAATAGTTATAACTAAAACACTAAATGGATCAGAAAAACAAGAGTTGTGAAAAATCTTTACTTGATAATAACAACTAGCAAACTTGTAATGGAATAAATTTATGTGAGATGTTGCGCAAGGTAGTGCAGCCAGCTCCTCTTCTAAAGCCCTTGTGGAGCGGCCCATAATTACCTTCTTTTAAGGTGCTTTACTTGAAAGAGAATCATTAGTTGGTGGCAAAAAGAGTGAGAAGGTCTGTACTTGGAAGGAGAACTGTTGATTTGTGGTGAGAAAAAGTGCGAAGTTCTTAAAACGAGTGCTAAGTCGTTAGTCTTTCGTAAGCAAAGAAGACAAGTCAATCAGTTAATACAAACATTAACAAACTTACTAAAATAATGTGTATACATGTATAATTTATGATTATGTAGATTGAATATGGTTTCATGTGTTTAAAATAACACTTGATTATAAAAAAGCGCGTTGTTGCGTAAAATCAGTTGGGACAAACCGTTGTCTTTATATTCAACCCAATGAAAGGCAGGCTTAGTATACACGCTCAGAGTCAAGTCACAATAAAGCACCCCATGAAGCTCATATGTTCTGCGCAATCAATCTGTACCATAAATCACTGGTTGGCTATAAAATAGACCAATATTTTTTGCATCTCTTCCTTTCTAGAAGAAAAAAAGTGATTAATTTAATTATAATTTATCCGGCCAGACATGTTATTACCAGAGGAATATTGCAAAAGTCACTGACCTTTGAATTACTTACCAGATGATTTCTAACTACAGTTTGGCTGCAAATGTAGGTAATTTATTTTAACAGTCTTATTGCTAGCATAGTACGTAATCTTTTGTTTCCAAAAATCTTTTGTGAATTTAAAAAAAATAGACATATAATGAGTAATGTAACTACTACTAATAGACATATAATGAGTAATGTAACTACTACTAATAGACATATAATGAGTAATGTAACTACTACTAATAGACATATAATGAGTAATGTAACTACTACTAATAGACATATAATGAGTAATGTAACTACTACTGAACCGAAAAAAGTAGATAACAATACAACTTATCTCTGCTTATAAATTAATAATGTGACATTTTATTTACAAGTGGAGCTTTCATACCCTTATATGAATATAGTTTTCCTTAACCACTATAAGATTGAATACATTTAAAAAACCCTTTAAAAACCTATGTTTCTAAAGCAGTAATTATGTAATAAATAGTAGCCTGTGTTAGTACAGTGTAGGCCTGTGTTGGTACAGTGTAGGCCTGTGTTGGTACAGTGTAGGCCTGTGTTAGTACAGTGTAGGCCTGTGTTGGTACAGTGTAGGCCTTGCATTTCAAGGAAATAGGACTTGAAGGCTGCTTCTAACTTGTTGCTACGAGTCAGAAGTGTTTGTGATTTTTAGGGGTTGATGCCTACTAGCACTGCTGTCTGTTGATGTCTACTAGCACTGCTGCCTGTTCTATATTACTTTTTATAGTCTCTAGGAGTCTAGAATTTCATGAAATAGTTTGCAAACGATCAACCTATATGCATCTCTATTAAAAGTTCATTTAAAAGTTTGGAAACGCCAAATACTTGTAAAATATACAAATAATATAATTATATATATTAATATATATAATATATCAAATAATCTGGTCATTATAACTCTTATTAATTATTTTCTTGCAAGCTAAAGTTTTAAGAAAGCTTAAAATCATCTTTCTGCCAAGAAGGTCAAAAGGTCACACGTTAAACACAGAGGTAGCATGTTTTAGACTTTTCTGCTTTTGCTAACAGAAAAAACCTTTGAAAAAGCAAAACCCGAAAAGTAAAGCAACATTTTCTAGCTTAGGCCTACCTCAGTTTTTTGGCTGCGCAACTTTTTCTCTCAATCCATATATCTTTCTAGCATATTGAAACATAATTACTAGCTTATAACCTTTTGCTAAATCTTTCCCATTACCTGGGCTAGTATGTTGGGTGCCAGTTTACACCTGACACCATTTATCTCTGTATTTGGTTATTATGATCAGCCCCTGTTTTTCCTTCCAAATTCATCTCATGTTCACCATCTTTATTATATACCTCATGTTCACCATCTTTATTATATACCTCATGTTCACCATCTTTATTATATACCTCATGTTCACCATCTCTATCATATACCTCATGTTCACCATCTTTATCATATACCTCATGTTCACCATCTCTATCATATACCTCATGTTCACCATCTTTATCATATACCTCATGTTCACCATCTTTATCATATACCTCATGTTCACCATCTTTATCATATACCTCATGTTCACCATCTCTATCATATACCTCATGTTCACCATCTTTATCATATACCTCATGTTCACCATTTTTATTATATACCTCATGTTCACCATCTTTATCATATACCTCATGTTCACCATCTCTATCTTGTACTTTTATTGAAGTTTGTAAAGTATATGGATACAAGGGTAAAAACTTCAAATATTGTTTGAGATACTAACCTGAGCATTCTGCTTTTTTAATTTCTGAATATGGAAGTTAGTGACAATTATCTTAATTCAAGAGTTCCTGGCACAGTCTAAGCAATGAAGGCAACTGCAATATTGTTTTAACTTTTTTTGGTGTGTTATTCTCTATTCAATATTATTCAATATTTTTATAATGATGATACATGAATAGGCCTACTGTTTAAACCGTGCAAAATCGCGCATTCGTTTTTATGACTACGTATTCATAAAGTGCATCGCCTAGAGTACTTGAAGTAGCTCTAGTCTGATACACTATCTTGATCATTCATGACTCTGTAGAACCGGACTCTAACATAACCTGTAAGAAAAATTTTAAAGGTTAAATCAATTTTAACCTGAGTGTTATGAACACTCCTCAGCAATCAAATGCATCTCCTAATTGATGACTCTCTTAATCAACAAGCGATGCTTATGCATTCATATTTATTTCTATTTACATGTATTTCTATTTACTTTGTACTAGCATTCTTCAGTTTAGGTTCTATGGTAGTGTCAGACTTGAAAATTCTGTAGTTGTGTACCGGAGATACGGGTCTCCTGACAATAAAACAATCTCATAAGTTTCATGTACAAGATAGACTCTTAATTCGCTATGAGTAAAAAGGCCCCTATTGTCTATGGAGACTTACATATTTATTGACTACTAAAAACTTTAGATATCTAATGGCTTGACACGCTGGTGCTTTATAATATGAGTTTGACGTTACTGGTGAACTACTCGAGACTTACAACTCGTGACAACTCGTGACAACTCGTGACAACTCGTGACAACTCGTGACAACTCGTGACAACTCGTGACAACTCGTGACAACTCGTGACAACTCGTGACAACTCGTGACAACTCGTGACAACTCGTGACAACTCGTGACAACTCGTGACAACTCGTGACAACTCGTGACAACTCGTGACAACTCGTGACAACTCGTGACAACTCGTGACAACTCGTGACAACTCGTGACAACTCGTGACAACTCGTGACAACTCGTGACAACTCGTGACAACTCGTGACAACTCGTGACAACTCGTGACAACTCGTGACAACTCGTGACAACTCGTGACAACTCGTGACAACTCGTGACAACTCGTGACAACTCGTGACAACTCGTGACAACTCGTGACAACTCGTGACAACTCGTGACAACTCGTGACAACTCGTGACAACTCGTGACAACTCGTGACAACTCGTGACAACTCGTGACAACTCGTGACAACTCGTGACAACTCGTGACAACTCGTGACAACTCGTGACAACTCGTGACAACTCGTGACAACTCGTGACAACTCGTGACAACTCGTGACAACTCGTGACAACTCGTGACAACTCGTGACAACTCGTGACAACTCGTGACAACTCGTGACAACTCGTGACAACTCGTGACAACTCGTGACAACTCGTGACAACTCGTGACAACTCGTGACAACTCGTGACAACTCGTGACAACTCGTGACAACTCGTGACAACTCGTGACAACTCGTGACAACTCGTGACAACTCGTGACAACTCGTGACAACTCGTGACAACTCGTGACAACTCGTGACAACTCGTGACAACTCGTGACAACTCGTGACAACTCGTGACAACTCGTGACAACTCGTGACAACTCGTGACAACTCGTGACAACTCGTGACAACTCGTGACAACTCGTGACAACTCGTGACAACTCGTGACAACTCGTGACAACTCGTGACAACTCGTGACAACTCGTGACAACTCGTGACAACTCGTGACAACTCGTGACAACTCGTGACAACTCGTGACAACTCGTGACAACTCGTGACAACTCGTGACAACTCGTGACAACTCGTGACAACTCGTGACAACTCGTGACAACTCGTGACAACTCGTGACAACTCGTGACAACTCGTGACAACTCGTGACAACTCGTGACAACTCGTGACAACTCGTGACAACTCGTGACAACTCGTGACAACTCGTGACAACTCGTGACAACTCGTGACATTGTAGAATATTTGACAACAACTATTTTTTGAAGTTTCTACTTGAATATAATAAACACAAACTCAGAGAAATACATCTAAATACTGGAGAGATGTCTAAAAACAGAACAGGAACTCTCTCTAGCTTCTGTTTGATCTCAAATTCATAAAAGTATGATAAATCATTTGATGGTTTTTATATAGTCACCTCACCATCTTGGTTGTATTATCATTAACAGAGTTATAAAGGAAATAGTAATATAAATGTGTACCATGTCTAGCCTACCATCAAATTCAACAAGAAGACATATGCAAACATGTTAACAACGTTACAAGCAGTCTTGATTGATACTTCCTATTGCTCATTTGACCAATAAGCTTAAGCGTAGCACCTGGTGACGCGGCGCCAATTGCACGTACAGTAAATAGGGTCAAATATTAAGGATCCTGGGCATGTCATCTCATAAACCTTGTTTTGTACAATATGATAATATTCTCGACAACCAGTATTCTCTTTGACTCGGTAATTGTTTCCACTCTCTGCACACTCAACGTCGGAAATCGTTTCATGTTTGAGGGGACTTCCGGTAGAGGGTCGTTGGATGTTCTCAGCTTCTTCAATGAGTGGTTTAGTGGTCTGGGCAGATCCGGGTTTGTCAGAAGTTGTGAATGTAGGAGTCAGCTCCTCGTTAGCATTGTCTGGAGGTCCAACAATATCCGTTGACTGGCCACCGCTGATGGTTGTCTTCGGTTTTATAGTTTCCTTGTCGGTAGATAAAGCAGTAGCAGGTGTTGTAGAGGCTGTTGTAGAGGCTGTTGTAGAGGCTGTGGAGAGAGAAGCAGTTGTAGATTCTGTGACAAAGGTAGGTGAAAACTTGTCGGCATCTGGTGTATCTTCTGGTTTGGTAGCAGATGCAGTTGATGGAGAAGCAGTGGTAGAAGCAGTTGAGGAAGTTTCTGTCGTAGATGCGGTAGATGAAGAGGCAGTGGTGGATGGTGTAGGTGTCGGTTCAGTTATAGATGCGGTAGATGAAGAGGCGGTAGATGTTAAAGTTGTTGAGGAAGCAGTAGTAGATGGTTCAGTAGTTGATGGTGTCATTGTCAAGTCATCGGCAGTCGTAGATTTGATAGTTGTTGAATCAGGTGCTGCTGCTGTATCAATGATAAACGCTGTGGATTCTGTCACAGTAGGCAACTCAATAGGGGTCACTGTTGATGTTGTTGTGGGTGCAGCTGTTGTTGTGGGTGCAGCTGTTGTTGTGGGTGCAGCTGTTTTTGTAGGTGCAGATGTTGTTGTGGGTGCAGCTGTTGTTGTGGGTGCAGCTGTTGTTGTGGGTGCAGCTGTTGTTGTGGGTGCAGCTGTTGTTGTGGGCGCTGCCGTTGTGGTGGGCGCAGCTGTTGTTGTGGGCGCAGCTGTTGTTGTAGGCGCAGCTGTTGTTGTGGGTGCAGCTGTTGTTGTTGTTGTTGATGTGGCTGTTGTTGATGATGTAGAAGCCGTTGTTGACCCAGAAGTTGAAGGAGGTAGAGCGGAGGTTGATTGGAAGTCAGAATTAGCTGATAGATAAAAGGGGTTGCAGTCTTTGTAAATAACGGTAAACTCTTCAACAACTGTATATCTGCAAATAATCACAAGATAATTTTGTTACCAATGAGTTTATTCTTTTTACTAAGTGATATTATTATTATCTTTACTAGGTTATATTATTATTATCTTTACTAGGTTATATTATTATTATCTTTACTAGGTTATATTATTATTATCTTTACTAGGTTATATTATTATTATCTTTACTAGGTTATATTATTATTATCTTTACTAGGTTATATTATTATTATCTTTACTAGGTTATATTATTATTATCTTTACTAGGTTATATTATTATTATCTTTACTAAGTGATATTATTATTATCTTTACTAAGTGATATTATTATTATCTTTACTAGGTTATATTATTGTTATCTTTACTAGGTTATATTATTATTATCTTTACTAGGTTATATTATTATTATCTTTACTAGGTTATATTATTATTATCTTTACTAGGTTATATTATTATTATTATCTTTACTAGGTTATATTATTATTATCTTTACTAGGTTATATTATTATTATCTTTACTAGGTTATATTATTATTATCTTTACTAGGTTATATTATTATTATTATCTTTACTAAGTGATATTACTATCATCTTCACTAGGTTATATTAGAAAAACCTTTTAGGTTATTAACATTACCATCATCGTTGTTAGATCAAAACCAATTTTCAAGTATTTGAAACTTTGTGTAAGCTTTTAGTTGTGTTGTTGTTTATGATTTTCGTTGTTTTTCAACCTGGCAGAAGTTTTTCTATGAAGCTCTTGCCAGAAATACTTTATAGATCGTTTATGACTAATACTTAGCATTGCTAAATTAATGACAGACTGTTCCATAAAACTTGGTGTATTACCGTATCCTTTGTACACCACAAGATACCAACCTGACAATAACTTCTGTGGTTATATTTAAGTCAGCAGGGGCAGTCCACTGAAATATAACGTATTCTTTAGGAACGGAGTTGGCATGTCCAACAGATGTACCGCCACAAATTATGCCGACTTCAGCATCGGCTGGTTCAGCCAGAGACACATTCATGGTTCCGATTAAAGTTCCATCTGGGTGTTGGACAGATACAAGGAAACCTTTGAATGTAATAATCTCAGCAGCGGTGTCATCTTTGAATAGGAGCACTAAAACAGACAAGGAAACTGTTAACAAGGAATCCAATGATTACTTGTCTCTCGTTATCTCAGTTAGTCACAGTTGACTATCATTACCTTTGACAGCTCTAACTGGATAGGGGACAAATCAGAGAGCAGATGATTCTGGAACATTGTTACTGATTTTGTGGTCAGCTTTATTTGAAATAAACAATGCCATTCTTTAAGAATGATATATATTAACTTTTCGCAATTCTTGTGCACTTTTTCCAAAAGTTCAATAATTAGGTCACTATGTTATTTCAAATATGCGCAGGTGAATGAGAGAGATTTCCCCATTGGAATAATAGAAATAGCTCTGTTGAATTTGTGCATAACAGGTCATCCTTAGAACACTAAAGCAAGCCATAGACTGGCAGTTTTCTCAGAGCCAAAACTTCAAAAAGATCGACTGGCTTTTAAGGTTTGTTACGCTTGCAAATGCATCAACTGATTTTTTTGAGGAAGTTACTCTACAGACAGCTGATATCAGCTTGCAAGCTAAAGATAGCACTATAAATTTACAATATTCATATTTTGCCGAAAACATGTTTAAAGGGCATATGTTGGAACAATGTTGAAAGATAATATCTTTATGTTGGTTTCAGTTCCATCAAATATGGCCTTAATATAAAAATATCAAAGTATGCAGTGCCTTAGCCTCTGATCCCGTCAGTTATTATCCTTAATCATCTCTAAATGTTAGCTGTGAAAGTTTGTAACCTGTTTGCCGACTCAGCATGATAAATGGAAATTAGTTGCATTTCACACTTCACTCAGCAATTAGGCAAACAGCCTGCAGTTGTATGAGAATTGCAAATCTGCAAAGTTAATATTCCTTGTCTAATCCTTGTAGATGTGACTCATAGATGATAGTGGATCAATTGGATCAATTGGATCATGCTATCTGTTTGTCCCCCAGTCACCAGATGCATGGTTTGCACGCCTGCGTGCTCTGGATTTGACACATTCCTTTGAGTTAAATATACAATAGTTCGCACATTTATTTTCTCTTAAACATTATTTATAGCGTGTGAAATACATCTATTCAAAGGTTTTGGTAGTTTTCGTTCATTTCATTTTTGCATATTCCTAGCAGAATACCTGTAAAGTTATTTTAATGTGATGTACCAATAAAACTTTAAAAAATGGCAAGTATGCAAAACTATTCGGGTTTGCAGATGCGCAATAATAATACCCATCGGTGGCCAAACAGGTATTTGAAAAATATTACAGCTGCCAGTTAGGAGTGTCGGTGCCAGTGATTAACTATTCACATGGCTTTATTTATCGTTGGCCAATCAGGCATGCTAACACTTTCACTGGAAGCCAATCATACATTCTCTCGCAAAAGTAACTGTAACAGTCTGGATTGAACATTCGCAGCCAGAACTTTAAAGTGCTAAAAATTATCAAAAGACTAACTTGTTGATTTAAAGAGACAAGTTTAATGTAATCAGAAAGTGGTGATATAAATCAAAGTATGGTACATCATTCAGTAGCTGACTGCTTCAGCCTCTCTGCAGTAAGACAACTTCTATTAATAACATGAAATGTCTTGTTTAATAAAACAAGTTCGAGAAATAATCAAACAGTGTGTACAATGGTTACACTTTGTGCCGATGTCCTTATGTTGATGAATAACCAGGCTTAACTATGTGTTCATAACATATTGAACTCTGGCCATAAGGAAACCGGGTTTAACGATCGAGCTTTACTTAAGGTGATTTAATAAACCAACTGCCTCCGACCCCCGACCCACGGCCCACGCATTAATCAGGCAATAAATAACGGTTAACAGTTTAATCCTATTTATTATCCACAAACTGCCATCTTTCTCCAATTACACTGATAGTTTTCTAGCCATCCTGGTTCTCACTAATCTTGAAATATTCTTGTGGGTCCTTCTAATCACGCATAAAACTTATGGCGGCCATTGTCATACTTTCATAGAAATAGTGTGACGAAAAGTTGTTTCAGTAGCGGTATGACAGTTATCTCAAGTCATGTGAAGCGAGTCAGATGATGACACAATGACAGGGTTTAGTGAACTCCCGAATATTCTTTGTTAAAACGCAAAAAAATTATGGCACACGTTTTCAGCCGCTATTGCTTAGATGAAAATTCAAGGTTTCTGATTGCATTCATTTTGATGTAAAATAGCTATTGATGATTACAGGTGGGAACTACCTATAATCGATACAGGTCAATACACCTCAATACTTGAGGTATCAATACAGGTCAATACACCTCAATACCTGAGGTATCAATACAGGTCAATACACCTCAATACCTGAGGTATCAATACAGGTCAATACACCTCAATACCTGAGGTATCAATACAGGTCAATACACCTCAATACCTGAGGTATCAATACAGGTCAATACACCTCAATACCTGAGGTATCAATACAGGTCAATACACCTCAATACCTGAGGTAATTGAGAAAAAAAAGAGGGTTTGTGAAGAATTAATACTAAAAGGGGGATGCGTAAGCTGAAAGGTTTTCAGAGTTTTGAAAGTACAGAGTTTATCAGTTAACAAGTCACAGCAACTGCAAAGGGAAATGTGATTGCTTTCCCTAAAGCGATGCAATAAACGACGATGCCTTTTGGTTTCATTGACATTCACCTTTACATTCTATTTTCATATGCTCATACCTCATACCTCATACCTCATACCTCATACCTCATACCTCATACCTCATACCTCATACCTCATACCTGCTGCGAAGGAAGAAACTCTCATAATAAAAACGCTTTTATTTTAGAAAATTCGATGAAATCATTTCAGTTAGATTCTTGCAGAACAACTTGATGGCAACTCATAACTTTCAAAGAAACAACTGTTTAGTAAAATGTTTTTAGTTCAAAAAATGCACACAAGCATTTCACCCCTCGATAAGCTTGGTAAGTGATTTAAAATAGTTCACAAAAGACTCTTTGCATAGTGATACAAGTTAAATGGCAAGGGCTGGTTTTGTAGGCTTATCACAGCATTTAGCAAAATAAAACTTCATATCTTACTGTCTGTTGCTACTCCGGGAATCCAATCTTGGGCATCGATGTAATATGGACATTCTCCAGTTTGAGGATCGACTCCATGCGATGGCGTTCTCGTGGTGCATGTCTCTGGAGGAGGGCCAGTACTAAAGCCGGCTACCTGATATCCTGTCCCCAACACAGCCACAAAAGCAATAGTCAAGCAATACATGGTGTTTTAATCGGAAAAATTTTGTTGTGTTTCACGGTGATCTTCAGCCTCGTGCTTTCTTCGGCTGCAGGACTATCATGAAATAAATTTCAAGCGTATCGCTCTGCTTATTATAACCTCATGGGGCGATATGAAAGTGGTATCCATGGCAACCTGTAATCGTAATTTGTGCAAAATCAGTCAATAGGAGGCACGCGCTACGAGAAAGAATTGTTTCTGATGTCATTTGAACACACCTGATTTTTGAGATCATCTGCATTTTGTGATATGTCTTTCCTGGTGAGGTCATCAGAGCATACAATAGGATAATACATGGATTAGCTTTCATTCTTAGAGATTAACATGAATCAAACTCTGTTTTGTTTGATAAATTATACTCCTAAACACTAAACAGTCATTTCTCTTGGTGGTCTCAAGCACCTGTAAGCAGTTGTCTCTTGGTGGTCTCAAGAATATATGAGCGTTTATTTCCTCGGGCTGCTTCCAGCGGACTCAACAAGTAGTAATTTCTTTTGGTGCTTATAGCAGACTTCAGTAGTTGTCTTTCTTGGTAGTCTCTTTTTACTTTGTACTGAACTATTCTAGTTGAAGCTGCGCTAAATAGAAGCCAGAACAATACAAATTGTTAAGGCTAACTAGGGGACATGTGTGATGCGTACCGAACTAGGGGACATGTGTCATGTGTACCCAACTATGAGACATGTGTGATGCGTACCCAACTAGGGGACATGTGTGATGCGTACCCAACTACAGGACATGTGTGATGCGTACCCAACTAGGGGACATGTGTCATGCGTACCCAACTAGGGGACATGCGTCATGTGTACCCAACTATGAGACATGTGTGATGTGTACCCAACTAGGAGACATGTGTCATGCGTACCCAACTAGGGGACATGTGTGATGTGTACCTAACTAGGAGACATGTGTGATGTGTACCCAACTATGGGACATGTGTGATGTGTACCCAACTATGGTATGTGCAGAGAATCGAAAAGTGCACTAACTACAACCAAGTTACTCTAGCATATACGAGCTACAAATAAACAGATGATTATGATAGAACATGTCTACTGTTCTTACCTTTTACTATTCCTACAAAGCTTTTTGTGATTAATTTTACCCATTCTGACTTAAAAGTTAGATCAATTATAAACACCAGTGTGGAGCACATGCTACTGGTTAGCAGCACTTGATATACAAAATACCAAAATTTTGACAGCTGTTTAAGATGAAGACCAAGTTCTTACATAGAAAAAAAGCTGTTATCAGGTAGTTCATAGGGTTCATCATAGTTCATTCAGGTAGTTCGCTCGATTAGACGAGCCTCACTGACCCATGCAGGTAGGTCATTTCTCTCTTACTATTTTCTTGTCTTTGTCTCATTCCTGTCTTACCTATCACATTGCAGGTAGTCACAAACACTAATAGTGAAAGTATTAAAATTTGTGAAGGTATGTTAAAATTTAATTAACGTTCGTATCGTTGCACGTGTTTTTTGCTAGTATGAGAATTGAGCAACATTTTTCTTGTAAAGCTGTAATAGTTTTTCTTGTCAGACTATTTTTACGTTGATATAGCAATTCGTCTAACAAGCTGCCTCAACTCATGATTTCTGCACTAGTTCTAAACAACAGAAAGTTGATTAAGGAGTCAGAGGTCAAATTAGTAAGTTTAAGTAATGATGCTCTACATCCCTCAACTCCATGCCATTAACCGTTGATTGGGTGTTTATTAATGGGAGCTTATAATAATCCTAATCAGTATTTAAAATGATATCCAGCCACAGAACAAGATCCAATATCTGTTGAAACTCGGGAGTTTAATATATTTATAAGCCTATTGAGACCACAGACGGTTTAACGCTGAAGTCTGCAGGCGGATTGTTGGCCTGGGAAACAAAATAGCATTTATAATTTATCTTGATCAATGTTGTAGAGCGATTTGAGAGTTTTAACCAGACACAAAAATCTACAAGTTTCGTCTGCTTGTACAGTATTCCTTGACATGCTGCTTGCTATCTGTAACTAGCGAAGACTTTACCATATTAATGTAATCACACTAATCATGCCTTTAGAATCTAAACTTTATCTCACCAAAATCCAGTGATCACCAGGATGTTTATCTAACTCTATAGGGAGTCGACCTATAATTGGAATCATTTTAATGTTCAGCGTTTGACAGACCTTCCCAACCTCATTCTCCGTCACAAGCTTGAAGGAGATTTAAAATCAACTCACCTACATTTAATGCGTGTAAATCACAAAAAATCTTACACAAATTTACAAGATATTGACAAGATAATATATGAAATCGCTATGAGCAATGGCATTAACATGGAGCAATGTTAATTTGGGAGTAAATTGGCTATAGGGTAATCTAACTGAGAAGCAGGGGAGACAATGCCCAAAATGACATCAAATTCAGTCACTTTATTGCAAGGCTTCACTATTATAATAAGTTTGCGAAAAAGCAAGTGAATTAACATTAACTGTGTTTAAAGCAGCTGAAAATGTAAGTAGAAACGATGGTAAGTGTTCTTTCAAAATTTTTGTGTTTTCCTACTTACTAACCATATGTTTCTGTCAACAACATGTAAAATCTTATCTTTCATATGGTGAAAAAACCTAAAAAAGAAAATAAATTTATTGTCAATAATTGAAAAGCATTTTAATAAATTTAAACTGCTTGTTCTTACAATATTTTGGGCACATTTTGAAGTCTGTAGATCCATTAAAATCCTGTAGATAAATCCTTAGGTATAATCTTTAGGTATAATCTTTAGGAAAAATCCTTAGGTATAATCCTTAGGTATAATCCTTAGTTATAATCCTTGGGTATAATCCTTAAGTATAATCCTTAGGTATAATGTTTAGGTATAACCCTTAGGTATAATCTTTAGGTATAATCCTAAAGTATAATCCTTAGGTATAATCTTTATGTATAATCCTTAGGTATAATCCTTAGGTATAATCCTTAGGTATAATCCTTAGGTATAATCGTTAGGTATATTCCTTAGGTATAATCCTTAGGTATAATCCTTAGGTATAATCTTTAGGTATAACCCTTAGGTATAATCTTTAGGTATAATCCTCAAGTATAATCCTTAGGTATAATCCTTAGGTATAATCCTTGGGTACAATCCTTAGGTATAATCCTTAGTTATAATCCTTAGGTATAATCATTAGGTATAATCTTTAGGTATAATCTTTAGGTATAACCCTTAGGTATAATCTTTAGGTATAATCTTTAGGTATAATCATTAGGTATAATCTTTAGGTATAATCTTTAGGTATAACCCTTAGGTATAATATTTAGGTATAATCCTCAAGTATAATCCTTAGGTATAATCCACCAGAAGTAAGATTATACAGACGGCTGGCTGCACTAGATATGAACGCTTGCTCTTAGATGTATGTGATTGATTATGGTTTATATCAAAAAGAGACAACTCAGACGTCATATATATGTTGTCCTGTCTGTCTTATGTACTGAAGGTGATAATTGTTAGTGCAGCACTTGGAGTAATAATCTATAATTACATTATGGATTTAATTCATTCTTTGGCTCAAAACACATTGCTATTAACACAACGTATTGTATTGTAAAGTGATTAGTAAAGTGCCAAAAAACCTGATGATTCTTTTAGCAAAACAAACTGATGTACTGATGTAGTACTTGCTGGTATCATTTGAGCATTAGGCATCTTTACATTCAAGTTGTAGAAGTGGAAAAAATTCATCTTCAGTACTGTTAGTTTTATTGTTTGTCAAATAATGGCTGTTAGCTGAAGATAATAAAGCTGAAGCCAAGTTTGTAATCCAAAATTTGTCTTCCACTTTCAGTCTAAATAAGAAGTAGTATAATATACAAGTTTTCAGAAAAGAGCTCAAGTCGATCAAGGAGTGAACGACGTAGGTATATTTGTTTACTCTTGAGAAACTTATAGCCTAGTCTACATGCGCTTCTAAATAATAGGAAGAAGTGATACAGCAATATTAAAACCTTCACAAAAGCCAGGCTTCAAAACGGTCTGCTGGTCTAGAACTTTCTAGAACTTTTTCATTTTAAGGTCTCTAACCAATCGCAATACAAAGTTGGTGTGAACCGTGATTCAGAACATTGTGTAACTCGGAAAGTTGAATACGTAAGATGTTACTCATATGTCACGTTCTATTGACCACCCACACGCCATTAGTTTACTCATTGCGCGTCAGAAGGCTTCTGTGCCAAGACAATGCTTGATTGTTTTACATAAGATAATCTATGATCCACCACATTTTAGCTTTTGTTTCGACAATACCCTAGTGAGTACTATGAATGTCATAGAGGTCAAGTAAACCAGGGACAATACAAGGTCTACTAAACCGCTGAGTAATCTCTATGTTGCCTCAGGTCTTCATGACCACCCTTTTCTCTAAGGGACCAACAAATAAATGTATTACATCGCCATGGTAACTTTGCTAACAATATCATGACTGAGAATATTAAAATATTAAAACTGTTTAAAAATTGATAACTAATTTTATTACTTAAACAAACAGCTAACTACTATTTCTACACAAACTCGATCATAAGGAGAGTCCAGTTGAAGCTGAAATACAAGTCAATGTTCGTAAGCTTCATGTTGAGACCAGCTAAAATTGTACAAATGTGTGTTCTTTTTAAGAAATGTCTGCCATCTTGTTGTTTTCTAGAATGTGGCTCAAAGATTCTAACAACAATCTACTTGAGCTCATTTTTTATCTTCCGACATTCAGTTGTTTTAATTTGCGGATTTTTGTAACAGAATGAATGTTACAAATACAATACACATACTTAGTAAATAGATTGCATCTAATGAATTAGACATTCACTAATCTCTTAAGTTGGCATCTTTACGAGCCCCGTGCTTGAAGACAATCCACATCTACCTGTGTCTACATCCAGTTGTGCAGTAGAAATAACCATCAGTGTTTTAAGAAGCATGAATCATCCCTTTTTATTATCTAGATTGATAATACCTGGCATGTAATACGGGCTTAACTTTATGAGCTAGGACAATCATGAAAATCGATCCGGTGTGGTTTTAAACACACTTCCCTCCTTGATCTCTTCCTAAACCTTTATTCTACAATTTTATAGATTTAAAAACGGGCATCTTTAGAAAAGAAACAAAAATATTAATACTGTTCTTTGTGACTATCTGAGTGTAATTGAAGGCTCTATATTGAAGCTCCCTTTAGTTCTGTTAGTAAATAAGGGTATTACTATTGCCGTATTACTATAGCTGTATTACTATAGCCGTATTATTATAGCCGTACTACTATAGCCGTATTACTATAGCCATATTATTATAGCCGTACTACTATTGCCGTATTACTATAGCTGTACTACTATAGCCGTATTACTATAGCCGTATTACTATAGCTGTATTACTATAGCCGTACTACTATAGCCGTATTACTATAGCCGTATTACTATAGCCATATTATTATAGCCGTATTACTACAGCCATATTTAGTTATGCCAATCTTGTTAGTATTTTAATGGTCACTTGTTCTCTCGGTTCATTAGTTCTGCTTATATAAGGCTAGCCTAGGATTGATTTATTCAGCGAATTTTCTACACACTATAATATCAGTAGGCCTACATTTGGTTATAGTTTGAACTTACCCAAAACCATGACCAAGGGCTAATCTGATTTAAGGTTTTACTGGTTATCAGAGTAATTTGATGGCTGCACGAAAATATTTAACGGTTGAGAAAAATCAAACACATAACAACTTATATTATATTTCTATCAAAGTTTTTCATATTCCCAAAAGAAAAGAGAATGATAATAAAGCTGTTTCCCAAAGTGAGTATAATAGATTCTCTTAGGGTCTCCATAAATTGGTTCAAAGCATTGTGACTCTATAGATGTTTGGAAATGTTGGAGAAACTGTTACAGAACATAACCTAGAGTAAAATACGATAATAATTATTATAAATATGTTCAGTACATGTTGTGGTGTCTCATTTTTTTGGTGAATCTTGTGCGGCTGCAAGCTCGTGACTGTCAATTCAAATTTCAGCATTTATAAATAGTTTAAACCTTTTCGTTGTGTATGAATCAAACCCACTTACTTTTTGTCATTTTTAAAAACACCTTATGCTAAAATATTTACTAACCACGCTATATTGTATTGATCATTCCTAATCTTTCTGAACATCAGCAAAACTTTAATCTGTATTTCGTCATATTTATCAAAACTTGTCTCAAATATATTACACGTGAAAAAGGCAAAGTTTAAACAAAATTCAAATATTTGTATTTTCATGCCAAGTGCTTATATAAACTGTAAGACTGCATAGTCAGCGATGTCCTGCAAAGGTTGGCAGCAAATGTAATGTCGGTTTTGCTATTAATTCCCAACTTGTACAAACATCATTGTTTGGTTTTTGATCGCTTTGATGAAAATCTAAAATGACAGTCATCTGCTAAGTTTTTATATTATAGCCAACATTAATGTTAGAAGTTTGCTTAAAGGTGTGTTAGAGGTGTCTTAAGAGTGTCTTAAGGGTGTCTTAAGGGTGTCTTAAGGATGTCTTAAGGGTTTGTGCTGCTCATTTATATTTTTTATGATTCAGAAGTATGTCACCAAACACTGAATTGGATGAAGAAAACAAGTTAATAAGACAACATAGAAATATTTCTTGTAAAGATGTGTATCACATTTATGTTCCTAATTTCTAAAAACTCACTTAATTCTCTCTATTTAGATAAGCTGATCGTCTCAAAGATAAAATATTGTTACTATTTTGCCAAATTTTCAAGTACTAAAAGCCATTACAAGAGAGTCTTTCTGCCTTGTAATCTCCTAGAAGTAGAATAATTGTGACATGACCACACTGTTTTATAATGTATTTATACTTAAAATTGAGCTGTCACAGCGAGGGATTGTCTCTGCGCGTAGTTTAAATATGCGTAGCATGAAAACGCAAATCAACATAATTTTGTTATTTTTATGTTCGAGGGTGTAAAGGAGGCAAGTATAGAGGAGGCAAGTATAGAGACCTCAACTTACAAAGAGACCTTATAGAGACCTCAACTTACAAAGTTTATCAAGGCTCATAATTCCTGAAGATAAGTTTATGAGTTGCTGACCTCGCGATAATCAGAGTGTTAAATGTAGTCCAACTATCAGCTCTAATAACAATAGAAACTACAGTTTAATCTTGGATACATTTGATGCAACTTCTCAGTGAACCTTGAATCTGGTTTGAACTATCATAAGGCCAGTAAAAACCTGACCTAAAGATTATATGACTTTATTTTATGTATTTAGTTTCTTTCAGTGAACTAAAAGAAAAGAACAAGTTAGAAAAATTTATATGTTTGTTGCATCTGTGGAAAATTTGTTGAGAAACTAGTGCTGAACATGCTGCAGTTTCATGGTAGCCTGAGATCCATCATAACTTTTTTATCAAAGCGACAAAAATCATGATAAAACAATTTGTGTCGTCTGTCAATAATGCTGATAGGCATTTTGCTATAAATAGTTTAACGTCTGCTATAAAATAACTACACTGTATACGCTTGATGAATACACTGACTGATGCAATACAATAATTCTAATGAATAAACAGGAAATAGGAGACAAATCTGTGCGAAAAACAGAAGTGAAAAAAAATTGCATAAGTCATGATTGTACGAAGTATTCTCACAAAAAGCACAGCTGTGATCAGCACTTTCTTATACTGGGCATAATATTTATATTATAGATGGGGTCTCTTATATAGTCATATAAAAGAAGGTTCCCCGGTTTCAAACAGCTATCAACTCTGTTTATCTCACGGATAACAATTACCTTTCACGCTATAAGCTACTAATCAAGGTATAAGGTTCACTAAGCCTCCGTGTTATACTTTAAGTCTGCAAACATTTCTACCTGTTCATCAGCAGACATCACAGACATCAAACACAGTCTGAAGATAAGAAGAGGATTATTATAATCACAAGCTTGTATAAGGTTATGGAGGAACTTTAATACCTGAATTAACTCTAGTCAGGTGAGAGTCATGCCAAGGATTTGGTGAAGTTGGGAAGTTATTAAGCTCGTATCTATGGCGATACATATGTCCCCACGGATGCTTATCCCTAAAAACATGACTTGTGTCTCTCGTATAATCTTATTAGAAATTAATTTATTCTGTCAACTGTTGCATCAAACAAATTTTGGTTTATTCAGCTAACCACGGGTAGACTAGGTTTTTGTGCATTTTTTTGTAAATGTTATCGGTACGGTGAGTCAGATAATGGCTACTTCACCAAGAGCTGAGTCTAAAAAAAACCAAATGTAAAAAAATGTTGTGTAGTAAAAAAGTAATTAAGAGGTGCTAAAATACAAAAGACTTTCGCTATTCCTTTAGTTCTGTCAACCTCTGTCTCAGAGAAAGTTTGAATGCAGAGCAACAGCCATGGAAAATGTGTAGGAGGAAAAAATGGAGATTTAATATTATAAAAACAATACCATAAATGTTTCACCCACACAATGTCTGGTTAATGCTGCTCAAACAATGATTGTCAAACATCCCTTCCTATCACATGAGCATTTTCTGACAGCAGTTTCCTGGAAGAGTAACTGAATTACTGTCATCGAGGGATTCTTCTCTTAGGCCTCTGAGTGTCTGATGCATCAGCAAGAGAAATATTTTAGTGATGATATTCTCTGCGAGCATCCTGAGATGATCTCATCTGTTTCCAGTTTGTCTCGATGAAGTTGAGTTTATGTCAAACTTGAATGCAAGCAGCAAATCACTGTTTAGTGAATCACGGGGCTCCTGGTTGAGAACTATAGCGAGTACCCGGTATAGCGAGTACCCGGTATAGCGAGTACCCGGTATAGCGAGTACCCGGTATAGCAAGTACCCGGTATAGCGAGTACCCGATATAGCGGGTACCCGGTATAGCGAGTACCCGGTATAGCGAGTACCCGGTATAGCGAGCACCCGGTATAGCGAGTACCCGATATAGCGGGTACCCGGTATAGCGAGTACCCGGTATAGCGAGTACCCGGTATAGCGAGCACCCGGTATAGCGAGTACCCGGTATAGCGAGTACCCGGTATAGCGAGTACCCGGTATAGCGAGTACCCGGTATAGCGAGTACCCGGTATAGCGAGTACCCGGTATAGCGAGTACCTGGTGTAATGATATCAACAGCAAGGAATGGCTTACTGTTTGGATGAGATATGGTGCTGATTTAGCTGTGTTTAAACCACCAAAATACACTTTGCTGAAAACCAGTCAATTAGAAAACATTCCATTTATGTACTTAGTATGAAAATATAAAATGTAATGATGATGGTTTTTACAAGGCATACAAAACATTGCTGCCAGACAAAATAGACTCTCAAGTTGATGGTATAAGTTTTTAGACGAGTTCATCTATTGATCTCAATCTGTCTGGCCTCTACAGGTTTCTAGCAATAACTTTATGTAATTCTCATGGCTCACTGAAAATTTAATAGTGGCTAGTGTAATGAGCCGTTTTACTAATCACTAGGTCAATAATCGGATCTTTGATACTGTTCTGAGCAGCTACCGGTAATGACCTTTACCCTCATATAGACATCAGCAAAGCCTTGCTAACTAACATTTAACCTGTAACTTAATCTTTGTGATATAGTGTGACTCAACAAAAACACTAAAATACAGCTAAAAATTAGAGTATAGTCTGCATAAAATATATTAACCGATCTCCAAAAGTCCAACCAGACAATACCAAGCTAATATCTGCATCAAGAGCGAACAACTCTTCAAATAAAAATATTTCAAGCTACATTATCTCAAAACAGTAAATTCTAGCCAAGGACTTTTAAAATGACCATACTGGTAGTGCTAAAGATGCATGAAGTATGTAGTAATATGTATTAAAATATGTATATATTGTAAATATCTAAATTAAATATGTATTAAATACGTATTTAATATATTTTCTAGCATAGCCACAGACTTGAAATATAGTCATAAATCATATATTATATTGTACTACAAAACAATATAATTTAATATAATGTTATATAATGTAGTATGAGGTAATATAATTAATAATATAGGTATTATAATATTATGTATTATTGTATATTATAATAATATATAATATTATAATATATAATATATATAATATTATATATAATAATGTAATATAGTAGTAGGCCTATAAACTATATCATATTAATATATAATATAATATGGCATACTATAGCATATATTGTATTATGTATAATATATGCTTTTATATATTATATTATATATATAATATTATATATTATTTTATACATAAACAATATATACTATATATAATATTATATACAATTCATAGGTCTACTATTATATTATGTGTAATATTATATTATATATGACATATATTACATATAATATCATGTGTTCATAATATATATTATATATAATATTGTATATAATATACACTTTTATATGTTATATACAATATATACTATTATATATAACTACAATATGCATATTCAAATTACAAATTCAGTTTCTAATTTGGTCATGCATCAGTTTATGTGGTTCCTGCTAAAATTTATTCGTTGCCAAAATCATGGTTATTGTGGCTTAAAGCCGCCCTAAACAACCAGCTGTCTCCATGATCAAGAGAACCTCTCTACATCTAGAGTATTAGCAGGGAAACTGTAAAACACCTTTTAGTTTAATAAATGTTAATTGCGTAATTCAAAAGGTAAGTTTAGTTTTGTAGAATTAGCTTGCCGTGCAAGTGTTGATTATAGGGTTAAAATTAGCCACGCCCACCACCAACTACGCAATAAGTTTAAGAACAACACCAGCTCCCAATACCTAATAGTATTTTTAACAATTCTAAGAGATGTCAACCCTTTTGAGTCATGCGTCATGTGTCATGGGCCAGCGCCTCAACTTGTATCATCTCATGATGGCGTCATTGTTTTATAGTGTCTATTGTATTTTATTGTATATTGATATTGTGTTAAACTCCAAATGGTTAATTGTCCTTCATTTGATAGTCTAAAACTAGCAGAAAGTTATAATATGACTATAACAATGAACAACATATAGTTTTCGCTGAATAGAAGTTACAAAAGGAGAGCATTTCATGATTGCAATCAGATTCGATACAGTGAACATCCATACAGGAAATATCAATACAGGAAACATTCATATGCATCAATACAGTAAACATCCATATGCATTAATACAGTAAACATCCATATGCATTAATACAGTAAACATCCATATGCATTAATACAGTAAACATCAATATGAATTAATACAGTAAACATACATATGCATCAATACAGTGAACATCCATATACATCAATACATTGAACATCCATATGCATCAATACAGGAAACATTCATATGCATCAATACAGTAAACATTCATATACATTAATACAGTAAACATCCATATGCATTAATACAGTGAACATCCATATGCATTAATACAGTAAACATTCGTATGCATTAATACAGTAAACATCAATATGAATTAATACAGTAAACATCCATATGCGTTAATACAGTAAACATCAATATGAATTAATACAGTAAATATACATATGCATCAATACAGTGAACATCCATATGCATCAATACAGGAAACATTCATATGCATCAATACAGTAAACATTCATATACATTAATACAGTAAACATCCATATGCATTAATACAGTAAACATCCATATGCATTAATACAGTAAACATTCGTATGCATTAATACAGTAAACATCAATATGAATTAATACAGTAAACATCCTTATGCATTAATACAGTAAACATCAATATGAATTAATACAGTAAATATACATATACATCAATACATTGAACATCCGTATGCATCAATACAGTAAACATACATATGCATCAATACAGTATACATCCATATAGATCAGCCTAACAGACCACAAATATTGTATGCTGTAGAGTTTAACCCTAGCAACATTTAGTCAGCATTTCCCAGCACTAATTTACGGGTTCGAATACCATCATTGAATAAGTTTGGAATAAGGCCTAGACTAATATGTTTATTGGGTGAGTGGTAATGCTGCAGATGTTTCGCTTGTTTATTTTTCTAAAGGTCTACTTTTAGGAGCACAAATTGTTTTAGTAAGTATAAATTTCCTTTCCTGCCAACAGATCAACTTACAGTCATCGAGCTGTCTATTGCCATTTCCACTTTATTTCCATTTACACAATAAAATATTGTAATAAAAATATGATAACTGCGTTCAGTCACCTCATTCCTTGAATATATTTTAATATAAATAAATCAAAATAAGAAATAGCAGCTGCTGATGAAACAAGCTCTGCGGATGAGTTTACTCGGTACTGTTGTGAACAATATTAGGCGTTATGTTTCTCCTATAATGACTAGTTTGTGACACCTATGCGTTACAAGTAGCGATGTAAGGCCAATTACATGTACAAAACATTGGATCAAATATCAGAGATCCAGGACATTTCATTAAATAAACTTTGGTGTTTACTATCTGATAGTACTCTCGACATTCGCTGTTTGCCTTCATTCTGAAGATATTACCGCTTTCTGTACATTCAGTCGCAGAAATTGTTTGGTGATGTAACAAGTTGCTGGTAAGTGAACTGCCAAGGTCTTCAGCTTTTTCTATAAGTGGAACCAAGGTGGATAAAGTCGAGGCAGGTTTATCAGTGTCTGCAGCTGCCCCGGTTGTGCGAAGCCTCCCGTTGTCTGGTGCCACAATAATCTCTTCTGGTTCATTGTTGTTAGGCTTAAATTGTGATTCAAATGTACTGCGGATGGTTTGAGAAGAACTTAGTGCTCTAGTGGTTGGCTCAAAAAATGATTCAGTTGGTAAATCAGGGGATCTTTCAAATGATGAGACAGTTGCTGCTTCTGTTATTGCTTCTGGTGCTGCCTCAGTTGGTGTATTTAGTGCTGCCTCTGTTGGTGTTCCTGGTGCTTCTTCAGTTGGTGTTCTTGGTGTTGCTTTAGTTGGTGTTCCTGGCGCTGTCTCAGATGGTGTTTCTGCCATTGCTTCAGTTGGTATATCAGGTGCTGCCTCAGTTGGTGCTCCTGGTGCAGCTTCGGTTAGTGCTCCTGGTGCTGCCTCTGTTGGTGTTTCTTGGGCTGCTTCAGTTGGTGTTCCTGGTGCCACCTCTGTTGGCGTTTCTGGTGCTGCCTCAGTCGGTGTTCCTGATGCTGCCTCTGTTGGTGTTTCTGGTGCTGCCTCTGTTGGTGTTTCTGGTGCTGCCTCAGTTCGTGTATCTGGTGCTGCCTCATTTGGTGTTCCTGGTGCTACCTCTGTTGGTGTTTCTGGTGCTGCTTCAGCTGGTGCTCCTGGTGCTGTCTCAGTTGGTGTTTCAGGCGTTGCGTCAGTTGGTGTATTGTCAAACGTACTGCTGACGGTTTGAGAAAAAGTTAGTGTTTTAGTGGTTGACTCAAAAAGTGGTTCAGTTGGTAAATCAGGTGATCCTTCAAATGTTGAAACAGTTGCTGCTTCTGTCATTGCTTCTGGTGCTTCTTCAGTTGGTGTTTCTGGTGCTTCTTCAGTTGGTGTTCCTGGCGTTGCTTCAGTTGGTGTTCCTGGTGCTGCTTCTGTTGGTGTTGCTGGTGCTGCTTCAGTTGGTGTTTCTGGTGCTGCTTCAGTTGGTGCTCCTGGTGCTGCTTCAGTTGGTGCTTCTGGTGCTGCCTCTGTTGGTGTTTCTGGTGCTGCCTCTGTTGGTGTTTCTGGTGCTGCCTCTGTTGGTGTTTCTGGTGCTGCCTCAGTTCGTGTATCTGGTGCTGCCTCATTTGGTGTTCCTGGTGCTACCTCTGTTGGTGTTTCTGGTGCTGCTTCAGCTGGTGCTCCTGGTGCTGTCTCAGTTGGTGTTTCAGGCGTTGTGTCAGTTAGTGTATTGTCAAACGTACTGCTGATGGTTGGAGAAAAAGTTGGTGTTCCAGTGGTTGACTCAAAAAGTGATTCAGTTGAAAAATCAGGTGATCCTTTAAACGTTGAAACAGTTGCTGCTTCTGTTATTGCTTCTGGTGCTGCCTCAGTTGGTGTTTCTGGTGCTGCCTCAGTTGGTGCTCCTGGCGCTGTTTCAGTTGGTGTTCCTGGTACTGCTTCAGTTGGTGTATCGGGTGCTGCCTCAGTTGGTGCTCCTGGTGCTGCTTCAGTTGGTGTTCCTGGTGCTGCTTCAGTTGGTGTTTCTGGTGCTGCTTCAGTTGGTGCTCCTGGTGCTGCTTCAGTTGGTGCTTCTGGTGCTATCTCTGTTGGTGTTTCTTGTGCTGTCTCAGTTGGGGTTTCTGGTGATGCCTCTGTTGGTATTTCTGGTGCTGTCTCAGTTGGTGTTTCTGTCGCTGTCTCAGTTGGTGTCTCTGGTACTGCCTCAGTTAGCGTTTCTGCTGCCTCAGTTGCTGTTTCTGGTAAGGCTACAGTTGTTACTTCTGCCGCTAACTCTATCCCTGATTCGATTAGGGTTTGTGGAGATCCTTCAGTATTCGTTTCTGTTCCTGTCTCAGTTAGTGATTGTGGCACTGCATCCATTGGTGTTTGTAGTTCAACCTCAGTTGAAGTCCCAGGTGCTTGCTTAATTGGTACTTCTGGGGCTGTTTCAATCGGTGGTTCTGATGCTGTCTCAGTTGGTGTTTCTTCTGCTATGTCAGTTGCTGCCTCCGGTGTGACCTCAGCTAATGATGAGGGCGGTTTTTCAACTGGTACATCTATTGATGAATCTCGCATTGCCTCTTTTGTTGTTTCTGATGAGGCTTCTGTTGATATTTCTGTTGCAGCCTCCGTCGATGACTGTGGTGTTTCTTCAGTTGGTGTTCCTGGTGCTGTCTCTGTTAATATTTCTGATGCTGTCTCAATTGGTGTTCCTGGTGTTGCTTCTGTTGGTGCTCCTGGTCCTGCCTTAGTTGGTGTTTCTGGTGCTGCCTCAGTTGGTGTTTCTGGTGCTGCTTCAGTTGGTGTTTCTGGTGCTGCCTCAGTTGGTGTTCCTGGTGCTGCTTCTGTTGGTGTTTCTGGTGCTGCCTCTGTTGGTGTTTCTGGTGCTGCCTCTGTTGGTGCTTCTGGTGCTGCCTCTGTTGGTGTTTTTTGTGCTGCCTCAGTTGGTGTTCCTGGTGTTGTTTCAGTTGGTGCTCCTGGTGCTGCCTCAGTTGGTGTTTCTGGTGCTGCCTCTGTTGGTGTTTCTGGTGCTGCCTCAGTTGGTGCTCCTGGAGCTGTCTCAGTTGGTGTTTCTGGTGCTGCCTCAGTTGGTGTTCCTGGTGCTGCTTCTGTTGGTGTTTCTGGTGCTGACTCTGTTGGTATTTCTGGTGCTGCCTCTGTTGGTGTTTCTGGTGCTGCCTCAGTTGGTGCTTCTGGTGCTGCCTCTGTTGGTGTTTTTTGTGCTGCCTCAGTTGGTGTTCCTGGTGTTGCTTCTGTTGGTGTTCCTGGTGATGCCTCTGTTGGTGCTTCTGGTGCTGCCTCTGTTGGTGTTGCGGATGCAAAGTTTATTGCTTGCTCAGTTACCATAATATTTGTAGAGTGAAAACTTGTTGATTCAATGCTAGTTGATGAGATGGTCGGTGTAGCCAAAGAAGTTGAAGAAGTGGAAGAAGTTGAAGTAGTTGATGTACGTGAAAAAGTTGTAGATATATTTGATGAAGTTTCTGATGCTGCTGAGAGGTAGAAAGAGTTGCAGTCTTGATATATTATATCAAACTCTTCCACTATAGTATACCTGCAAAAACGAATAAAACAGTTTCAACAACTAAGTTTGAGAAAAGATTTTTGTATCAGCATATTTCAACACTAATTAATAACAACATGAGTTATTAATTTCTGATTGGAACAAACATGAAAGTTGATAATATCCTCTTGAGCGGCTAAACTTCAAACTAGTGCAGCAATCATAATAGGAAAAGCTGCAACTGATGTAATTCCCTAAAATTTCCATCCTTATTTTATCATTCTCAACCAGAGCTATTTCCTTTATTATATTCAAAAATAGTCTAATTGCAGCCTAAAAAGAAAATACACATAATTGTTTTTATGACGGATCGAGTTTCCACTGAACAACCTCTGAGATTACTGTTGTTTTTGTATTCTATCATCTCGATGACTTTTCACAAGATTAATTAAGGCTCATTATATTTGCTCAGATTAGCTGACCATCTAAAACATTCTTTTTTTCACCAAAATTGAAATTAAAGTTTAATAAAACTCTAGTTATAGATTTATTGGTATTATTTAACTTTTTTTTTATAAAAACTGTATTTCCAGGTTAACTCTCATCAGTAAAGTTTTCAATTTTGCTTCTGTTTTATTGGCCGTCTTAACATTTATCACAACTAGCATTGGTGAGTACAGCATTTAGTCAGATATGAAAGTTTTAACAAACCATTTTGACAAGCAAAAGTTTCATGCAAAAGCTCAAAAATTTGGAAGCATTTAGCACCCAATCAGAGCTATTCTAAGAAAAAACGCTGTAAAAAGGACTTTGGATATGTTTAGAATTCGCTAACAACACTAACCTGACAATAACATCTGCTGAAATGTTGAGATTTTCCGGAGCAGTCCACTGAAATAGCACATACTCTTTATGGACAGAACTAGCGTGTCCAATAGATGTACCACCACATACTGACACAACTGCTGCGTTAGATGGTTCAATCTGTGACACATTCATTGAGCCGATGAAAGTTCCATTTGAATGTTGAACTGATACAAGGAATCCTTCAAAGGTTTTGTTGACAAAAGCTTCATCCTTGTAAAGAAGCACTAAAATATAAGAAATTCATTATTTTGTGAATTTAATTTTACTTCCCTTTTTAGCAAACTCAGGGTTTAAAGTAGCTTCATTTGTTGAGACTCTCACAGGCCGTCCCCTAATCATCAGAAGATATTTGAGATAATAAGCTAACAAGCAGCCTTATTACTTTTTTGAAAATAATGATATTTCAAACTGAAAAGTTTTTCAAATGGTGACATATTTAGCTTTTTTTTTGTTTATTAGTCTAGTTGCTATCAAGTTTTAATGAATCCCGCAGTTGCAATTAAGTACGTGGCAGTCTATAAAAATTTAATAACCGCAGGGAGATAAGAGGGAAAAGTTCTAAACAGAAGTAAGATGATACCCTAAGAGAAGAACTAAGTGCTTTTTCAGCTCAGTCAACAATTAAGTCTGACCACAATATGGCAGTTAGTGCATTTAATCCTGTTTCTGATCCTCAAAGCTTCTTCTTTGTGCAATTAAGCAATCGCTATGAACTCATCATGGTACCCTGTCTCATACCTCTAGACAGATAGTCTATTCACAACAAATGACCTTGACACCTTTGTTTCAGATAAACTATAGACAGCTCATCAGATAACAAGTCTCTAAGTTCATCTTAAATACTCCTAAATATCAATAAAACATGATATTGTCAGCTGTTCATGTGAACTTGTTATAGTCAGTTTAGGTAAAAACTGTCTAGGCCTTGCTCTTCATCTACTGAAAAGAAGGTTACTGTAGTTACAGAGGGTGTCAGCTGTATTCATCAGAGTATAATAGACATGAGATAGCATATGGTGTAAATATGATATCGTGCGGATTTTATGCATATGATAGTAATTGGCCTAAGATAGCAGATCTGTCTTTTCAGCTGCTTTATCTTTTGGCGGATACATTGTAGTATAACAGTTGGCGCTGTCTGTACAGGTAATTCATGTGTATAATGTCCATCTCCAAACGATCAGTCATTCTAATGTTGCATTTAGTTAACCGAATGAAGAGACAGATTCTCTCTATGAAACTTGAGACTTGTCAACATAAAGTTTTGCTAATTGAAGTGTCACCACAGCTCTTACTCTTTTTAACTTCAACAAATAATTAAATCAGCCTAATCTTCATTATAATATATAAATCTCAAAGTCTGTCCAGCTACAGTTGATTACAGTCTAGCAATAGAAATCCGATTTGATCTCGGAGCTTCCCCTTTACAAGGCGAGAAGCTAACCCATGAGGCTCGTCGGGTGATATGAGTTCCTATCTGAGTTAAAATACGCATAGTGACTCTGTGTTACGCGCAACGTCACTAAAGCTTGCTCTCACAGCTCTTATTTGTAAGTTTGGCAATATGGATACTGGCTTACTCCAATTAGACAATTTCAACTTCATTGCTTGCGACTGTTTATAAGCTGTTTTTAATACTCGTGCAACGCCAAGCATTTAGCTAGTCTTATCACAATAAGTGTCCATCCGTTCATCTGTCCGAAGTCTGAAGGTTGTATCGCACAATATTTAAACTTGTGACTTTCAACATTTTATATCAACACTCAAACAACTGCACCCCTCAACTGCTCACCAGCATTACAGAATAATTGTATGTATAGTTATTACACCTGACGATCTCGCACGATGCACTAGACTACTAGGGTACTTACTAGTCATTAATATAAAATATAAAATAATCGTAAAGCAATTTTGTTAAAAGTATACAAAGAAATTCTTGCAGCAGTTTTCCACAATTAAGTTACATTTTTCAGCTTTCTGAAATCAAAGTGCATCTTTTAAGAAAGATGGATATATTTAGCAAGTTTCAATTTAAAAGTTAGCTCGAGCAGTAAATTATTGCTGGTTATATTGAGCTAAATAAATTTTTTGACAGTAAACTACATTTAAATATGCCTTTTCACAGATCAACAAACTCACTGTATGTCGCTGTTCCTGGGATCCAAGCATCAGCGTCAATGTAATACGGGCATTCTCCTTTCTGAGGATCTACGCCATGCAGCGGCTCTCTTGTTGCACACGTCTCTGGAGGAGGACCAACACTAAATGCTGAAACGTGATATCCAGAAATAAGAACTACGGTGAATACAGAAGCAACGTAGCGCATGTTGGCGCAACTACTAATTGTCTTTTATATGGAACAATATCACAACTCATGGGTGGTCTTCTCTTGCTGCAAGAACACCTCCAAGTAAATCCAAGCTGAAAGTCTCTTGTTATTTGAATCTTACAAGACAAACCAAAAGCTGTAACTATGGTAACATTTATTGCTAATTACATTATAACAAGAGGTACTCTAGAGATACTTCATAACTTATATTGGTTTGCAACAAACCAATCAAAATCCAACTCATTCCTTAGAAGTTATGAGAAACTCAGACGCTGTAACATTCAGAATATTTGAAGGAAAAGTTCCAATTCAGAATATCAACTGTCCAGTAGGAAATGTTGTCTGCAAACAGGTTATCTATCAGTATGTCTAAATGGTGAGAATCATTAACTCTACATTCTAATTGGTCAATGTATTATCACACTGTTGGTTTCCTCTCAATTGTTTTATGATCTTATAGAAACAAATCCTCAACTCCCAATATGTCTAATTTATTTTACTCTGAACATCTGAAGTTGGTGTAAAAGTTAATGCACTCAGTTAAATATGCTTCTGTGTCGAACAACAGCTGCTGTACTGTTTAACAATAGGTTAATGCAATCTATACTTGAAATGCATGGCAGCTGCTGTTATTTTACACATTAACTCGACCAATAGAATGAGTGGTAACAGTTGATCTGTTGCTGTCACATCCAATTTGTCACAAGTATCCATTGTTTGCGAGACATGGTAGCCCAGCAAACAAAGAGTGAATTAACAAAGGTGTCCCGATCTGAGTCAGTAATTCTTTATTGTTCTATACTTATGACTCGGGCTTATTATTACACTTGTGCAGCTTTGGAAGACTCTGCTAATTTAGTGAAAAGTTGTTGAATGCCGCAATATTACAAACAATGAGACCAAGCTTATAACATGGTAAAAGAATTGGCCACAGAAATCTATAGCATTACATACCTTTCAAGTAAAAATTACACGCGCTAAATGAATGCGTTCAATGCATGTAATGAAAAAAATTCCGAATTCCACATAGTTTTTTGATTGTCTTAACTTGGCTGAATCTTGCAGCTGATTCACTAAATTCTTTAAGCTTTTCCGGTAATTTTTAGTATGACCATATTTTAAACATGAGCCATTATTAAAGCAACCAGTACTAATGGCTGTATTGAGAAGAAGTACTAGCGCTGCATGTATCTTATTTTATACAATTAGTTTGAGGCAAAAACTACTCTGATATGTACATTGTAAAGCTTCGCTATGTACATTGTAAAGCTCTGCTATGTACATTGTAAAGCTCTGTTATGTACATTTTAAAGCTCCGCTATGTCCATTGTAAAGCTCTGCTATGTACTTTGTAAAGCTCTGCTATGTACATTGTAAAGCTCCGCTATGTACATTGTAAAGCTCTGCTATGTACATTGTAAAACTCTGCTATGTACATTGTAAAGCTCCGATATGCACATTGTAAAGCTCTGCTATGTACATTGTAAAGCTCTGCTATGTACATTGTAAAACTTTGCTATGTGCATTGCATAGGAGTTTAATCTTTACCAGCTGGATGGAAAACCTTATAAATATGGACTACGTCATGTCAATCTATAAAGATTACAGCAATAAAAACAACATCGCAAAACCTCCTGCTTATTAAAAGTCCTGTTGACCTCATTCTTTAGATCGGCTAGAATTCAAACTACCCAATTATATTCATGAAGGTCTTCAGTCAATGAAAGGAACCGCTTAACAAAATGCAGGCTTTTTGCTACATATTCTCTTCTTATGTAAACGCTGAGTCAACTCTTAAGAAACTATGATTTTTCACAAATATCGACTGACAGAGACTGCCAGAGACTGACAGAAACTGACAGGAACTGACAGGAACTGACAGAGACTGACAGAGACTGCCAGAGACTGACAGAGACTGACAGAGACTGACAGAGACTGACAGAGACTGACAGAGACTGACAGAGACTGCATGAGACTGACAGAAACTGACAGAGACTGACACAAACTGACAGACAATGACAGACACTGACGGAGACTGACAGAGACTGACAGAGACTGACAGGAACTGACAGGGACTGACAGAGACTTCCCTCATTCAACAGCTGCTATTCACTTTTTAAAATTTTGTTTAGTCTCTTTATAAATCTAATTTATATCAGATTAACATATAAGTTGAATGGTCGAAAAAACAAGCGGATGAAACTGAAGCGCAGTTGACCATGTGGAACATACTGGTATGTTATATATGGTATACTATATACGGCATGTTATATATGGTATGTTATATACGGTTGTCATATACCGGTTTGTTATATACTGATTTCAATGCTGGGTGTCAGAGAGATGGTATTCACAGGAATGAAGTCATAGCCATTGCTGCCACACTTAACCGTGATAGTGATGCCATGGTCACAGTGTAGTATCGTCTCACTCAGGTGGCCACATTGCCATCAGTGATATTCATCCCAGTTCTACAGATTGTCGGTGTCTGAATATTATTATCCAGGTATTGTTGTTATTATTATTGCTATTGCTTGTAGCTGGATAATTAAAATATGACTCAAAAGAACTTGGTTACCTCTTATAAATAAGATGTTAGAAAACATAAAAGAAATTCAAGAAATACGCAAATGACTTACTTGTAAGTCCCGAACTTATCCAGTAGCCAATAGGCATGAATTAATGATTGGTCAAACAAAAAAATAACATAGTGTGTCCATATATTGTATATATTTAAATAGAAAATATATATTTTATATCAAAAAGTTTTTTTTTAAGACTAGCAAACATTCAATCCATATCCACTGGACACTACCATGCTCAGGTCATCGGATTAAACTTGTTCACGGACATCAAAGTAGTTCAGTCTCACAAAAGTTATATGAAAATTGCTGTTTATGTTTGAGGGCTTCAGCATGGTATCTACCATCGGGTAACTTATGTAGGTAGTACCATCATATAACTCATGTAAGTACTGCCATCATATAACTCACGTAAGTACTACCATCATATAACTCATGTAAGTACTACCATCATATAACTCATGTAGGTACTACCATCATATAACTCATATAAGTACTACCATCATATAACTCATGTAGGTTCTACCATCATATAACTCATGTAAGTACTACCATCATATAACTCATGTAAGTACTACCATCATATAACTCATGTAAGTACTACCATCATATAACTCATGTAAGTACTACCATCATATAACTCATATAAGTACTAACATCATCTAACTCATGTATGTACTACCATCATATAACTCATGTAAGTACTACCATCATATAACTCATGTAAGTACTACCATCATATAACTCATGTAAGTACTACCATCATATAACTCATGTAAGTACTACCATCATATAACTCATGTAGGTACTACCATCATATAACTCATGTAAGTACTACCATCATATAACTCATGTAAGTACTACCATCATATAACTCATATAAGTACTAACATCATCTAACTCATGTATGTACTACCATCATATAACTCATGTAAGTACTACCATCATATAACTCATGTAAGTACTACCATCATATAACTCATGTAAGTACTACCATCATATAACTCATGTAAGTACTACCATCATATAACTCATGTAGGTACTACCATCATATAACTCATGTAAGTACTACCAGCATATAACTCATGTAAGTACTACCATCATATAACTCATGTAAGTGCTACCGTCATATAACTCATGTAAGTACTACCGTCATATAACTCATGTAGGTACTACCATCATATAACTCATATAAGTACTACCATCATATAACTCATGTAGGTACTACCATCATATAACTCATGTAAGTACTACCATCATATAACTCATATAAGTACTACCATCATATAACTCATATAAGTACTACCATCATATAACTCATGTAGGTACTACCATCATATAACTCATGTAAGTACTACCATCATATAACTCATATAAGTACTACCATCATATAACTCATATAAGTACTACCATCATATAACTCATGTAGGTACTACCATCATATAACTCATGTAAGTACTACCATCATATAACTCATATAAGTACTACCATCATATAACTCATATAAGTACTACCATCATATAACTCATGTAAGTACTACCATCATATAACTCATATAAGTACTACCATCATATAACTCATATAAGTACTACCATCATATAACTCATATAAGTACTACCATCATATAACTCATATAAGTACTACCATCATATAACTCATGTAAGTACTACCATCATATAACTCATATAAGTACTACCATCATATAACTCATGTAAGTACTACCATCATATAACTCATGTAAGTACTACCATCATATAACGCATGTAAGTACTACCATCATATAACTCATATAAGTACTACCATCATATAACTCATGTAAGTACTACCATCATATAACTCATGTAGGTACTACCATCATATAACTCATGTAAGTACTACCATCATATAACTCATGTAAGTACTACCATCATATAACTCATGTAAGTACTATCATCATATAACTCATGTATGTACTACCATCATATAACTCATGTAGGTACTATCATCATATAACTCATGTAAGTACTACCATCATATAACTCATGTAAGTACTAACATCATATAACTCATGTAAGTACTACCGTCATATAACTCATGTAAGTACTACCATCATTTCAATTTGTTGTTTGCTGCAAACGAAGTGAATAAGAAGTAATTTTGTTAGCTTGATTCCTTTCACTCATCTTCTGCTCCAAGTGCCACTGTGTTATCCTTAATGACAACCCTCAGTCGAAATTTAGACATTTCTGTGTCAGGTTTTTTAGGTGAATGCTCATTGTTTATTTGGCGATTGATGTTGGAAGAATTAAAAAATGATCACGCCTCACTAAAAAGGAAACCCCTTATGATATATGTATGTGGAAGTAATCATTTGCAACTTAAATCTCAAAGGAGCCTTGTCGGCTTATTACTCTGACTCTAGTTCAGTCCCAAACTTTCTTTGCATGGATCAACCACATTTCTTTTTCTACATTTTACACATCAATAAATGAACAATATAAGACTTACTCGTCTGATATTTATGAATATTATACATGTTATTAGTCGTATTATCTTCAGACGACCTTGAAGCGACTGTATATCATTTACAGGATATCCTTAAGGTGTCAATAGCTTTTAACAAGTTAGAGAAGCGTGTCAAATAAATTGTATAAAGAAGATTCTAGAAGACTTGGCTCAGTAATCCATGCAAAGATATTTTAGTACTGTTGAGGTACTAGCAACTTTCAGCCGCTATTTTGATTTTTTTAAATGCCCAATTTATTCAGAAAATTGGAACTGTTCCCATAAATGATGATAGAGGATCTACATTTAAACAACGTTTTTCTAAATAGCTTTTTTTTATATAATTGTGTAGATGGAGCATAGTTGAATATACAACATAATTTACAGCTGCCAACAATGCCATAATATAAGGGAGAGCTGGGTAGGTAGAACAAGGAAGCATGTAGAATCACACATTGGGCAATGCATATAACGGGATCATATAAAAGTGTTATATAACACATAGTAATTATAAGTACAATTTGATTTACAAGATATTAATTAGAATCTTAATTTTCGCATTATATTATTTGTTATATCACACATTCTAAACAATAAAGCATTTTAAAAAACAATACTGTTCTCTCATTTTTATGATTGTTTCAATCTGTACCATGTAGGAGTTCAACCTGCCCTGCTCATGGGACATGTTGAATCATTGTGAAAATTTTATGAAAATTCACACTGCTCAAATTTGAAACCTGTCAAATAAATTTTCAAAGCTGCCACAAAACTACCACGCATCAACCATAGCCAGGGCTGCTTATGTTCAAATTTGGTACTATATTTAAAATTTGGCTTCCTAAAATTTGATGAAGTTCAAAATGTGGCTAAACCTGCCCCGCTCTCCCCTACCCTTCATTCATGATGACAAATGGAAGATGATCATAGTTATTTTTCAAGCAAGTATCTAGCAAGTTCAACTTCTGTACCGCTAAGTTAAAAATAGATTGAAACTGATGCTTGCTCAGAAAACATTAGCTAAAGTGTTTGACGTGCTATAAATTCAGACATATTATGAAACCAAAGACTAATCTACAATTTTTAAAAACAAAAACCTGATGGAAAACAATAGCAAACCAACTCACAGCCAATAAAATCGTGTCTCTATATCCAGCAATTGAACTACTGGCAATGCAACAAAATATACATAATTTAACGTTGAAAACTATTTTGCAGTCCGGTTGATATGAAGTGGATGTCTAACATACAGGGTATCTCTAAAAACTATCATCGAGCTCATCAACTCCACAGTTCATATCTTGAAACCTTATATTAGTATTGAAGGCTATAAAAGTCTGTTATTACATATTACACTCGCTTTGCCGAGTTTAGGATTATAGAATGCACTTTATACTTATTCTATAATTATAGGGTGGGCAGTATATCCACTCTATAGTCATAGGGCGTCTATAATGTAGATTCATTGCGTCATCATCTATCCCTCAATCGTACGGGGGGGGGGGGGGGGGGGGGACTGTATAGTCCAATGACTTACGAAATTGAAAGTTAGAAATTACTTAGAAAGTTTTTTTAGACCTTTGCCTTTTTTCATGATATTTATTCTTCGAAAGCAGTTCCTAGTAAGTCTCCAAAGCTATACTAGTAATCGCTAAGATTTCACTAGGAATGGGAGGAATTCTGTTGCCACTTTTGCTGTCGCAATTCTGATCAGTTTGTTAAAATCAATTTTATCGAAAACCTAAGATGAAAGAATTTTCTGTAATATCTTCTTAAAAACAGTCTACCAACTGTATATTGTACATGTACATTCATCTATCTACTGTATACTGTACATTCATTTATCTACTGTATATTGTACATTCATCTATCTACTGTATATTGTACATTCATCTATCTACTGTATATTGTACATTCACCTATCTACTGTATATTGTACATTCATCTAGCCACTGTATATTGTATATTCATCCATCTACTGTATATTCATCCATCTACTGTATATTCATCCATCTACTGTATATTCATCGATCTACTGTATATTCATCTATCTAATGTATATTCATCCATCTACTGTATATTCATCCATCTACTGTATATTCATCCATCTACTGTATATTCATCCATCTACTGTATATTCATCCATCTACTGTATATTCATCCATCTACTGTATATTCATCGATCTACTGTATATTCATCCATCTACTGTATATTCATCTATCTACTGTATATTCATCCATCTACTGTATATTCATCCATCTACTGTATATTCATCTATCTAATGTACATTCATCTATCTACTGTATATTCATCTATCTACTGTGTATTGTATATTCATCCATCTACTGTATATTCATCTATCTAATGTACATTCATCTATCTACTGTATATTCATCTATCTACTGTGTATTGTATATTCATCCATCTACTGTATATTCATCTATCTAATGTACATTCATCTATCTACTGTATATTCATCTATCTACTGTGTATTGTATATTCATCCATCTACTGTATATTCATCTATCTAATGTACATTAATCTATCTACTGTATATTCATCTATCTACTGTGTATTGTATATTCATCCATCTACTGTATATTCATCTATCTAATGTACATTCATCTATCTACTGTGTATTGTATATTCATCCATCTACTGTATATTCATCTATCTAATGTACATTCATCTATCTACTAATTACCATTAACGCAGGATGTATTACTGATGATGTTATAATAATGCAAACATAGTTCGATGCTAAAGATTTTAGATTGAATTTATTAAGTGTTTGTTTTTTACCTTTAAATTGTTTGTATCTCTTATTTTTAAACTAAATGCTTACAAATAGGCTCAAAGTTGGCTCTAAAGCGGTAAACAAATATGACCATACTATTGTTGAGGCAGCAAAGAAGAGGGAGGTACCTGAGCTGACACCGCAATAGATGTTGAGGTAGCAAACAAGAGGGAGGTACCTGAGCTGACACATCAATATATGTTGAGGCAGCAAAGAAAAGGGAGGTACCTGAGCTGACACTGCAATAGATGTTGAGGCAGCAAAGGAGAGGGAGGTACCTGAGCTGACACAGCAATAGATGTCGAGGTAGCAAAGGAGAGGGAGGTACCTGAACTGACACAACAATAGATGTCGAGGCAGCAAAGGAGAGGGAGGTACCTGAGCTGAGACCCCGATAGATGTTATATATATATATATAGTACTTTATTGGCAATAATTTCATTTCACAAATAGAAATGTTTTTCAAATTAGGCCATACAACAATAGTAAAACAAAAAAAGGGAAAAAAGCAACAGTTAGCCATTAAAATTGAATAAATAGTTTGACAAATAGTGTTTAAAATGCCTTTCTCTGCTAAGAGAACGGATATTTAGTGGAAGATTGTTAAAGCAGCTGGCAATGAAATTTTCAAACTGATTGTTAGTGATTGTATGCAATTTGTTCATATCACGTAAGTTGAAATGAGTTAAGAACCTGTATGTAGAATGTTGAGGCAGCAAAGGAGAGGGAAATACCTGAGCTGACACCACAATAGATACCTCCGAATAGATATGATAATTTGACCAGAGAGCATTGTGTGAAACGGTTCAGGATATTCTAGGGCTGCAGAGATACTCGTTAGCATCTCAAAGCACTGAAGTAGTAACAAGTTGTAATTCAGGCAATGATCAGATAAGAAAAACTAACTTTAATTTAGCCAAAACCATTTGATGGCTAAGTTAATATACCTACCTGCCACATTTGTGTTAGCTATCGACTAGTACTTGCTAATAATGGCTCAGTGGCTCTTTTAATTGCAATATCTTCATATGAGCCTTTTAATCATAGCACCCTTATATGCCTCTTTTAATCCTGTAACCTTACTACGCCTCTTTCAAATCAATGGCCACATTAATTAAGAAAAGATACAACATGTGGTGAAAAAGAGAAAATGACGAATGCTTTCACTCTCAATATCCTTAAACTTTGTATGGACTATGAAAGCCAGAGAGGTAGACTTAATCATATTTAATAATCATTTGCCCCTCGCCCAACAATCTTTTAATGATTGCTGGAAGAGCAGCTCACCAAGTATGTTCTATTGAAGTGTGTCAAACAACATACATGTACTTATAGATACAGTTGATACACATCCTGACTTCCCACTGCTCAGTACAATTAACAAACCCAGTAGGCCTATTTGAGGTTTGACACAGCGGAGCAGAGCAGAGTTGGAATGTGCATAAAGATACCATTTATAGCGGCGCAAGACACAGAATAGTCAGTACATCATAAGAACTGGCAACATTCTGTCTGAGAATAAAAAAATGATTAGCAAAAAATGGAGTATCATTGACGTCACTGTAGAGCATCAGCCTTAAAGAGAGTGTCTAATGGTCAGCTGGAAACAGAAAACGAAGAAGAACAAGTGTAGCAGACAAAGGAATCAAAAAAGGAGGAGAAACAAACTCAAGATATGAGTTAGCCTAAAAAATCTTGAACAGATTGAGAGTCAGTGTCAGAAAACGCTAAATGAAATTTTTGACGCATATGTAGGGAAAATACAAACTTTCTTTCCGTATTTGTAAATGACAGGTTGACAAACATCAATTTATGTTAGAATGAAGTCTTAACGCTGCCTATATACACCTAATAAATATAAAAGAACATGTTTTACATTAGTAAAACCATCAAAGAGAAACTGGTTTGATATGAATAAAAATAATTGTAGCTGCAATCCGTCATTACTCAACTTGCTGCCTCTGACAGTATACAAAACCCAATCGTACCGCATTCAAAACTGTTTACTACAGTTTTGAATGCGGTACGATTGGGTTTACGCTTGGGATTGGGTATACAATTGAGATACGGTTTTAGCATATGCAGTAAAATCTTGAGTTATATGGACCTCGCTGATGGTCACATCTGTGCCGAACTAAAGCATCGTGTTGCAGCAAATGAACCAATAGCGGTTCCTGATTGCTTTTAGCTACCCAACCATTTTATTTATTAGTGCTGATCACACCGTATGATCACATTGTGTGTACAACAATGTGATCATACAGCTCTTAAAACATGCACAGCCTTGCGTGCAGTAAGCCAAATAGACATCAGACTCAATCTTCGACAGTTTGTTCACACACACTACATTCCTTTGAACATAATTTCATGGGTTATAATTTTAGATGTCGAGCACTGAATTGTTCATACAGTTAGATATTTCAGAATTAACTCTGTTGGCAAAAACCAAGAATTAACCAATTGTTGCTCATTTACAACTTGAAGGCGAAGAATAGTCAATAGCTCTTAAGTAAGTCTTGAGCGCAGGATCTCATCACTTATCCGCCTGCTCTAATTCCTATTCGTTATAAAATGTTCACGAGCCTACTGGCTTGGTTTCTCTAAAACTTCCAAAGTAGGCAATTTCCGGTTCAAACTTCAATATTGTTTGTGCGTGTAACCATTTTGTAAGGATGACAGTTTTATATGCTATCAGCTTGTCTGACATATAAAAGAGTATTTCATAAAGAAGATAATCATAAAGTTACAATAAGGCAATGGTGGGGTGATGAATTGGTTCACCGACATACTAACACAATTCAGTTCTATTGCTCTTCACCTGAGGTATGAGTCAGTTCTACAGCTCTTCACTTGACACATGAGTCAGTTCTATAACTCTTCACCTGAAGTGTGAGTCAGCTCTATAGTTCGTCACCTAAGGTGTCAGTCAGTTCTATAGCTCTTCACCTGACATGCGAGTCAGTTCTATAACTCCTCACCTGAGGTGTGAGTCAGTTCTATAGCTCTTCACCCGACGTATGAGTCAGTTCTATAGCTCTTCACCTGAGGTTTGAGTCAGTTCTATAGCTCTTCACCTGAGGTATGAAACAGTTTTATAGCTCTTCACCTGACACATGAGTCAGTTCTATAACTCTTCACCTGAAGTGTGAGTCAGCTCTATAGTTCGTCACTTAAGGTGTCAGTCAGTTCTATAGCTCTTCACCTGACATGTGAGTCAGCTCTATAACTCTTCACCTGAGGTGTGAGTCAGCTCTATAGCTCTTCACCTGAGGTGTGGGTCAGTTCTATAGCTCTTCGCCTGAGGTGTGAGTAAGTTCTATAATTCTTCATCCGAGGTGTGGGTCAGTTCTATAGCTCTTCACCTAAGGTGTGAGTCAGTTCTATAGCTTTTCATCTGAGATGTGAATCAGTTCTATATCTCTTCACCTGAGGTGTGAGTCAGTTCTATAGCTCTTCACCTGAGGTGTGAGTCAGCTCTATAGTTCTTCAGCTAAGGTGTGAGTCAGTTCTATAGCTCTTCACCTGACACATGAGTCAGTTCTATAACTCTTCACCTGAAGTGTGAGTCAGCTCTATAGTTCGTCACTTAAGGTGTCAGTCAGTTCTATAGCTCTTCACCTGACATGTGAGTCAGCTCTATAACTCTTCACCTGAGGTGTGAGTCAGCTCTATAGCTCTTCACCTGAGGTGTGGGTCAGTTCTATAGCTCTTCGCCTGAGGTGTGAGTAAGTTCTATAATTCTTCATCCGAGGTGTGGGTCAGTTCTATAGCTCTTCACCTAAGGTGTGAGTCAGTTCTATAGCTTTTCATCTGAGATGTGAATCAGTTCTATATCTCTTCACCTGAGGTGTGAGTCAGTTCTATAGCTCTTCACCTGAGGTGTGAGTCAGTTCTATAGCTTTTCACCTGAGGTATGAGTCAGTTCTATAGCTCTTCGCATGAGGTGTGAGTCAGCTCTATAACTCTTCACCTGTGATGTGTTAATCAACTGATTCAACTACAGACTGTCATTATACTATGTGTACCGAATTACAAACAGGATTTATGATTGAAACAAGATTCTGTACTGTTATTATTGTGTGCTTCGTGAAATTCAGCCTCGTTGTGCAACAAGCTCCTAGAACTAAAGCCTTTATATAAGCAAACATTAATTACTCTTCACTGCTCTCACCAATAGAAAACATACAAATATTGGTTCCTGTATCCAACTAATACTCACAACCGAATAGAGACTAATGTTATGAACAACCAAGCACACATGTTGGTAGGGAAAGTGAAAACGCTGGAAACCATATAGTCTCTCAGCCCCTATGATTACAGGTGCTGAGAGATAATATGGAAGCAAAAGGTGTTATTTCAATTGGAGAAAAAAACCTTTTTCATGTCATGAGAGAGGCAGCACACCTTTCCAACTAGCATCATAAACGAATATCAAGCATCGTATCGAATAGGCAGCAACTAGCATTTTAGCACTGATTTTAAAAAGGGTTGGATGTGAATGGACTATGTATTTTATTGCAAGAATGTCTGTTAGAATACTATGATGTAAATATTGAACACTAAATATTTGGAATCATACACTGAGGTAACTCGTAAGTAAAACCAGCAGCTTATTGAATAGCGCTCATCACGCTGCAATATGGCTGAGGGAAATATACTACTAGAATACTATAATATTATACTAGCTGAAACAGTTGACGGCTCATCACTGTAAATGTTTCAAAGCAACAGAAAGCTAAAGAAGTAAATGGCAATATATTCCATTAGATCAGGTAGGCATTTCAACATGTGACAGTTAAGAGCGACGAGATATTCTTTGCAGCAGAGTATGCAAGTCGTGGTCATTGGCTCGGTGAGTTTTACTTTGCATGTGAATAACCAGCTCCCGCTGGCTTGTCACTCTCACATGGCAGAGTTCACAGTCTACAGTCAGCGGACGTGGCCTATAAGAAACGATAGCAAATTTAGCGATAATATTATAATTTTGGTGGATATAAACACCTTAACATTGAAGTATGATCGCACAGTTGGTTTAAACTGATTATTTGTAAAACGATTTTGTTGTTGGTCAAATACGTGTAAATCCACATAGATATATAATCCACAAAGATATATAATCCACATAGACATCCACAGGATTATATGTCTATGTGAAAGAACACATAAACACATAATCCAAGAGAAATTTAGACTCTAGAGCCTACAGGAATGGGCTCAGTATTACTCAGATCTAAGCCGGAAAAACTAAAACTTGCCAAACGGCCATATCATTAGTACTAGCAACATTATACTAGCAATAATATACCTACTACTAGCAATAATATACCTACTACTAGCAATAATATACCTACTACTATTAATGATATACCTACTACTAGCAATAATATACCTACTACTAGCAATAATATACCTACTACTAGCAATAATATACCTACTACTATTAATGATATACCTACTACTAGCAATAATATACCTACTAGTAGCAATAATATACCTACTACTAGCAATAATATACCTACTACTATTAATGATATACCTACTACTAGTAATGATATACCTACTACTAGCAATAATACACCTACTACTAGTAATGATATGCCTACTACTATCAATAATATACCTACTACTAGTAATAATATGCCTACTACTAGTAATGATATACCTACTACTAGTAATGATATACCTACTACTATCAATGATATACCTACTACTAGTAATGATATACCTACGACTATCAATGATATACCTACTACTAGTAATGATATACCTACTACTATCAATGATATACCTACTACTATTAATGATATACCTACTACTATCAATAATATACCTACTACTAGTAATAATATGCCTACTATTAGTAATGATATACCTACTACTAGTAATGATATACCTACTACTATCAATGATATACCTACTACTAGTAATGATATACCTACGACTATCAATGATATACCTACTACTATCAATGATATACCTACTACTAGTAATGATATACCTACTACTAGTAATGATAGACCTACTAATATGTAGCTAGTACCGTTTAGTCCAATGAACAAAAGTTACAAAGTTTGCTCCCTTAAAAATGAATATGCCACGAAAAACTTGCAACAAGTGGAGCTGCTAGACACATTACTACGGAAAGCCCTATTCGACTAAAATCCAGCACACTAAAGGTAAAATAGGAGGCATTGTGTAACACTAGAATTAACATCAGTATAGCTAAAACACCCGAGCAAAACCTCTTTGATCTAATACCAATCTTTCTTACAAGGTGGGTAGGATAAAATTAATTGCATTTTCTTTTTACATATTCTTAATGAATGTATTTTTCAACTTGAATCATATTTTAAATGTTTATTATCCTTTAGAAAAACTGGATTTCTTTTAGAAATCCACTTCAGTGTTCCACAGAGTTTATTTGCTGACCTCATCATTGAGCGAGCTAATCACAACAATGCGATGCATATAAACACAGATCAGTCCAACAGAATGTGGTTCAACCACTGTTCACTATCATACCTACCACTATCATCATTACTATCATAACATCCACCATTCGTCCTTGAAGTCCATGTTGACATAATAAATTTTTTTCAGAATTCTATCAATAACAAATAAACTGTTCAATATTTTAGAACTATTTCCTAGATGACTGGATAAGCAGCCAAACAGTCTGCGGGTAAAATGCAAGGGAGAGATAATCCAAAAGAGTTACAAACCTTCCACCAGCGATCTTCGTGAGACTCTGTACATGAACACTGAGTCCTTCAAGCCTTTCCCTCTCAGCCACATCCTCAGAACTCAACGCTGTCTCAAGGACTGGAGCATCTATCAGTCTGAAGAGATGGAGCTACAAATGAGGGAAAACAACGCATGCTATTTGAAATTTGAACAAGTTGTGAGACTGAAGAAGCAAATCTCTATGACTCCCAACCTCCTAGTTCTACAGGTATGACTTGAGTTTGCTGTTAAGATATCACACAGAGAGAAAGGAAACTATTGCATGTAGCAGGGGAATGTCTCTAGAGACTCTACGATACTCGGAAAACTCACTCCTCCCTCAACTAAATTGATGGACATGTTGTTCAATCAAAACATCTGCTCCGGCTAGGAGAGATGACAGTGTCTGGCCTTGAGGATAATCCTGGTTGATCTATAGATCACATGACCTCAACATTTGCAAGACTAATTAGCAAACATCATGCATTTTTAGTTGAATCCTTTCATAACCATACTGTTCACAGATATAACTATACTGTTCACAGATATAACTATACTGCTCACAGATATAACTATACTGTTCACAGATATAACTATACTGTTCACAGATATAACTATACTGTTTACAGATATAACTATACTGTTCACAGGTATAACTATACTGTTCACAGATATAACTATACTGCTCACAGATATAATTATACTGCTCACAGATATAACTATACTGCTCACAGATATAACTATACTGTTCACAGATATAACTTTACTGTTCACAGATATAGCTATACTGTTCACAGATATAACTACACTGTTCACAGATATAACTATACTGCTCACAGATATAACTATACTGTTCACAGATATAACTATACTGTTCACAGATATAACTATACTGTTCACAGGTATAACTATACTGTTCACAGATATAACTATACTGTTCACAGATATAACTATACTGTTCACAGATATAACTATATGGTTCACAGGTATAACTATACTGTTCACAGATATAACTATACTGTTCACAGATAGAACACAAAACAAACCTTGCGAATGGAACAGAGTCCAAGAGCAATTGGCACTCTAAAATTTTGTGTTGGTTCCGGGATGAATTTTTTCGAAATACGCACTCATTAGAATTGGATGCCTTGAAAATGTGGCTTATTGAGATGAGCAGCTCTCCGCTTGCCATATAAGCCATCACTTTGGCAAACTAAATAGGTGATATGCTTTCAAGCGCATGGTAATTTCAAGGAAAGCTTCGAGCAAGTTCTTGGTTGGAAATATGAAAAGCTTCGAGATACGAGCCGGTTTTCTATGAGGCCAATAACCGGCCAAGTATGCGAGTGACCGCTTTCGAGAACAGCATCGCTTGGCTTTTTTCGTCGAATCTGTCAGAAAAAGGTTAAAAAAATGCTTGCTAAAGTCAGAAACAGATTAGAGAAAATTAAAATGTCGACAAGATTATAGTTGAGTTTAGTAAAGTATTAAAACTTGGCTTTAAATGTGTATTTAATAACCTAAAGTCATTTAAATTAAACTCAAAGTTTATGTTAGATTACATTAGTCACTACTGTCTGTCACACGGCCATTAGTCACTACTGTCTGTCACACGGCCATTAGTCACTACTGTCTGTCACACGGCCATTAGTCGCTACTGTCTGTCACGAAGGTAGAAACTCCATACAATACTGTACATAGTATTGTTACATTTTATTGCAGGTGATAACCACTAAACAGTGGTTGTTTAGTGGTTATGATCTAAACCGCTAAACTAAATTTGTTACTTTGTAAGCGTAGGTAGTGAAATGAACAAGTGAATTTCAACAATTAAAAACACAATTTCCCATCATATCTTGGTTTTAGCTGGGTTTCATAGTATGGAAATGGATTAATTTGTATCAAGTTATTTTGTATAAGCAACATTGCTTTGAGATACAAGAAAATTGACATTCGATCTCAGCCCCAGAACGCATTAAACTAGTATGTCTAGGTAGGAGTGTATATGCTTTCGGCAAACTCTATAGCATTCAAGGTCACGCAACCAAATGCACCACGTATTTCGAGTTCCATGCACAATGGACTGCTGATGAGAGATATCTAGGAGCATAACCTCCCAACAGCTGTTTCCAAAATGCAAGATGCTAATTACCGTATGTCTACCATAGCCTGCGTAAGATGTTAAACCATGTAACCAAAATTGTTGCATTGCACAGTTTGCGTCATCAATGAATCTTTGTTATACGGTATAGATACTTATTACATTGATATTTCTCATTGCATCATCATCAGTAGTTGCAACTTACCACACGGTCTCCTTGACAATTAATCTATATTGTGCGCTTGACTCAACTTGCTAGACAAGGGAAAAAACCGATTCCTTTTGCGCACGACACGAACTCACTCTCTTCTATTTCTCATAACAGTTCATGAGTTTAAATATTGCACAAAAGATATCTTAAAAAGGTCACAGCTCTAAACCTTTAATCCTCTCATAAAGTGGCTATAACCATATTATAACTATATTGGCACCTTAACCATAACCTTTATAACCAGAACACAGTTTGTATAGTCAGCGACTAGCAACATCAACCTTTAAAATGAAACTTTAACCATTCTTAGACAATAAATTATTTAAAGGCCTGCTTCAACCTCGATATGCAGTCTTATTAAAACCTCTACATTTATAAAATGATCTGCCTAGTGAAAGCATCAGCCATGTGTATCGAACTCTTAATGTGTATCGAGCTGTTAATGTGTATCGAACTCTTAATGTGTATCGAACTCTTAATGTGTATCGAACTGTTAAGGTGTATCGAACTGTTAATGTGTATCGAACTCTTAATGTGTAACAAACTCTTAATGTGTATCGAACTGTTAATGTGTATCGGACTCTTAATGTGTTCGAACTGTTAATGTGTATCGAACTCGTAATGTGTAACAAACTGTTAATGTGTATCAAACTGTTAATGTGTATCGAACTCTTAATGTGTATCGAACTCTTAATGTGTATCGGACTCTTAACGTGTATCGGACTCTTAATGTGTATCGAATTCTTAATGTGTATCAAACTCTTAATGTGTATCGAACTGTTAATGTGTATTGAACTGTTAATGTGTATCGAACTGTTAATGTGTATCGAACTGTTAATGTGTATCGAACTGTTAATGTGTATCAAACTGTTAATGTGTATCGAACTCTTAATGTGTAACAAACTCTTAATGTGTATCGAACTCTTAATGTGTATCGAATTCTTAATGTGTATTGAACTGTTAATGTGTATTGAACTGTTAATGTGTATCGAACTGTTAATGTGTATCAAACTCTTAATGCGTATCAAACTCTTAATGCGTATCGAACTCTTAATGTGTATCGAACTGTTAATGTGTATTGAACTGTTAATGTGTATCGAACTGTTAATGTGTATCGAACTGTTAATGTGTATCAAACTCTTAATGCGTATCAAACTCTTAATGTGTATCAAACTCTTAATGTGTATTGAACTGTTAATGTGTACCGAACTCTTAATGTGTATTGAACTGTTAATGTGTATTGAACTGTTAATGTGTATCGAACTGTTAATGTGTATCAAACTCTTAATGCGTATCAAACTCTTAATGTGTATCGAACTCTTAATGTGTATCGAATTCTTAATGTGTATCGAATTCTTAATGTGTATCGAATTCTTAATGTGCATCGAACTCTTAATGAGTATTGAATTGGCAAAGTCGACATTTCTGTAGCGTCAGTCATTAAAAAGCTAAATTTAAACATTTGGGAGTTCCCTTAAGATAAAAATTTAGACAAACTCAGATCAATAAATCTTCCAAATGCGTTCAAGCATGAGCAGATGAAACAAATAGATGAAGGGAAGAAACAGAATGGCATACCGAGTCGGCGATCGTATCCTCAAGTCCGTGTCTAAGTACATCCCACTCATCAATTCTTGTCCAGGTGAGGCTGTTGACAGCAAAAACTTTCTCTCGACTGGGTCTTTCTCGGTTCAGCAAACTGAAGCATATAGAACTTCATTCTGTAGTGCAGCCAACTTCAAAAAAAACTTAAAAGGTTGACTTGCGACAAAATTCACATTACAGTTATTTGATATCAAAAGGTTCAACATGTTTTACTCTGCTGTGTTGTAGGTGCAAAATATGTGGAAATGTGATTACAAGCTCTTAAAAGCTCAAAACGAACAGTTAATCGCCGCCATCACAAAAACGCCGTCAATCCCTTTAAAAAACAGCTCAAATGGGACGTAGCTGAACAAGATGGCCTCCGTTTACACTTTTATGCAACCTCATTTGTCGAAATATTTTCACAAATATACTGCGTGCATTCAATAAAACCATGTCTATTGTCCTTGTGCGTCTATTTTATCATCATTGAAATCCTGTCACTTTGAGCACTGATATCTTAAAACTTACAACTTACAACTTAAAGCAAATTTGTTTAATTTTTTAACCTTAGCGCGAAGGAGTGCATATCATCATTTGATAAACATGACGAGCCTGTTGGTCACCTGTGATAGTTGAAGAATGCTGCAGAAATTGTTCACGCTACTTGGCAATAAGTTTGGGTCACATGATCAGATTACAAATAGATGATTAGACCAAGCTGAAACGAAACTGTAAAGTAGCGAGCATCTATATTTGATAAGGGCTTTCCGGTAAAACCCGAAGTGTTTGTCATAAATTAGTGCTGCGAGGCGTTTTATATTGAACCTTTTATTGGTCTTTCAATTCACGTGATAACATAATATACATAAATATAAATCCCTATAAATCTATAGCAATAGATGACCAGATTGATGAACAAGAGTGTGATATGTTTCTGACCCAAGACTGAACTGTCTTCAGTACGACAGCCATCTTGAATTTAATACCTTCAAGTGCAAATAACCTCTTCCACATCCTAAAAGATTTATTTGAATGTCGGAAAGCAATCGGTGTGAACGCAAATGAATCAGCTCATTTTTAAGGTTATTTTAGAGGTTATATTAGAGGTTAGATTAGAGGTTATATTAAAGGTTATATTAGAGGTTATATTAGAGGTTATATTAGAAGTTATATTAGAGGTAATATTAAAGGTTATATTAGAGGTTATTTTAGAGTTTATATTAGAGGTTATATTAGAGGTTGTATTAGAGGTTATTTTAGAGTTTATATTAGAGGTTATATTAGAGGTAATATTAGAGGTTATATTAGAGGTAATATTAGAGGTAATATTAGAGGTTATTTTAGAGTTTATATTAAAGGTTATATTAAAGGTTATATTAGAGGTTATATTAGAGGTTATTTTAGAGTTTATATTAGAGGTTATATTAGAGGTTATATTAGAGGTTATATTAGAGGTTATATTAGAGGTAATATTAGAGGTAGTATTAGAGGTTATTTTAGAGTTTATATTAAAGGTTATATTAAAGGTTATATTAGAGGTTATATTAGAGGTTATATTAGAGGTTATATTAGAGGTTATATTAGAGGTTATATGAGAGGTTATATTAGAGGTTATATTAAAGGTTATATTAGAGGTTATGTTAGAGGTTATATTAGAGGTTATATTAAAGGTTATATTAGAGGTTATATTAAAGGTTATATTAGAGGTTATGTTAGAGGTAGCAAAAAATAATAGCCAATAGTTACTTGATGACAAACTTACTCTAGCAATATCTTTCTGATTTTAGTCTGAAACTCAAACATCTCCATGTTTGCTCCTCCGAGGCAGTAATTGAAACTCATCCTTATGCTGTTGATCTGTAAGGAGATGATAACTTCTAGAGTCAATCAATGCACAAAAAAGGGACTGTTTCATAACAATTATAGAAACAATTCAAGCAGACTATTCTATATGTACAGCAATGGCACAAGTGTAACTGACTTGAAGTTTTCCTCATGTATGGAAGTTGAGTTGATACATGAGTTAAGCGTCATCTCCTAGATATACAGTGATAAGCTAACTAGCAATGAGGCTAGAGGCTACTTTAAAGGTTGACTTGCGACAAAATTCACATTACAGGTATTTGGTATCAAAAGATTCACCATGTCTTACTCTGCTGTGTTGTAGGTGCAAAATATATGGAAATGTGATTACAAGCTTTTAAACGCCAAAAACCCAACAGTTACTCGCAGCCATATTGAAAACGCCGTAGATTGGAATCTCTTTCCAAAACGGCTCAAATGGGACGTAGTTGTGAAGCTTTGTGAAGATGTGAATGACTTAATTCTTTCACTACAACCGTGAGCATGTTCGGGTCAGTCGAATTATCAATATTATTACAACTTATGGCATTATTATTACTGCTAAACATAAAATAATCACTCTATAGTAGTACTGCTGTTCAATAGTAATCACTCTATAGTAGTACTACTGTTCAATAATAATGACTCTATAGTAGTAGTACTACTGTTCAATAATAATCACTCTATAGCAGTACTACTGTTCAATAATAATGACTCTATAGTAGTACTACTGTTCAATAATAATCACTCTATAGTAGTACTACTGTTCAATAATAATCACTCTATAGCAGTACTACTGTTCAATACTAATCACTATATAGTAGTACTACTGTTCAATAATAATCACTCTATAGCGGTACTACTGTTCAATAATAATCACTCTATAGCAGTACTACTGTTCAATAATAGTCACTCTATAGTAGTACTACTGTTCAATACTAATCACTATATAGTAGTACTACTGTTCAATAATAATCACTCTATAGCGGTACTACTGTTCAATAATAATCACTCTATAGTAGTACTACTGTTCAATAATAATCACTATATAGTAGTACTACTGTTCAATAATAATCACTCTATAGTAGTACTACTGTTCAATACTAATCACTATATAGTAGTACTACTGTTCAATAATAATCACTCTATAGCAGTACTACTGTTCAATAATAATGACTCTATAGTAGTACTACTGTTCAATAATAATCACTCTATAGTAGTACTACTGTTCAATAATAATCACTCTATAGTAGTACTACTGTTCAATAATAATCACTCTATAGCAGTACTACTGTTCAATACTAATCACTATATAGTAGTACTACTGTTCAATAATAATCACTCTATAGCGGTACTACTGTTCAATAATAATCACTCTATAGCAGTACTACTGTTCAATAATAGTCACTCTATAGTAGTACTACTGTTCAATACTAATCACTATATAGTAGTACTACTGTTCAATAATAATCACTCTATAGCGGTACTACTGTTCAATAATAATCACTCTATAGTAGTACTACTGTTCAATAATAATCACTATATAGTAGTACTACTGTTCAATAATAATCACTCTATAGTAGTACTACTGTTCAATACTAATCACTATATAGTAGTACTACTGTTCAATAATAATCACTCTATAGCAGTACTACTGTTCAATAATAATGACTCTATAGTAGTACTACTGTTCAATAATAATCACTCTATAGTAGTACTACTGTTCAATAATAATCACTCTATAGCAGTACTACTGTTCAATAATAATCACTCTATAGTAGTACTACTGTTCAATAACAATCACTCTATAGTAGCACTACTGTTAAATAATAATGACTCTATAGTAGTACTACTGTTCAATAATAATGACTATATAGTAGTACTACTGTTCAATAATAATCACTCTATAGCAGTACTACTGTTCAATAATAATCACTCTATAGTAGTACTACTGTTCAATACTAATCACTATATAGTAGTACTACTGTTCAATAATAATCACTCTATAGCAGTACTACTGTTCAATAATAATCACTCTATAGTAGTACTACTGTTCAATAATAATGACTATATAGTAGTACTACTGTTCAATAATAATCACTCTATAGTAGTACTACTGTTCAATAATAATGACTATATAGTAGTACTACTGTTCAATAATAATCACTCTATAGTAGTACTACTGTTCAATAATAATCACTCTATAGTAGTACTACTGTTCAATAACAATCACTCTATAGTAGTACTACTGTTAAATAATAATGACTATATAGTAGAACTACTGTTCAATAATAATCACTCTATAGTAGTACTACTGTTCAATAATAATCACTCTATAGTAGTACTACTGTTCAATAATAATCACTCTATAGTAGTACTACTGTTCAATAAGAAGCGGCACCATGGGGAAACGCATTAGCAAAAGAGTTTAGATACAAAAAAGGGTTTTGAAAACACTTCTGATGCACCGTTGCTTCCATGAAGCAACGGTGCATCAGAAATGGTAATTTACACATATTTTATTGTTCGTATAATGTAAAATCCCTACAACGTAAATGCTCTCGGAATGAATTATATCTGGTGTTGGAGAGTCTACTGTAGCAGAAATTACTTCGGGTGTCAAGAAAAAGTTTAAAACAACTGAAATATTTGTGTTCTCGCTTTCTTAAACCTCCACTCACAGCAATGAGATCTTCAACATCGATTTGTGTGTCAAAGGTCATCTCGATGTCATGATCTGGAAATGCTGAGCCTCCAGTCCTCGGGTCCTGACCAAGACCGCATAAGGCTCCTGTGTACGAATTTTTTTGATCATCTCGTCTACAACAGTGATTGGCCTTCAGACTCCAGTATAATCTCTGTTAATTCTCGACTAGCTGATGACCATAAACTACATTCCCTTAAACTGTCACCGTAAACTGGGTAGCGAGTTGAAAAGGAGACAGAAATAAGTGTATTACGAAGGTTTGACTGCAAAAAGTACACGGCTATCATAATCAATGCACTGAGTTTCACCTTGACCTTCTACCACATACTCAAACACCTATCACCGATAGGACTAGACGTAATGATGTTTTACATACAGCTGGCTCACCAGATTTGCGTGCTTAAGAGATGGTTCACCGTATATCGGACGTGTAAGAACCAGAATGATTTACCTACAACACTGATACCGATGTCTATTTGTAAAGCTGAAAACAATGATTTTATTTTGCAAGAGCACCACAACATTTAATGCTGATCCGTTTTGAAACAAAGCATGGTTGACCAACCAAAATGCGGATTGAACCTAATTGAAGGTTAAAACCAGAAACCTGGAAACACGTGTCGCTTAACGTATGATGAAATATGCCATTAGATATCTTTGACACTCCATTTTGCAAGTTATTCACAAAATCACATAAGCATGAGACAGGCAAACTAATGTGGCTAGCATATATATACATGTATATATATAGACATAATTAGAGGACTTCCTTGGCAAGAGTTTATTGCAGTGGGCGTTAACTATGACTAATGGCACACTTTCTTACACTTCACACGAGATAATTAACAAAACGAACAACTAACAACTTCTTTTTTCAGAAAAGAACACACACACACATGATTACATTCTATATTGCAAGTCTAGAGTTCCTTTAGGAAACACTTGTCATATACTAACTAACATATGACTATAACTAAATGACATAACACAACATCATATGCGAATCCCTAACTTCAAATAAAGAATGAAGGAACATGAAGCAGTACTATAACACCACCAGCCATAACAACTAGTACATGTGTTTAGTGTAGACACATTGTAAGAGCAACAAATGCCATCCAACCAGTAGATTTTAGCTCAGCCTCATAGGAACCATCTGAGAAAGAGCGATAGAGGTACAATAAACTGCAACTCTGCTAACTCGGTAATCTGTAACATTCTGGCAAACGGACGTAGATGAGTGCAAGCTCAAAGATATGACAATACAATTTTTTGAAAAGATTGCAAAACGAGTTGACTTGTGATTCATTTTATTTCCCATGCGGATCCACAACTTAGTCTCCGCGTACTTAGTCTACTTAGCCTCTGCTTTCTTTAGCAGGTGGAAATGTTGGATTCCTTTAGATCTCATCATCCCCACAAACCCTAATCACTCATCTGGCTTTAAATATCAATCTTTCCAGCACAATTATGACAGTTATTATTAGTTATAATTATTGTTCTTTAGCTAAAAGCTTTCAAGTTCAACTCATCAAGCTACTTATATCTATGTATAACAATACAGACTACCCTTTAATAGGGAAGTAACACTTGGACTCTCTACAAATACAGCCTCTCCTTTCACAGCAGAGTAACAGCTAAACTCTCTACAAGTACAGCCTCTCTTTTATAGCAGAGTAACAGCTGGACTCTCTATAAATACAGCCACTCCTTTCCCAGCAGAACAACAACTGGACTCTACAAATACAGCTTCTCCTTTCACAGCAGAGTAACAGCTGGACTCTCTATAAATACAGCCACTCCTTTCCCAGCAGAACAACAACTGGACTCTACAAATACAGCTTCTCCTTTCACAGCAGAGTAACAGCTGGACTCTCTATAAATACAGCCACTCCTTTCCCAGCAGAACAACGACTGGACTCTACAAATACAGCCTCTCTTTTATAGCAGAGTAACAGCTGGACTCTCTATAAATACAGCCACTCCTTTCCCAGCAGAACAACAACTGGACTCTACAAATACAGCTTCTCCTTTCACAGCAGAGTAACAGCTGGACTCTCTATAAATACAGCCTCTCCTTTCCCAGCAGAACGACAACTGGACTCCACAAATACAGCCTCTCCTTTCACAGCAGAGTAACAGCTAGACTCTCTATAAATACAGCCTCTCCTTTCCCAGCAGAACAACAACTGGACTCTACAAATACAGCCTCTCCTTTCACAGCAGAGTAACAGCTGGACTCTCTATAAATACAGCCTCTCTTTTCCCAGCAGAACAACAACTGGACTCTACAAATACAGCCTCTCCTTTAACAGCAGAGTAAAAGCTGGACTCTCTATAAATACAGCCTCTCTTTTCATAACAGAGTAACACATGGAGTCTCTAAAAATACAGCCTCCTCTTTCACAACAGAGTAACAACTGGACTCTCTATAAATACAGCCTCTCTTTTCATAACAGAGTAACACATGGAGTCTCTAAAAATACAGCCTCCTCTTTCACAACAGAGTAACAACTGGACTCACTACAAATACAGCCTCTCTTTTCATAGCAGAGTAACAGCTAGTGTCTCTACAAATATTTGCTGTCATTAACACCTGATGAATGATCATCAGTCAGTGATTTTGAAGGAGAAAATCAGCTATTTCAGAGAGCATCCTCCTAATGACTTAGTAACTCAACTGCTATGGTTCGGATTAACCTAGTGAGTGGACAAGATTAAATCCCTTACGAAGAGCATACTGATGGGGATATATTAGCTTAAATGTGGAGAGGCAATGTTTACATAGACAAACGCAATACGATCAACAGAAAGTAAAATCATAGCCAACATCTGACGTGATCTGGAAATAAATGGTCATTAGTATTTCGCTGATGGGAATACAAACATATAACCAACTCAAAGATCAGAATCACATGTGGAAAACAATGTGGAACAAAATATACAATTGCTTAAGCAGGTTTGATTAAAGAACCGTGCATTGCTTAAGCAGGTTTGATTAAAGAACCGTGCATTGCTTAAGCAGGTTTGATTAAAGAACCGTGCATTGCTTAAGCAGGTTTGATTAAAGATTCGTGCATTGCTTAAGCAGGTTTGATTAAAGAACCGTGCATTGCTTAAGCAGGTTTGATTAAAGAACCGTGCATTGCTTAAGCAGGTTTGATTAAAGAACCGTGCATTGCTTAAGGAGGTTTGATTAAAAAACCGTGCATTGCTAAGCAGGTTTGATTAAAGAACCGTGCATTGCTCAAGCAGGTTTGATTAAAAAACCGTGCATTGCTTAAGCAGGTTTGATTAAAGAACCGTGCATTGCTTAAGCAGGTTTGATTAAAGATTCGTGCATTGCTTAAGCAGGTTTGATTAAAGAACCGTGCATTGCTTAAGCAGGTTTGATTAAAGAACCGTGCATTGCTTAAGCAGGTTTGATTAAAGAACCGTGCATTGCTTAAGCAGGTTTGATTAAAGAACCGTGCATTGCTTAAGCAGGTTTGATTAAAGAACCGTGCATTGCTTAAGCAGGTTTGATTAAAGAACAGTGCATTGCTTAAGCAGGTTTGATTAAAGAACCGTGCATTGCTTAAGCAGGTTTGATTAAAGAACCGTGCATTGCTTAAGCAGGTTTGATTAAAGAACCGTGCATTGCTTAAGCAGGTTTGATTAAAGAACCGTGCATTGCTTAAGCAGGTTTGATTAAAGAACCGTGCATTGCTTAAGCAGGTTTGATTAAAGAACCGTGCATTGCTTAAGCAGGTTTGATTAAAGAACCGTGCATTGCTTAAGCAGGTTTGATTAAAGAACCGTGCATTGCTTAAGCAGGTTTGATTAAAGATTAATGTTTACAATAAGTGTGAAATACTTTAGATATGTGTTATACCTATGTTTGAAACAAGTGTGAAATACTCTAGATATGTGTTATACCCATGTTTACAACAAGTGTGAACTACTCTATATATGTGTTATACCTATGTTTACAATAAGTGTGAAATACTCTGGATATGTGTTATACCTATGTTTGCAACAAGTGTGAAATACTCTAGATATGTGTTATACCTATGTTTGCAACAAGTGTGAAATACTCTAGATATGTGTTATATCCATGTTTACAACAAGTGTGAAATACTCTAGATATGTGTTATACCTATGTTTACAACAAGTGTGAAATACTCTGGATATGTGTTATACCTATGTTTACAATAAGTGTGAAATACTCTAGATATGTGTTATACCTATGTTTACAACAAGTGTGAAATACTCTAGATATGTGTTATACCTATGTTTGCAACAAGTGTGAAATACTCTAGATATGTGTTATATCCATGTTTACAACAAGTGTGAAATACTCTAGATATGTGTTATACCTATGTTTACAACAAGTGTGAAATACTCTGGATATGTGTTATACCTATGTTTACAATAAGTGTGAAATACTCTAGATATGTGTTATACCTATGTTTGCAACAAGTGTGAAATACTCTAGATATGTGTTATATCCATGTTTACAACAAGTGTGAAATACTCTGGATATGTGTTATACCCATGTTTACAACAAGTGTGAACTACTCTATATATGTGTTATACCTATGTTTACAATAAGTGTGAAATACTCTGGATATGTGTTATACCTATGTTTACAACAAATGTGAAATACTCTAGATATGTTTCAACTACGAATGAGATGATTGCTAATTTCAAGGGCACCTTCAAGGGCATTCCTCCTTACTAAAATCTATAACAGGGGCAGATAACATTGCAACTAATTGATCTAAGACAGCTCATCTGAGCCAGCTCAATATATTAATATATAAATATATTAATATTATGAAGATAAACGTGATAAACGGACAGCACTGGTAAACATAGCAGAACGGGTTTCCCAAAATCAGCATTCCTCTCCAGCTTAAGGAGACTGTTGCATCATGGGTAATCATCGAATTAATGAGGCAGATATATCTGAGTAGATGATTAACTACAGATAGGAGATTATGTTGATCCGCGGAGTTAGGGCCGACTCAGGATTAGCTTAGCAGAATTGTATTCTAATTTCTAGATTTCACTGTGAGTCTTGTAGGAAATGGCTTCAATAGTTAACACTGAATACTAAAACAGCTGATGAGAGCTGCGTGTCAGAGATAAAACACGTTCCACACATGAAATGATTGAGATACACAACTACTCAAGCAGACTGCAATCTCCAGTTTGTATGAGTCCGTAGAATTACCTCAGACTTTTTCAGACTAGCTTCTAGCTACACACAACGAGTGAGTCTAAAGTGAAGCCTTCTTGGAGATGTACTGATTCAGTATTTGATCATGTAATCTGCCATTCGGTGTTTAACACTTCAAAACTTCCTGGACTAAACAAACCTTTCTGGTCTAATCAAACCGTTCTGGTCTAATCAAACCTTCATGGTCTAACAAACCTTCCTGGTTAAACCAAACCTTCCTGATTAAATCAAACCTTCCTGGTTAAACCAAACCTTCCTGGTTAAACCAAACCTTCCTGGTCTAACTAAACCTGCCTCAGACAAGCTACAGTAAAACTTGCATAGTTTCAGAATTATGCAGTACTATACCACAAACAACTTGTTGTTTGTAAAAATCATGCGAAAATGATGTAAACAACTTGTTTGTAACGCATCATTTTTGCTCGAAACAAAAGCTTACATTTACACTGAGTAGTAGATAGGTGACACCCTTATGGCAGGTGGATAAGTGACACCCTTATGACAGGTGGATAGATGACCCCCTTGTGACAGGTAAAATAGGTGCCATCCTTATGACAGGTGGATAGGTGCCATTCTTTATGGCACCTATCCATTTTCATAAAGGTGGATAGGGTGCCATCTTTATAGCAGGTAGATAGGCGGCACCCTTATGGCAAGTAGAGAGGTGACACCCTTATAGCAGGTGGATACATGACACCCTTATGGCAGGTAGATAGGCTGCACCCTTATGGCAGGTGGATACATGACACCCTTATGGCAGGTAGATGGGTGGCACCCTTATAGCAGGTGGATACATGACACCCTTATGAAAGGTAGATAGGTGACACCTTTATGGTAGGTGGATAGGTGACACCTTTATGGCAGGTGGATAGGTGACAGATTGTCAGAATTACAGCTCGTAATCTGCATTAAAAATGTTTGTATAATCCGCTGAGTGTTGATGAACTATGAAATATAAAAAAGATTAAATTACTAAAATATCAAAAGCTCATTATTGATTAAATTTAACAGACCTAAAACTTTTAAAAAACGATTATAAATTATATAATGTAGATGGATCCAGTGGCAGTGTTCAATATTTCCAGTATTGACAATAGTTAATTAGAACTGAAGTCTGGTCATAGTTTGACAGGTATTTGTATTTGTCTGTTACGCTGGTCTTGACTCAGTCAGTACCAGTCAGTTTGAAAAGTTAACTTATAATAGCATACGATTATACCTTATAATAGGATACGATTATACCTTATAATAGGGATACGATTATACCTTATAGTAGGGATACAATTATACCTTATAATAGGGATACGATTATACCTTATAATAGGGATATGATTATACCTTATAATAGGGATACGATTATACCTTATAATAGGGATACGATTATACCTTATAATAGGGATACGATTATACCTTATAATAGGGATACGATTATACCTTATAATAAGGATACGATTATACCTTATAATAGGGATACGATTATACCTTATAATAGGGATACGATTATACCTTATAATAGGGATACGATTATACATTACAATAGCATACGATTATACCTTATGGGCTGGTATTGTTTATTACCAACACAATGTAATTCCTTGATCATCTTTCGATCGGAAAACTAGAAGTTTGCAATTATTTTATTGCTAGATTTATTCATGTCGTAAATGATACTCGAGACTCTCATCGTGTAATCTTGCTGGAAACCGTCACATTGAAGAAATGATACAGGTGATTATTACAGCGATTCAAAAAATATTACTTTGTACAGGTCTTGATCTAGTGACATTCAATTTGGGAGACAAACAGTCTACAACTTGCAGTATTGACCATCTTGCAAATTTGAAGAATAATATGATATGTAAGTTTCGACTATAACAGTATTCTAATGCTTTGATTGAAGATTAGACTTTACAGAGTCATTTGGTCAATAAAACTTGGCAAAATATAATCTTATTAGAAATAGGCATGGCTTAAGATAATTTGTAGCAATTAACAGTCCAATAACTATATAAATACTGTAGCTCAACCCTGACATAATTGGTTGATGAATATTTGCACCCAACATAATAAGCACATTTAATATGCGCACATGTGGCTAGCGGTAACCATAGAGAACAAGATAGAGGGGTTTGGCCAAGTGCAATCAAACCAAAGCTATCAATGTTGATAAGGACTGACCAGACAACTCCAGTTGGTAAGGACTGACCAGACAACTCCAGTTGGTAAGGACTGACCAGACAACTACAGTTGGTAAGGAGTGACCAGACAACTCCAGTTGGTAAGAACTGACCAGACAACTCCAGTTGGTAAGGACTGACCATATCAACTTAACTCGGCAAACTAACACCCTACTTACGACTAGCTCTTGGCTAAGGACTATACATACGAGTATCAAAGTTGAAGAGGCGATATTTTGTTTTCTGTAAAACGGTGATCATACGCACGGCAAAAGACGCATGGCAAAGTCGTAATTATCTACTACTTGTTATGTTTCAATTTTATAAAATTTAGAGAGAAAACCTATTCCTTCCACTAGTTAGTGACCAGTGTATGTATCACAAGAAGCTCCCTAAAGTTTAAGGATATGATTTATCTACTTGGAACTAAACTAACAGCAGGGAACAAAGCTAGTGTGCAAGTATGAATGACGGTGAATGACCAAATCTTTAGACTTTGAAAATAATTTTATGGCTGAACTTTGACTTCTATTTAAATGTATGTCATTCGAACCAAGTGTCATACACTAACACTTTAGTTCAACAAGTGTTTGGTTGGTATTGCATTCTTGCTTTATCATTGTATTATTATTATTGCTATTATTAGTATTGCACTATGCACTGCTGGGTAGAAGACTTTCACAGAATATCAGATTTCTTTCCATATTTATAACGTTTTGAGACAATTGAGAAAACGATTTCAACTTTTCATACATTGCAGGGATGCTAATACGACAGCAAAAGCTTTCATTTTTACCGATGCAGCCATGCCAAGATTGTACTGAGTTAAAACATGCCGAACTGAACCCGGATAAATTACCGCTATTCCCGTCTATTTCCTGTCCGACTGTCACACAATTCCATTTGTTGTATTCTTATTCAAAGTTGAATCAACTTTGAATAAAGAAATAAAGTAGATAATTTATAAAAAATAAGTTGTCCAATCAAATGCTCGTTTCAATTGCATTTGTTTAATAAAGGTGAGTAAGACTGAAGCTGTTTAGTGCAATTTATGGATGTTGGTTACTTTGCCTGCCGCTTCTACCCAAAACTTTGACTTAGAAAGTTTTGGTTTGATAGCGGTGTGGCCCCCACTTAGCAGCGGTGTGGCCACCACTTAGCAGCGGTGTGGCCACCACTTAGTTGAGTTACAGATGAGTGATGACCTATAAGAGCTGACTCCAAACTAAAGAACACTAAGGACATCAACATGTGGATAAAACAAACAGAGTTGAATACATGGTGTGACCATCACCACCCATATGGTAATAACTAAACCTACTCTTTGACTAATAGATATTAGCGTGAAATATTTTATAAATACAAAAAAAAAAAAAAGTTTCTCTTTCAAACTAACTTTACGTAATCATATAATTTATATGCAGAAATGTTAGTAACTCCTTGCTGAGCAGCATTATCACAGCTGTCCTTTCACCTTACCATATAATCGATAGCTCCTACTTAGCCGTAAATGATTCGCGCCCATTTGTCATTCTACTGAAGGATTACTCGGGATTTAAATTTTGCAAAGAGATTCTCTATCGGGTGTCTCTCTAGAGTGGAATGCTTAGTATGCGACTCAATTCAACAACAAAACTCAATCTGTCTGGTGATGTCAACTACTTAAAGCAAAAACTGACAGATCCAACGGTCATACTCTAAGTGAAATAACAGGTTGCTAGGCCAAATTTATCATATCTAGTTCAGCTATATGTTACAAAGTAAAGGCTGACTCACACTATATCGCCATAGGACGAATTTTCCTTTCGGTGTTCATCGTCGATTATGTGAATCGTAAACCGATGGCATCGACGAAGCAGCGCGTACACGTCGAAAAAGTTTGCCGTTGTCAAACTATCCCGATATTTCGCTGAGCATCAACGATCACCTTTTTAATGTGAACCATTTCGGCGATGGTAACTCGCAGCCACAAATAGCATGATCTATTTATTTCCTTTTATGATAGTCGCTGCGGGACTAGCATTTCATTCAAGCACGCGAAAACAAAGAGGTTTTTTCGCGAAAATTTAAAAAGAAAAATGAGAAAACTACGTCACGGAGTATTTGCTGATGCAAACGCTGATGGGTTTGTGATAGTGTGAATATTATATCATCGACGATCACCGAAGTATTGCGGCATCGACACCGAGATATGGCGATATAGTGTGAACCAGCCCTAAGTGAGAATGGCTGGCACAAATAGTAATAACAGTTGGCTCATTATAAAATAGGTTTACACTAATCTGTCTTCTGTCTGCATTTCCAGTTAGAGCAAACGCTAAGTGTTTTGTTTTTCCAAAGAGTTATATGCTTAAAACACTTTGTTTACGCCAATCATACTCACTTTACAATTCTAACTATATTAAGGTCAAGGTCACACATGTGTCAAGGTACAACTGTAACTGACGCCGTGACTTTATTGGAGTTTTAAATTGCTTTGGCTGAGGTATAGGCTAATTTGTAAAGTGCTATGCTATGTTATCTGAGATGAACACTCATCTGCTAATATTTACACTCCTCGGTAGTTCTAGTACGTTCTTTGGTTGAGATATATTTGGTTGAGATATATTTGGTTCAGAAATGGGTTCTAGGAGACGTTGGTCGGATTGCCAGGTAAACTCAACCATATGCATAACTTGAACTAGATTATTGAACCCGAGGAGTGCGGATATATGAGGAATTTGGTTAGCGCTGCCTGAATAAAAACGATTCTGCCTGAGAAGACTCGTGTGTTCTCATATTCTTAGCTGTATGTTTAAGTATATAGCCATATATAGTATATAGTATACTATATATGTACTTTTAACCTTTAGTATGATTTTAAATTAACTAAAACTTTAAAAACTTGATCACTAAAAAATTTTTAAGTATTAATAATTTCCAAACAAGATTTACGGAGGTCGTAAATCAATGACAAACGATTATACAAAAAATGCTCAAAACTTTTTTCAGTAATTAACCTACTTTGGTTTTAGCCAGAAAATCAATCAAACTGAAAAGACTGGTTGCATTCTAAATTCTCAGACAAGAAACTCACTCATGAGTATTTCGAAGGAACAGTGACAGCTAGCGTGTATATTGTTGAAGCATGAAACCGTGATAAACGAGCAGAGACAGATGACTGCCTTCAAATAAAAAGGAAGCTGCAGGTAAATGAACCCACAGTCTCCCTACTTTACATTTGTGCATGCTTGCCTTTGTCACTACTTCATTAAAAGCGTATTGCATAGCCAGATAAGATTTGGTTCCGGCAACAGGTAATGGCGCAGCACAATTCCAGAGAAAGGGTGCGGCTGTGCCCAGGGGTTACCGCTAATCGCTGCTGTATGTATCATTCGGCCCATGGATTAGACACCTTAATTCATGCCTTATTAATCCCTTGTTTGAAGTGAAAAGATGGAAAGACAAGCGCGGCATGTATTGAAAGCTCTGCGCAAACGTTTATGTGTAATATCGTAAAGACAAGAGAAGACCATGGATATTCTCTGATATAGGGGCAAGCTTTGCATAACTAAATGCTCCCAGTAACCTGAGTTAAAGGTGGAGCAAGGCCTCAACCACTTCAAGAATCATACAAATATTAGTTTTTTTGTGTATATTTAGCAGAAGATGCCTGTAGAAAAGGTTTTATGACTGGCTTTGAAGCAGACTCTAACTCAAAATGTGCTTTTGACTGCCAGTTAAGTTAAACAAACCCAAACATTTCAGGGTTTATAGGAACCGAAAAAACTTAGACTTACTTGAATTTGAACGCAACAGAAAGAATAAATGACTTCAAATCCATCCTTCAATTATAACAATAGATTTACTTCTTTAAACAAACACCTACATGTATAAATAGGTTGAACAGCTGCTCAACATCTTTCTATGGACTTCCATGGAAAAGAGTACATGAGCTTTTTGTGAATCCAACTTCAAAATCTTGCATTTGTAACCAATTAAATTTCGCAAAAAGCCGGGGACAGTTAAACTTGTACCAATTGCACTCTCTATCAAGGTTGCACGTTCCCAAATCTTCAAACAATAAGCATTTTAAATACAAATCTCACCCTGTCTTCAGATGCTTTGCGGTTAATGTGATAGCATTCAGGTTCTACTGTTGGAAAAACATGGATAGTCATTATCTGTTCATAAAATATAAAAGGTATGTTAGGTTACCACACCCAGTTGATGAATCCTTAATAAAAGTGCTTTGTATGATACACAAGTAAAATGAAGTAACCTTGAAGTAACCCAGAAGTAACCTTGAACTCATAATAATTTCATAAAGAGCTCATACTAGGAAGGACTGCGAAGGACCAGGAGAGACTTAACACTCAAATGTGTAAAAGGCAGAAGACAAGTAGAAACCCTTGCATCTTATGCCTGGTATTTAGGCAAGGCCTGACCTATATTCTGTGAGAGTCGGATCAATGAGATGGCGGATTATCTCTGCTATTATCCAGAGATATATCTTGATTATTATTCCCTCTAACAGCTGTGGTTCCACCATTTAGGTGTGGCTACTCTGTCTCAGCCCACGAGACTTTTACAAACGCGTATAGACCATACTGAAACCTAATGTTTGCTAATAAATTATGCCAAAGAAGGTATCGTTGTTGACAAATGACCAGCACCAATATATCACATGACTAATGCCGAAGTGGTACATGTTCATTTTCATAGCGAATATGTTTACTGGAGACAACATTAAGTGAAGTTATTCAGACATTCAGTATAACATGGAGATATCAGACTTCAGGAGACCTACATGCGAAAAGTTGCAGATATCCAAGCGTTCAATATATTCGTGTTCCAACTATTAGATTTGCCTTTGGCATGAAGTAAACGATTTACACACGTACGTGCAGCTCCAATTTCCATCCACTTTACCATTTGTTGCCTTTCTTGATCTCCCTCCTGCCTTACATCAACCAACAAATGATTTCTACTTTCCATTTTTGGTTAATCTACACATATAATCTATATAATACATAATCTATATAATATATAATCTATATAATATATTATATATACTATTTATAAAATATATATAATATATATAATATATATAATCTGTAAAATATATATCTATATATCATATAATATATATCTATATAATATATAATCTATATAATTTATGTAATCCATATAATATATATATATATAATCTATATAGCCATTACAGGCTTGAGAACTTCACAACTCTAACTTGTTTCTCCTCTTTTACTCTAGACCAGCTATGATCTTGTCCTAAATGCAAGGGTTGGCTAACTCATAGTTGGTAGTTGATACAGAGAAAGAAATATACTGACTCCAGCTGAAATACCAAGTAACACTCTGACTGGGACTCCGCCGACTGGGACTCGCCGACTGGGACTCGCCGACTGGGACTCGCCGACTGGGACTCGCGGACTGGGACTCGCCGACTGGGACTCGCGGACTGGGACTCGCCGACTAGGACTCGCGGACTGGGACTCACAGACTGGGACTCACGGACTGGGACTCACGGACTGGGACTCACCGATTGGGTCTCACCGACTAGGTCTCACCGACTGGGACTCACAGAATGGGTCTCGTGGACTGGGACTCGCGGACTGGAACTCGCGGACTGGGACTCGCGGACTGGGACTCGCGGACTGGGACTCGCGGACTGGGACTAGCGGACTGGGACTCACCGACTGGGACTCACCGACTAGGACTCACCGACTGGGACTCACTGACTGGGACTAGCTTCCAATACAAAAATGGGTATTCATCCGATGAACAAAGGTCAATTTGATAGCAAAGCGATTTCAGTACTGAATTTGTTATTAAAAATTAGGCATGAGTTTTCATTTTTACTAAGCTGCAACAGGTTTTAAATATAAAACAGCATTTATTAATATAAAAATAGAATTTAATGCTGGATTAATGCGTGAGAGCACTAAATGGCTTGATAAGACAACTTCAACTTGATACATCACTTTTTACTATATCACTGAGTTGTACTGTTTGTCATTAGAGTGAAACCTCGTCTGCAGGGTACTTAGAAGCACAAATGTGGTTACACTCACCTACAAAAAAATTAGTGGTTTTTCAGCGCGTCAGTTAAATAAAATTTTATATAAATATCATAGGTATTGCTGATCTATGAGCTATTGAAATAAAATTTTAATAAAAGACAATACAAAAAAACATGTAGAAAGATCTGTCATCTGTAAATACAATTGATCAAAACCAGCCAGACAAAAATGCAGTTTATGACTTCCTGCTCCATACTGGTTCATATTCACCTCATGATCAGCACTATCTTAAATAAAATGCGAGTCAACTGCTGCGTAGTGCCGACAACTCCCATTTCGTCCTTTTTCCACTATCTGTAACTAGACACCGGACTGCTAGTTGCAATTATCCCAGGTATCTATGGACTTTTATATCTGTAATTGCTGGGGTAAATGCTGTGTTTGAGTCAGAAAATTTGGCGGATTGATCAACAAAAGAATTTCTCAAATCAATATTAAATGTTAAGAAAAATAAACTTCAAAACACTAATTACGACCATAACTAATGAATGTGGAAATGTGAAGACAACTCTGCGCATCTACAAATGAGCTTATCTACCAGCTATTACAGCTGTTAGATAAGCCCTATATGTAAAGGATTTGACATCAAGATTTGACATAACTATAATAGTTATGTGTATGTATACATCAACTGGTATACTAGGCAAAACACCTGTTCCTGCTCATCATAAAACCTGTTCATGCTTTTCGCAAAACCTGTTTCTGCTAATCATAAACCCTGTTCCTGCTCATTACAGCATGACAGACGGCATATGGTTGAGCAACAGCATTAGAATACAAATTAAACAACTTAGTTCATGTTAAGCAAGTTGGTTCAAGTGGTTAACTCCTTTAAACCATAATTTATATATATACAGTGAAACTCGGATAACTCAAACTTCAAGGAGCAAAAGTGTTCGAATTATCAGAGCGTTCAAGTTATCAGAGCACTGTCACAAGTCCATATATTTACTTATTTATTAGTAGATACATGTACATATACAAACTATAATATAAATCAAAAGCACAAATGGCTTGTTTCAAATTAAATGCTTCTAATGTAAGGTTTAAAACGTTTTTATCAAAAAGTATAGAGATTTTTCTATCACTTGAGATTGGTTTGTTGTTTGAGGCGATGTTATTGCAAGGACGTTTTCTAGATTGACATTGGCAAAACTTGATCGTTGCTGAAATGCTCAAAAGAAAAGACATCTTGTTCTTTTGAGCGTTTTACCCACGATCAATTTTGCCGATTTTTCTTGAAGTTTATGCAAAGATTACCTTACTTTACCTGGGATTCGTTAAGAGCAACACTCCGAGGCAGTTCAATTAAAAGTTTTACGAGGTTTTACGGTACATTGTATATCACTCACGCTTTTTGAATGGATACTTATTGAATGTACACACGTATTCTGTGTTTAGGTCAAACGATGAATAGTTTTTTTAGCTAAGACAATGTATACGTTTAATTACAACAATTTTTAAGACGTTTTAAACATTCAACATTCCGACGTTGATTCAACACAGAATCAACGTCGGAAAATTATTCATCACGGGCTAGCCGGATCACGCACTCAAAGATTTTCGCCACGCAAATACAAAACAAAAACAACATGCTGTTTTTGTTTTGTATGTGCGTGGCGAAAATCCTTGCGCATACTTCTCATTGTTTATAAGACAAAAACCTTCCTCACGATATGTAGTTTGAAAGTTAGAATGGCAAATGTTGTTATATGTTAAATACAAATCAATTTTCTGTCCAAATACTCTTCTATTACACGGGCAACGCCGGGTGGCACAGCTAGTATATATATATTTCTCAAAGTATGTCTGTTTTCTGTTTTCGGTATGTCCAGCTATAGCTATTTTTAGAATAGCTGTAGCTAGACAACGCTGATGCAACGTAATGGCATACCATCATTAGAAGCCTAGCGCTTATTGCAAGCGTACTGGAATTTTCCATTGGCAATGTGCCAGGCCACTTGGCGATGGCCTGCCACTTGCTGGAGTTGCCCACCAGCAAGTGGCAAGCAACTCTCATTACTTCTCATTGTTTACGAGTTGATTTTAATACCATTATCTATTGGCAATGTGACAAGCTAATAGCAAGTGGTAGGTAACTCTCATCACTTCTCATTGTTTATAAGCTGGTTTTTAATACCCGGACAACGCCGGGAGGCACAGCTAGTCATTCATATAACATTGGTAGAAATATAAATTGCTGTCTAAAAGGGCATCAAACACTATTTATTAATTTTGAGCTGTTCGCAAGTCAGAACAGATGCATTTAGAGATACCTCTAAGAACATACGTAGTTAGCTGATAACAGCAATAAAGGATTTGTATTACCTCTAATAACATAGCTGATAACAGTAGCAAGTGACTCATCTTTTGACACCTGGCTAATTCATATTTAATGAATATGAGCATTCGATTGACAATTGTCTTTTCCTAAAACGGTGCAGATCACTGCAAGCAATGCTGTTGATCAGTACTACCACACCATTTACCTATTCGGTGCACTCCAACTTTCCTACTACATGTACAATGCTTACCGGATTTGAATGGATGGTGCAAAAAGCAGACACATGAGAGACGGCAGCCCGTGAATATTAGGCATGAGAGTCGTCTCCCTTGCTATAATCTTTGAGCTGCTTGGGTTGACACTGAGTCCAGCCGCAACCTAAAAGCCAACTAGCAAACATCTATATTTTACTAAGAACAACACAACGAAACAATAAGACATATTTTGGCATATCCATGAAAGTTTTTAAGCAGAGTTAATATCTTCCGTAATCTGTATACAGTATATGATAGCGAGTGTGAAGTGCCATTGGCAGATAGCACACAGATATCTAGTTAACCGTGCACAAATACTTGCCCTAAGCGATGAAGGATTGTCATATTAAAACAACAGCTTTTGTTTTAATATGACAATGCAACAAAAGAACAAAGCTAATGGACAATTATAACTTTATCCACAAACGTATAAGCTAATACAAAAGTTACAGCAGCATCCGGAGTTATTTGCTAAGAGTTCAATGCAAGCATTTCATTGGTCCTTCAGATTATTGATGAGTAATGATTAACAGATTGGATCTCTTTGGTTTTCTAGGGAGAGATGACATACAGGATTAACAAATTGGATCTCTCTGGTTTTCTAGGGAGAGATGACATACAGGATTAATAAATTGGATCTCTCTGGTTTGCTAGGGAGAGATGACATACAGGATCAACAGATTGGATCTCTCTGGTTTTCTAGGGAGAGATGACATACAGGAACAACAGATTGGATCTCTTTGGTTTGTTAGGGAGAGATGACATACAGGAACAACAAATTGGATCTCTCTGGTTTGCTAGGGAGAGATGACATACAGGAACAACAGATTGGATCTCTCTGGTTTGCTAGTGAGAGATGACATACAGGAACAACAGATTGGAACTCTCTGGTTTTCTAGGGAGACATGACATACAGGAACAACAAATTGGATCTCTCTGGTTTGCTAGGGAGAGATGACATACAGGAACAACAAATTGGATCTCTTTGGTTCGTTAGGGAGAGATGACATACAGGATTAATAAATTGGATCTCTCTGGTTTACTAGGGAGAGATGACATACAGGATTAAAAAATTGGATCTCTCTGGTTTTCTAGGGAGAGATGACATACAGGATTAATAAATTGGATCTCTCTGGTTTGCTAGGGAGAGATGACATACAGGAACGTGAGAATCAGGTAGAAAACAAAGATGTGAAATTAGAACGTGAAGCCAGTAGGTTCAAATAATGGCTTCATTCACCTTATATGCCGTATGTTGGACATATATTTTAGAATGCAATATTTTATGTCCTCAATAAAGGTACCTGACCCTTATTTACTTCAGATTAATTTTAAATCGACTTAATCGATATATTTTGTTTCATTTTTTCTTTTCTACCAACTTTTTCGTTATAACTACAAAACAGTAACATTTACAGAAATTTAAAATGTAAGATGCTAAAAATTTCTTCGTATATAAAACCAGATGTTTGTAGATTTGTACGCAGAGGTGATCGCGAGTTGACGTCTTCACTGTACAACTAACATAGAGATGATCATGAGTTGAGGTCTTTACTGTTCAACTAACGTAGAGGTGATCATGAGTTGAGGTCTTTGCTGTACAACTGATGCAGAGGTGATCACGTGTTGAGGCCTTTACTGTACAACTAAGAGAGGTGATCATGAGTTGAGGTCTTTACTGTACAACTAAGAGAAAGAACAACTTACCATTAGTCTATTGTGAGTATCGTTTGGCATCTCATCCAAAGCCATGGCATTAACACTGCTCGTCTCAACTTTTACCTGCCTGCAAAGAAACCACTATATATAACCACTATAGCTGACAACCAGCTCTATTTATAACCAGTATAGCTGACAACCAGCTCTATATATAACCACTATAGCTGACAACCAGCTCTATATATAACCACTATAGCTGACAACCAGCTCTATATATAACCACTATAGCTGACAACTAGCTCTACATATAACCGCTATAGCTGACAACCAGCTCTACATATAACCGCTATAGCTGACAACCAGCTCTATATATAACCACTATAGCTGACAACCAGCTCTATATATAACCACTATAGCTGACAACCAGCTCTACATATAACCGCTATAGCTGACAACCAGCTCTATATATAACCACTATAGCTGACAACCAGCTCTATATATAACCACTATAGCTGACAACCAGCTCTATATATAACCACTATAGCTGACAACCAGCTCTACATATAACCGCTATAGCTGACAACCAGCTCTATATATAACCACTATAGCTGACAACCAGCTCTATATATAACCAGTATAGCTGACAACCAGCTCTATATATAACCACTATAGCTGACAACCAGCTCTATTTATAACCGCTATAGCTGACAACCAGCTCTATTTATAACCACTATAGCTGACAACCAGCTCTACATATAACCACTATAGCTGACAACCAGCTCTATATATAACCACTATAGCTGACAACCAGCTCTATATATAACCACTATAGCTGACAACTAGCTCCATAAATTACCACTGCTCCTCGTAACAGCTAACAGTAATAATCAATGCTACTTGCACCAGGTATCAAGAATAAGAATTAACGCCTAGATTCTAGGCCCTAGAACTACCTGCAATAGCTGAGACTTCGTACTACCTGCACCGAGTAGCAACAACGAACACTAGTAACAATTCATCAATTTCAGTAACTTGTGAGACGGCCAGTTGAGCCAAAGAATTGGTAGTCCGAAAACAAAACTAACCAGTCAGACAATCGCGGGTAAAAATTGACCTGAGGTTCCAAAGTGATAGCTATGGAAAAACAAATAATCAAGCCTGAATGCCTACCACATGAACAACTGCAAAAAGGCATATTATCATGCTTAATCCAACCATCGGATTATCATAATCTAGCGGCACAAAATAAATCTAGTCAAGATATATCACTTGAGGCTTCACTAAGGCGGTGCATACCCTAACATCACACAAACTCATAAGATGTGCAGCGACTTTAATAAAATGGTCATATTTGTGGTCATGTACATGAAAATAATATTTTTCCTAGAAAGGTTGTGTGATATTGACCTAATTCAACCACTTAGTTTCAAGGAGTCACATTCTAGTCAGTTGAAGTTTCAATTTCGAGCAGAGAGGACATGAAATGAGAGAACAGATGAATTGCTCACTTCATTGAGCGGACGGCGGCGTAAGGGAAGAAGCGCAGCTCGAGGGGACTGAAGGGTCCGGAGATATTCTGCCTGCGAGTACTACTATTCAGGTTGCCGATCTCGGACTCGACTCCAAAGCCCCAGCTGTCGACATCAGCCATATCATTGGTCATCCCCATCGCCTCCGAGTACCTTAGCTTGTGGTTTTGCTATCAATAGAATTAATTTTAGATTAACTGAAATTAACTGATTGCATGAGATAAACTAGTTAGTTTCCAGATACTGGATTTCTCCAAACTAAAACCTTGAAATTCAAAAAAACATGAATAGTTGAGATACTATCGAATGCACCTCTGAATAAGGTCTTTGCTCATTCTCTACTCCCTCTTATTTGACTCATAGAGATACATCAATAAATATTATTTTGCAGTGTTAGCATAATATGAGATGAGATGGGCTGGCCTATGACACCTACACTAGGTTAATAATAACTCAGTCATTTGTAGACTTCATAGCAGTAAACAAAGACTCTCAAATAACTAAGACTACATATTTCTAGAGTCTTTTCAGTATTTCAGGGTCTTTCATTAGGTGTTAGCGTGTGACATCCATGTGACCTTCATAGACATGTAAATAGAATATCTTACAATAGCAAACAACACCGCTTTTGAAAATATACAAAGACTAAAATATCCATAGAAGTATAAATTGATATAGCATATTAACCCTTTGACCGGGTATAAGCCCCCAAAAACATCCGAAACTCGTGTAATTTATTTTCGAAAATTCAATAAAATCGATATTTTATGAACATGCATAGCTCAAATCTTAAATCTATTTCTATGAGCAAAAAATTTTTTGTACAGAAACATTCATTTATATATCTACTACTAAAAAATACAATCATGTGCAATTGTACCTGTATGAAATGCTTGGAAGCATTTTTTTTCGGTAGAGTCAAACGCTATAACGTAGCCATGCGAGCCACCATAACGATGGTTTTCTCTGTATATTCCAAGTATATTAAAAGTCCAGAAAGTTTACATCACTTCTATCATCTGAATTATTTTTATTCTGATCAGACAAAAAATCACTAACGATCGCAGGATTAAATAATCTTTTATTTTACCGTTTTGAAAGTCGAGCCGGTGTTGACTGGTATTTCCAACTTTTATTCTTTTCCAAGGATGTGCCATTTGTTTAGCTTTTAACGCAAAGCAACGCCTCTCAGATAATTGTTTCATATTGTAAATCATCGACCGATATCTTGCTGATGATGTTTAAAACTTACCAGTGTTCATATCCTTTGTTTAACGTGACTAGGCGACATCTTTATAAACGTCTACCGAAAGGGACATAAATGTCGTTTCCCCACGCAACTGGTAAACGACATTTTGGTCATTTCCCCAGCCAAAGGGTTAAAACAGTAATAACAATATTCATATGACATCCTCTCCTAGACATTTACATATATCATATGACATCCTCTCCTAGACATTTACATATATCATATGACATCCTCATGTAGACATTTACATATATCATATGACATCCTCTCATAGACATTTACATATATCATATGACATCCTCTCCTAGACATTTACATATATCATATGACATCCTCTCCTAGACATTTACATATATCATATGACATCCTCTCCTAGACATTTACATATATCATATGACATCCTCATGTAGACATTTACATATATCATATGACATCCTCTCCTAGACATTTACATATATCATATGACATCCTCTCCTAGACATTTACATATATCATATGACATCCTCTCCTAGACATTTACATATATCATATGACATCCTCTCCTAGACATTTACATATATCATATGACATCCTGATGTAGACATTTACATATATCATATGACATCCTCTCCTAGACATTTACATATATCATATGACATCCTCTCCTAGACATTTACATATATCATATGACATCCTCTCCTAGACATTTACATATATCATATGACATCCTCATGTAGACATTTACATATATCATATGACATCCTCTCGTAAACATTTACATATATCATATGACATCCTCTCCTAGACATTTACATATATCATATGACATCCTCTCCTAGACATTTACATATATCATATGACATCCTCTCCTAGACATTTACATATATCATATGACATCCTCTTGCAAACATTTACATATATCATATGACATCCTCTCCTAGACATTTACATATATCATATGACATCCTCTCCTAGACATTTACATAGATCACATGACATCCTCTCGTAAACATTTACATATATCATATGACATCCTCTCCTAGACATTTACATATATCATATAACATCCTCATGTAGACATTTACATATATCATATGACATCCTCTCGTAAACATTTACATATATCATATGACATCTTTTCGTAGAAATTCACACTAATTAATTAAATTATGACCATATCCAACTACATACGCACATATTTATAGAGGTCAAGGTGGTACATATGTATAAAGGTCAAGGTCGTACATGTGTACAGAGGTCAAGGCGGTGATAAAGAGAACTCAAAAGAAGTTATACTCTGGTAGTTTTTTTGATATTTCAGCATTTTCCTTAATTTTTCTGTTAAGACTATTCGCTTCCGCTTATGAAATCTTTACTATAATAAGACCTGTGTCCATCTATCTGTATGAAGCCTCACTTAGAAGTTGCAAAAAAATCACTTGAAACAGGATTCTAAATCCAGACATTCACTTCAGTAGTTTAACTTTCTACCATATGCACCGATTAACTGCCTTGCCATATGCCCGAATAGTTGTGAGATTAGTTATTACACATGCCGAACTGCCTGGGTACTAGCTGTTATAATTAAAGAAACGTAAAAAAATGTGCATTGTGATTTATTTTTGGTCTCGAGTCGACTGCTCGCCCATATCTTACGATGTATGGATGATTCATGTTAAGACTAATGTAAATTTAAAGACTCACGTGTGGAGGCAATGATTAGTAAAGGTACCGCGAGCTATAAAATACTCAAAGAAAGTAACAATTTTAGCTGAAGTTGTAACCAATGAAAACAAAATCAAATTGCCAGCATTATGAAAGGATTTCGGGCTATAAACACACCAAAGACTAGACATACCTGAGAAGTAAAGCTCTCAGTGCCAGGGGAAGCCATGTTCTTACTGATGAGTATTTCATGATAGCCGATGTGCTGCGATTGTACGTCGGCCATCTTGTCTAGCCTCAGAACCCCTATGTTAGGCCAGATAATGAGTTCACATTGACCGATAAAACTTAGCAAAGCAAGTAAAGTAATGCACAGAGATTGACAACTATAGATAGATGCACGGCCTAGAATGCGATGCCTTACCTATTTTGATGTATCATTTACCTCATGAGAATTTATCAAACCTCATTCAACTAAATTTAGACTGGTCAGCAAATCTAAAATCTCGTGGACATAAAAAGTTGGCATGGGCCATTATTGGAAGCATTTCGGTCGATTAGTATGAGCCCGAGTCATGCAATTGAACAGAGCAGACAACTTCAACCGCTGCACCAACACGGATAGGTAGTATGCTCCACAGCCATGTCTGTGTTTAAACTGCCAAGCAATAACTGAAAGAAAGCAAACAGATTTTAGATTTGGATGCCATTAATGCAAATTGCAAATGATACAAAACACATACATCTGACCGCTTTTAATTTTTATTGCACTATAAAGGAGTTTCTTCAAACCTCAAGGAATGCATCACTAACCAATATCCGTTACTATTTTTGCCTACAACACACAAAATTATGAATTTGAGTCTTTTTATTTTTTCACCGTTAAAAAGAAAGAGAAGATCACTTTATCAAATCATATTCTAGAAATGGAGTGTTTGGTGAGCAGGTGGTGAATACTGGTAATAACATGATTCTTTCATGTTGAACTGCTGACCTTGCAAGGCAGCAATGCTAACCAACTGTAATAGCAAGCCTCAATATGTTAGTGGTTCACACTTTTATACTACACATAGTAGTCATGTTTATATCTGCTAGAATTTGAATATCTGGACACTGTTCTTTGATGCAAACTCATCTTTTGCTGACGCCATGTGAACCTGGATGCCAGAACAAAAGCGAAACTTCCATATTACCTTAATAACAATGAGATTATTAAAAAGTACTTTTTATTAAGAAAAATGATAATTAGAGTTGTACTGTTAAGAGCTATCTGTGCGAGTGAAAAAAGAAAAGGCATCTGAGAGAAGAAAGTAAGAGCTATCTGTGCGAGTGAAAAGAGAGAAGGCATCTGAGAGAAGAAAGTAAGAGCTATCTGTGAGAGTGAAAAGAGAGAAGGCATCTGAGAGAAGAAAGTAAGAGCTATCTGTGCGAGTGAAAAAAGAGAAGGCATCTGAGAGAAGAAAGTAAGAGCTATCTGTGCGAGTGAAAAGAGAGAAGGCATCTGAGAGAAGAAAGTAAGAGCTATCTGTGAGAGTGAAAAGAGAGAAGGCATCTGAGAGAAGAAAGTAAGAGCTATATGTGCGAGTGAAAAGAGAGAAGGCATCTGAGAGAAGAAAGACCATCTCTAGATGAAAGTAAAAAAATAAATGTAATAAGATTGTAATATTTGAGATTGTACTGTATACCTCTAATGACAAAAGGGTACCAACATATGACCTTGTAAGCTGGAAACATGACTATCATAGAATGAAAGCTCCCAATCGCCATGTTTCTACGAGGCGAAGGTATATCGAAGAGTTGGTTTGTTGGCGTATTAAAATGAGTTCTTCACCTGAGTAGAGTCTGAGGACCAGGTTGATGGATAGGTCATAGCCGAGCTCTATGCATATTGGTCGGGGCCTTCAGAAAACACTCGCTGACTAATAGGTCAGAGCTGAGCTCCATGCATATTGGTCGGGGCCTTCAGAAAACACTCGCTGACTAATAGGTCATAGCTGAGCTCTATGCATATTGGTCGGGCCTTCAGAAAACACTCGCTGACTAATAGGTCAGCGCTGAGTTCTATGCATATTGGTCGGGGCCTTCATAAAACACTCACTGACCAATAGGTCATAGCTGAGCTCTATGCATATCAGTCGGGGCCTTCAGAAAACACTCGCTGCCCAAGAGGTCATACATAGCTGATCTCTATGCATATTGGTCTAGGCCTTCCGAAAACACTCGCTGACCAATAGGTCAGAGCTGAGCTCAATGCATATACCTTCTGAAAACACTCACCAACTAAAGTAATTATAATGGCAGCACATATGAAATATTATAATAGTAGCCTTATTATCAGTTGTCTTTCAAGAGATAGACTGAGCTCTGCGATACATCTTTAACACTAAAACCTCTATGCTAGCAAGTATTGGTCATTTTTCGACCTTGGGTCGATTAGCAATTATGTATGGATATTCGTAGCCTTGAGTGACTCACCCAAGTTTTCAAGCGCCATCACTTATTGGAAACTCGGTGAAAAAGAGATGAATAGCACCTATGTACTTTGCGGTAAACACCAATAAACCGTAAAACCTCGAATTAAACGCCACCTATATTTGACCGCCACTACGAGAGAAGGGTTGAAAAATAGAGTGCGCCCGTCTATTTGAACGCCACCTCTATTTGAATGGCACCTCCATTTGATTGCGACTTAGACTATCTTTGATCTTTATGAACCCATAATATCAAGTGACCAGTAAAAAAGTGTCCACAAAATCGTATTAATAATGAATCATTTACATTAATAACAATCAATTCTCTCATTGTCCAATTCCAAAGCTGTTCATTTTTTTCGTTAAAACGTTGAAAGCAACACCATAGAAATAATCAATAACGGTCTCAGGCTAATTACCTTAGTAGTTCCTTGTTTAATGCGGTCTTTTTTTAATTTGAAGTAGCCTACATATATTAAAAACGGTTAAAATTTATGATGGTAGATGCACTTTGAAAGCAACGCCCATAGAAATAATTACTAACTGTCTCAGGCTAATAGAAGTTCCTTGTTTAACTGGGTTTTAATACCTTGAAGAACACACATATAAAAATGGTTTGCGAGTTTTAAATCAAAGGATACATTTAACGAGCAAACTTTTAAGCATTGCATTCGTGCTAAATGCAGCGCGTAAAAGTTTTGCTCTGCCAAAAAATCGTTTTGACACTAATATCGACTAGTTCAGCAGTGCAGAAGAAAAGCTATAATATCAACGCAAGTCGATTGCAATCAATAGATATCAACTAGCATAGATAATTCTCTGTTTCTTGATGCCTATTTATTGAGAGATCATTGACAAGTTGGATGTAAGTTAGCAGATTTATTGCATCCAAAAGGTTTAATATCACTCCACCAGAAAAAGAGGGCAAAATATAGGCGACATTCGCTTCACCCATAATAGGGCTAAATTTATCTTCCGAAAACTTTGATGAGCCATTTGAAAACACAACGCCAGCCTTTATTTGAACGCCGCCTGCAATTGAACGCCACTGAAGAGGAAGGGTTGAAAAATAGAGCGCCAAGGCGTTCAATTAGAGGTTTTACGTATATAAGAAATTTCTATCACAATGCGATAGGTAAACCCTTGAACCTATAGAACCCTTGAAATATCATTTCTCTAGACCAACAACGGCAGATACGATGGGGAGCAAATAGGAAAGTATCTGGTCGAAGAGAGAGATAATATCCTCACCCTGATCAAATGAGTATATCTTACAGTAGACTTGTTTATAGAGCACCATTTGAGAGAAGATCTCATTGACTTGCGGAGGCCAACCCTGGCTAGGATTCGGAGGTTTGAGATGAGCCAGTGCACACTCCATGGCCTGCAGTAAAGAACACCTACTACATTAGACATGACGATACCGTGCACAAATAAGTATGCATCTACATCATTTATGGATGGACAATGATAAAGAAACACATCAGTTAAAGAATCTATCTAGATTTACTAGCCATAACTCAGACAACGTAATGTCTGTGCAAGTGGAGACAACTTTAAACAAACCATTGATATTTGTCTGTGCCGAAACCCAAAACTCTACATAAACCACCTCTAAATGGTAATGCAAAAAGACATTACTATCAGACAAACCAACTGCATTAGTCTGTGAAGGGACCAAATTCATACCAACCAGCTAAATTAGTTTATGCAAAAGGAGATAAATCGAAAACAGGAACTGACATTAAAATGTGCGACTCAAGTCCGATCGAGACACCCGTAGTAGTCTTTACAGTGTCCAGCCCCATACTAACCAACTGCATTGTTTTGTGCAAAAGGAGATAAGTCAAAAAAACCACTTGCATTAGTACTTGCAAAAGAACTTAACTCCGGAAACATCTCTCGCAGCGGTGCGTGCAAAAGAAATAAATACAAAGGAATCCCCCGCATAAGCTTGTGTAAATGGATATAACCCAGTCTGACCATTTCCATTAATCAGCAGTGAGACAACTCAAACTAGAGTAAAAACAAGGATTAGGCTGTTGGTATTCATAACTCCTGACTGATAGAGAAACAGAAAACAACAAACTAGCTAGCAAAAATGCTGCTAGTACTGTCTACAACTACACACCACTATTGTACTGCTGCGTACTGTCTACAACTACACACCACTATTGTACTGCTGCGTACTGTCTACAACTACACACCACTATTGTACTGCTGCGTACTGTCTACAACTACACACCACTATTGTACTGCTGCGTACTGTCTACAACTACACACCACTATTGTACTGCTGCGTACTGTCTACAACTACACACCACTATTGTACTGCTGCGTACTGTCTACAACTACACACCACTATTGTACTGCTGCGTACTGTCTACAACTACACACCACTATTGTACTGCTGCGTACTGTCTACAACTACACACCACTATTGTACTGCTGCGTACTGTCTACAACTACACACCACTATTGTACTGCTGCGTACTGTCTACAACTACACACCACTATTGTACTGCTGCGTACTGTCTGCAACTACACACCACTATTGTACTGCTGCGTACTGTCTACAACTACACACCACTATTGTACTGCTGCGTACTGTCTACAACTACACACCACTATTGTACTGCTGCGTACTGTCTACAACTACACACCACTATTGTACTGCTGCGTACTGTCTACAACTACACACCACTATTGTACTGCTGCGTACTGTCTACAACTACACACCACTATTGTACTGCTGCGTACTGTCTACAACTACACACCACTATTGTACTGCTGCGTACTGTCTACAACTACACACCACTATTGTACTGCTGCGTACTGTCTACAACTACACACCACTATTGTACTGCTGCGTACTGTCTACAACTACACACCACTATTGTACTGCTGCGTACTGTCTACAACTACACACCACTATTGTACTGCTGCGTACTGTCTACAACTACACACCACTATTGTACTGCTGCGTACTGTCTACAACTACACACCACTATTGTACTGCTGCGTACTGTCTACAACTACACACCACTATTGTACTGCTGCGTACTGTCTACAACTACACACCACTATTGTACTGCTGCGTACTGTCTACAACTACACACCACTATTGTACTGCTGCGTACTGTCTACAACTACACACCACGTAACAGTATAGTATTGCCATGTACTGTACGGTCTAAAACTACAGTGGGAGGCGCGATATTATACAATCTAAGCTATGTTTGCTAGTAGTTGATATCAACAGCTGAACCATGACAAAATGTATTCATTCATTTCTAAGTAAAAGCAATCAGTATTCTGTACAATAAAAGACAGCATGTAAATTCGATTTTGACATAAAGCAAAATATCAAAAATCACAATAAAAATTGTTTAATATCATTATGTTCCAGCTTATATAGTGCTTCACACATCTAACAATATTTGAGCATTTCTTTGCTGAATTTAATTAAAAAGTTGGAAGTTTGCAAAATTCAAAAACATCATAACCAGCGATCAAATACGTGGCATCCAGCCTTTAATCATCAAGATAACTCTACCGAAGACATCATTGTTAAGAACACCCAGCCTTTAATCTTCAAGATAACTCTACCGAAGACATCATTGTTAAGAACACCCAGTCTTTAATCATCAAGATAACTCTACCAAAGACATCATTGTTAAGAACATACACCCTTTTATCATCAAGATAGCTCTACCAAAGACATCATTGTTAAGAATATACACCCTTTAATCATCAAGATAACTCTACCAAAGACATCATTGTTAAGAACATACAGCCTTTAATTATCAAGATAACTCTACCAAAGACATCATTGTTAAGAACGTAGAGTTTACCAGTGGCTCAAGCTGTCTAAACTGTGGCAGAAGCTGTTTAACATGGTTAACAGACACCAGCTCAGTGTTGCCATAGTCGATGAAATGAACTTGCACCGACTCTCCAGAAACAGCTTTCACTCTGCCTCTGTAGAAATCTCCACAATAGGGTGCTATGCATAACGCCTCCACGACAGGGTTGAGCATAGGCTGCAAGAATCGAATCACACAATGCAAAAATTTCCCATATGACCAACACCTAATAAGAACACTTGTGAGTGCTATTATCACATCTCTGAAAAAGGTGCCAAAGTGTTATATCTTTGTAAGCTAAACAACCAATTTCATACATGATCTCTTACTGAACATTAACATATGTGCAGAATGACATTCAACCACAGTTTCATATGAAGCCACAGAAATAAAGCTGCCTAAATTGGTTACCTGTTATGAAAGTCAGTCACTGATAATGGTAACTGTAGTTCGACTATAGGTAAACCAAAAGTCAGCTGTAGCTCAACCATAGGTCAAGGACATACCGCCAACATGACTAAATATTAGTCTTAAACTTAGCTGTTGATTTTCAAACGCTTAAAATACAATTAGCGGGATTTAAATTCACAAGAAGGTAAGATTGTTTATTAGGAGAATCACCAGACTTTGGAACTCCCTATTCAAATGTGACAGATAATATATTTTGACATTTAATTGTGCAAAAAAATTTTTATTTTCATATCTACACACTTAATTCTATTATTTATTGTACAATATTATGAATATTACCTTGAAAATAAAATTAAAATTAATTTTTATTGGTCATTGAGGAGGACGTTCGGAGGTATCATTCAGGTTTTATCATTGTTGTTCTCTGTAAAGTGAAACAATCTTTGTTACAGTTTAAATATAATTCACAAGCATTTTAATCTCCAAGCACTAGTTTTACCGATATTAAAATTATTAACACCTGTAATACAGCGTCACGCTGGTCATTAATGTTTGCCACGATAGTAATAAGCTCACCTACAACAATTATTTTAATCACATCACTACTCCATCCAGACAAAATTTCAGTCAAAATAGTTTGACACTTCTCGCAACTCTTTACAATAATAACTGATCTTGAAAAAATCACATGGTTATCACGCACTCTTTTGTTCAACTATGATCATCATACCAACAAAGCTAGCTTAAAATGATCCCGGTCTCCAACTTCAACAGTGAAAACCAGTTATATATACTTCATTGGCAATATAGAATATACCGAAAGTGGCAGAAGAGATCATTGTGAATTGCTCCCTATTGGTTTTAATTAGAGTTGCCCCGATTCTAATATCAGAATCGGTATCGGTGCCGATATGGGTGTTAAGTATCTGAATCAATATTAGCCAATCTTTTCCTAAAAATTCGGAAACTTCAGATACTTTTTACAGGTCAACTATTTAGCAGAAAACCGTATTTTAGCCTGCTACACTAAAAACAAATCATCAGCTGCAAGTTCCTTCTTTTTACCTAATGAATTCCGAGCCTGTCACACAATCTATTTCATGTCTATAGCCTAATAAACATCCATACAGCTGAGGAGTATTTTGGCTTTAGTCATGACGTAATCACAAAGTGCGGTATTTCCCAATTACAGCGATATCATTTATTGCAGCCAATCACGAACAAAAGAACAATCATGAGAAACAAGAATGCGGTGTAATGTTTCTATTTACTAGCATTACGAGAGTAATTTGAGCAGCCGATGCATAAAGTTATCTATCTCTCTCTTGGTCCTGATTATACGATGTATCGTTTGTATCGCATAAAATAACCTCAGTGACTTATCGGTATTCAGCCTGTCCTCCATCATCTGTGGCAAGTAAGTCCTTCTTCAGTACTACTGGCTACATCGATAGTGATAGAAGATAAAGACGTCTCACTGAGATAATTGAATCACTAACGGTAATTAAAAGAAACATCTATTTGCTCTAAACAGTACAGGCGCAGCCAGCGGTTCGTTCAGCAGTGAAGAAAGACTTAATTATCACAGATAAAGCTGTACCACTAACAGTAATTACCATTATTAATAACAGATTTCAAGACACATGGAATGTTTTGTTACTAGATGCACGGTATGGCAGTATGTGAATGTATTTACATGTATGTCTTTTTTCCATAAATACAAACAAATAATACATCAATATTTATATTTTGTTTGCATTATATTTACATAATAAAATTAAAGGTTGACTTGCAACAAAATTCACATTACTGTTATTTGATATGAAAAGATTCACCATGTCTTACTCTGTTGTGTTGGAGGTGCAAACTATGTGGAAAGGTGATTACAAGCTCTTAAAAGCTCAAAAACGAACAGAAAATCGCAGCCACACCAGACCGCACTAGTTTTGATTCGCTTTCCAAAACGGCCCAAATGTGATGTAGTTGTGAGAGATGGTTTCTGTTTACACTTTTTTGCAACCGTATTCGTCGAAATATTTTCTCAAATAAACTTCACGCATTCAATAAAACTATGTCTATTATTCTTACGCGTCTGTTTTATCGTCATCGTAATGCTGTCACTTTAAGCAGTGATATCTTATAACTTACCGTAAAAATTCGTTTAATTTTTTAGCCTTAGCTTGAAGGAGTACATATCATTGTCTGATAACCATGACGAGCCTGTTGGTCACTTGTGATAATCGAAAAGTGCTCCAGAAATTATTTGCGAAGTATTGGGTCACATGATCAGATTACGACTTGCCGATTAGACCAGGCCGAAACAAAACTGTAAAGTAGCGAGCATCTATATTTGATACGGGGTCTTTGGTAAAACCAGAAGTGTTTGTCATAAACTAGTACTATGATAAGTTTCATATTGAGCTTTGTATTGGCCTTTCAATTCACGTGATAACATATGTGACAGGACGATAACCAAATTTCGTGGCTACGTCATCGAAATAAAGAGATTCCAATCTACGGCGGCTTTTCGTTTTTGAGCTTTTAAGAGCTTGTAATCACATTTCCACATATTTGACACTTACAACACAACAGAGTAAGATGGTGAATCTTTTGATACCAAATAACTGTAATGTGAATTTTGTTGCAAGTCAACCTTTAACAATTATCTATGCAACCCAAAAGATCTGAATCAATGAGAAATGAAGAGAATCGGTATATCGAATCGGTATCTGAATCGGCTGGTGAAATTGGAATCGGGACATTTCTAGTTTTAATAACATAGACTGGCTTAACGCCCTCTCAAGTATAGTAATGAGGGTATGTATGAGCAGGCGCGATAACTCTTCGTAACTCTTTAATGTATAACTACACCTCAGTGAGTGATTTGTGATGTGAACAAATACCAAGAATGATAGCAAATTTTTGATAGCAGGTAACAAAATGATAGCTGGAAGTAAATTTTTATTCAAAATAAAGTTTTTAAATTAAACAATGTTTACTATGTGCTTGCCTTACCCTGATAAGTTAATGTGCTTTCGAGATATTCTTGTCACTTATTATTTTCTTGCTAAATAACGATAGATGCCATAAACTTCGGCACAGGTAAAAAAATTGACACTAAATTTCAAGCTTAAAAGTCCATCTGCGACCTATGCGGCAGAAACGCTTTTCCTGACATGAATGCTAGTGAAATTCAACTTCAAAAAACCATCAAAAATCGAAATTACATTATATCACATATAGGGATTTATTTATGATATAGTAAAGTACTAGTAATCCTACTCATAATGAGATGATCAAACACAAAGTTCCATTCTTCATTATTCAAATTGTCATCGCCCGGATTCTGTTCTGGTTTTTTTCCGAATTTTCTGCCAACAATCCCACACTTTGGTAATCCATTTGACACATCCACTATTGTCCCTTTTCTTGTACATAAATCACAATTATTAACAGAAATCTGTCGCGTGGCACGGCTTTTGTTAAAAGTGTAATATTATCAGAAGTAGCAGTTTCATTCTATTGGCGAGGCAAGCCAATACGATGATCAAGTATTGTTTTTTTTGTGTGAATTGTGGTCTTCGTTAAAACTGTCATCCCTCTTTTTTGTTATTTGTACATACTGCTGACTTGTTAATAGAATGGGTATAACAATAAACTTTCAATGTCGTTAAATAAATATTGATAGATGTATTGACTGCGACATCTGTATATTAATCTATATATATTATACATCTGTATATTAATCTATATATATTATACATCCGTATATTAATGCAATTTTATTTGAATTAAATCTCTTTTAGTTTAATAATAGAAACATACAATATTCCATGTCAAATTGGCCTTTTTAAAAATTGCCACTTAAATTGAAATAAGGTAGAAGTTACTGATAGCTTCACAAAGAGCAGGAAGACAATACTGATAACAAGTCAATGGGGTTGTAATTTTATTAGAATATGAGTGAGGAGAAGAGACAAGCTAAGAGAGATAAAGTATACGATGCACCAAAGCAGCGTACTATATTCCTGCAGGTTAGCAAACAGAGTGTCACATCATACTGCACTACTGAGTTCATTAGTGCCCTATAACTATCATGTTGTCCTTTTGTCGCATGCAATTACATCTCGACGAAATGTCACAAAATTGTCAATATATCCTGGACCAAAATAACCGATTTATAAATTTTTTAAGTATCACATAAATAAGATGGTATACTATGACAAACTAAAATTTGAGAAAGTTTGAAAAACTTTGAAAAATTCACTAAATTTTATGCAATATTGTGGTGGCCATGACTTTTCAATTTTTGTAAATAATTCTATGTATCTTGCATGTTGTGTTTGCGCTTGTTCTATTATATTGTTAATAACTTGTTTGTTATACTTATCGCTATTATGTTTTGCTTTCGTTATATTGCTGTTGTAATTTATTATAGCCATGCCAACGCATTAGTGACTCCATTTATATTTATTGTTATACGGTTTTCCTTACTTGATTCCATTAGTCTAGATCTAATAGTCTAGATCTTTTCTGTATGTAATAGTCTAGATCTCTTCTGTATGTAATAGTCTAGATCGTGCCAAGTAAAGGCTGTCAAATTCCTTCACAATATTCTCATAGTAAAAATCCTATACATATCTAAAATTTGCTTTTTGATCCAAAGTTTCCCATCCTACTAAAATCTATCATATCATATCTACATTCTAACTACACCCAAACGAATATATATTACCAATTGTTTACTTTTAATGTCTACTATGCTTATCTTTAATGTCTACTATGCCTATCTTTAATGTCTACTATGCCTATCTTTAATGTCTACTATGCCTATCTTTAATATCTACTATGCCTATCTTTAATATCTACTATGCCTATCTTTAATGTCTACTATGCCTATCTTTAATGTCTACTATGCCTATCTTTAATGTCTGCTATGCCTATCTTTAATGTCTACTATGCCTATCTTTAATGTCTACTATGCCTATCTTTAATGTCTACTATGCCTATCTTTAATGTCTACTATGCCTATCTTTAACGTCTACTATGCCTATCTTTAATGTCTACTATGCCTATCTTTAATGTCTACTATGCCTATCTTTAATGTCTACTATGCCTATCTTTAATGTCTACTATGCCTATCTTTAATGTCTGCTATGCCTATCTTTAATGTCTACTATGCCTATCTTTAATGTCTACTATGCCTATCTTTAAAAACCAACATTACTACCCTCTAACAACTATCTTCTAATACACGCCGACAAATATATATCATCTACTATTTGTCTACCAACTCATGTCTATCATCTAACAATCAATTACATAACATACAACAGCCAGTACCTATCAGCTCATGTCTATGATCTAAATTTACGAACCAGAATTACACAGGATCCACCATAGCTGGCAGTTGAGATAACTGGCTAAAGAACAAAGTTTGTCTATGGGGTAAGTCTATGGGGTAAGTCTATGGGGGAAGTGCTTACAATCATATGACATAAAGCCTATATAAATAAATCTCAGTGTTTATGATTCGTCTGTTCAATTACAGCGACACTTTACAGAGGATTTGAACTTAGAACCTCTAGGCCTGTAGACCGGTGAGTTAATCCATGACAGTACGCTGTCCTTGCCCTACTATGGCATAACAGGGCACATACCGTACTTATGCATAGCTTGCAAAAATACAGATGCTTCAAGTTCACGATTGCGTTATATGACTGCATCACAAATAGCTTCAGACATGGAACTTATTACAGTAAGTTACTAGCTTCACTAGGTAAGTTACTCAAATTCATTGGGTAATTATTTGATCACCCGTGCTACGCCGCGCACTCAGCTAGACTTTACTTTGAGCGGTGTCCGTCTGCAGCCGTGCTAAGAGGTTAAGACGAACCATTGCCTTCAATGAGACTCGAACTCCTGACTTTCAGATTAGTATACTGATGCTCTAACAACTCACCACTCAACCGCTTGCCACATATAGGAATAAGTGTGTACATATTTATTCACACAATTGTTCACATAGTGAACTTACGGTATGCAGTTATCTGTCGACTGTCAAAAGATGCGTTACAAAATGGTAGACAAAGAAGAATACTGACAGTCTTTATAAATAATTCAACAGTAAAGAGAGATGAAATGATCAATAAGAGCTTACAGAAGATTGGTTGATAGTGTCTGGTTGGTTGATAAAGTTCTGCAGCGTGGTGAGCTGATTCATCTTAACGCTGTCCACCCGCTGACCCCAAAAATGTCCACACTCTTCGACCTAACAATATGAATGCAGGCGCAGTTGTGCATTATGACAAAAGGTATACGAGTACATACCCTGACCTAACAGTGAGGAGAGTAAGCATGGTATGGATACAGGGACAGGCCGACCACAAGAAAATGCCTGTCAGTAAAAATTACACAAATAAGCATCGGGTAAAGGAAGAGTAAGAATGAGAAAGAAGATAAATTGCCTGCTAAGGGAATAGAGGTGATTCTGATGCCACGAAATATGCTGTTAAAGCTGATAATATAAAAACAGTAATAAGGAAAAAAGGAATAAAAGAAGGCGTGCTTACATAGGTTATAACAAGTTCAACTATAGTTGTGCTACCATTTGGGACAGCTGGAGACTTGACTGAGTCAGACTTGAAACTGCTGCTGGCACTCATCCTGCGAGAACAAAATGAAAATTATTGATCTGATGAGTTTGTAATCTTGAGAGGAATTCTTAGTTTCCAGTCATGTTTGAGAAAAAACGCAAACAAAAGAAATGCCACTAGTCCGAAAGTAAACCAGCTCTGAGATGAGTTGAAATAAAGGTCAACAGAAACACAGAAAGGTCAACAGAAACACAGAAAGGTCAGAAAAACACAGAGGTCAGAAGAAGCACAGAAAGGTCAGAAAAAACACAGAGAAGTCAGAAGGAACAGAGAGGTCAGAAGAAACAGAAAGGTCAGAAGAAACACAGAAAGATCAGATGAAACACAGAGAGGTCAGAAAAAACACAGAGAGGTCAGAAGAAACACAGAAAGGTCAGAAGAAACACAGAGAAATCAGAAGAAACACAGAGAGGTCAGAAGAAACACAGAAAGGTCAGAAGAAACACAGAAAGGTCATTTGAAACACAGATAGGTCAGAAGAAACACAAAAAGTTCAGAAGAAACACAGAAAGGTCAGAAGAAACACAGAGAGGTCAGAAGAAACACAGAAAGGTCAGAAGAAACACAGAGAGGTCAGAAGAAACACGGAGAGGTCAGAAGAAACACAGATAGGTCAGAAGAAACACAGAGAGGTCAGAAGAAACAGAAAGGTCAGAAGAAACACAGAGAGTTCAGAAGAAACACAGAGAGGTCAGAAGAAACACAGAAAGGTCAGAAGAAACACAGAGAGGTCAGAAGAAACACGGAGAGGTCAGAAGAAACACAGATAGGTCAGAAGAAACACAGAGAGGTCAGAAGAAACAGAAAGGTCAGAAGAAACACAGAGAGTTCAGAAGAAACACAGATAGGTCAGAAGAAACACAGAGAGGTCAAAAGAAACACAGAGAGGTCAAAAGAAACACAGAAAATGCAAAGATGAAAATATAAAAGAAGCATGTATACAAGCATCCGCTGCTAATATTAAACTTCTGTTCAACCTTCCAACAAAGTTTTCTGTAGTAAAAACTATCTATATGCGTGTGAACACTGACCTAACATGCTTGAACAAGAAAAGATTTAATCAGCATAAAGCTGTACGAATGCATAGGAGAAATGATAGTCATCCCAGTAGTAAATATTGAAACTTTGATACTTGTATAGTCTAAGTTTTAAAATATTGACAGTGTCTAAGATTGAAAACCAGACAGCACCACTATGTATGGTATTGAACGTTAATGAGATATACAGGGATAGTCTGATGCCTTTGACTGGACATCATCAACCTAAATGCTATGGAATCAACTCATACAGAAGTGAATTGGAAGATAACGTAAATCTCTTTTAGTTTGTTGACCAAATATTCTCCTATTAGATGTTGTTTCTACACGCAGGTGTGACCCACTATTTGCGCTTCATGTAGAATGACTGACTGTACGAGCTGACAACCATCTTGTTCTTTAACGTAGCTATAGCACAAACAGTAAGCTTTATCATAGCTATAAGCTTTATCGTAGCTATAGCACGAACAGTACCCTTTATCGTAGCTATAGCACAAACAGTAAACTTCAGTTACTACTGAACATCACATGTCACTCATTGTTTCCTGCTATTTAGTAAAATAAGTTTCCCATATGCATAATATTTATTTTACTTCTTGTGTTAGAATATTCCAAAGTGATAATTAAAGCTCTGACAATAAAGTGTACAGCCAAAGAGAATGTAAGGAACTGAAAGCAAGGGGCTGAAGGGGCCGAAAGCTATAGCATGTTGAAAGGGAAACACAAAATAACTGTACAACTGAGTTTGTCTCCTATACAAGTAGAACCATTGAGTATGTCTCCTATACAAGTAGGACCATTGAGTATAACTGAGTATGTCTCCTATACAAGTAGAACCATTGAGTACAACTGAGTATGTCTCCTATACAAGTAGAACCATTGAGTATAACTGAGTATGTCTCCTATACAAGTAGAATCATTGAGTATGTCTCCTATACAAGTAGACCTATTGAGTACAACTGTGTATGTCTCCTAAACCAGTAGAACCATTGAGTATGTCTCCTATACAAGTAGACCTATTGAGTACAACTGAGTACATCTCCTATACAAGCAGGACCATTGAGTACAACTGAGTATGTCTCTTATACAAGTAGATCCATTGAGTATAACTGAGTATGTCTCCTATACAAGTAGACCTATTGAGTACAACTGAGTATGTCTCCTATACAAGTAGACCCATTGAGTACAACTGAGTATGTCTCTTATACAAGTAGACCTATTGAGTACAACTGAGTATGTCTCCTATACAAGTAGACCCATTGAGTACAACTGAGTATGTCTCTTATACAAGTAGACCTATTGAGTACAACTGAGTATGTCTCCTATACAAGTAGAACCATTGAGTACAACTGAGTATGTCTCCTATACAAATAGACCTATTGAGTACAACTGTGTATGTCTCCTGTACAAGTAGATCGTGGTTTGCAATATTTGTCACACGGAAAAGCGTAACTACATGTATGATCATTTTAGTGACTAGTCTAATTTTAGGGTATATGGAAATAACAGCTTCCAGATTAGACTGAGAGACATAACCCAGTACCTATTGGTGTCAAGCCGCCCCTCATACATGGCTGCTTCTCGCTGTACATCATTGATCCGACGCATCATCTCCGAGGCCTGATCATCGTCATACAGCTTGAGCTGTAGTCGTTCCCTCTGCAGTCGTAGCAGGAGGGACACATACATGGCATTGGGTATGACACTGCAGTCACCAGCAGCACGCTCAAACTCCACATAGCACCTAGACAAGTTCAAAAACAGCGGTAAACAGTAAAATTAGCCAATAAGAGTGTATGTAAGAAAGTAAGAAAAGGTGAACTGAAACTCTTTGAACTTGGCTAATCAGAATATGACCAAGAGATAGAAAACTGAAACTCCCTATACTCATCATTTGCATATGAGATGGATAACTAACTATCTATAAACTTGAAATTCAAGGAGCTCTTTGGATAAGGTCAAAGAGACTGCACACCTTGAATACAATTTCTTCTCAAGGAATCACTGCTAATGATTGTCCAGAACACAATGTTCTTAAACGCGTGGTTCAACTGATGTTCACATCATGGGTCCTGCGACCTCTATGCTTATGCGACCTTTATGCAACCTTTATATGACTTTAATGATAAGTCTTTATGTTCTATTATACATTTCAATAATCCCAAAGCGAGATAGCATAAATCAAAGCATGCAAAACAGACATCAAGATACAGTGCACTTTCAGGGTACGATTACCCTGATACACGATTTTTTTTACCTTACGATGTGGAACATGATGATTGTTCCACCTCGCCTTACGAATTTCATTTCACCACACGAATTCAACAAAATCTTTGCTCGAGTTAAAATTTGGTGTCGGTGTGCTTATCACATACGTCAAAATAATATAGACGCCAAAATGCAGCTCGCTGAAAACATCTTCACAATGCTTGAAAGAGACACAATGACGAGTTCTCTCAGTTCAGGAATTCTCGTGCGTAAAACATTAATATTTTCCCTTTAAAACCAGTAGAAAAGTTAGAGTTGTGATCCCTTCAAACAGAAGGTCAGTGGTCAAACAACTTCTCTTAACATGCTGACACAAACCCACTCAATTACGAAAACTCAATTACTCAGTTCTGTTTGGGTTTTCTTGTCAAATTAGGTAGAAAAAGGTTTTAATGAGATTGGCTAAAATTATATTAAAAACGAAGCCAGCAACTAATAGGTGATAAATTTTTAGTGATAAAAAGCTGAAATTCAGTAAAATAGGTAAAAATACATACTAAAACTTAGCTTCAAGTGTGTGTTTAGTAAGCTAAACTTAAATTAAGTGAATTGAATGTCTATGTTATCCGTCCGTCTGTCTTGCAGGGAAGAGCTCTCTATGGTACATACTGCACATAGCACATTGCAATGTTACATTTTAATGCAGATAATAACCAATAAATACACTAAATATACTAAAGTTACTGTACATACATAGGTAACATTAGTTAGTAAGGTTACCATACTACTATTTTTATTAATTTTTAATATGTACAGTATTTGTATAAAATTTTGATGATATTTTACCAGGAGGTGTTTGCATTATATAGTTACTATGGTTTCTAAACCTCTACATAGGATTTTTTCACCATACGATACCAACCCTAGAATGGAATCAAATCCTATTCTGAGGGTGCACTGAATTTCGTATAAAAGTCAACACTTGTCACACATGTACTAATACATGTAAATAGATGTCATAACTTACTACAAAGAGGCGTATGCGCACCAAATGCAAATCAATACTTGCCAAACACATGTAAACACTTGACAAGCACATGTCAACACTTGACAAGCACATGTCAACACTTGTCATTCACATGTCAACACTTGGAAGTACATGTCAGTTCTTCCACACGCGAGTCAAATTGTGAACATGAGTTACAATAATTGCAGAAGATATGTTTCAACACTCATCATTTATCTTTTTAACAACAAGATACACTGACTCTGTGGAGATGGTGAAGAGATATGAAGGAAATGCAACAAGATACACTGACTCTGTGGAGATGGTGAAGAGGTATGAAGGAAATGCAACAAGTTACACTAACTTTGTGAAGATGGTGAAGAGGTATGAAGGAAATGCAACAAGTTACACCGACTCTGTGGAGATGTTGAAGAGATATGAAGGAAATGCAACAAGTTACACTAACTTTGTGAAGATGGTGAAGAGGTATGAAGGAAATGCAACAAGTTACACCGACTCTGTGGAGATGTTGAAGAGATATGAAGGAAATGCAACAAGATACACTGACTCTGTGGAGATGGTGAAGAGATATGAAGGAAATGCAACAAGTTACACTAACTTTGTGAAGATGGTGAAGAGGTATGAAGGAAATGCAACAAGTTACAACGACTCTGTGGAGATGTTGAAGAGATATGAAGGAAATGCAACAAGTTACACTAACTTTGTGAAGATGGTGAAGAGGTATGAAAGTAGTAAACAAAAGCATGCTGAGCATCAAAAAAGTGATATTTAAAAACTCAAATATATCGTCATCAATTTTTTGCTTTAGTTCTGAAGGAAGCCAGGCATACAGACATACCCAGTGCATAAAGATATTTTAAAACTCATGATCCAGAACGTCTGAAGTTTTTAGGTAAACACAAAAGTAAAACACATTGACCTTGCATTTGATTGGTTTGCTTGAAATTCCCAATGAAACAGCTTTTCCTGCCCTTTCCAAAGTAGTTACTAAGCAGCTTTATAGCAGTATTTTAAAACTACATATAAACTACATACAAACTACATATAAACATATAAACTACATATAAACTACATATAAACATATAAACTACATATAAACTACATATAAACTTCATATAAACTACATATAAACTGCATATAAACAGATATGTTCTAGTATAAAAATCTCAAATAGGACCAAAAGGTAAAGGGTATGCTTAACAAAATTTGCAAAGCTGTGAGAGTTGACAGGTTACTTCTAATTGATTGCAAATGTAAACAAACATACTCAATAAATCCACAATCACTAGACTGAGTTGTACGCTTGTAGCCATTACAGATACAAAACCCTAATACAAAAGCCTAGCCGTCTGTATGATTGATTGGTTGATTGATCAGTTATATTTAACTTGGTGAAAACTCGGCATTGCACAGGCGATAAAATAATTAGCCAATGAATTAGAGTATTTTAATTCGAGTAAGCTAGCTTACTAGACATGTTATGTGTAATGATCAAGAGTTTTAGTCAATAACCCGAGGCGTTTCAAGTGTGTATTTTAACCTGTGTAAATTCATTCATTGCTATAGTCAGTTGAACACGCAGTCTCGTGGTTTAGAATACGTGTCTGCAGTCCCTGTCTGGTTTGAATCCAATGGAAAGCGGATTTTTCATTTCAAAAACTTTATCGCCATAACTGGACAGACAAATGACAGACAAACACTGAGATTTATATATAGATATAGATATATTTATATATACCCTAGGACACTTATGTATTCGCGGCATCTAACTTTCGCGTTTTCGCGGTGTAATCCTCTCGCGAAAATTTAATGAGCGAAACTAAACTATCATAACGAACGAGCGAAAACGCGAAGTTAAATAGCTTTGTTCGTTGATATCCACAATAAAATCGTAATATTAGAAATGCAGGCAACTTTCATCTGTGGTTAGGACAAATGGGAAATTTCTGGTAAACTCATTATAGCTAATACACCAACTGAGCAGCATGGCAAAGCAATATCAGTTTAGTCACCGAATTTGTAACTGATGAGGATGAAAGTCTGGTAGGTGAAGTCGTAAAATTGAAGAATAATTATTGCAGTGATGAATTTTATTACTATCCAAAAACAATATCAACCCTCATCAGGTCAAACCACATTATCTCTTTCACTGCCAATCATGTACAAATTCGTTACCGGCCTAGTGCCAGCCATTTTACCAAAATTGCCGATATTGCTTCATGATATGTATACAGTATTTTTCAAGTTCTATTTTAATTATCTGTATAATCACGAAAATCTAAATTGTCTGTTATGTCATCAACAACTAATTACCTGTTTTATGACTCGCGCGGGGTAGTTAATGAACTCACAGAAAAATGTTCGTTTTTAGATTAGAAATTCTCAAACAAAAGTTTAAAATTGCTTCGTTGTTTTAGGCTGATTTTATAGAGAAATCTTCGGACAACACAGTCAATTTCATAAAACACTTAAAGACCGTGGGTTATGTGGTCAACAAATAATAAAATCAGGTTACCAGACAATTGCTGAGAAAGTCAGAAAATGTCTAGAAAAGTCTAGAAAACGCATAAATGCGTTTATGGCAGCGTAAGGGTTATACAGTTTTGGTTGTGAAGTTGGTTGTTACCTATCTATTTTCTTCTTCTTGGGATTCGAGTGTGAAAGTCACGGCGGGAGGGACCTAGACGTCATTGATAGTCTAAGAAACAAATGGCAGCAAGTGATCAAATTGAATTGTCGATCTCACCCACACATTTCAACCTGTGGTTTACAAATACGAACTATTCCCAAATTGAATTTTTTTCTTATTAGTGAACTGGACCTGAGGAATGTAATGTTTTTCCACTGCATTTATTTTCACACCACTATATTTTCGCACTCATCAGAGCCGCGAAATTAAGTTGCAGCGAAATTTTACTCTGTGTGCTACTCACGAAACTTAATACTAGCGAAATATAAGTGTCCTAGGGTAGACTGGATGGATGCCCAGCGTTGCAGAGCTAATAGAATAATTGCCTAATGAATTTGAGTAACTTACCTAAAAAGCTAGATCTTAACTAAAATCTTTACTAAAATAATACCCACGTTTTCAGCCAGTTTAACAATCGTTACGGTATGGTGAACAGTGCTAGTTATTAACCCCGAGCAAGGGTTGAGGTTACATTGAGTATCTTAACCAATGTAATGACTATTTGCCCAATGAATTCTTTGTATTCTGTGTAACTTAATGGTTAAGTTCACCACCTCAAGATCTATAGGTCTTGAGATGAAATCGAGTGCCACGCAATTTTTTCATCGCTAGACTTCAATTGCTATAATTGGACACAGTCCTTGTCAAAAAGGCAAAACGAGAAACACAGAGATTTATATATATAATGTAGATGCACTGACAGGGAAATCTAATCAGAGATTATTCGTTCACTTGAAGATGAACCTGCTCGAAAGTTTAGTAGATTTTATTATAAGGTATCCGTATTTTTCTATTGTTTATTATGTTTGAGGTGATCCGACTGCCAGAGATGTGTGTGAAATGACACTAGTTGCTATGACACTAGTTGCTATGACACTAGTTGCTATGACACTAGTTGCTATGACACTAGTTGCTATGACACTAGTTGCTATGACACTAGTTGCTATGACACTAGTTGCTATGACACTAGTTGCTATTGTCGCTATAGTTGCTATTGCCGCTATAGTTGATATTGTCGCTATAGTTGCTATTGCCGCTATAGTTGCTATTGCCGCTATAGTTGATATTGCCGCTATAGTTGATATTGTCGCTATAGTTGCTATTGCCGCTATAGTTGCTATTGCCGCTATAGTTGCTATTGCCGCTATAGTTGATATTGCCGCTATAGTTGCTATTGCCGCTATAGTTGATATAGTCGCTATAGTTGATATCAGCTGTTGTATTAAGTTCCAGCATTACGCGTCACTATTCTGTTGGTCTCTTTGAATTATGGGCATCACAATCATACTTTCACTCGATCTGACAGTTTTAACTGAGATCAAGTTCTGTCGATATTAATCTTGAAACATTCCGGCAATCAGATCACCTCAAACATCCAAAACAATTGCAAATGGTAGAACAATACCGATAGTTTGTGGTAAAATCTACTAGTGTGTTGCGCAAGTTCATCTTTGAGCACAGCTTGAGCAAAAGAAGGAGAGATCTCAGTGAGTCGCAGGAAAACTAACTTGGTGTTTTCAAAGCTGGCGTGCATTCTGGATCCTGGCAGATGCTCACCAAGCATCTTCTCTACCTGTCTCTTGTAAAGAATTCCTTGGTTGTTGGGAAAACCATTCATATAGACAGTGTTCAGTGGAGACTTGCCTGAAAGAGTTCGGAGAGCATCCTGCTCAGGCTGAGCCTGGTGGCCAAAGTAGTGAGGATAGAAGGCACAGGCTAATGCAACCTATAAACATTAAAAAGAGAGTGACGGTAGAAGGCACAGGCTAATGCCACCTATAAACATGAGAAAGAGAGGGAGGGTAGAACGCACAGGCTAATGCCACCTATAAACATTAGAAAGAGAGTGAGGATAGAAGGCACAGGCCAATGCCACCTATAAACATTAGAAAGAGAGTGAGGGTAGAACGCACAGGCTAATGCTACCTATAAACATTAGAAAGAGAGTGAGGGTAGAAGGCACAGGCTAATGCAACCTATAAACATTAGAAAGAGAGTGAGGGTAGAAGGCACAGGCTAATGCAACCTATAAACATTAGAAAGAGAGTGAGGATAGAAGGCACAGGCTAATGCAACCTATAAACATTAGAAAGAGAGTGAGGGTAGAAGGCACAGGCTAATGCAACCTATAAACATTAGAAAGAGAGTGAGGGTAGAACGCACAGGCTAATGCAACCTATAAACATTAGAAAGAGAGTGAGGATAGAAGGCACAGGCTAATGCAACCTATAAACATTAGAAAGAGAGTGAGGGTAGAACGCACAGGCTAATGCTACCTATAAACATTAGAAAGAGAGTGAGGGTAGAACGCACAGGCTAATGCAACCTATAAACATTAGAAAGAGAGTGAGGGTAGAAGGCACAGGCTAATGCAACCTATAAACATTAGAAAGAGAGTGAGGGTAGAAGGCACAGGCTAATGCTACCTATAAACATGAGAAAAAGAGGGAGGGTAGAAGGCACAGGCTAATGCAACCTATAAACATTAGAAAGAGAGGGAGGGTAGAAGACACAGGCTAATGCAACCTATAAACATTAGAAAGAGAGTGAGGATAGAAGGCACAGGCTAATGCTACCTATAAACATGAGAAAGAGAGTGAGGGTAGAAGGCACAGGCTAATGCAACCTATAAACATTAGAAAGGGAGTGAGGATAGAAGGCACAGGCTAATGCCACCTATAAACATTAGAAAGAGAGTGAGGGTAGAAGGCACAGGCTAATGCAACCTATAAACATTAGAAAGAGAGTGAGGGTAGAACGCACAGGCTAATGCCACCTATAAACATTAGAAAGAGAGTGAGGGTAGAAGGCACAGGCTAATGCCACCTATAAACATTAGAAAGAGAGTGAGGGTAGAAGGCACAGGCTAATGCAACCTATAAACATTAGAAAGAGAGTGAGGGTAGAACGCACAGGCTAATGCCACCTATAAACATTAGAAAGAGAGGGAGGGTAGAACGCACAGGCTAATGCAACCTATAAACATTAGAAAGAGAGTGAGGGTAGAACGCACAGGCTAATGCAACCTATAAACATTAGAAAGAGAGTGAGGATAGAAGGCACAGGCTAATGCCACCTATAAACATTAGAAAGAGAGTGAGGGTAGAAGGCACAGGCTAATGCAACCTATAAACATTAGAAAGAGAGTGAGGGTAGAACGCACAGGCTAATGCCACCTATAAACATTAGAAAGAGAGTGAGGGTAGAAGGCACAGGCTAATGCCACCTATAAACATTAGAAAGAGAGTGAGGGTAGAAGGCACAGGCTAATGCTACCTATAAACATGAGAAAGAGAGGGAGGGTAGAAGGCACAGGCTAATGCAACCTATAAACATTAGAAAGAGAGTGAGGATAGAAAGCACAGGCTAATGCAACCTATAAACATTAGAAAGAAAGAGACAATATCAAGTAAAGAGATGCAATGACTAACAGATTCTAAATTCTAACGATGTGTGACAGAAAGTGATATTAATGTTCAACTTATCTGAATAAACAAATATAATAATAATGGAAAGAGATGCTTGAGAAAGTTTTAAATTTACAAAAAAAAACAGCTAAATATGAAAAACTAAAAATTAATTCGAATGTACGTATAGCAACTAAAAAGATAATTTTTCAAAAACATGAATTGTTTTCCCCTGTTTAGAAGGAAAGGGCAACTCCTGAACCTTGTCTGCTTAGACTTCTTAGTACAACTTTACTAGTATAACAGAGAATATATGAGATGGGTATATGAGATTAGGAGTTGAAATTAAACAGAATTGACATTTTTCTTGCAACTATCGGAGTAAATATGCACTACCGGATCAGGTAACCTTGATCGACATTCAATATGAGGCTAAACAAGTAACAGTAAATCAACCTTCAACAAAAGCTGTTCTTGTGCAGGATTGCTCTGAGCTCCTTTCCTTGTATGCGAGGCTTTGCTAGCGTCTTTGGGACGAATATCATGCTGTTCAAGCCTCCTCGTTAGGTCACCAATAACCTCCTTCACCTCTTGCAGTGTCTTCTTTTGAAGGAAGTGATCATGGCACCATTTATTCTCCTTGTTCGAGCCTTGCATGAAGTAATCTTCTGATTTCAACCTATCCCACTCCTCGTTACAAAACACATTTCAGGTTTGAACCTATCTCATTTCCCATTACAAAGGACACATCAGGTTTCAACATATCCTAATTCTTGTTATCTACTTTTTCAATGATAAAAGCTACTAGCTACAAAGAAGCCTAATTGGATACTGTTGGTTTGAGAGAATAAACCTACCATAAAATCTCTATTTGATTGCCACTATAAGAGAAGGGTTGGAAGATGAGCGCCAGCCCTTAATTGAACCACCTCTATTTGACCGCCACTTTGAAATTCTTTGATCTTTAGGAACCCGCACGAGCAAGTGAGCAGTAGAAAAGTGTCCACAAAATGGTGGTGATAATGATTGGGTTACATCATTAACATTTAATTCTTTTAAGGTTGATGTTTGTATCGCAGTGTCGATGTTTGTATCGCAGTGTCGATGTTTGTATCGCAGTGTCGATGTTTGTATCGCAGTGTCGATGTTTGTATCGCAGTGTCGATGTTTGTATCGCAGTGTCGATGTTTGTATCGCAGTGTCGATGTTTGTATCGCAGTGTCGATGTTTGTATCGCAGTGTCGATGTTTGTATCGCAGTGTCGATGTTTGTATCGCAGTGTCGATGTTTGTATCGCAGTGTCGATGTTTGTATCGCAGTCCGTTTTCCAACTCCAAAGCTTACGGTTTTTTCTTTAAAGCTTTAAAAGCAATGACACGGAAATAATAAATAAATGCATCAGGCTAATAAGATTCCATCTTTAACGCGGTCTTGATACTTCGACGTATATGAAAAACGATATGTATATGAAAAATAACTATATGGGTTTCTATATCCATCTATACTACATTGTCGCTATTCGAAGGCAACCCTGGAACAGATTAAAATCGTCTAGCAAAGGCGCACTGTATTAGTTTTTCCACTGCCTAAGCATGGTAAAACTGTTATAATAATGCTATCATATAAATGGGTTCACCCTGTCCTGACAGAAGTGACAGGTTGGCTAACACAGCTATTGCAAGTTGGCATCATGGCAAAGGAAATTCGGTGAAAGACATTGACCTTTAACTCTCTATAGTCTATACAATGCATGCGGATTGCTGTTTAGAACAACTGTGACAGGGCACATTTACATTTCTATCATTTGAAGCTATACTAGGAGTTAGACTATCTGTTAGAATATCTGAAAAGGGAAACAAACAAGAAAAAACGCATATGCCTGGGTACCTTATAGGCATTGACAGTTGCGATAGGATCACTGTGCATCCCTCTATCCCAGCGCAGCTTGTGTCTAAAGGCATCTACCTTCTTCATGAACGGCTGACGGAAAATAGTTCGTGTATGCATAGAAGCGGCGATGATAAGACACTCCGGTAGCAAGCCGAGAAGGTGGCCAAATACGAGTAGCTGAAAGAATGAAGCGCTGGGATAACATTCATAGATTCATAGACATTCATAGATAGAGCATCATCTTGCAGCAGTCCATTTATATTATAGTCTTGCAGCAGTCCATTTATATTATAGTCTTGCAGCAGTCCATTTATATTATAGTCTTGCAGCAGTCCATTTATATTATAGTCTTGCAGCAGTCCATTTATATTATAGTCTTGCAGCAGTCCATTTATATTATAGTCTTGCAGCAGTCCATTTATATTATAGTCTTGCAGCAGTCCATTTATATTATAGTCTTGCAGCAGTCCATTTATATTATAGTCTTGCAGCAGTCCATTTATAATCATACCATTGTTATTCAAGCCACCAGACTCATGGGGCAGACTCACCAGACTACTAATGTCAGTTCCTACATCTAGATAGCATGAATTATTTACCTTTCCAAGCTCAATACTGAGCGGAAGGGAAGAGAGAACCTCGCCCACAAATGTCAGCTCTCCATCAAAAGGGTTGTACCGTCTCATGTCCTTTGGGTTAGCAAGGGCACCAGCCTAATCGAAACGCACTAAACTGTGGCAGTTATGTACAGTTGGGTAACTTACATTTACTTTGTCCATGATTGTATGAACAAAAGAGATAGATATCAATCTTCAACCAAAGGTTCAAAGCTACATGTGTGCCCCTCCTTAGATACTATGAATGCTGTGTGTGGCTTTGATACTTCTACAATCTTCACGAAATTAAGGCATTTACTTGCATTCATAATACATCTATGAATGTCATAATACATCTATGAATACCATAATACATCTATGAATATCACAATACATCTTTGGCTATCATAATACATCTCTAGCTACCATAATATATCTATGGCTACATAATACATCTATGGCAACCATAATACATCTATGGATATCATAATACATATATATGGCTACCATGATACATCTATGGCTATCATAATACATCTATGGCTGCCATGAGGCATTTATGGCCATCATAATACATCTATGGATATAATAATACATCTGTGGTCATCATAGTACATCTAAGATCTTGAGGTTGACTTGCAACAAAATTCACATTACAGCTATTTGGTATCAAAAGATTCACCATGTCTTAATCTGCTGTGTTGTAGGTGCCAAATGTGTGGAAAAGTGATTACAAGCTCTTAAAAACTCAAAAACGAACAGTTTTGAGCTTTTAACAGCAGCCATCTCGAAAACGCCATAGGTTAGAATCTCCTCATTTCGAAGACGTACTCAACTCGACTTGGTTATTGTTTTGACACGTGATGTTATCTTGTGAAATGAAAGGCCAATAAAAGGCTCAATATAAAACGTCTCATAGCACTAGTTTATGACAAACACTTCAGGTTCTACCGAAAAGCCCTATAAAATATAGATGCTCGCTACTTTACAGTTTCGTTTCAGCTTGGTCTAATCTTCTAGTTGTAATCTGATTATGTGACCCATACTTCCTGCCAAATGGCGCAAACAATTTCTGCAGCATTTTTCAACTATCACAGGCGACCAACAGGGTCCTCATGTTTATCAGAGAATGATATGCACTTTTTCGAGCCAAGGTTGAAAAATTAAACAAATTTTTAGGCTAGGTTTTGAGATATCAGTGCTCAATGTGACAGCATTACAACAAAAATGAAATAGATGCGTAAGGACATTAGACATGGTTTTATTGAATGCGTGAAGTATATTTGTGAAAATATTTCGACGAATGAGGTTGCTTGAAAGTGTAAATGGAAGCACATCACGTTCAACTACGTCCCATTTGAGCCATTTTGAGAAGGATTCTAGCCTACAGCCGTTTTCGTGATGGCTGCGATTAACTTTGGTTTTTGAACTTTTAAGAGCTTGTAATCACATTTCCACATGTGGAAAGGTGATTACAAGCTCTTAAAAGCTCAAAAATGAACAGAAAATCGCAGCCACACGAGACCGCACTAGTTTTGATTCCCTTTCTAAAACGGCTCAAATGTGATGTAGTTGTGAGAGATGGTTTCTGTTTACACTTTCATGCAACCATATTCGTCAAAATATTTTCACAAATATACTTCACGCATTCAATAAAACCATGTCTATTGTTCTTACGCGTCTGTTTTATCGTCATTGTAATGCTGTCACTATTAGCACTGATATCTTATAACTTACCGTAAAAATTCGTTTAATTTTTTAGCCTTAGTTTGAAAGAGTACATATCCTTGTCTGATAATCATGACGAGCCTGTTGGTCACTTGTGATAATCAAAAAGTGCTGCAGAAATTATTTGCGAAGTATTGGGTCACATGATCAGATTACGACTTGCCAATTAGACCAGGCCGAAACAAAACTGTAAAGTAGCGAGCATCTATATTTGATACAGGGTCTTCGGTAAAACCCGAAGTGTTTGTCATAAACTAGTACTATGATAAGTTTTATATTGAGCTTTGTATTGGCCTTTCAATTCACGTGAGAACATACGTGACAAGACGATAATCAAATTTCGTGACTACGTCATCGAAATGAAGAGATTCCAATCTACAGCGGCTTTTCGTTTTTGAGCTTTTAAGAGCTTGTAATCACATTTCCACATACAGTGAAACATGGATAACTCGCCCTCAGATATATCGAACACATGGTTAACTCGAATGGATTTGCTTGGTCCGTTCCCACGCAATGATAAATGGCTCTACATAACTCGACCTCGGCGCCGTTAACTCGAACGGTTTTTTGCCGAATTCACAAACGTGGTTTCCGTTCAATTTGTTTCGAAGGAGTTTCCACTAGTCGCGGAGCTGAGACCACTCTGCTTTCTTAACGAAAGCGCTTTTTATATGCGTATATTGTACATATAATTTCCCCCGTACCATATAATGGAACCGAAAAAGAAATCGTATAAAAATGATTAATAGGGTCACTAAGACGTTCGCTTAGTCACGGCCAAGCTATAAACGTTAGAAGGTATTAGCGATAAAAATTTAATAAAGATAGACACAGCATGCAAAATACATATTGTAACAGTGACTATATGCGGATACATAAAGATAAAATGTCACAAATAGGCTCGTGGCTTGGCGTCCGCTACAACAGACATCCGCTTTACGATGGCATCACGCAAGCAAAGAAAAGCGTGGAAACCTTCTGACAAACTTAAAGTACTCGAGGAAATCGAAGCAGGACAAAAGCTATCAGCATTATCAAAAAGAGAAAATCTTCCAAAAAGTACAGTGTCAACATGGATTAAACAAAAAAAAAGAATAAGATCGTTATGTGACCAAAATTCATCAAGGCTAAGAGATCGTTCAACGTAGCACGATGATTTGGATGGTGTATTATTGACTTGTTTAGACAAGTGCGTAGTGAAGGCGTACCTATCGATGGGCCAATTTTGTTAGAAAAGACTAACAAGTTTTTAAGGACTATAATAACTGTTTAAATTCTATTTCTACAATAAGTCACACTGTTGATCTTTGTCAAAAAAATACCTTGTCACAGACTACACTCGATAAGTTTTTTAAATGAAACAACTGATCAGATGTAAAGCATGCTTTTTTGCATTGGTCATAAATTTTTACTTATGTCCAGTTTTAAAAATTATCAGAAAGAATAGATATTTTTCTATTGGGCTGAGATTTGTTTGCAGTTTTAGGTGACGTGACTGACAAGACGTTTTAAGATTAAAATTGGCAAAATTGATCTGGAGTAAAATACTCAGAAAAAAAAATGTCTTCTGAGCGTTTTAACCGCGATTAGGTTTTGCCAATTTTAATCTAAAAAAGTTCTGGCAGTCACATCACCTAAAACAACACACAAATCTCAAGTGTATAAAAATATCTATACTTTCTGATGATTACTTTAAAACTCTACATCAGATGCCCTTTAACTTACAACAAACAACCTATACTTTAGTTTTATATATACATGTAGTTTGTATATGTATCTACTGATAAATACATTCACTTGTGACTGTGCTCTGATAACTTGAACGCTCTGATAACTCAAACACTTTCGCTCGGTCCCGTGAAGTTTGAGTTATCCATGTTTTCACTGTATTTGGCACTTACAACACAACAGAGTAAGACATGGTGAATCTTTTGATACCAAATAACTGTAATGTGAATTTTGTTGCAAGTCAACCTTTAACAAGAATAAATTTGCATGTATTGGTAAGTAGAGGCAAAATGTGTACCAGTCGTACATCTATGAATACTGATAGACTGTGACAAAGTTTGTACCAGCAGTACATCTATGGATGTTGTTATGCTGTCAAAATAATGGAAATATTTTTCAATGATCCTAATCCATATGCATTGTTTCTAAAGCTGTTAAATTTGGTTATTCAAATGCTAACATCAGCCCACTAGAGTGCTAGATGGAGGTTGACATAGATTTAAAGAATCAATTTAATCAATTATTTAACCAATTGATAGGTGGGCAGTCGGCTGATGCTATGATGAGTAGCGTAAAGGTACACCGACAGCATAAAATATTATTGCATTAGCAGAAGTAGATAACATTACATATTATCGATTGGTGTTTGAATTATATTTTGTGTAATCAAATACCTGGTTTTATCTACATTTCAAGTCATTAAAATTGATAAAAATATTCAATCCTTGCAAAATGCCACCAGAACCAGCTGTGACTTTATATAACTATATTAAAATCGTTCATTTTGTGAACTAGATTATCTAAAGCTTTTCTGTTGAAAATCCTTATTTATGAAAGCAGAATAATAAGTTTAATAGGTTTTTAACAGACGACGTCCAAAAATAGCTATTTTTTAAATTTCCAATTTGTGAAAAGAATTTCTTGTTAGTACACTCCACAAGGCGTTTGCAGTATACTATGCACAAGCTGATTGGTGTAATTCTATAACCACTTCGTAAAAATTAATTCTGGACGTATAAATGCGGTGCAGACTGTTTCGGTATCTGTGGAATCTGCTTCGACCTTGAGTTAAACTATTTGCCATGTTAGGCAACAAAAACACAAAACCTTTGTTCTAGATGGAAAAAGTGTAGTAGAAAGGTGGCCAACGCAATATTTTTTGTGTTGAGTTCATGCATTGGCTAATCATCAGTACTGATATCGTATCCCACATCTATACATCGTATATCCTACGTCTATTTTGTTAAAAAGACGACTTCTTTATGTCACAGCTTTGAGCTTACATCGCGAGTCTTTTTCTCTCCAAAACTGGTTTTTGTTTTTTAATAGCTATGTGATGTAAACAGTAGCACATGGGAGTCATGCATCCTCAGCTAGCATGATAAGACTGCAGATGTTTCAAGTTGATAACACGCTATTCAGTGTACAAAGTTACAAGATCTGAAAATCGGAAATTTTATTGAAATGGCTCTGCTGCAGGCTCTGCTGTTCACATAAAACACTGGCATTAACCGCCTCCCATAACTAGAGTATTAAAGAGAGCAGAACCTGTCCTAACCTCTTTGAGAAGTAAAATGGATTTTCCGATATCGTTCATATCAGGTGGGTCAAGGGCGGAGGACAAGATGGCGCGTGGTTCTTCAGGGCCGAGTTTTTTCACTCTCAATATCTGCAAATAAAACCTTACAGTTAAGTTTTGGCAATTCTATTTAATAATATAATATGACATAGGAGTTTAATTGAGCCAACAGCTGAGTAGTAAGCTAACACATCCGTCATACTAAGGCTGCGCCTCATGTTTAGAAACTAGGTAAGCAAATCACAACCAGTCGGTGACTCCCTGTTTAAGGCTGGTTCACACTATATCGCCGTATTTAGCATTGATGCCACAATACTTCGGCGATCATCGATGATAACCATGTTCACACTATCACATACCCATCCGTAGTGTTTTCATTAATCTTTTTTTAATTTTCGCGGAGAAACCTCTTTGTTTTCGCGTGCTGGAATCAAGAACTAATTTCGCAGCGACTATTATAAACGAATATGAATAAATCACTTCATCCGCGACCGTGAATTACCATCGCTGAAATGGTTCACATTTGAATGGCGATGCTCTGCGAAAGTTTGAAATTTTTTGAAAAAGTTTTGTATCGGGAAAGTTTGACAGCTGCTAACTTTCCCGACGTGTCCGCGATGCTTCGTTGATGCCATCAATTTACGGTTCACATAATCGACAATGAACGCCGAAAGGGAAACACTGACAAACGGCGATGTAGTATAAACTGGCCTTAGAGCGCATAGCAACTACTGAAGGAAAAGAGCGCATATGAACTACTGAAGGAAAAGTCAAGGGGCCGAGTAGTACAGTCAAACCTCTACCAGACATCGTCTTCACATACGTAGCTACCATCAGCAAGTTCTTTCCTCTACATCCAAAGATATTTCCAAATAGTGTTCAGTTTCGTGAAACATCACAGTTTGTGAGCATAAAAGAAGATGCTCATTGAAATTAAAATGGATGCATAAAAAATAGAGATAATATATAAGGTGTGTTAGTTCAACTTTTACTCGCTTGAAGTTGAAGGAATATCAAGATAACCGTGATTTCCTCAAAATCAACACATCAACAAAACTACATCTCTGATCGCGTGTGTAATGATCAGAGTTATCAGTTTATCGATTCCTGCTTTATTAATGTGGTTTTGTTACAGTATATGCATTTGTATAATTATTATAGAGTTATAACATAGTTTGATCACAGTGTATTCTTATGGGACATTTGCTTTCATATCCAATTGGTTTAACATATGAAGCAGATCCTGGAACCAACTAATATCATAAGTAAAAGTTTGTCTGTACATTGTACACTATTCTTGTACAAAAATCAACATAGTACAATTCAAAGGTTAAACCTTTGAATGCTTTCTTTTTACATTGTACAAAAAAACAGTCCAAAGGTTGACCTTCATTTGACCTCACCAGTTGTGAGAGAGGGCATCTTGTCATCTCCGGGGCGCCATAATCCAATAGATGATTGACATAGAAATTTCTGTGAACTAGCCTGTACACTCGACCATTGGAGACGCGTCCAGCGCGTCCCATCCTCTGCTTGCAATTAGCCTTGCTGGCCCACTCCATCCTTAAGCACGTCATGTTCGTCTCTGGGTCCGTTTGGAGACACTTGGTGAGACAGAAGTCGATTACTAGAGGAAATAGTGATCGACACTTGTACATGCAAGTGGCAAGCAGCTCTAGAAGAGGCATATATGCACACTGTACATATATTACAGTCAAACCTCTGACTATGATCACCTCAACATATAATACAGTCAAACCTCTGACTATGATCACCTCAATATATATTACAGCCAAATCTCTGACTATGATCACCTCAATATATATTACAGTCAAACCTCTGACTATGATCACCTCAACATATAATACAGTCAAACCTCTGACTATGATCACCTCAACATATATTACAGTCAAACCTCTGACTATGATCACCTCAATATATATTACAGTCAAACCTCTGACTATGATCACCTCAACATATAATACAGTCAAACCTCTGACTATGATCGCCTCAACATATATTACAGTCAAACCTCTGACTATGATCACCCCAACATATAATACAGTCAAACCTCTGACTACCGTATGATCACCTTATCATACGAATATATGAGTTATAAAGAAAGATTTATTTTAACTTTGAAGTTCACTTCAAAGTTAAAAGGCATGTTTGAGAGTAAATCAAAGGCAGACAATCGGCATTACACAAATGCTATTGAAAGCATGAAATAAAATTATGTTTAGAAAGATTTGTAAAAGAATACCCGAAGGGAGAATTCAACTTCAAAACACTTGATTGCAAGTCAAGCTTTCTCATCATCAAGCCAAAGCAGATGCGCAGTTTGGCTGACGTGAGTGAATGTCATGATTCACTAGCAAATGAAAACCTAGTAGTCTCGGCAAGGGACTCGGTTGGACTACAGTTATTCAATCATCGAAACAACTTGAGGAATCCATGATAGATACTTACCATACTTAATGTCAGGAACTGTGATAGAGCTTTCAGCAATGTTGGTTGAGAGGATAACTTTCCTGTAGAAGACGTGTGGAGTCTCAAAAACACGGCTCTGCTCTTCGAGGGTGATGCTAGAATGCAACGGTAACATAGTCAACTTGTTGTCTTTTAGGCCAGCCTCTTTCACGAGCAGCGCATGCAGATCTTGGATCTCCGCCAGCCCTACACATACATGTCATTCCTGCTAGACAAAACATACGTTCAAAATCAAGCGACCTCGAAAACACTGACTCGATTGTTCATGACGCTAGCAGTCAATGCGCATTACGACTGCTCAATATGGACATTCACCGCTTTGTTGTGATTCACTGAATGTTTCAAAAGAAAATCAGAAATTCCCAAAAAGGTTCTATGTTGTTATAAAATATTTTGGAAGTTTAGAATAAATGTATTAAAAAAATTATTAAAAGCATATTTAAACTATGAAAGTTATAGCTCAAGAATGAATAAGCGAGTGTTAAAAAAAGATATTTTATTTGACTCGCCTTGTTCGCTTCTAATATGCCTTGCGAGGCATCCATTGCAAGGTTGTCACTGTTACTAACATTTCACAAGGCCTCTTATTTTGCCTTTAGTAAACGAGACTAATGGAACACAAAGATGAGAGATATGTTTATGATAAGTAAGTCTATTCATTAATGTACCTGGAAGGAAGATGAGCACTGATCCTCGAGACACGGGCTTCCCTTGAGCGATACCATCCTTTTGTTCCTCCTGCTCGATCTTATCAAACTCATATAGAAGCTTCACAACCAGCGCCAGTGCTGACGGGTGAGCTGCTGGCTCCGCCTCATCAAACTTTGGCATCTGACAGCGGGTGAACAGACATGGAGTTATGGCATATGGCATATGTTATGGCAATAAACACTATTGGAGTGTTAAAGTGCGGCCTTCATGTTGCTAAAGAAAGGAATAGCTCTGCATGCACCATTTTTAGTATCACGATATTTCTGGTTGGTGCAGAGAACTAATAATTTTGCACTCTGACTCGTGTGAGAAATTTGAGCGGAACCCTTCTTGGTTGCAAATTAATGGTTAGTAAATCTATCTAACATATTGATTTAGTTCATACGATACCAGTAAATGAATATAGGCGTGTTCATATGATACCAGTAAATGAATATAGGTGTGTTCATACGATACCAGTAAATGAATATAGGTGTGTTCATACGATACCAGTAAATGAATATAGGTGTGTTCATACGATACCAGTAAATGAATATAGGCGTGTTCATACGATACCAGTAAATGAATATAGGCGTGTTCATACGATACCAGTAAATGAATATAGGTGTGTTCATATGATACCAGTAAATGAATATAGGCGTGTTCATATGATACCAGTAAATGAATATAGGTGTGTTCATACGATACCAGTAAATGAATATAGGTGTGTTCATACGATACCAGTAAATGAATATAGGTGTGTTCATACGATACCAGTAAATGAATATAGGTGTGTTCATACGATACCAGTAAATGAATATAGGTGTGTTCATACGATACCAGTAAATGAACATAGCCGTGTTCATACGATACCAGTAAATGAATATAGGTGTGTTCATACGATACCAGTAAATGAATATAGGTGTGTTCATACGATACCAGTAAATGAATATAGGCGTGTTCATACGATACCAGTAAATGAATATAGGTGTGTTCATATGATACCAGTAAATGAATATAGGCGTGTTCATATGATACCAGTAAATGAATATAGGTGTGTTCATACGATACCAGTAAATGAATATAGGTGTGTTCATACGATACCAGTAAATGAATATAGGTGTGTTCATACGATACCAGTAAATGAATATAGGTGTGTTCATACGATACCAGTAAATGAATATAGGTGTGTTCATACGATACCAGTAAATGAATATAGGTGTGTTCATACGATACCAGTAAATGAATATAGGTGTGTTCATACGATACCAGTAAATGAATATAGGTGTGTTCATACGATACCAGTAAATGAACATAGCCGTGTTCATACGATACCAGTAAATGAATATAGGTGTGTTCATACGATACCAGTAAATGAATATAGGTGTGTTCATACGATACCGGTAAATGAATATAGGTGTGTTCATACGATACCAGTAAATGAACATAGCCGTGTTCATACGATACCAGTAAATGAATATAGGTGTGTTCATACGATACCAGTAAATGAATATAGGTGTGTTCATACGATACCGGTAAATGAATATAGGTGTGTTCATACGATACCAGTAAATGATTATAGGCATGTTCATACGATACCAGTAAATGAATATAGGTGTGTTCATATGATACCAGTAAATGAATATAGGTATGTTCATACGATACCAGTAAATGAATATAGGTGTGTTCTATAATACCCCCCTTATAAGTTCTACTATGTTCACCATTGCTGAGCCAAATGTGGTTTGTATAACCAATAGTTCTTAAATTAAAATTACTAGTACAGTAATGAAGTGAGAAAAATAAAGGACTGCTATGTATTTGTTCTCCATCTCTACAATCTACATAAACCGTTAAACCTCTAATTGAAAGCCGCCTCTATTTGAACGCCACCTCTATTTGACCGCCACTTTGATTATATTTGATCTTTATGAACCTATAGTATCATAGTATCAAGTCATTGTTAAAAAAGTGTCCACAAAATCGTACTAATAATGAATCGTTTACATTAATAACAATCCATTCTTTCGTTTTCCAACTCAAAAGCTTTTTGCTTTTTGTTCGTTAAAACTTTGAAAGCAAAACCATACAAATAATTAATATTTGTCTCAGGCTGAGAGTAGTTCCATGTTTAGTGCCGTCTTTCTACTTCAAAGTAGCCTACATATATGGAAAACGGTTTGAATTTACGATGGTAGATGAACTTCCAAAGCAACGCCATAGAAATAATTACCAACTGTCTCAGGCTAATAGTAGTTCCTTGATTAACACGGTCTTGATACTCTGAAGAACATGTATATAAAAACGGTTAGCAAGGTTTGGGCTAAAGGTTACGTTTAGCGAGCAAACTTTCGTGCGTTGTGTCTGTGCTACAGGCAGCGCATGAAAGCTTTACTTTGCTAAAGAATTGTTTGAACTCTAATGTCGACTAATTCAGCAGTGCAGAAGAGTTGTGGTCAGAAGATATTGTGGAAGTTAATGGACAACTAGAAAATGTTCGTTCCATTGAAAGCAACAATCAGAACGCAGCTATCCGAGCTAACGATGGAAATATTTTTGTTTTAAAAACGTTAATTTTTGTTTCTGCATGTAATACAAGTATGCTTCGTTTATGTCACTTGTTCATGAATATTTATTTGTATCATTTGAAAGATTACCATTATATAACTGATAATTATGCAGACTCATAGCATGTTATTTAATAGCATCCTTGTGGCTATCTTAACATGGCTTACAATGGATCGATGCTCATAACTGCACTTCTATCGCACATAAAATGCTAGTTTTGGTTGCAACCTGGAGCAAACATATCAATGAGTGCAATGAGTATTTATGCAACGTTGTTAAATTTAGACATAAAATAAAAAAGTTTTTAAATTTAGAATGAAATAAAAATTGAAGATGCCAACAAATTGCAAAGAAGTACACAGGCTATATTATCATCGCAGGTCAATTGCAAGCAATAGATATCAACTGGTAGAGATACTTTTCGGTTTCTCGATGCATATTTATTAAGAGATTTTTAACAAGTTGGAGGTAAGTTAGCAGATTTACTGTATCCAAAAGGTTTAATATCGCGCCCCCGGAGAAAGCGAGCAAAATATAGACAACATTCGCTTCGCCCGTAATAGGACTAAATTTATCTTCCAAAATTCTGTCGAGCCATTCGAAAAATACACCGCCAGCCTCTATTTGAACGCCGCCTCTAATTGACCGCCACTATAGAGGAAAGGTCCAAAAATAGAGTAACATAGCATTCAATTAAAGGTTTTACGCTGGATATATATATGTATATGTATATATATAGTCATATACATATATATATACATATATAATATATATATATATATATATATATATATATATATATATATATATATATAGTCATTGGGGCACTGGGCGCAATAACACTAGCGCATAAAATGTGGCTTGCCCAGATACCAACAGCAATCAACTCAGGTCAGTTGCAGAAAAGTGTGCTATTGGGAACAGCTAAGATCTTGAGGCGAGTGCTCAAAACTACCACCCGTACGGGTTAACCGGGGTGAGGAAACAATTTTTATATATATATTTCTCGAAGTTTGTGTATGTGTATGTCCAGCTATAGCTATCAAAATCTTGGAATTCGAAATTCCGCATTATGATGGATTTGAACTCTTGGAGAATGCAACCGCAAGTTTTAAATCCACGCAATTTACCACTGAGTTATACAAAGCGTATTGATCCAAGGCACTACCGTATACCGTATCCACACGCTAATTATTTTAGCATTGGGCCCAAGCGTTATGATGCCCCTGTTAAGAAATTTTTTCTTTTTTTTCGTTAGGTATTGTTCGTTAGGAAGTTGTTCTGCCACACGATATCAACAATATTTATCTGGAAACTAAAATTTGACAATTTGTGTACTGATTATATATGTTATTAGGAGATATTCGTTGCTCGCCGTGGTGAGTTTGGCGTTATCCGTTATGATAAAAACGGATTCGCAAACAGATAAATGATGAAATTTTAGCTAAAAGTTTGAAGTTCACTAAAATACATACTAATACTTCCTTCAAGTATGTGTTTAGTAAATTAAATTCATTTAAGTTAGACTCAGCGTTTATGTTACACGTCTGTCTTGAAGATAAAAACTTTCCATGTAGTACATTGTAATGTTATACAGTCATACTTCGACTTACAAGCTTAATGCGTTCCGAGACTGAGCTCGTATGTCAATTTACTCGCATGTTGGTGCAATTTATTTATATATAGAACAATTAAATATATATTAATTGGTTTCTATACTCTAAAAAATGCAAATAAAATACTCAAAACAAGATATTGTAACAGAAAAAACATGTTGGTTATTGTCCTAACTTACCACATGCTTTCAAAAAGTAACAAATAAAAAACAATGCAAGGAAATGTGACTAATTAAAATGTAAAATTAAATACATACAGTAGCAGCTAACGCTAGCATTTGCCAGGGAGGGAGATATAAGTGTTATTCTTCATTACAACAGTTGAATTTGATAAATTTGGATTTTATCAAAGTCTTAAAAAAAAACTTAAAAGCAAACCTAAAAGCAAACTTTCATTTTTCGTAATTAAAATTTCTTCGGCGTTCACAGTTGGAAGTTTCTCACTAGTTAGCTAATTTTTCCTTTGTTTCGCTTTCACGATTAGCCGGCTGTTTTAAGATAAACCTATTTAAGGACGTTTGCCTTTGTCGCCCTTTCAACGTGTTGCGATTAGGACGAACACTGGTGTCGTCACAAAGGGTTAATGCACGACCACTAGCCAATTTGCCCGAAAGTCTATTTTCATAGATAGCGCCGGCCTTTTCACATAGGCTTTTTCGCCTTTATCGAAACATCGTTTCAGTTACGCTGTCACCGGCCAATTGTTTACCAAGTTGAAGTTTTACTGTATTATCTTGCAGATCATAACTAAAAAATGCACTAGTCCTTGTAGGTACCTATAGTTACTAAGGTTAACATATTATTTTGTAACTAATTTTTAATTATGATGATTTTTAGCAGGTGATTACATTAGATGATTACAGTGGGTTTCTATATCACTCTACATCTACATCCTACGCTAATCACTCTACATCTATAGCCTACGCTAATATCACTCTACATCTATAGCCTACGCTAATCACTCTACATCTATAGCCTACGCTAATCACTCTACATCTATAGCCTACGCTAATCACTCTACATCTATAGCCTACGCTAATCACTCTACATCTATAGCCTACGCTAATCACTCTACATCTATAGCCTACGCTAATCACTCTACATCTATAGCCTACGCTAATCACTCTACATATATAGCCTACGCTAATATCACTCTACATCTATAGCCTACGCTAATATCACTCTACATCTATAGCCTACGCTAATCACTCTACATCTATAGCCTACGCTAATATCACTCTACATCTATAGCCTACGCTAATCACTCTACATCTATAGCCTACGCTAATCACTCTACATCTATAGCCTACGCTAATATCACTCTACATCTATAGCCTACGCTAATCACTCTACATCTATAGCCTACGCTAATCACTCTACATCTACAGCCTACGCTAATTTTCGAATGCCAACACTGAAACGAACTAAAATCATATAATTGTATACCAAATACATGTAACTTGTTCATTATAATCATAGCAAAACAGATTATATTTTGCCATTACTTGCTAATGATTTCAAATTAACATTTAAACACCTCATTTAGATATGAAATTTAAAAGTTGCAGTTGTATGGAAAAGTTTCAAATCCTTTACAGTTGTTTTCTAATTTCTTTTAATCCATTTGAACTGCACAAAGCGCTTTTCCCATTATATGAAGTTTAAAAGTTAGAATGGTAAATGTTGTACATGTTAATTATAAATAAACTTTTCATCTAAAAGCTTTTTGTTATCCGGGCAACACCGGGCATTCATTTAGTACATATGTATATATATAGGCCCTACTAGCTGAATATATATATAACATGTATACATTTCACGATTTATATATATATATAGATTATCTTAAATATATGTTTGAAATATTTTAATGAAATATTTGGTGGGTGTGACTACACTAAACAATTGCCTGTTTTAAATAATAGCATGCATTATAACATTATAACTGAGTCCCTTTTAAACAGTTGTCAGTTGAATCTCGTGACCACTGCCAAGGAATGCTGTATGCCTGCCCCAAAAAGCAAATTTGACTTGTAAACTATACCAGCCACTGACAGCAATGATGACACACTAACAGAATAAATGCTGCCAATGACTCACAGCAATCATGTTGTTGCAAGGAGGGTCTGACCAGTAGATTTCCTTCACACTATAGCCTCTACCTTCTATCTCATAGACAGGGGCGCGCTGCATACGCCCTCGTATCTCCGTAGCAAAGTAGTCAGCAAAGATACGACAATCAAATGTTGCTGACATGAGGATGATTTTGACCTGCATAAGGCATATAAAAGCACATGAAACGAGTACAATGTGTGCAATGCGTACAATGAGTACTATGTGTACAATGAGTACAATGTGTACAATGAGTACAATGTGTACAATGAGTACAATGTGTACAATGAGTACAATGCGTACAATGAGTACAATGCGTATAATGAGTACAATGCGTACAATGAGTACAATGCGTACAATAGACACGATGGGTACAATGTGTCTTGTATAAAATAAAAAATGAAATTGCTTTGTTATCCTAAATGAGCATAAAGGCTGAAGAGGTAGAGCAAGAGAAAGTAGGGACAAGGAAATGTCAAAAACCATGGCATTGTGTGAATGCTTGGCTGTAGTAAATATAGCCTCAGCTTCATGCCAGTCAACCAATTCAGTTTTTGGGTAGCTGCAACTTCAACTTCATGCACACAGTGAATGCTACGCATTTAAAAAATAAATTTTTTCAAATGGAAAGTCGAAAGAGATAAAAACCATAATTACTGTGCATCGAAAGATATTTTAAAACATCACAAAACATTTAGTTAAAATCAAGCCAATAATGAAAGAGCACACAGTCAATGTCTCTCATATGCTGGCTTTTAAGAAGCTATATATAGGTCATATAAATATAGGTCAGCAAGCAGCCAAAGCTTAGTCAACCGTCATAGGCATACTTGTTTTAGTTTCAAGGATGAACTGTAAAACTCAGTCTATTCATTAGGAAGAACCTAAAATAAACCATGTATATTGTTATAATATATTTGACTCTGAACCATTTCCATTGATAGAAAAAAAGGTAACACGACTAGAAACATGCAGAACTTCCTGCAGCATTTTACGGAGCGCTTCACAAAGCGCAGTAGTACTACTTCTAAGAACATGGTTCATAAGCGCACAGAAATCTACATTCTGACTAATCCTTGCACATTATAAACTTGGAGATACATGCCTTCAGATCTTATTGACGCGAGAGGATGTTAGCTGGCTTTTTGAGATTATACAGAAAATTATGTTTGCAACCTTCAACCAAAACATAAAAGTGCATTCTAATTAATGCATTTTGTGTTTAATTTAGCCTATGTTCTCTTATTTACTGTAGCTGAATTGATCTGAGACAACATTTCCTCATCAAGCAGCGTTTTTCCACCAAAGACCAATATCTATGAATATGAAAGGTGCGAGGTGTGCGTACTGTTTTCACAATTTTACTGCTGCAGCCTATATGTGCCCAATAGACACTATCCAATTTAAAATACAGCTAATTTTCATAATAGCATATATGGAGCACATATCGGGATTTTATTAATTTTTTTGTTACACTGTGAAGCGGGAAAAATATCGTAACCAGGAACAGTAAGAACATCCTCTCCCACATCGTAAACGAAGAAAAATGTATGTTAGGGTCACCATATGCCGGGTTCCGCTGTACATAATTCTTAACGACTTGTTTTTCTACACTTCATCAAAACTTTTTATATGATAATCTGGTCATGCACTCATGTCAAGCTAAACATACACAGTTATCAATGTGTCTAACAGCAGTACTATTGTTACCTGCCCTAGTACCATTGCACTAGTACAGGTAACAAATAGTGATAACCAGACTATAAGTTCTTAGCTTACATATTAGGCTCATTGTAGGTGAAACAGACAACATGCTCCGCAATTCGTAAACTATCTTGTAAACCAAAGTTCTGCTTATAATTTACAACTTTGAAAAACAAAGTGTTCCCAGGAATATTGGTATTGGTGTCTGCAAAACATGCAGACACCAATATCAATATGTTATTGAACTTTTTTTGCTCATATTTTCATTCGCAGTGCAAGCAAAGTCATCAGCGCCAGTTATCAGTCATCTGTTCCAGTTATCAGTCATCTGCACCAGTTATCAATCATCTGCACCAGTTATCAGTCATCTACGCCAGTTATCAGTCATTTGCGCCAGTTGTCAGTCATCTGCACCAGTTATCAGTCATCTGCACCAGTTATCAGTCATCTGTGCCAGTTATCAGTCATCTGCACCAGTTATCAGTCATCTGCACCAGTAATCAGTCATCTGCGCCAGTTATCAGTCATCTGCTCCAGTTATCAGTCATCTGCGCCAGTTATCAGTCATCTGCACCAGTTATCAGTCATCTGCGCCAGTTATCAGTCATCTGCGCCAGTTATCAGTCATCTGCGCCAGTTATCAGTCATCTGTGCCAGTTATCAGTCTAAAATTTATCTAATAACTCTGTCTAAATAGCGAGAGACAATAGAGTCTACTGAGTTAAAAGCAATAATCACATGACATACCGTAGGAGAAACACTGTGGATGAACCTCTTCACTATCAGCAATGCCAGGTCAGTGTCTTGGTCTCTTTCGTGGACCTAAGAGCAGAAATTAATACAGACTTGATACGCTAGAAACAGGAAATCACAAGGAATGACGGTAGACTTAATACACTAAAGACAGAAAGTCACAAGGAATGACGGTAGACTTAATACACTAGAGCCAGGAAGTCAAAAGGAATGACGGTAGACTTAATACACTAGAAACAGGAAGTCACAAGGAATGACGGTAAACTTAATACACTAGAGACAGGAAGTCAAAAGGAATGACGGTAGACTTAATACACTAGAGACAGGAAGTCACAAGAAATGACGGTAGACTTAATACACTAGAGACAGGAAGTCACAAGGAATGACGGTAGACTTAATACACTAGAGACAGGAAGTCACAAAGAATGATGGTAGACTTAATACACTAAAGGACATGGAGCACACCAAGATTTGAAGTAGCCAGTTGCAAGACCGACTGTCAAAGATAATTTATCAAATCCTTCCCTTTATCGTATTCGTCAAAAACTGCTCTAATAATTTTTACCGAATAATATAAACATGACGAGCGAATGCTCATGCGATAGAGCTACATTGCTGACAGGTATTAATAAGCACAGGATGTCATCACTTACCTACCAAACAGCTAATGTAATATCTTAGCTTAAATTGACCAGATATGATATCGCTTGCTGCAACGATGATAACGAATTCAGACCCACCGGTCCGGTGTTCCAGTATGACATCTGTTATAACGTGACAAGCCAGCATGCTAATACGAACTCCATCACCAACTCTAACATCCTCTAACAACTATACTGACCTCATCGAGAATGATGTGGGTATAGGTGTTGAGACTCCTCTCCTTGATGAGCTTCTGAAGGAGAATGCCCGTCGTCATGTAAGTGATCATTGTCTTATCGAGATCAAGCTTTGTGTCTCTTGCAACTTGATAGCCACAGTAAGTGCCTTCTTGCCAGCCTAATAAATACGATCAGACACATTCAATCATGTGATCTCATACCCTAGTAGTATATGAAAGTGTTCTACCCTAGTAGTATATGAAAGTTTTTACCCTAGCAGTATATGAGAGTGTTCTACCCTAGGAGTATATGAGAGTGTTCTACCCTAGTACAGTCATACTTCGACTTACGAGCTTAATGCGTTCCGAGACTGAGCTCGTATGTTAATTTACTCGCATGTTGGTGCAATTTATTTATATATAGAACCATTAAATATATATTGATTGGTTTCCATACTCTAACAATGCAAATAAAACACTCAAAACAAAATATTTTAACAGAAAGAACATGTTGGTTATTGTCCTAATTTACCAAATGCTTTCAAAAAGCAACAACTAAAAAATAATGCAAGGAAATGTGATTAATTAAAATGTAAAATTAAATACATACAATAGCAGCTAACGCTAGCATTTGCCAGAGAGGGAGATCTAAGTTATCCTTCATTACAACAGTTGACTCTGATAAATTTGGATTTTATCAATGTCTTAAAAGACAAACGTAGAAGCAAACCTAAAAGCAAACTTTCATTTTTAACTTGACGTATTTAAAATTTCTTCGGCGTTCGTAGTTTGAAGTTTCTCGCTGGTTAGCTAATTTTTCCTTTGTTTCGCTTTCACGACTAGCCGGCCGTTTTAAGATAATCCTATCTAAAGACATTTGCCTTTGTCGCCCTTTCAACATGATATGAGAGTGTTCTACCCTAGCAGTATATGAGAGTGTTCCACCCTAGGAGTATATGAGAGTGTTCTACCCTAGGAGTATATAAGAGTGTTCTACCCTAGCAGTATATGAGAGTATTCTACCCTAGGAGTATATGAGAGTGTTCTACCCTAGTAGTATATGAAAGTGTTATACTCTAGTAGTATATGAGAGTGTTCTACCCTAGTAGTATATGAGAGTGTTCTACCCTAGCAGTATATAAGAGTGTTCTACCCTTGGAGTATATGAGAGTGTTCTACCCTAGGAGTATATGAGAGTGTTCTACCCTAGTAGTATATAAGAGTGTTCTACCCTAGGAGTATATAAAAGTGTTCTACCCTAGTAGTATATGAGAGTGTTCCACCCTAGGAGTATATGAGAGTGTCCTACCCTAGTAGTATATGAGAGTGTTCTACCCTAGCAGTATATAAGAGTGTTCTACCCTTGGAGTATATGAGAGTGTTATACTCTAGTAGTATATGAGAGTGTTCTACCCTAGTAGTATATGAGAGTGTTCTACCCTAGTAGTATATGAGAGTGTTCTACCCTAAGAGTATATGAGAGTGTTCTACCCTAAGAGTATATGAGAGTGTTCTACCCTAGTAGTATATGAGAGTGTTCTACCCTAGTACTATATGAGAGTGTTCTACCCTAGCAGTATATGAGAGTGTTATACCCTAGCAGTATATAAGAGTGTTCTACCCTAGTTGTATATGAGAGTGTTCTATCCTAGTAGTATATGAGAGTGTTCTACCCTAGCAGTATATGAGAGTGTTATACCCTAGGAGTATATGAGAGTGTTCTACTCTAGTAGTATATAAGAGTGTTCTACTCTAGGAGTATATAAGAGTGTTCTACCCTAGTAGTATAAGAGAGTGTTCTACCCTAGGAGTATATGAGAGTGTTCTACCCTAGGAGTATATGAGAGTGTTCTACCCTAGCAGTATATAAGAGTGTTCTATCCTAGTAGTATATGAGAGTGTTCTACCCTAGCAGTATATGAGAGTGTTATACCCTAGGAGTATATGAGAGTGTTCTACTCTAGTAGTATATAAGAGTGTTCTACTTTAGGAGTATATAAGAGTGTTCTACCCTAGTAGTATATGAGAGTGTTCTACCCTTGCAGTATATGAGAGTGTTCTACCCTAGCAGTATATGAGAGTGTTCTACCCTCGGAGTATATTCGCTCACCTCTTTCTTTACACACTCTCTTCGCGATGCTGATGGCAGCAATCCTCCTCGGCTGCGTCACAGCAATCTTACACCTGCGACCTGCCTTTGCGTACTCATCTAATATGTACTGCGGCACCTGTTCAACAGCATTAACGCTCAATAGACGGTCAAACTGAAAACTCAACAGTAACTATAGACCCTATCTATAGTCTATAGACTAACTATAGACTATAGATATAACTATAGACCCCGACAGCGATTCTAAATTATGACAGAAAATGTTTTTACAACAACTTGAAACGTTTGATTTGCTCACTCCTAGTACTGAGTTCACCTTTGAACAGGCGCAGATAATAACAAATAATAATAAAAAATATGCTCCAATAAAATAACTTGCCCTCGATAAGTTATCAACTCGTGACCCTCGGTATGTCGCCAACCCCCGGCCCTCGGTAAGTTCTCAACTCATGGCCCTCGGTAAGTCGTCAACTCTTGGCCATCGGTAAGTTATCAACTCGTGACCCTCGGTAAGTTGCCAACTCGTGGCCTTCGGTAAGTTATCAACTCGTGGCCCTCGATAAGTTATCAACTCGTGACCCTCGGTAAGTTGCCAGCCCCCGGCCCTCGATAAGTTATCAACTCGTGACCCTCGGTAAGTTGCCAACCCCCGGCCCTCGATAAGTTATCAACTCGTGACCCTCGGTAAGTTGCCAACTCGTGGCCTTCGGTAAGTTATCAACTCGTGACCCTCGGTAAGTTGCCAACTCGTGGCCTTCGGTAAGTTATCAACTCGTGGCCCTCGATAAGTTATCAACTCGTGACCCTCGGTAAGTTGCCAACCCCCCGGCCCTCGATAAGTTATCAACTCGTGACCCTCGGTAAGTTGCCAACTCGTGGCCTTCGGTAAGTTATCAACTCGTGACCCTCGGTAAGTTGCCAACTCGTGGCCTTCGGTAAGTTATCAACTCGTGGCCCTCGATAAGTTATCAACTCGTGACCCTCGGTAAGTTGCCAACCCCCGGCCCTCGATAAGTTATCAACTCGTGACCCTCGGTAAGTTGCCAACCCCCGGCCCTCGATAAGTTATCAACTCGTGACCCTCGGTATGTCGCCAACCCCCGGCCCTCGATAAGTTATCAACTCGTGACCCTCGGTATGTCGCCAACCCCCGGCCCTCGATAAGTTATCAACTCGTGACCCTCGGTATGTCGCCAACCCCCGGCCCTCGATAAGTTATCAACTCGTGACCCTCGGTATGTCGCCAACCCCCGGCCCTCGATAAGTTATCAACTCGTGACCCTCGGTATGTCGCCAACCCCCGGCCCTCGATAAGTTATCAACTCGTGACCCTCGGTATGTCGCCAACCCCCGGCCCTCGGTAAGTTATCAACTCGTGACCCTCGGTATGTCGCCAACCCCCGGCCCTCGATAAGTTATCAACTCGTGACCCTCGGTATGTCGCCAACCCCCGGCCCTCGGTAAGTTATCAACTCGTGACCCTCGGTAAGTCGTCAACTCTTGGCCATCGGTAAGTTATCAACTCGTGACCCTCGGTATGTCGCCAACCCCCGGCCCTCGGTAAGTTCTCAACTCATGGCCCTCGGTAAGTCGTCAACTCTTGGCCATCGGTAAGTTGTCAACTCGTGGCCCTCGGTAAGTTGTCAACTCGTGGCTCGGCTGTTGGCTGGCAAAGAAGCCAGAACATTCCATCTAACAACGCGTCGCAGCGAATGTTGAGACTAACACTCAGCAAGCCTCATAAAGGTCACAGAAACGAGAGCCTGTTGGCGAGAAACGGCCTGTAGCTAGAGTTCAAGTATACATGTACGAGAGTTTTTCCTGCATTTTTTGCACGACATTTCATCGAACGGATTGACAGCAATGACATTGCACGATAAATATGACAACCATTTATGGTTTTAACATTATGTTTGGATGCAAAAAACTGAGCTCTATCGCACATCCTTAACACTAGAGTTGTTAAGGATGTGCGAACACTAACCCTTTGACCAAGTATAAGCCCCCCAAAAACAACCGAAACTCATGTAATTTATTTGCGAAAATTCAATAAAATCGATATTTTATGAACATGCATAGCTCAAATCTTAAATTTATTTCTACGAACAAAATTTTTTGTACATAAACATTCATTCACATATCTACTACTCAAAAAAAAATACAACCATGTGCAATTGTCCCTGTATGAAAGGCTTGGAAGCATTTTTTTTGGTAGAGTCAAATGCTATAACGTAGCCGTGCGAGCCACCATAACGATCGTTTTCTCTGTATATTCCAAATATATTAAAAGTCCAAAAAGTTTACATCACTTCTATCATTTGAAATATTTTTATTCTGATCAGACGAAAAATCACTAACAATCGCAGGATCAAATAATCTTTTATTTTACAGTTTTGAAAGTCGAGCGGATTTTGGCTGGTTTTCCCAACTTTTATTTTTTCCAAGGAGGCGCGATTTGTTTAGCTTTTAACCCAAAACAACGCCTTTCAGATAATCGTTTCATATTGTAAATCATCGACCGATATCTTGTTGATGATATTTAAAACTCACTAGTGTTCATATCTTTTGTTTAACGTTACTAGGTGACAGCTTTATAAACGTCTACCGAAATAGACATAAATTTCGTTTTCCCACGCAACCGCTAAACGACATTTTTGTCGTTTCCCCTGCCAAAGGGTTAACACTAGAGTTGTTAGTTACGCTCTGGCTGCATGTAAAGCGAGATTTATGTGTCAAAATATTTTGCCATGCTCGACGAATCAAAGTACATCATGTCTTTGAGATAACATCGCTCAACAGAAACTGTATAAATAATTCAACAATTTCTTTCAAATTACCTCATCATAACGATATCTGCCAACAAAATATCTGACAATAAATGGTGATGAAAAACTTTTGGCCTACAGCTGTAAGACACCCAGCAAGTGTAGGCGGAATACGTTCGTAACCAATTTGTCTACAAATGTGAAACAGGATGAGATAATTCCAATATTTTAATACACGTGATTGATAGTAAGTCAAGCAGTCTCCTTTGCATGCAAACATCTTGTACGGACACACAAAGTTGTTAAGAGCACAATGTTTTTCACCTGGGTTGTCTTTCCACAGCCTGTCATTCCTTCTATGATGGTGACCTGAGTTGACTCAATTGTTTGTATCAGCTACAAATGATATACAGTAGCTTTAGAATTATGTATGAAAACTAGAGGAACGCAAAGTGAGATAGCCTGAACTGATGGCATATCTAACCGCCTGTTAATGTCATATGATCTTGAGAGAAGCCCTCAAGATAAAAAAGGTAAAATCTCACCTAAATATAAAGCACCGTGTCCAGATAACCCTTCATTAGAAGTTAATTAGGTTGCCGTGAATGTTAAAACAACGGCAACAATTATAGCAACAATTAGAGTAACCGTTGCTATAGGAATATACTGCAACTCAATCGGTTCTTTTTTGCAAATTACAAAAAAACTTATGGTAACTGCTAAATAACTTCTACAAATAATCTCATATAGCGTTAAACCTAACGCATTATATAAAACTAATAATACTCAATTTATAATCAGTAAAAATGAGCTTTTTGGTTGCTCCACCTTGCAGAAATGTGAATAGAAGTGTGGGCACGGTGTGGCGTAGACTTAGAGATGAGGTGTTGCTATAGATACAAGGCATGACTCATAGACTTAGAGATGAGGTGTTGCTATAGATACAAGGCATCTCATAGACTTAGAGATGAGGTGTTGCTATAGATACAAGGCATAACCAGGGCCGTATTGTTCCATGAGGCAGCCTCTGCTGTGCAGAGGCAAACTTTCAGCACCCATAACGGCCAAACGGTGAATTCCTTGTTGTTTAGTGTCGACAATGTTCGGACGAAAGGTGCGAACGTATTGTGCAGAGCTCGTTTTCACAATTTTACTAGTGGTTGCAAACCTAGCGAATCCATTTCGACAACATTGTTTACTGCTGAGAATGGAACGGAAAACAGACGTTTCGGTTTTGTCTGTTCTGGATTCACATATTTAATGATAACGATTAAGTTTAAATGTGCTAGACGCTGTTGAACTGACGAAGAGTTTTGATTTTGACGATTACCATAAATTCTGGACGTCTAAAACATTTACTTCTACTTAAGATCAATATTTTGATGGTTATGGGAAGCCAATTACTTACAGGATCGTGTAGAATAGTTCTTGGCTGGCTTTACTAGCTTTATTGCAGTTTCACGAAATATTTTGACGATAGTCACTTGACTGATTACAATTTGCAAACGATATTTGAAATGTTTTCTTTATTATTATATTTGTTGTATCGACGCTGTGTGAAGCAAACGTGTTTAGAACCATCATTCGAACTAACTTCTACTTCATTGCATGGAATTCAACTAAGGATTTTCTGAGGCTGCATACATGTAACAGCCGATTTAAACTCTTCGTAATTTTGTGTTTTATTTTTTTAATATCTGCTTGACAAGCTCTAGTCACGTATTATATGTCTATAATTTGTTTGTTTAGTGAGCTATATTATTATCTATATTTGCATGGAAATATTTTTTGTACAGTTTTTATTTTATTCTCACTCGTTGAACCTGTTTATTCATGGGTAAAGGTAGTACCATTAGCACCAAACCTGATCACCCAAAGCGTGAGAAGAATCTCTAACCTTGTTAAATTCAAAATCAACCATCTTCAAATTTAAACAATCTTCAGGAAAGAACTCTGACATCACGTTGAACTTTGAGTCACTCAGTGACGGCTGCTCTTGTTATAGATCTAGATAGCTCAAATTAGCTTCATTGTTCTACCATAATTTTTTCTCAGCAGAGTAGCAAACCTAATATTCAATTTGAAATAATCTTTAGTCTTCTATTTATAGATTTGCTGTTTAGAGTTTATTATCAAATCTTAATCAATAATCATAAGATTTTGCTTTCTTGCCCCTGGCACAAGTTTACATACCACATGACATGTATTCAATAATTCGTACGGAACGTGATACACAGCATTCTTGATGATTTTTGAGAAATTTTTCTAGTATTATCCTTGCCTGTATAAGTTGCAATAATACAATTAAAACTGCTCTCAGATAGGGTTTCTTGTGTGTGTTCTGTAAGTTTCTGTTCGATTTTCTGGAGGGCGTTGCACCCCTCCCAAACCCACCCCGCTGACCGCTCAGGCCTACAGCCCTCACAAGTTGCCTAAAGGGCTACTCAAGATATTGGCAGAGGCATCCTAAAAATGAACAATACAGCCCTGGGCATAACTCATAGACTTAGAGATGAGGTGTTGCTATAGATACAAGGCATGACTCATAGCCTTAGAGATGAGGTGTTGCTATAGATACAAGGCATGACTCAGACTTAGAGATGAGGTGTTGCTATAGATACAAGGCATGACTCATAGACTTAGAGAAGAGGTGTTGCTATAGATACAAGGCATGATCATAGACTTAGAGATGAGGTGTTGCTATAGATACAAGGCATGACTAAAACTAGACGGAGTTTAAACTCGCTTAGTTTAGCTAATCCTATAATAAAAATGTTGTTTCAGGAAGGTTACATTATTTGCGCATAAAAAATTGTATAGATTGAAATAAAATTTTCTAACAATTAGCAAGGCTTGACAAACAAACAGATCAGTAACACAGGTTTGGGTATGTTACTACTACATACTCTCCTGGTCTTCACTTCAATTTTGAAATCAACAAAGTACATTCAATACATCAAAATCAAATATTTGCCGTTCATGCAATTTGAAAGCTTCTCGTTTTAATGAGCAGCGGTGGCAAACCTCTTCTTACATGGTACCACGCTCAACATTGAGATAAATCTTGCGGGCCAACACGTATGCACAATATTAATGTGAAGATTCACAATGTAAGCTCGAGCTGTAACATGATTAACAACATCAGACGAATATTTAGCCATTTAACCTTTTAATGTCCACTTAAATTTCGACTCGTCTTACACGGAAGCATTTGCCTCAGAAGTGCTTCAGTGAAAGACAGCACATTGGGTGAACATAAGAGGGTCTCGTAGCGTCAGAAGTGTTCCAGTAAAAGACAGTAGAATGGGTAGGTATTAGAGGGTACCATAGCCTCAGAAGTGCTTCAGTGAAAGACAGTAAAATGGGTAGATATTAGAGGGTTCCATAGCCTCAGAAGTGCTTCAGTGAAAGACAGTAGAATGGGTAGATATTAGAGGGTACCATAGCCTCAGAAGTGCTTCAGTGAAAGACAGCACATTGGGTGAACATAAGAGGGTCTCGTAGCGTCAGAAGTGTTCCAGTAAAAGACAGTAGAATGGGTAGGTATTAGAGGGTACCATAGCCTCAGAAGTGCTTCAGTGAAAGACAGTAGAATGGGTAGATATTAGAGGGTTTCATAGCCTCAGAAGTGCTTCAGTGAAAGACAGTAGAATGGGTAGGTATTAGAGGGTACCATAGCCTCAGAAGTGCTTCAGTGAAAGACAGTAGAATGGGTAGATATTAGAGGGTTCCATAGCCTCAGAAGTGCTTCAGTGAAAGACAGTAGAATGGGTAGGTATTAGAGGGTACCATAGCCTCAGAAGTGCTTCAGTGAAAGACAGTAGAATGGGTAGATATTAGAGGGTACCATAGCCTCAGAAGTGCTTCAGTGAAAGACAGTAGAATGGGTAGGTATTAGAGCGTACCATAGCCTCAGAAGTGCTTCAGTGAAAGACAGTAGAATGGGTAGATATTAGAGGGTACCATAGCCTCAGAAGTGCTTCAGTGAAAGACAGTAGAATGGGTGGACATAAGAGCGTACCATAGCCTCAGAAGTGCTTCAGTGAAAGACAGTAGAATGGGTAAATATTAGAGGGTACCATAGCCTCAGAAGTGCTTCAGTGAAAGACAGTAGAATGGGTAGATATTAGAGGGTTCCATAGCCTCAGAAGTGCTTCAGTGAAAGACAGTAGAATGGGTAGATATTAGAGGGTTCCATAGCCTCAGAAGTGCTTCAGTGAAAGACAGTAGAATGGGTAGATATTAGAGGGTTCCATAGCCTCAGAAGTGCTTCAGTGAAAGACAGTAGAATGGGTAGATATTAGAGGGTTCCATAGCCTCAGAAGTGCTTTAGTGAAAGACAGTAGAATGGGTAGATATTAGAGGGTACCATAGCCTCAGAAGTGCTTCAGTGAAAGACAGTAGAATGGGTGGACATAAGAGCGTACCATAGCCTCAGAAGTGCTTCAGTGAAAGACAGTAGAATGGGTAAATATTAGAGGGTACCATAGCCTCAGAAGTGCTTCAGTGAAAGACAGTAGAATGGGTAGATATTAGAGGGTACCATAGCCTCAGAAGTGCTTCAGTGAAAGACAGTAGAATGGGTAGATATTAGAGCGTACCATAGCCTCAGAGTGCTTTAGTGAAAGACAGTACATTGGGTGGACATAGAAGGGTCCCGTAGCCTCAAAAGTGCGTCAGTGAAAGACAATAGAATGGGTAGATATTAGAGGGGCAATTAGAGTGAGATAAAAAAGGGATTACAAATTTTTTTATCTGGCATCTAAAAAACAACAAGGAGACAGTCGCTATGGAAAAATTACGACACTCCGACCCCTATTTAAAAGGTTATTTGAATATTTCTACTATAATACGTCGTTCCAATAAACTTCATAAGAGTGGGCCCCATAAGCCAGCTTTATGGACCGGATGTGACCAATGGGCCATAGGTTGAGACAGCTTTATGAGCCGAATGTGACCAATGGGCCATAGGTTGAGACAGCTTTATGGGCCAGATGTGACCAGTGGGCCATAGGTTGAGACAGCTTTATGGGCCAGATGTGACCAGTGGGCCATAAGTTGGGTGCAGCTGAGCATTAAATTACAAATAAAATATGTTTTGGCTATTCATAAAAGCATATAGCTAACTTTGCGGCTAAGTTATGCGGTAAAAAGCTCGAAATAAAAAGTTCCTTAGCCTACATTATAAACATTATTAAAGAATATGCTGTAGCATAGTTTTATGAACTTAAGATGAACACTTACTAAAGTCAACACTTTCATTAATATTCAATGAACAAATCAAACATTATGGTATCCCATAAAGAAATTATAACAAAGATTTATTTTAGTACCTTTTCTCTGTGTGATGTTATGGGTAATTTATCGCTGTATACTGTCTGTCTGTAGCCTTTGTACGCCACTTTGGCATCTTGTATGGGCATGTTAAAAAGCTGCCCATACATGGTGGACACAGTGGAGCCAGTCATACTGCTAGTCTCCAACCTATCCAAGGTTGCCGTGTCATCCAACTTCTGTCAAGTGCATGGAAATTAAAAATAGAGTCTGTGACAACCAAGCTATCAGCAAAATATTGTGACAAGCAAGATAAAACACTCCAGGAATAATTAGCTCGATCAGTTGTTCCTTAATTCATGTCTTTGACAAGCTAATTGTAGCTTATGCCATAAAAGAACATCACTCACCAGAGCAGACAACTCCTCGGAAGCATCAGCCGAGTCGGCCTGTGTTTTCTTAAATTCTTGAACATATGCTTTCCCATCACGGTACCTCGCACTTTCCCTACATCATGCATAAGCCAATGCACAGATGAACCTTAGCCTGTTTCCATACATTCAAAAACTGTAGCTAAGGATATTGAGTCTTTCATTAATTCTTTGTAGGGACTTTAAAATAATACAAACGAGATAACCCCAGCAGGGCAGAAAAATTACGATATTTACAGTAATTGAAACCTTTACTATAATAAAAAATGTGTCTGTCTGTTTGTCCCCATGCGTCGAGTTTGAAAAAAAGATCTTTTCAATGGGATTCACATTCAAGACATTCAGCTGGTTAGGCTGACACCTGAGTCAATTGAGTTGTTCGATTGGCTCAGCTGGTAGATAAGAATATGTGTACAGATGGCTATTACACCTGACAACCTCTCAAGGCAGACCAGACTGCCTTAGAGTACAGTACTTACAGGTACTTAGCATCGTAATTTAGCAACTTACAACTCATGATTTACAGGAGCTTTAATGTTAATAATTTAGCCTGAACTAGTTTTAAAACATGGATTTGCCAAATTGCCAAAGCGTGTCAAAACTTATATCATTACTTTACATGTATATCATTATATGATTTACTTGGCAGTATGTGGTCAGAAGCAGGGTTTGTAAAACTGTCTAGTTGTTATTCCATTAACAACCAAAAACGATATTTGTTACATAACTCATACCATTTCACCATTTTTTAGTTTCGTGACACACTAATGGAGAAAATTCATCGTTCCATCAATCAGAATATTATACCTTCTAACCTCCCGTCGCAAGTTTTCTAACAACATTCAATTCCAGCACTAGAAGTAACTCCAGCGTATATTAGAATCTGCATGAGAAGTAATTGATGTTGAAAAGATTTTGAAACATCAAAGTTTTTTAGGTGATGAAAAAAAGTTGTAAAAATTAGAAGTATAAAAAAAAAAATGAACAAAATACTATATAAACAAATTAAATTAAAAAAAATTTTAGTTTAAGTTAAGGTACGCTACACATCACGTTTTTGACATCACTTCAACTTCGGAATGCATCCATTTCCCTAGCCCACATTCCATTCTCTAGCTGATCATTCAACTTATGCAAACTATTCAACCTACACGTATGTCTGAACTAACACTTTCAACCTTTCAGTGGAAGCTTTCTGTGGACAGATTCTATGAGCGTTTAGCAATTTCTTGGTTCCACATACAATTTTCTACTATGAAATCTCCACTCGCAGTAGAAGTGCGCTAATATTTGAAATACAAAAAGATGGTATGATGAACTTCTGCTTGCAGGTAGTCACTATTATAGCCCGTTTAGTAAAATCATTACCTACATGTAGCTTCTTTGAACACAAGAACAAAATAAACTGTTAATATGTGTCTCAACAATCAGCAGCTAATTCAAGCAGCTAAAGCAATACGCAACAATGAGTTGTCCTCTCCTTTTCTAATCTACATATACAAATCTCAGTGTTTTCCATTTGTCTGTCAGTCGTTACGTGTGTCCATTTGTCTGTCAGTCGTTACGTGTGTCCATTTGTCTGTTAGTCGTTACGTGTGTCCATTTGTCTGTCAGTCGTTACGTGTGTCCATTTGTCTGTTAGTCGTTACGTGTGTCCATTTGTCTGTCAGTCGTTACGTGAGTCCATTTGTCTGTTAGTCGTTACGTGTATCCATTTGTCTGTTAGTCGTTACGTGTGTCCATTTGTCTGTCAGTCGTTACGTGTGTCCATTTGTCTGTCAGTCGTTACGTGTATCCATTTGTCTGTCAGTCGTTACGTGTGTCCATTTGTCTGTTAGTCGTTACGTGTATCTATTTGTCTGTTAGTCGTTACGTGTATCCATTTGTCTGTCAGTCGTTACGTGTATCTATTTGTCTGTTAGTCATTACGTGTATCCATTGGCCTGTTAGTCGTTACGTGTTTCCATTTGTCTGTCAGTCGTTACGTGTGTCCATTTGTCTGTTAGTCGTTACGTGTGTCCATTTGTTTGTTAGTCGTTACATGTGTCCATTTGTCTGTTAGTCATTACGTGTGTCCATTTGTCTGTCAGTCGTTACGTGTGTCCATTTGTCTGTCAGTCGTTACGTGTATCCATTTGTCTGTCAGTCGTTACGTGTGTCCATTTGTCTGTTAGTCGTTACGTGTATCTATTTGTCTGTTAGTCGTTACGTGTATCCATTTGTCTGTTAGTCGTTACGTGTGTCCATTTGTCTGTCAGTCGTTACGTGTGTCCATTTGTCTGTTAGTCGTTACGTGTGTCCATTTGTCTGTCAGTCGTTACGTGTGTCCATTTGTCTGTTAGTCGTTACGTGTGTCCATTTGTCTGTCAGTCGTTACGTGAGTCCATTTGTCTGTTAGTCGTTACGTGTATCCATTTGTCTGTTAGTCGTTACGTGTGTCCATTTGTCTGTCAGTCGTTACGTGTGTCCATTTGTCTGTCAGTCGTTACGTGTATCCATTTGTCTGTCAGTCGTTACGTGTGTCCATTTGTCTGTTAGTCGTTACGTGTATCTATTTGTCTGTTAGTCGTTACGTGTATCCATTTGTCTGTCAGTCGTTACGTGTATCTATTTGTCTGTTAGTCATTACGTGTATCCATTGGCCTGTTAGTCGTTACGTGTTTCCATTTGTCTGTCAGTCGTTACGTGTGTCCATTTGTCTGTTAGTCGTTACGTGTGTCCATTTGTTTGTTAGTCGTTACATGTGTCCATTTGTCTGTTAGTCATTACGTGTGTCCATTTGTCTGTCAGTCGTTACGTGTGTCCATTTGTCTGTCAGTCGTTACGTGTATCCATTTGTCTGTCAGTCGTTACGTGTGTCCATTTGTCTGTTAGTCGTTACGTGTATCTATTTGTCTGTTAGTCGTTACGTGTATCCATTTGTCTGTTAGTCGTTACGTGTGTCCATTTGTCTGTCAGTCGTTACGTGTGTCCATTTGTCTGTCAGTCGTTACGTGTATCCATTTGTCTGTCAGTCGTTACGTGTGTCCATTTGTCTGTTAGTCGTTACGTGTGTCCATTTGTCTGTCAGTCGTTACGTGTGTCCATTTGTCTGTCAGTCGTTACGTGAGTCCATTTGTCTGTTAGTCGTTACGTGTATCCATTTGTCTGTCAGTCGTTACGTGTGTCCATTTGTCTGTCAGTCGTTACGTGTATCCATTTGTCTGTCAGTCGTTACGTGTGTCCATTTGTCTGTTAGTCGTTACGTGTATCTATTTGTCTGTTAGTCGTTACGTGTATCCATTTGTCTGTCAGTCGTTACGTGTGTCCATTTGTCTGTTAGTCGTTACGTGTGTCCATTTGTCTGTCAGTCGTTACGTGTGTCCATTTGTCTGTTAGTCGTTACGTGTGTCCATTTGTCTGTCAGTCGTTACGTGTGTCCATTTGTCTGTTAGTCGTTACGTGTATCCATTTGTCTGTTAGTCGTTACGTGTGTCCATTTGTCTGTTAGTCGTTACGTGTGTCCATTTGTTTGTTAGTCGTTACGTGTGTCCATTTGTCTGTCAGTCGTTACGTGTGTCCATTTGTCTGTTAGTCGTTACGTGTGTCCATTTGTCTGTCAGTCGTTACGTGTGTCCATTTGTCTGTCAGTCGTTACGTGTGTCCATTTGTCTGTCAGTCGTTACGTGTGTCCATTTGTCTGTTAGTCGTTACGTGTATCCATTTGTCTGTTAGTCGTTACGTGTGTCCATTTGTTTGTTAGTCGTTACGTGTGTCCATTTGTCTGTTAGTCGTTACGTGTATCCATTTGTCTGTTAGTCGTTACGTGTGTCCATTTGTCTGTCAGTCGTTACGTGTGTCCATTTGTCTGTTAGTCGTTACGTGTGTCCATTTGTCTGTCAGTCGTTACGTGTGTCCATTTGTCTGTCAGTCGTTACGTGTGTCCATTTGTCTGTTAGTCGTTACGTGTATCTATTTGTCTGTTAGTCGTTACGTGTATCCATTGGCCTGTTAGTCGTTACGTGTTTCCATTTGTCTGTCAGTCGTTACGTGTGTCCATTTGTCTGTTAGTCGTTACGTGTGTCCATTTGTTTGTTAGTCGTTACATGTGTCCATTTGTCTGTTAGTCGTTACGTGTATCCATTTGTCTGTTAGTCATTACGTGTGTCCATTTGTCTGTCAGTCGTTACGTGTGTCCATTTGTCTGTTAGTCGTTACGTGTATCTATTTGTCTGTTAGTCGTTACGTGTATCAATTTGTCTGTCAGTCGTTACGTGTGTCCATTTGTCTGTCAGTCGTTACGTGTGTCCATTTGTCTGTCAGTCGTTACGTGTGTCCATTTGTTTGTTAGTCGTTACATGTGTCCATTTGTCTGTTAGTCGTTACGTGTTTCCATTTGTCTGTTAGTCGTTACATGTATCCATTTGTCTGTTAGTCGTTACATGTGTCCATTTGTCTGTTAGTCGTTACGTGTATCCATTTGTCTGTTAGTCATTACGTGTATCCATTTGTCTGTTAGTCATTACGTGTATCCAATTATCTGTTAGTCGTTACGTGTATCCATTTGTTTGTTAGTCGTTACGTGTATCCATTTGTCTGTTACTCATTACGTGTGTCCATTTGTCTGTTAGTCGTTACGTGTATCTATTTGTCTGTTACTCATTACGTGTGTCCATTTGTCTGTTAGTCATTACGTGTATCTATTTGTCTGTTAGTCATTACGTGTATCAATTTGTCTGTTAGTCGTTACGTGTATCCATTTGTCTGTTAGTCGTTACATGTGTCCATTTGTCTGCCAGTCGTTACGTGTCCATTTGTCTATTAGTCGTTATGTGTGTTCATTTGTCTGTTAGCCGTTACGTGTATCCATTCGTCTGTTAGTCGTTACGTGTATCCATTTGTCTGTTAGTCGTTACATGTATCCATTTGTCTGTCAGTTGTTACATGTATCCATTTGTCTGTTAGTCGTTACGTGTATCCATTTGTCTATTAGTCATTACGTGTATCCATTTGTCTGTTAGTCGTTACATGTGTCCATTTGTCTGTTAATCATTACGTGTGTCCATTTGTCTGTTAGTCGTTACATGTATCCATTTGTCTGTTAGTCGTTACGTGTATCCATTTGTCTGTCAGTCGTTACGTGTATCCATTTGTCTGTTAATCATTACGTGTGTCCATTTGTCTGTTAGTCGTTACGTGTATCTATTTGTCTGTTAGTCATTACGTGTATCAATTTGTCTGTTAGTCGTTACGTGTATCCATTTGTCTGTTAGTCGTTACATGTGTCCATTTGTCTGTCAGTCGTTACGTGTCCATTTGTCTATTAGTCGTTATGTGTGTTCATTTGTCTGTTAGCCGTTACGTGTATCCATTTGTCTGTTAGTCGTTACGTGTATCCATTTGTCTGTTAGTCATTACGTGTGTCCATTTGTCTGTTAGTCATTACGTGTGTCCATTTGTCTGTTAGTCGTTACATGTATCCATTTGTCTGTCAGTCGTTACGTGTATCCATTTGTCTGTTAGTCGTTACGTGTATCCATTTGTCTGTTAGTCGTTACGTGTATATATTAGTCTGTTAGTCATTACGTGTATCCATTTGTCTGTTAGTCGTTACGTGTATCCATTTGTCTGTTAGTCGTTACATGTGTCCATTTGTCTGTCAGTCGTTACGTGTCCATTTGTCTATTAGTCGTTATGTGTGTCCATTTGTCTGTCAGTCGTTACGTGAGTCCATTTGTCTGTTAGTCGTTACGTGTGTCCATTTGTCTGTCAGTCGTTACGTGTGTCCATTTGTCTGTCAGTCGTTACGTGTGTCCATTTGTCTGTCAGTCGTTACGTGTATCCATTTGTCTGTCAGTCGTTACGTGTGTCCATTTGTCTGTTAGTCGTTACGTGTATCTATTTGTCTGTTAGTCGTTACGTGTATCCATTGGCCTGTTAGTCGTTACGTGTTTCCATTTGTCTGTCAGTCGTTACGTGTGTCCATTTGTCTGTCAGTCGTTACGTGTGTCCATTTGTTTGTTAGTCGTTACATGTGTCCATTTGTCTGTTAGTCGTTACGTGTATCCATTTGTCTGTTAGTCATTACGCGTGTCCATTTGTCTGTCAGTCGTTACGTGTGTCCATTTGTCTGTTAGTCGTTACGTGTATCTATTTGTCTGTTAGTCGTTACGTGTATCAATTTGTCTGTCAGTCGTTACGTGTGTCCATTTGTCTGTCAGTCGTTACGTGTGTCCATTTGTCTGTCAGTCGTTACGTGTGTCCATTTGTTTGTTAGTCGTTACATGTGTCCATTTGTCTGTTAGTCGTTACGTGTATCCATTTGTCTGTTAGTCATTACGTGTATCCATTTGTCTGTTAGTCATTACGTGTATCCAATTATCTGTTAGTCGTTACGTGTATCCATTTGTTTGTTAGTCGTTACGTGTATCCATTTGTCTGTTACTCATTACGTGTGTCCATTTGTCTGTTAGTCGTTACGTGTATCTATTTGTCTGTTAGTCATTACGTGTATCAATTTGTCTGTTAGTCGTTACGTGTATCCATTTGTCTGTTAGTCGTTACATGTGTCCATTTGTCTGCCAGTCGTTACGTGTCCATTTGTCTATTAGTCGTTATGTGTGTTCATTTGTCTGTTAGCCGTTACGTGTATCCATTTGTCTGTTAGTCGTTACGTGTATCCATTTGTCTGTTAGTCGTTACATGTATCCATTTGTCTGTCAGTTGTTACGTGTATCCATTTGTCTGTTAGTCGTTACGTGTATCCATTTGTCTATTAGTCATTACGCGTGTGCATTTGTCTGTTAGTCGTTACATGTATCCATTTGTCTGTTAGTCGTTACGTGTATCCATTTGTCTGTCAGTCGTTACGTGTATCCATTTGTCTGTTAATCATTACGTGTGTCCATTTGTCTGTTAGTCGTTACGTGTATCTATTTGTCTGTTAGTCATTACGTGTATCAATTTGTCTGTTAGTCGTTACGTGTGTCCATTTGTCTGTTAGTCGTTACATGTGTCCATTTGTCTGTCAGTCGTTACGTGTCCATTTGTCTATTAGTCGTTATGTGTGTTCATTTGTCTGTTAGCCGTTACGTGTATCCATTTGTCTGTTAGTCGTTACGTGTATCCATTTGTCTGTTAGTCATTACGTGTGTCCATTTGTCTGTTAGTCATTACGTGTGTCCATTTGTCTGTTAGTCGTTACATGTATCCATTTGTCTGTCAGTCGTTACGTGTATCCATTTGTCTGTTAGTCGTTACGTGTATCCATTTGTCTGTTAGTCGTTACGTGTATATATTAGTCTGTTAGTCATTACGTGTATCCATTTGTCTGTTAGTCGTTACGTGTATCCATTTGTCTGTTAGTCGTTACATGTGTCCATTTGTCTGTCAGTCGTTACGTGTCCATTTGTCTATTAGTCGTTATGTGTGTCCATTTGTCTGTCAGTCGTTACGTGTATCCATTTGTCTGTTAGTCGTTACGTGTATCCATTTGTCTGTTAGTCGTTACGTGTATATATTAGTCTGTTAGTCATTACGTGTATCCATTTGTCTGTTAGTCGTTACGTGTATCCATTTGTCTGTTAGTCGTTACATGTGTCCATTTGTCTGTCAGTCGTTACGTGTCCATTTGTTTATTAGTCGTTATGTGTGTCCATTTGTCTGTTAGTCGTTACGTGTATCCATTTGTCTGTTAGTCATTACGTGTATCTATTTGTCTGTTAGTCGTTACGTGTATCCATTGGCCTGTTAGTCGTTACGTGTTTCCATTTGCCTGTTAGTCGTTACGTGTTTCCATTTGTCTGTTAGTCATTACGTGTTTCCATTTGTCTGTTAGTCATTACGTGTGTCCATTTGTCAGTTAGTCATTACGTGTGTCCATTTGTCTGTTAGTCGTTACATGTGTCCATTTGTCTGTTAGTCATTACAAGTGTCCATTTGTCTGCTAGTCATTACGTGTATCCATTTGTCTGTTAGTCGTTACGTGTATCCATTTGCCTGTTAGTCGTTACGTGTTTCCATTTGTCTGTTAGTCGTTACGTGTGTCCATTTGTCAGTTAGTCATTACGTGTATCTATTTGTCTGTTAGTCGTTACGTGTCTCCATTTGTCTGTTAGTCGTTACGTGTGTCCATTTGTCTGTTAGTCGTTACAAGTGTCCATTTGTCTGCTAGTCGTTACGTGTATCCATTTGTCTGTTAGTCGTTACGTGTATCCATTGGCCTGTTAGTCGTTACGTGTTTCCATTTGCCTGTTAGTCGTTACGTGTTTCCATTTGTCTGTTAGTCATTACGTGTTTCCATTTGTCTGTTAGTCATTACGTGTGTCCATTTGTCAGTTAGTCGGTACATCGCATTCATCAGTATTCATTTATCAGGCATTCAACTAGTATATGTATAGCTGAATGCCTGACTATAAGTTTAATTAAGTTTAATTAGTATGAACTTAATTAAACTTGTAACACAGAAATAAACACCTTCATTTAAAAGTTAAATGATAAATGTTGATTATCTGGGCGAAAACCCTTTTTATTACCTACGCTACGCCGGACATTCACTATGTTTCCATGATGCGCAGTGCTTCGGAGTTGCGCTCTCCGAAGTCGTGGGGATCGGGCGTTTCCATGCTGCGCAGTGATGATTATGATTTCCAGCAAAACAGTCGGAGAAGAGAAAGTGTATAAATAGGAACGCCACGCGCCGCGCTTGCGCACAGCAATCATGCAGACCGAACGCCAGAAACGTCTTTTTTATGCTTTTCTCGTAATTACACTTTTATTTACAATACACCTTCACAATGTATTACTAATTTTAACACAATTTTTACAAAGTAATACGCGACAGGACGCCATACTGTTAGAAGCCACTTCTAGAAGGACAAGAAGACAAAATAGAAAGAGAAAGTTACCTGTTGAATGGGAATCTGTTCAGTGTGTAAGTCTGTTTAGTTGTCATTCATTAGTAGTATGTTAGTTGCTTTTATTTTAATTTCTGTATGACATTTATTTTTTCAAACAATATTCACAATACATATAAAAATAAAATTTATAAAAAAAATAATTGGAAATACAGTGCTAAAACATAAATATCCTAAAATATTAGTGTTAACACATCATACTATTCTGTTATTTCTACTCATCGTCTCCTCTCTCCTACAGGTGACACCCTCTTGGTATGATAATGTTTTGCCTAAGTCAAGGCCAGGTGTGTGGCTGCAGCATTTCAGAATGCCAGAAACCATTGTGGATGAGATTTGTGAGCTAGTACGTGACGATATGTCTCCTCAAGAAAGATGTGTACGGGAACCTGTTCCACTGAAGAAGAGGTAATGCCATTCATTTATTATGTCATGTAGGAATTTTGGCATATGGAAAACATGCCATATAGGAATAATGGTACATTTTTCAATATGTCTTGTAAAACTGTTTGGTTAATTGTGGCAATATTCTCTTATTCACAGGGTGTGCATAGCAATCTTCAAACTGGCTTCATGCTGCGAATATAGCAAAGTTGCAACAGCGTTCGGGGTCAGTAAGACTACAGTTCATCGATGCTTGTATGCTTTCTGCCATGCAATGTCAAGAAAAAAACATCAGTTCATCACCTGGTACTCAGATGTAGAAGCAGGGGAGATTGCTGATATCATCGAAGCTAATTACAAATACCCACAAGCCATAGGGGCTGTCGATGGAACACACTTTGAGATCATACCACCTGCTGATGGCATGGCTGATTTTCTATGTAGGAAAATGTATCCAAGTGTTGTCATGCAAGCGGTGGTTGATGTTCAGTATCTGTTTAGAGACGTTTATGCCAACACCCCAGGCAGTGCTCACGATGCCGCCGTTTTTAGAAGATCAAGGCTGAGTACATTAGTGATGCAAAATATGCCAAAACGGGATAAAATTGTTCATGGAGAGAGTCTTCCACTCCACATCCTTGGCGACCCTGCATACCCTATATCTAGACAAATCATTAAAGGTTTCACAGGGGCCAACTTGTCACCCGAAAAGGAGTCATTTAATGTTTACCACAGCAAAGCACGCATGTGTGTCGAGATTGCGTTTGGAAGACTCAAAGCACGCTGGAGAATGCTGCGGAAGTGTATTGATGTCAAGTATAAGTTGGTGCCCAAGCTTATTACTACATGCTGTATATTGCATAACATGCTGGAAACTAGAAAAGTTGTGATTCCCCGCCACCTTCTCAACAGACTAGCAGATGAACCAGCTGAACGTGAACAGCCGCCACCTGTGTTCAATCATGAGCAAACTAGAGATGCAGTTGAGATCCGTGATACTATCAAAGAGTTCCTTGCTCACACCCAGCCATTACTCCGTCCCTTTCACATGTAAAACCGCATTTGAATTTGTTACATTAATTTTGTGAGTGAGTTGAACTAATTGTGTTACTGTATTCAATATTTATGTAAAATCTTTACTGAGTAGAAAATAATAATGTAAATAATAATTTCAACTGAACATACATGAACTGTCTCCAATATTTATGTGAAGTCTTTACGTAGTTCAAAGTACTAGTCTAACGTGGGCACATTGTACCCTGACAATTCATTACTGGCCATTGAGGTAGGTAGCCTTTCAGGATTGGTTGCAGTGTGGGGTGCACAGGGGGAAATATTGTGGCGGTGGGGTGGTATGGTTGAAGCGAATGCATTATTTGACGAATGGGTGGTGTGAGGAAATGTATTACTGATGGTGTGGGGTGGGCTGGCGAAAGTATCATTAGGAGGTTGCGGAAAAGGGACAGAGCCCTGGAGGTGGTTAGGCATGGCATAAGGTGTGGAGGGTTGTTGCATTATCTGTTGCATAATAGTAGAAATTCCATTCAACATTGTCATTGAACTTTTTTCGATAATGGCAGCAACAGCCTTTAGGTCGTCTTGTCTTTGCTCTGTTAAGATCCTCTTCAAATCATGCATGTCCTCATCATCTCTCGACCTCTTTCTCCTGTTGGTCGAAGAAGATGAACATGCTGACACAGCAGATCTGGGCCTCTCCTGATCAGAGTCAACATCTGTTAAAATTAGATATTTTTAAATAAATTTATAAAAATTTTATTAATATGTCTTGTATTGTCGACCCAGATACCCTAGGTTAGGACCACCCCACTCAAATGCAACACCTTCCTTACACAATTCAACAGCAGCTAGCAGGTCTGGTTTTACATGAAATCAAGTTCTGTTCAATTATTTTTAAGATCAATCACATAGTATGTAAATAGCATGCTTCACAAACCTTGGGTATTTTCTGCCTGCTCCTCCGTGTCGATCTCATTAGCTATGGGTCTATGACCCATAACCTCCTGAAGCTTTAGGTAAAAGCGCCACGAGGGTGCTGATGCTCCTGGATAACGGAAATGACAAATGTATCAGCGTGAGTATGAGCAGTTGTGTATGGTATATCACAAAGATAAAATAACATATTGATAAATGTTACTATTGTACATTACATGTTTTATTGCTATTAGAAAACAATTATTTTTAAAAAAAATAATGATAATACATCGTGTAATACATAATAGGTAAATCAATCACCGACTATCTGCAAAATAGAATTAATTTTACGTGATAGGAAAGAGTATCTGGTGCTTTGTTTGACCAACTTTTACTTACCTGACTTGGATGCTTCAGCCTTGTAGCGTAGATATTTCGACTTCAATGATTTCCATTTAATACGCCACTGAGTCCCTGTCTTTGGACTCCACGACTTCCCTTCACCGTCCGCAGCTCGCTCAGCCACCTTTGCAGCCAGCATATCAAATATTTTAATATTACTTTGGGACTTGCCATCTATCTTTTGAAAAGTGTTGGTATCAATAATAAAGTCCAAAAAAGTAATCACTTCATCATCCTCATAAGTGCAAACCATATTTAATTGAAAGAAGAGCAGAAGAATAGAAAAGAACAATATACGCGAGAAAACCTTCGTACGCGGTTATGGCGCTCGATGAATCTGCCTCTACAACAAGAGAGCGATGCGCAGCCACTGCGCAATAGCTGTTTCCTTGCTGCGAATTTGCACTGGCTTCGCACTGATCAGTGCGCAGTGATTTCAGTGCGGAGACGCCGTTTCCATGATTCGGAGAGGGCCCCACTCCGAAGCACTGCGCATCATGGAAACATAGTGATTCAGTAATAGTCGGATGAAAACAACAATTCTTAGTTTCATATCTACCATACTTTTCGGACTATTAACCGCACCCTTATATAAGCCGCATCTGCTGTATTTAAAAAAAACGATAATAAAACAGTACATAGTCCGCACCTTTGTATAGGTCACAGAACTCAGGACGGTGATTTTTAACACGGCAGCAACTTTGCTAGTTATTACGGAACAGTGCCGTGAGGCACGGCTCCGTATTAATCAACGCTTTTTAACCCAGCTCCTAACGGAACACTACCGTTAGGCATTGCAGGGTTTTCTCTTTCACCGCTAGAGGCGCGCTAACCGGAGATTCCGGTTAATGCGCCCTAGCAGTGAAAAAAAAACCACAGAACCGCTGCACCCTTATATAAGCCGCATAGCTCAAGACATCAGAAAAAAGTAGCGGCTAATAGTCTGAAAAGTACGATAGTTAAGAACAGCTGCTCACAAGGCCGTCAACCTCTTACTTGTATTTTCTAAAAGTTCATTCATTGAGCACTTGGTGAATAATCAGTAAATTCCTGTATAGATGAACAGTCAGGAATCTTCTGAGTGAAACTAATAAGTTCCGAAACCCCAATGCCTAGTGGCATCTAAACAATGGTCCCATCAAGGATAAACGACTCCAAACTTACTACGGAATATTGGCGTTATCAAAAAAGAAAAATAGCTCCAATCAACTACAAATATTTCAGGTATCTTTTAATGACAGGCATCACTACTTTGCCCTAATGACTTAGCTCAGATGAAGGGGTGAGCTGAACATATACACTCACAGTTGATAGCTTGGCATAGTCTGCTGCCGGCGAACTGTGTATGTCTCAGCAGTGATGGGGTTCCCATGCTCATCAATCATACGACCTCTGATGCGGTCTGGCTTTCTTTCAGTCGCCTCAGAAACATAGCTGCTTCTTGAAGATGAATGAGGCTTGATGGAAAAGAAGTCATCGATATCATCCAAAGTAGAAGCTCCACGGAGTTGATGCCTCGGCATATCTCCTGCATATGAGGCACAAATAATACTTAACAAAAGCTCGTGCAAATTCATGCTATTGTATGCCCTCTACACCTAGATAAGAGGTCAAGCGAGATATTTCATTTAAACCTAAGGCTTAATGATAGCATAAATTAATTGTTTAATGTGTACTAAAGGGCTCAGAAAGGTACAACTAGTGACAGACAAAAGATGAATAATTTAGAAACATATTCAACATACTGGCTTATTTACGGTGAAATTGGCGACAACTCACATTAAAGCATTTAGAATGTAGAGTTTGCGTGATTGAATCGCATTATGACAGAAGTCCATTTTTTACCAATTATAAATCAGACTCAACAGGGATAATACTTTGATTGCCAACACGAATTGATCTGCTTAAATTTACAAAAGTGCTTTGCTATCAATAATTGCCGGCTTTCCCAATTGAGGTGGGCAACGACTAGATTTTCACCCTACCATCAACTGAATCTCCATTTGGAGTTACTAACTCATAAAACCCAATGTTGAAAAAAGGCTAGCGTGAACATATGCGCATTTCAGAGCTTGACATAGGCCTTAAGCTGTATTTTGATGCAAAACTCATGTGTACGCATAGTAGGTGCTACATACAGCGCGTGTGTAATATGTGATGTACCGGTATGTAACAGTAGGTATTAAATACAGGCTGTATGTAATACCTACTGTTGTATGTAACAGTAGGCATTACATACATGCTGTATGTAATACCTACTGTTGTATGTAACAAGATCCTCACATCCACATAACTTTAGGCTGTTAGAATCTTAATTAAATTTCATAGTGTATGTAGGTTGCATGCCTGCATATGTAGATCTCTACAGTTTAAACATTTCAACAGTCTTTTATGATTACAGTTTAACTAGTTATACTCCAATGTACAGTCATGACACATCATACCAAAAATTAGACAAGAATTTCAAACAAATTTTTGCTTTGAGAGACTAGACAAAATTGAGATACAAGCATATGAGACAGTTCAAGTTGGCCGAGTACGTGAGAGGCGGATTACAAGAACAGCATCACTCAGTCTTTTTTGTCGGATCAGTTTGAAATGGTTTTAGAAAGGCCGACTAAAAGTGAAGGTGAAAGACCAACTAAAGGAGAAGGTGAAGGCCGACTAAAAGTGAAGTTGAAGGCCGACTAAAAGTGAAGGTGAAAGACCAACTAAAGGTGAAGGTGAAGGCCGACTAAAGGTGAAGGTGAAGGCCGACTAAAGGTGAAGGACCGACTAAAGGTGAAGGCCGACTAAAGGTGAAGGTGAAAGACCGACTAAAGGTGAAGGCCGACTAAAGGTGAAGGACCCCGACTAAAGGTGAAGGGCCGACTAAAGGTGAAAGTGAAAGAGAGCCAAAAAAGAGTAAATAAAGAATCATAAGCTGGAATAAGATAATAAAAAAGTAAATGAAAAAAAAATTAGAATTATGTTTAGTGTAAGATCAAAAGATATTTTGATCTATGTGAAAATATAGTCTGCTATATAGTATATATATACTATATAATAAACTAAATTCATTTAAATAAAATTTAAAATTTTTGTTACTCTGCGTAGCATCACAAAAGTGCAGCGTATCAAACACGTGGCTGTCAAGTTTCTCTCACACAGCCTTTCGCCGCTACCATCGGTCTCAAAGGTAAAAACTCCATACACTACTGTGCATGGTAATATTACCTTTTATAGCAGAGTATTTGATGCTCTGGGAGCGTAGGTGGTGAATAAGAACAATAGAAAACCAGTTTTTGCATCACAAGTAACATCCAATTCTTTTCACACAGGTATTATCTACGTAGGAAGAGCCTCGACATTCTCTAAACATTCGGTCAGACAAAGACAGTACGATATTTCATTTTTACATTTGTACCAGTATCGAGAGGTACTAGCATCGAGAGGTACCAGCATCGTCGTATTCAAAGTTTTGATGGATAGCTTCTGCTGGAACAGTAACCTTTTTTATACACACACGCTTCTACACAAGAATTGTTATTATTAATTCAACATATTCAGGTGTTTTAATTTGGTTTCTCTATTTGTATTAATTGTATCATTACTGAATTATTTTTATTGTAATCATAACAAAACAGACTTAGTTTGGCTATTACTTGCTAGTTATTTCACATTTACGTTTAAACCCTATATTAATTTTTTAATTTACTTGACCTGCACAAAACATTTTTCTCATGATATGAAATTTGAAAGTTACAGTTGCTTGACAATGTTTGAAAACCTTTACAGTTTATTTTATTTTCTTTCTTAATTTATTTCAACTGCAAAAAACACTTTTCTCATGATATGTAGTTTGAAAGTTAGAATGGCAATTATTGTTATATGTTAAATACAAAACAATTTTCTATGCAAAGAACTTTTTATTACCCAGGCAACGCCGAGCAGTACAGCAGTATATATATATGCTAGTGCCCATGCAATCCAGTTCGCTATTAGAGATCGTCAGGTGTTGGCAAAGCACAAAAAATAAGTAACCGTGCAATAATTCAGAAATAGGTACGTGCATGTATTTAGAGGCGATCTATTAATGCAGATGTTGGAATGCCGATTTACCAAGCTATGAGTGATGATACGCTATGATTTACTGATATGAGTTGTAGTTTCGTCGAAAGGTAACTCTTATCCTAATCTCGAACACCGTTCTTATTACGTATAGTAAATACATATTTTTGTTTTACTTTATTTTAGCAATATAAAACATTTGCTATATTTTTCCTTTGTAAAATAGACTATCCTGTGCATTCTAGAGAAAAATGAAAAAAACCTCAAAATTGAAGGTATGAGCTCTAGTTAACTTACTGTAAAATTACCATAATCATGAACCATGTCAGTGACGTCACATATCCAAAGGTATTGGCGAGGACCGATTAGTGAACTAGTTTGGAATTTACTGTTACTTATATTATAGGAATGGTGTTTCTTAGAGCAGTGATGTTACAGTAAATTAAAAAACTATACAAAAGTTTCCAATTAGTGCAAAATTTAATCTACTTGAACTAAATGTTTGCAGTTTACAAAGCCTGGTAAAGGTCGCATGACTTGAATCATACTATGATCAAATGAATGCCTGCATGACTCTGGCCTGATTTAGCATTTTACGCAACAATCTGACAAATTAGATATTCATACCACTTCATGTTTTATCAAAGTAGCAAAGAAATTTATTGCAATAGGTCGATTATTGACATAATCGTTGCGTTGACACACATATGCGTTACCTCGTATTACCTCGTAGGATTCTTCACGCTAAACCACCTAGGGATGTAAGGGGCGTGCCTCAATTAGACCCAAATGGATTTTTTTTCTTTGTAAAACAATGTTCCAGTAATTGGTTTCATAATTAGAATCTATGAATTAATGTTACATAGAGGTCTGCAATTTAAGGTCTACGTCGGCTAGGTCTAAGGTCTGCGTTGACCTTCAAAATGAACTAACGATTTATAAGCAGTGAAAACGAAAGTTTTCGTGGTGCTTGTAATGGTTAGCATGACTATAAAATCAGCCAAATAAAACCAAAAAAGACCCGTGCTTCCCTTCAATAGAGATTCCCATAACCATATCTTTCTGATTAGGATTGGTTCATCTGTATAATTACATGAGACCCGATAAAAGGATTAGGTAAACCTGTAAAACAATGCTGGTAGACAAAACTAGCGTTAATAAATCATATGTAGAACGCTGGCATAAACTGATCTAAGCAGATATAAACTTAGAATCGCTAAGTGAAGTGAATACAAACGATTATGGAAAATATCAAAGTCGACAATAGAATAACACCGATTACAAAACAGGTAAATTCCATATACGAAGCTATCACCGTATTACGTCTGATTAATGTTAATTACATATCGATATCAACTAATAGAGACGTATTTCACGGAGAAACCCTTGATGCGAAGTCGTTGATTCCTCATAGAAATACTTTTTATATAGTAACCAACCTTTAATATATACGTCTTTAATACGACGGTTTGAATATCATCATTACCGAAAAGAATTATTGCTGAGAAAGCTCGACTACGAAAATCGTTTTAGAACGACCGACGCCATATTGAATTACAAGATTTGCAGTCTGCACTTACAGATTTCTTTCTGAAGCTTCGATTTGAAGTTCGTATATTTATTCGTTTGTTCTGCTGGTAATTGTAAGTACCTAGATTTGGATATCTATTCATAATGACATATTTTGAGATGAAAACAGACAACTACACGAATGGTCATTTGTCATGTTTTGATGAAACATCTCAATTTAGAGAAGTCAGCAATTTTGGTTATGCTCGTTCGTTGTTAAACGAAGAAGATGAAATTTGCCTTTCATCTTTTAGTTGCTCTCAATACGCTACCTCAGAAGGTGTAGAAGTTGGTGAATTTCATCTTCAATCGGAGAGCAGCGTAGTATGCTTACCTGAGGTCAGCCAGGGACAGTATACTTCTTCATCTGACCCTTCGCTATACTCTGAACGGACTAGTAAAGATAGCTGCGCGTTCTCAAGTATGCTGAGCCCTCCTTGCAGTTCCGAAGGTGATATTGATGACTCATTGACTGACTATGATCGTTTATTTCCGGAGCTAGGAAGTTTTGGTGTTGTAAAAAAGGTTGACGCCAGTTCGACCACGTTGAAAAATCGTAATCCAGCTGATCACAATTCGGTTGTTCATCTACCAGAAATCGTTCCTAATAAGGAAGTCTTATCGACATGTACAAACAATCATGGATCCAAGAAAGGTAACAATGACTGTACCAATGATGTCGGAGAGAACACAAAAGTTCCTAAGTATGTTGATTTTAAGCCAGAAAATGGTTTTGCTGTTTGTGGGCCATTCTCAAAAAATGCTATCCTTGCTCGTGAAAACCGGCGTAAAAAGAAAGAGTATGTGACTACTCTTGAAAGCGAAATTCATACATTATCCCAAGAGAAACTGGTTATACAAAATGACCTTCAGAAAGCACATATGGCCATAGATCATCTAAACGAAGAAATTGGCTATTTGAAAAGTGTGATCGCAAACCACACAACCCTTGGTGCATTGCTGAAAAACATTCCTAACACTCCAGGCGTTAATCTTAAACGATCATCCCCTGACTCAACCTCCGATGAAACTAGTAAACGGCATAAAGGAGATCATGAATACAGCGCTTTTCCACAATCTGTGGCTCAACCTGGAGTTTGTCTCCATGTTTCTGAAGGGTCGGTTTCCCTTGAATTTTGTAAACAATGTAATGTAAAGTCAACGCAACTAATGCAAGCCTAATTCAGTTGTAACTGCTCTCCTTGACCAGAAAAGACTAGACTATTAATATCGTTGATTTTAAATTATACTGTAACATTCATTTTATTACTGTCTCAACACACACCATCGAAATTATTGTATGGGAGGGTTTTGGACTTCAGGTGTGTGGTTTGACAATTATTTGCCTTATTATTGCTTTGTCTTCAGTCAAAGGTCAAATCAGTTGTATTGGTATTTTACAGTCGGCTAGTTGTACGAAAGCTCATTGTGACACTGGATACTTCAGCAAATAATGGCTAAGTATTTGATCAAATGTCTGTATCATTATCTTTAGCTATTTATCACATTGTCTATTACTGGACAGTATATCGGCGACATCATATGTTCACAGACAAGTACAAACCTTTCTGAATGTTTATATTCACGAACTCAACATTGATAGCTGATGTCATGTTTTACAGAGTGCAACCAACAAGAGACACGATTAAATGCTAACATGCTGTTACTATGTTTCAGGGACATTCAGAGATCACATGTCAGTCTCGCGCCCCTCCACCTGATAGCAGAATGCTGTCAACTGGGGCGAACTACTACTGACAGCAGCATGTGATACTTCTGTAGTGTCATTGGCTCGGAAAGTGTTTGTTGTAGTACATCTCATGGAATGCATTACCCTAATCTAAATGGTAATTTCTTACAATATCTTTGGCTTGCTGGTAATATTTGTTAATCGGTTTGTGAGACAAAGATTATTAAATGTTTTTCATCTACTGCAATGTTTGTGTCAATAAATAGTCTCATTTTCAAGATGTAAGCATGTGCTTCTGTTTTTATTGTTAGCCAATCAGCTGCAAGAAGTGCCCTATGACTTGGCACCACGCGGTCCGAACAAGACAGACTAATGGTGATAACATGCAGGACTGTTTTAGTATTCGGGGTTGGTAGGAGTCTGCATTGTTGGGCCATTGGATTAGGGTGGGACAGTTCTTTTTATAAAAGGGGTCACCCAATGGATAGCTTTGCAGGCTCCTGATTCACATTCTACATGATATTTTCACATTATTGGTCATATTTGTAATTGTATTAATACACTATTGAAATCATCTTTGCTTATTCACTTTTTCACATTGATGCGTGTTGGTAGTACATTGTATATCTTATGCATAAAGGCTTATGAGGCAATTGAGTTGCCAGTTCTCTTTGACCACCCCCTTAACCTGAGCATAGTTTCCATGTAGTTTAAATAAACCCTTTCTATTACATGAACCTCTGAAGGTGGTAACACTGCAATAAGTGTAGTAGTGCAGCTTATTTTGATTATTGCTGAAGCAAATTATTTCAATAGATAAACAGGTCTGGTCAATTTTACATAGCCAGTTAGGATGCAGTGTCCAAAAACTTGTTTTGTTGCAATTTTAGTAATGTTGGTAAATTTCACAGACCATATCAAAACTAACATAACAAGGGCAATATGAGTTTAAAGTTACAGCTTGGAAACTATCAAAACGAAGGATTACTTGGATTTGCTAGAGAATGAGCAGATTAATACGCTCAAATTTATACAAGAAGTTGTCTTTATTTCACTCAAGACAATAGTAAAAAAATTAAGTTCTACTAAAGTTTACCGCGAAGGCTAGTCTCTAGTTAAACGTACTTATCTAATTTTTTCTACAAATTTTTGGACTAAATCCGTTATGATTACCAATGGAGCAACCGACAACATCGCAGCCATGTCGCATAGACGGAAGAGAACAACTCCCGTGCAGTGCATATTGTGACAAGCAGTTTTGCCTGCTCCGCCTTACGGGGGGGGCAACTCCGCAAAGCAAGTTTGTCAAGTCAGGCTAAGTTCACATCAGCTAGTGGTGGGTTTTGCCGAGAATGCTGTTTAAAAGTAAGTCTGGTGGTCGCAGAAGATTGCGTCTGTAGTAGCTTAAATACCTAAAGAATATTTTTAGGCTACAGGTAGTCATTATTAATCCAGTCTCCTAACGCTATTTTAGTTGATGAGCCATGAGTAATTGGCCATTAAAAGGCGAGTAGTAATACAAAATAAAATTGTTCTTACGCCGTATGCAACAGTCCAACCAGCTAATAGGTAATTAGAGCCGTGGACCATGCTTTTACGGCATGTAGAACGAGGTACAACAATAGCAATTAGGGTTGTCTGTTTCTGGTCTCGACCCGCGGATCGGCAGCGTAGGTAGTAACAGTAAAAAGCTTTAATTCGCTGTTTCTACTGATTTCCAAAGCTACAGTAGCTATCATGGATTGCCTAATTCATTATAATCAAATACCACGAGCTAATAAGCTTTAGTAGTAGCAAAAAAAAACAAATAATAAGCATACAATATACCAAGATAAACATGCAGTCATATGATGTTCATTAATCATCCAGAAAGTTATCAAACAGAGTTCACCAATAATGTGCAACCAGTACAATAATTCTAAAAGATGTTTCGTAAATAAAGGACAGCTAAATAAAAAAAGAAATAGCAAGTACGTACCTGCCAACTCTCACGCATTGAGCGTGAGACTCACGCAATCACCCCAAAGAAAATATGAAAATGCGTGAGATTTTTGCCCCAATTTCCACAATTTTATATATACTAACATTGATACATCAATTGCCCCAAAACCAAATCTCACGCATTGCCCCACTCTTGGGTTGGCAGGTTGGCAACACGCGTAAAGTATTTATTAGCAATTTTCATAGATACATGCTGCATGTATCAATGAAAATTGCTAATAAATACTTTACGCGTTGCCCAACAGCATCATAACTTCATTTGAAAGACTAAGCATCAGATTTGTTAGTTAGTATGTCTCACAACCCGTGTGCCTAATGAATTACATGGGTTGTGAGACAGACATGATTAGCTTGTCAATCAGTAGTTGTACAAGTCCCATTGCAAAGAGTGGCCTAGAGTATGAAGATTGTCCCTGGCAGATCAGTGGCTAAGATGGTAGCTAGAAATGGCTGTCATATTGAGTCCCGGGCAGTTGACTACCAAGTTAAGTATCACATCCATTACAGACAATGATTTCAAAATACAAAATTATATAGACATACGATAATTTGTCTTGCTCACTTCTATGGTGCAATATTTATCCATCACCCATAAAGTGTCAAAAAGGTAAACTGGTAGTTTAAAATGGTAGTTGTGAAAATCTCAAGAAACTTAATCAGATACTGCAATATAGTCATTGGCTACAGTGAGCAATTTACTAAAGCGATTTTATTGCAGAGGTTTGTTTGGCAAGCACTTTATACAGTTATCGTCAGGGCCAGATTTGAAAAAGATTTTGGCAATGTTTTTGGCAAGCACATAACCTATAAAAAAATGATCTATCAAAGCACGTAGCCATAAATTTAAAACTTAAAAATAGGAAAAGGTACAAGGCTGTTTTGGATGTGTAGGCAATGCGCATAGCCCTACAGGAAAGGAATAGATGTATACCCTTTAGCTCTTGCGACGCCACTGCAAACTCTGAGATCGAGAAGAGCAATCACCTGATGTTGCCTGTCAAATGTCTCAATATGTGCGCTCTGTCTCTGATATTGAGAGAAGCATTCACCTGATGTCGCTTGTCAAATGTCTCAATATGCCTGCTCTGTGTTAACCATTGCATGACTCTAAACACTTTCTCACTATTCATCGACAGTTCGTAGTACTCAAGAACATCGACCAACTAATCTAGACAAAAGGTCAACAACAATCTGTTGCATGAATAGAGAGCAGCGCGAGCTGCAGCTCAGGCAGAAATCATTTCTGTAGTCAGCGTCTGATGTACGAGTAGAGTTTGAAGCATGAGTTGCAAGTTAACTGTATTTTTTGTTGTGTTGCTGACGAAGAAATCTGGCTCAGTCGTAGACTCGAGCACTGCTGACAGCGTCAGCTTTTATCGCTACTCCACTACTGAAAGCTTATCAACCGTATCTCCTTCACTCATTTCTTACAACACGACTAACACAAGCCTAAACTTGCCTACGCAGGTACACCAATTTATAGAATACTTTCATTGTTGGGTTCTTTCATTGCTTGCTTTTTGTAAGTTGTTTTTTTTTACTACGGACAGTTTTTTCGATTGCACGAAAATGATTGTTTGTTCAGTAGACAGTAGGTATATCATGTGAGTCGGGAATTCTTTCGCTGACGTGTTGAAAATTATGAATAAGTAAAATTATGGGAATATTTTATGTATGGCTAATAAACCATCAAGATATTTTTTTTTACAAAAATTCACTCGTTGAACTTCATGTTGGGTCTGAAAACCAGTGAAATAAATAAAATTTTATCTAACTCTTTCTTCTAGCTGCATAAGTTCTTGAGTATATAGTTTGAATGTTGCAAAAGAATGTCTTACAAATGAAATTATAATTCATCAAAATCATAATTCGTACTTAATAACAAATCAGCATAAATAATATTGATAAGGAATTTTGTTAGTACAGTACTTTTATGCAGAAGTTGCAGAGTGATTATTTGATCACGTATTTAATCCACTAAAGAGTACCCTTCAGCATCAGCCCAGAAAGGATGAGTAGATATCCCAATTTTGTCTATGACAGAAAGGATGGGTAGATACCCCAATTTTGTCTATGACAGAAAGGATGGGTAGATACCCCAATTTTGTCTATGACAGAAAGGATGGGTAGATACCCCAATTTTGTCTATGACAGAAAGGATGAGTAGATACCCCAATTTTGTCTATGACAGAAAGGATGAGTAGATACCCCAATTTTGTCTATGACAGAAAGGATGAGTAGATACCCCAATTTTGTCTATGACAGAAAGGATGGGTAGATACCCCAATTTTGTCTATGACAGAAAGGATGGGTAGATACCCAATTTTGTCTAGCGCATGTTGCTTTTTGTTTACTGCATGGCTCCAATAATTGTCAGAGGGTACAAATCCATGTTTTTAATTTCTTTTTTTTTGATGTGATACAGCCAACATTGCCTTAGCAAAATAAGACCTCAAAGCTTGGACCTTGAAAATTTTTCAAGGGAAGAAAGTTTTTCTTATTAGAAAAAACAGGAAATAATGGTTTTAAAGATTATACTCACGCATAATTTTTTGAAGTAAATAGACGTGAATATCGTGCGATCGTCTGAGACAAACTGCCTAAATAAAGACATTATAAGTGCTGACCACTTTAGAAGGTCATTTTATACAGGCTTTTATTACCCCTACGCCAATCACCGCGGTTTATGGATGTGTGATGACTTCACATGGTTCTTATAAATTATAAGGCTCTGAAATAGCTCCGCACTAGAACTATTAGATGCTTGAGTTAAACTTTGTGAGCTGAGGATGATTCAACGAGTTGTATTTTTAGTGACCTTGTTTTACCTTAATCTTAGTCAAGTCTTAGTCAGGGGTTTACTCCCGGAGATAGACTCGTATTTTCTAGAAGGTGGTGAAATATAAAAGGTTTATACTATAATGAAATAGACTAGAAACTTTACAGATGATTGCATATTTTAGGAAGGCACAACTCAAGACGTACCCTGATACTATAATGAAATAGACTAGAAACCTTAGAGATGATTGCATATTTTAGGAAGGCACAACTCAAGACGTACCCTGGCAGGAAGTGGCTTACAAACACAACCTCTTACTCTCATGTACAGTAACTGCCGGAGTGATTCTAATCCTCTCCACTGTTTATATCTTTCTCTGTTGTCGCAAAGAGAGACTCTGGAATAGCTCGGATAGCCTGGAACCGACCAAACTTATACAAGATTAATTGTTAAAGTTGTTTACTTCTTTTGAAATCATCCTCTCCCAGTTCTCAATTAGAACTATGGTCCAATAACTTCTCAAAAGAAAATAAATGTAAAAAAATGGACAGATTCAAAAGATTTTACTCGAGGTTATCAAGCAAACACAATATGATACCGCTCGACATGCTAGCGCACGAACCTTGACTCGTATAACCCGGCTGGTTTTATCTGTTTTTTTTTCTAGATTATTTTGCTATTCTAGTTATTAGAATCTACTAAAAGGAACTGTGAACTAGGAGCTGCCCAACTATGAAGAATTTAGATATTTAAAATTATAACCAAGTTAGCCTGGTGGCCAGTCAATAATTTAGTAACTACACAGCAAAAGGCCACATACAACTAGCACCTCAGGTTGGGTCTCTCAAGTTCCGTCCCTTGAAATGTGTTTTTGACATCTAGTTGAAAGCCTGGCTAAACACTTTACTGCTTCAAACATGATTTCATGCAAGTGAATTAATAATTGAGAATAGAGATAGTATAATTGTTGTTCATCACCTTTGTGATATAATATATATAGATGACTTACAAAGCCCATTTTCTCTTTCGTCTTCTGAAACCCAAGCTATAGTTTGATATATCATTTTAGCAGCCCAGAAACATTTGCAGCGGATGAAATCGTTTGAGAGATTTTGAATATTCAATTACTGTGAATCATTTAGGCATCAATGGAAACCTGCTAATATCACGAAACTACTTCTTAGGCTAATGCAATCAAACAGAAAACTCCTGAAGTTCTGCACAAGGCAGACAACAGCAGATTATTGATACGAAACTAATTTTTATGTATATCAAGACTATATGGATGTGTATATTCAACAAAGGCGTGAATAACTCTATGGGTATGACAACCACTAAGTTCATGCATTTGGTCACATTGGTTATCAGTTGAAATTGTTGTGCATGTCTAATAGCAAAAATTAATGAGAATTCACCTATCTACTCAGCCAACTCAATAACTTTATGCTATGAGCAACAAACGTGTTTCAAACATTTTGAAACATGACAAATACCAGTATAATCCTATCATAAGGGTGGCCCTGATTGTTTTCTCTTGTACGGAGTATTTGTAAAACTTTGTTCAATACGGTTCATCTTATAAACAAATTATACTAACCCAACTAATGCATGCGATGTTATTGAACTTAGTTAATCCGGTCAGTGAGTCTCAGTCAACTACACGCAATTGTCTATTATTCTGCGTAATACTATTAAGTCTATTATATTGCTGTTGTAGTTGTTCGCTAGTCAGAAAAATTTGTAACTGCTTTTTATCAAATTTATTTAAATTTTATTCCAACTCTATATACAAAATTTTCAGTTGTTTGGCGCATAAGAGAACATTTTATTTTTAAAATGTTTTGCTATTTATACACATATAGAAAATAGTGCAAAGGCTGCAGCAAAAGTGCTTAGTTGACAATATGGAGTGGCGGGTGAAGGACAGACCAAAACATAGTAAAGTTAGTTGTAAATTAAACAGATAAAAAAGATTTTGCTACATACATAGCGTGTGAAGTTCTCATTTCAAACCTCTTTTAGTAAAGATTTAAACAGCAGTTGCCCTTCAGCAATTGAAACATGGCACTAAGGGTAACTGATTTTTTCTGTCTCTATGTCCATAGTTGTGTCTGACACTGTTTTTCATCTGACAAATTTCTCAGCTTACTGAGAAAGCTAAGAAAAAGCTAAATAGATATGGAGAAGTGTGTATTGGAGGGCATTCTTCTTCCTGCTTCTATCTAGTGAAGTCTTGAGTGATTATATAACATCCTAGACAACCTTATATTGTCAATTCGTTGGACTTGAAGACGCTGATCTTAAAGCAGAGCGGTTGCCTAAATTGTGAAAATCAGACTATACATATTCCATTCACAAAACCTTGAAAACTGTAGAACAATTTAAAACACGGCAAATGGCAGTATCACCCTATCATAAGTTACGATGGCCCTGATTGATCACTCTTTGAAACCATACAAATTGAACAGGAAGTTATCTGCTCATGGCCAAGTCAGCTAATGAGTTACTTTTGGCTGGTGTTCGGCAAAAGGCAACTAGCAACAGGCAACTAGCAACGAACAATTACAGGTAATAGTTACATCAGCATATTTTCAAGCCGAAAAAAGAATTCTATTATTGTTATCCTTGATGGTAATAATTATTTATTATCATTAAAACGTTGAAGTAATGGCAAAGACTCAATTATATGAATTAGTATAACTTACAATTAATTTTATTATTAGTGTTGCAATTATTATATGACTCACAAAAAATCTAAGAGTAATAATAATTTATAAAAGAAAATGGTAAAAATGTGGAATGTAAAGAATAATATAATAATAACTATAATCAGCCTCAGTGCCTACGGTACACTACCGTTGATATACTATTATTTACATAATAAATATGGTGAGCATTAGCATTACAGCCTGAACTGTACAGGTGTAATAATAGTAAAAATATTTACCTTTTAAAATTGTTCAGAAATGTTACAAGGTATCGTCATGCAGCATCATTGCTCATTGACAAAACTCAACCTGCATGTCTCTCGCTCTGATTTATGTAAGGCTATTTACTGAACATGTATGTAGATGACACCATAGTAATTACAAGACATTAATGTGGGAATCGTCCGCTATTTGATGCATATTAATCGTTTTCCCTTCAATATTTCATCTTCTATTTCGTCCTGTGATGTAGCTCTGTCAGCTTTAATTGACAGCATTCCAGTAGGAAATATACACAAGGTGCATATTATTACTCCAATGTACGCCCAACCTAAAATCAATGTCACAAAGAATGGCATTACATAAAATAACTAGCTAAATGTTTATTAGCCATAAACTCAAACAGTTGTACCTGTTACGGAAGTAGCATCAGTGTTTATTAACAATACTCTTAACTATCAAGTCACCCGAGTGACTTTTTACTGGATTTGAAATTATAAAGCAATCAAATAGTGAGACATGACGCTCAGTACAGCAGAAGCTGAGTAAGCTTCGTATAGTTATATTTAACACCTATCAGCTCTACTGCTGTTAGTTTGTGCCTATGTGACTCGTAGGATAACTCCCTGGTTATCACTGTTAGTTGTTAATACTAACCAATTGAACACTGGTCCTTCTTGAATGCTGCCACTTGAGTGCCACAGAAATAGTGTAGCTTAGATGAAGACCATCCTAAGGGGTAGATCGCTATGGCAACCGAATAGAAGAGACCTGTAAAATGTCCAAAAGCAATGTTAGTCAGTTGTTTGCGTATTTGTTGAACTAAAAAATTTATTTAAAAGCTCTTGTAAGTTCCAGAAGGTGATATAAGGTCAAAACTGAATCATAAGGAATTATATGATAGAACGGACAGGTTGTTGTACACTATGCTATATACATTAGTAAGTGGCGACTCAGGGTTGAATGAGAGAAAAAGAAGTTATCGTCTCCTGTTCATCTTCACCGAATGACTCCAGTCTAGACCATTTTTATAGTTCTGATTTAATGCGTGAGTTTGCGTGTTCCATGGAAACAATGGACGAAAAAACTTGAATTAAATGCATGACATGAAATGGCGGGGTGCTGATAGAAGGTCTGAAAAATGGCAGATGAAGAAAGTGCAAATTGTTTTACCAAATGGAGTATTAAACATGTGAAGGAAGAGGGGCAACTGGACATGTAAATGAGCAACAGAAAAGGGAGTCAATTAAAACTATTGATGAATAATGACCAGAACTACCGTTTTCTACCTCTATGCGGATTGGTTAACTCTACACCGAGAAAAAACTTAAGAACTTAGCTTAAGAACTTAACTTAGGAACTTGGCCTAAAGATGAACTCACACAAAATTTTAGAAGATTTGATCAGAAAGTATTTTATCTTTTATTATTCGCTAACGTTTTTGATGTTTGAGGTGATCTGACTGTCAGGATGTTTCAAGATTCCACAAAACTTGATCACAGTTGAAACACTCAGTAAAAAAGCATGCGAAATGATGTCACAAGTTGCTATAGTTGACATCGGCTATTGCAGCTATCGGCTATTGCAGCTATCGGCTATTGCAGCTATCGGCTATTGCATCTATCGGCTATTGCATCTATCGGCTATTGCAGCTATCGGCTATCGCAGCTATCGGCTATCGCATCTATCGGCTATCGCAGCTATCGGCTATCGCATCTATCGGCTATCGCATCTATCGGCTATCGCAGCTATCGGCTATCGCAGCTATCGGCTATCGCAGCTATCGGCTATCGCAGCTATCGGCTATCGCAGCTATCGGCTATCGCAGCTATCGGCTATCGCAGCTATCGGCTATCGCAGCTATCGGCTATCGCATCTATCGGCTATCGCAGCTATCGGCTATCGCAGCTATCGGCTATCGCATCTATCGGCTATCGCAGCTATCGGTTATTGCAGCTATCGGCTATTGCAGCTATCGGCTACGTGCCTCTTACTCTGTTAGTCTCTTTGCAACTGCGGGCGTCATAATCCGCTTCCGCTTGATCGGAGGGTTTAATCGCATTCAAGTTTTATCTTTTCAGATCACCTCAAACATCAAGAACAATTACAAATGATAGAAAATACGGATACCTTGTCCTAACATCTACAATAACTTTGTGCAAGTTTATCTGTAAGCTGTATTGCTGGAGTGGACGACTGTAGACCATAGATATAATAAATGGGTTTATTATATCTATGCTGTAGAAACTCGTCGTTTGAAAATTATCAAAATCCAATCAAAAGTTTATTAGTGAAACGGGTAACCTTATACGAACAAAGTATTTGCTATCAGCTAGTTTTCTTTACATATTTGTCGCAGCCTAATAATACAGCTCTGCATTAATCAAACTTGCATCAGGCAGTGTTCCCAATTAGCAGCGAACAAAGCTGTCAAATCTTGGTTGCCATTGCTCAAGGTCTAGAGCGTACCGTAACTATAGGTGTGCAGGAACAAGCCTCCTCATCAACCAATCAAAGTACTCGTGTCAATAATGGACTCAAGCGTGTCTAGTTACTGAACCCACACAATGTGACTACACGGAGCCTTTCACGGCTCTCTCCTAGAGCTAGGCTGCAGACAAAGAGGCCCTGAATGTTCAAAAGAGATGCAAACTATAATTGCCTCTCCGCATAATCATGTCCCCAGCGAGTATATCAAGTGACCCTAATAAGCTAGCCGGAAGACTTCTCTATAAAACACAAACCCTATATGCGCAGACGTCGGTTTGCACAACGGTGTGGGTTTAAACGAACATAGCAAATAGCTCGTCTGTTGAAAACAGTTGGCAGCGATGACTTGTATCTACCTTTTACTGCTGAATTAGAGATACGGGTACATTTATTTTACGTTGTAAAAGACCAAGGAACATGACACACCAACCCTATTTCCATTCTCACTGATGTGTTTATTTCTAGTTCTCGTTTCCTGGCACATTATTTAGAACATGCGAAAGATTATATTATCTGCCAAATTAAGTCTATATCTGTACATATATCTGCGTATCAGTCGTAGCCTGATGAGCGACCAGCGTGAAACAGTGTTGTACTGCCATGAAAAATTTTATACAATATAGATTATAATTATACAATCTATATATATATATATATATATTTCTCAAAGTATGTGTGTGTCCCTCCAGCTATAGATCTTAAAATCTTGATTTTAAAATTCTGCTTTCTGGTGGATTTGAACTCACGACAAACACATCGACAAGGTTCTTCTCTGGATGGACACTCTACTACTGAGCCAGAGTGATACAGTGATCAGATAAGTTATCATATCCCGATATACCGCATAGCCCATGTGCGTCCTAATTATTTTGGCCTTGCATCCACGAGTTGCGATGCTTCTGTTCAGAAATATTTTGGGCCCTAAGTATATGCAACGCGATGCTTATTTGTCATTTTTCGTTAGGGCCAATTTATTCAGCCCACGATATCGACAATAATTTATCTCCAACATAAAATTTGGCGATTTGTGTACTGATTATATATGGTATTAAAAGATATACGTCGCTGAACTTGCCATGGCGAGTTATCCATATCAGTTTTACGGTAGCCTCTATATCCGGTATCTGTCAAAATAAAAACGTTTCGCAATGATAAAACTAATATTAAAAGTTCAAGGTTTACTAAAATACATACTAAAACTTCCTTCAAGTATGCGTTTAGTAAACCAAATTCATTTAATATAGATTCAGCGTATATGTTACACATTTGACTGAAGGTGAAAACTCTCCACATAGTATATTTGTAATGTTATATTATTTTGGGCACGCAGATCATAACTACAAAATTTACTAAAGTCATTGTAGGTTACCTATAATTACTAAGGTTAACATAGTATTTTGGCACTATTTTTAGTGATGATGATTAGTACCTATAACCTATGATATTAGCCTACATGTCAATTTTTGAATGCCAACACTGAAAGGAACTAAAATCATATAATGGTATACCACATAATTTAGGATTGTAATCGTAGCAAAATAGACTATATTTAGCTATTACTTGCTAATGATTTCGCATTTACATTTAATCACCTTTACATTTTTATATTTCTTCTAATTTATTTCAACAAAACACTTCTGTCAAGTTATATAATGTTAAATTTACAGCTGTTTGAAAACCTTTACAGTTGTTTTATTTATTTTTAATTTACTTGTCCTGCACAAAACTTTGTCCTCATGGTATGAAGTTTGAAAGTTACAGTTGTTTGACAAAGTTTGAAAACCTTTACAGTTGTTTTTATTTTCTTTCTCAATTTATTTCAACTACACAAAACACTTCTCACATGATATGTAATTTGAAAGTTAGAATGGCAAATCTTGTTATATGTTAAACACAAATCAATTTTCTGACCAAAGACTTTTTTATTACCAAGGCAACGCCGGGTAGTACAGCTACAGTAAAAATGCATTATCTATCATGAATGAAGCTGAGAAAATAAGAATGGAAGATAGTTTTACTATTTTTTCTCATCTTATTTTTTCCGAGGAAGAAGAGGTAAGGAAGACAAGAGGTAAGGAAGACAAGAGGTAAGGAAGACAAGAGGTAAGAAAGACAAGAGGTAAGGAAGACAAGAGGTAAGGAAGACAAGAGGTAAGGAAGACAAGAGGCAAGGAAAACAAGAGGTGAGGAAGGCAAGAGGTAAGGAAGGCAAGAGGTAAGGAAGACAAGAGGTAAGGCAGACAAGAGGTGAGGAAGGCAAGAGGTAAGGAAGGCAAGAGGTAAGGAAGACAAGAGGTAAGGCAGACAAGAGGTGAGGAAGGCAAGAGGCAAGGAAGACAAGAGGTAAGGAAGACAAGAGGTAAGGAAGACAAGAGGTAAGGAAGACAAGAGGTAAGGAAGACAAGAGGTAAGAAAGACAAGAGGTAAGGAAGACAAGAGGTAAGGAAGACAAGAGGTAAGGAAGACAAGAGGTGAGGAAGACAAGAGGTAAGGAAGACAAGAGGTGAGGAAGACAAGAGGCAAGGAAGACAAGAGGTAAGGAAGACAAGAGGTAAGGCAGACAAGAGGTAAGGAAGACAAGAGGTGAGGAAGGCAAGAGGTAAGGAAGACAAGAGGTGAGGAAGACAAGAGGTAAGGAAGACAAGAGGTGAGGAAGACAAGAGGTGAGGAAGACAAGAGGTAAGGAAGACAAGAGGTAAGGAAGACAAGAGGTAAGAAAGACAAGAAGTTAGGAAAGGAAGACTGTGCATCAAACTTTTAATTAGTACCAAAAAACAAGGTGAACACTTTCTCAAAAATTGTTTGTTTTTATTTGTAGAAAAGTTTCTACATGCCACTGTGTGAAGCTTTGATGGTTTAGTATAGTAGTGAAGACACATAGCAGGTAGCGGTGTAGTGGCCTAAAGACAGTGATATTGTGGTGCAGTGACGCATTAGCCAAGATGTAAAAAGAATTATGGCCACATACAACTCATGAATCTCTCGTAGTATTTTTAATTACCTGTACCAATTCTTGCAAAATGTGTAAAGCTATGAAGTTTCAAACAAGTCATGCTAATAACATAGAACTATTCTGATTGTAAAACTGACGCTAACTTTTGTCGATTGCAATCGCCTAGCATCATTAATTTTATTATTATTTTACTAACTCCTTCAGAAACCTAAAACCTGGGTTTTATATCATAACTAAGGACAAAAGCAGCGTGCAGTTATCTACTTGTAACTCAGAAGGGTGACTTTGCAACAAAATTCACATTACAGTTATTTGGTATCAAAAGATTCACCCTGTCTTACTCTGTTGTGTTGTAGGTGCAAAATATGTGGAAATGTGATTACAAGCTCTCAAAAGCTAAAAAACGAACAGTTAATCGCAGCTTCATGCGACCGCCGTAGTTTGGATTCTCTTTCCAAAACGGCTCAAATGGGACGTAGTTGTTACAAGATGGTTTCTGTTTACATTTTCATGCAACCTCATTCGTCGAAATATTTTCACAAATATACTTCACGCATTCAATAAAACCATGTCTATTGTTCTTACGTGCCTATTTTATTGTCATTGTAATGCTGTCACTTTTATCACTGATATCTTATAACTTACCGTAAAAATTCGTTTAATTTCTTAACCTTAGCTCGAAGGAGTACATATCATTGTCTGATAATCATGCCGAGCCTGTTGGTCACCTGTGATAATCGAAAAATGCTGCAGAAATTATTTGCGCAGTATTGGGCCACGTGATCAGATTACGACTTGACGATTAGATCAAGCCAAAACAAAACTGTAAAGTAGCGAGCATCTATATTTGATACGGGGTCTTCGGTAAAATCCGAAATGTTTGTCATAAACTAGTGCTACGATAAGTTTTATATTGAGCTTTTTATTGGCCTTTCAATTCACGTGAGAACATCTGTGACAAGACAATAACCAGACTGTAATGACTACGTCAGAGAAATAAACTGATTCCAATCTACGGCGGCTTTTCATTTTTGAGCTTTTAAGAGCTTGTAATCACATTTCCACATATTTTGCACCTACAACACAACAGAGTAAGACATGGTGAATCTTTTAATACCAAATAACTGTAATGTGAATTTTGTTGCAAGTCAGGCTTTAACAATAGCAGTCATCACAACTTGACTTTTCCCAGGAAAAATGATCTGCTACTGCGCACCAGCTGGTCGGGAGTACGTGGAAAGTTCCCAAATACGCACTTCCTATACGGCACACTCCCCTGGTCATACTCAAGTGTTCTCCGTGGAGAGGACGAGTATAACTGGAGTGGCTCAGAACCTGGTCACTTGACGGGTGAATTTTTTGTTTTTGTCACATGTCTTGCACATGCCCAGTTGCATTTAATCATGTATCATGATTAATATTAGACAATGGCCACAATGCTATATTCTATCACATCAATATTACAATAACCCACTACTATAATAACCCAATACTGTTAAGAAATATAAGATAAGATATTATGCAAAAATGTGCATAAACAGTTGCAGAATCTTGCATAAGATTATTGTACACAGAGAGATATTTGGAAAATGTTTAGAAAAATAGAGAAATGTATGAAAACAATATACATTTCGAAAAAATTGGTAAGATTTGGCATGAGATATTAAATAATAGACAAAAACAGAAAATTCCCCTTCACGTGACCAGGTTCTGAGCCCCTCCAGTTATACTCGTCCCCGTGGAGAAGGTCAGTGGCCTTACCAAGGGTGACCCAGTGACTATGTGACCAAAATACTATGGTGGCAAGTCATATGGCTGTTCATAACTTTAGCTATAGCTTCATAACTCTATAGCTATAATAGAGGTATAGCTATAGAGTTATAGCTCAAGAAGCCTCTTAAATCTTTACTGATACGAAAAATCATGTTAATACTCATCTCTTATTAGATTCAAATGAAAATTTTAACGATTCTCAACCATGGTAGGGTGTGAGCAGAGTCTTGATGCCATCTGTAATGAAGCAGCGACTCTTGCAAGCTTTTCAAGCTTTGAGAGGGCAAGCTTTTCTTAAACTTGATAAGTTATCACCAAGCTATGCATTGCAAAGCACAGCGTGATGTTCTTCTTTCCGCTTGCGAGTTCACGGAGCAAGAGTGATCAGTTTTAATTGTATGAGCCAATCGTAAACAAGTGATATTGAAATACTGTTTTGTACTCGCTGCTATTTGTTTGCGCTTTCTAAATTTGTTGAGTACACTTGATATTTATTCAAAGTATTTCATGACAACAATGAGCAGGCGTTTAGGACGTTTTCATGTTTGTTGAGTGCAGTCGAGCCATTCTACTCGCCACCAGTTTGTTTGATGAAAAAAATGACATTGTGATATTGCAATAAAAACATTCTAATACGTACGAGTTCACTATGCTCCATATTTATGAGATGAATAGCTCGGTTTTTGCAAAGTGCAACCATGAAATGATAACTCTTCAAAATTAAAGCTTTTACAACTACAGCGCACCTCCAAGTAACGGCGTCCATCTTTCCTGTTTTTTGCCTTACGATGAACACAATACTTTTTTCATCTCCTTATTTTCTTGCATACGACAACAAAAACATCTCAAATACGTCTGAATGACGAAGATGACGGTATGCTATTTGCCAAATTCTCTCCAATAAGTTTTTCAGGCCTGAAAAAGATATGATGTTCGTTCTCCTTCTCAGTTCAGCATTCTCAGTTTCGTAAATTTGCGATATTATTGATGAGCAACACAAAAATTCGTGAAAAGCGAAAGTGAAAATTTATTGTGCATTTTCGTGTTTAATATAATATTTACTGTAAATTTAATTCATTATACGTATATAACTACATTTATAACTTTAATTCCCTAGCCATGATTGATTCCCTAGATTCCCTAGCCTATGATTGATAACGTTAAAGGCCAAAGTAATAAAATTATTATATCACAAAAAGATTTCCATGGCAAATCCTAAATACACCAAATAAAGTTACTGTTGTAAACTATAGTTAATGCACCATTTTGTTACCAATTTTAATATGTATGTATTTGAAATTTCTATGTTTTTCTACCAGAGGGTGTTTGCACGAGATAATTGCTATGAGTTTCTATACCCCTTTATATGACATTTTCGCCTCACGACGCCAACACCGGCAAGAATTAATGTCGTATAACAGGGGTCGGCTGTATCTAAAGACGACCCTAAAAGCTGCTATGAAAATAAGGTTTATTACAGTATTATTAAACTTTGGAAGCGATGCTCAACTAGTTTGCTCTCAAACACCTGAGATTATCAAACAAAATACTTGTCAAATGTACAAAAGGAATTTACTAGAAGGCGCTCAGCATTTCCCATCTCTAAACATTTCTTTGTTCAATAGAGCCTACGATTATGAATGAGTCATTCTGTTCATAACAGGTGACACCCTATACCTTTGCTTACACAAAACAAATTCACTCATGCATAGAGTTATTGAAACATTTCATTGTTTCAGCATTTATGACAGCTTTAGGCGTCCCTAGAACTGCCCTATCGTCTGTAATGCAGTAGAAATGTCTGCGATGAAGGGTAGGTACGCTTTCCTACTCCTATTATGAGATAAACAGCCTCCCAACAGCAGCCGGCTTGTTTTGACTCCTATTATGAGATAAACAGCCTCCCAACAGCAGCCGGCTTGTTTTGACAGATTCAAATTCTCGACTACTTTCAATTAATTTCATTTCAACAACTTCTAACTTAGTTTGATGTCTAGGAGCCGCTGTCTATGAGCCGTTGTCTATGAGCCGCTGTCTAGGAGCCGCTGTCTATGAGCCGTTGTCTATGAGCCGCTGTCTATGAGCCGCTGTCTATGAGCCGCTGTCTATGAGCCGCTGTCTATGAGCCGCTGTCTATGAGCCGCTGTCTATGAGCCGTTGTCTATGAGCCGTTGTCTATGAGCCGCTGTCTATGAGCCGCTGTCTATGAGCCGCTGTCTATGAGCCGCTGTCTATGAGCCGCTGTCTATGGGTCGCTGTCTATGGACCACTGTCTATGGGCCTTTGTCTATGATAAGTATTTGATCGACAAATGGTTCAACCATAAAAAGACCGATGAAGACACGGCCATGCAAAAATATCACCAATGCAGCAAAGATGGATAGAAATTGCCTGTATGACGACACAATTAGGATACTACAGTTAGAAAGATCGATACTGCTAATAATCAATACAGCTAATGACCGATACAGCTAATAATCGATACAGCTAATAATCGATACTGCTAATAATCGATACTGCTAATAACCGATACAGCTAATAATCGATACAGCCAATAATCGATACAGCTAATAATCGATACAGCTAATGATGGATACTGCTAATAATCGATATTGCTAATAATCGATATTGCTAATAATCGATACTGCTCATGTAACAATGTCAACCCTATAAGATCGATTATACCAAAAATCAGCTATAAAATTGCGAAACAGTAATTATGGCCGAAATCTTGCATATGAGTCTGTGTGATTTATTGTGGCTCACCCGACACATCATTTCTCTGATCGCTAAAGTTATCAGAGAATAAAACATGAATTGGATTAAAGGGCTGATTTTGTGAAGTAGCAATGACCAACTGATAGATATCGATTGTTTAGGAGGTAGATCACATTTTGGGAGTAAGTAGCAGCTAAAACATGTCTCTAATAAATTACTCATAAAGCCAATAAACTTGATAAAATTATATAATTGAGGCTTTCAATAGGAGAGACTGGACATTAAAAATATCAATTGTGTCAATTGCTGCCTCATGTGGTCAGCTGACTACGGCTCAACGCATTTGCTCTTCAAGTCAAGTGTACCTTTTCAAGGTTTGTTGACCTTAGCTTAGCGAGAACTCGGTATATAGCATGAATATATATTTTTTTATTTGCTGGATACATTATTACAAACTCTGTTACTTGAATGTAGTCGTTATTTACTTGAGAATTAATTGCAAGAGAAGATCATAATAATGTAACCAACCATTTTCAATTCTTAGTCTATTTCTCTAGCTTATCGATTTAAAATGTCAATGACTTTTTATCTTGTTTCTTTTTGGTCGGCTTTTGATTGAAAAGTAAGCCAAATCAAACTCAGATACTCAGATATTGCTGGTTTATTCATTATAGGTTATAAGCTGGTGTAGTCATACTATACTAGGGCTATTTATCTATACTAGGGCTATTTATCTATACTAGGGCTATTTATCTATACTAGGGCTATTTATCTATACTAGGGCTATTTATCTATACTTGGGCTATTTATCTATACTAGGGCTATTTATTGGAGGGGTTTCCACGCTGGTGAAATTGGTGTAAAATTAAAAACGGTTGTAAAAATGGCATTGCTCCAATAATTGGCGCAAAATCGGTGCAATGTTGCGTGCTAGGTATATTTGTCCATTTCTCACGACCGTCATTAAAGGTGTACAACATGGCATTGACCAATCAAGTTTCGTAATGTTAATAGCGATAAAAATACAAGCAAATAAAATGGATATTGATGTTGTCTTTCATTGGCTAAAAAAGTGACCCATTTTGTATAGTCGGAATTTGAATTGGTTCGATGTAGTCTTGGCAAAAACATATTTCAAATCGTAGACAGACTGAAAACCATTCCAACTCTCTTCAGTGGAAACACAACTCCAACAGACCGTCCTGGTGTAAAAGCACCTTCACTTTACCAGCTGGTCAAACTCACCTGAAATAACTTGGATGAGACCTGAGATGGTAAATATGCTTTTCCTACAGAAGTCTCTGACGCAGAGGCTGAGCAGTGCAAAAACCATGGTGACAAAGAGAAGAAGAGAGGCAACTCCTGACAGCACCAGAGATACCTGTGGTGGTAGACAAGAAAACAATCAGTTCAGACACTTTGTTTATGCAGTATTTTACTGAACTTTGTAAACTTGCCCTCAATTTCAAGCAGGTAAGAAAGAATCATAACAGATTTTAAATGCTCAAGGTCAAAGCTGGCTAGAGTTGAGGCGTTTTGTGAATACCTCGATGTACCTCCCGGAGATATGCATTTCAGCCTACCGGTATCTACGGTATTGTTTTGGAGTTATCCCCACCTGTCACTATCAAGATATTAAATTGATGTGGTGACCGCTTCAACAGTTAGAGGGCTGATTGGCAGACAGAACCAATAAAAGCACGTATGGAAGGTCATCACAGCCAATACTACATATAAAACCTTGGGCTAAGGTTTTTATTGTTGGTTTGAGAGGCACATGTCTACCGACTGCCAACGAAGTCAAGCCAACTCGTCGTGTACCTTTTTCAGTTGAAAATCAACTGTAATTCCTCTACAATCATCAGGGGTAGATGATTAGAATTTGAACACTACCATATATGCATGAGAATCCAAAAGCATCCTTAAATTGGCCTTAAGTTAAAGGAAATGCAAAACAGAAGTAGATGGAAGGCTAGGCAAGTACCAGCTAATGAATGAAGCATGCTGGAATAAGCTGAAATACATGCACAATGTTCATCCTAGAGGAATAGTTCTCTATAACTATTAAACAATTTTTTTTGAAATGGAGTTTAGCTGGTCCTATAAAAGAACTAATGTTCAGTTCATAGTTTATGATGTTTTACAAAAGACAATTCTCATAGTATCCGACAAAAGAAGGTTTTACCAACATAAAATATTTTACGGTAAATAATTATGTTAAATAGACTGTGCTCCAATGATAGAAAGCGGTTTAAACTTAAGCAATTTTAACTCAACAACTGTCTCATATTATAATGGCTCATTTGCAAAGATATGGCTAGCTAGTCTTGCTGCTAGCTGTAAACACTCGCTATATAGCTAGTCTAGTTACCAGCTATAAACACTGGCTATATAGCTAATCTAGTTGCCAGTTATAAACACTTGCTATAAAGCTTTTCATCAATGAGACAGTACGGCTAAACACTATCTCTGGTTTGGAGAGTTTAACACGGATGGCTAACCCCAAGTACGAAGAACTTCACACGGATCAGCAGGCTAGAAAAAAATTTTTCTTGAGAGCTCACGAGTGCATCCCACGGTATCTCGATGACAGCCCTAATTTTGATTGAGAAAATCCTTGTTTGTGATTATAACCTGGTGTCAAGGATTACTCAGTATTTCTGATTTGCACCGTGACTTCATTTTGCCCTTGAGGTGATTTCATTCTTGCGCTTTATGACTAGTTATAACAGAAGAGAAGTCAGAAAGATTCATATAAACTCACTAAGTAAAAACAGGTGAAGGATTCACATGAAAGAGCGGAGAGGGACATCATGACTGAGAACCGGAGTAAGGGTAGTCCTGACAATGAGGGACTGGAGTAAGGGTAGTCCTGACAAATGCTACTTATTGTATGCATGTGACGTCACTAAGTTCATAATTGTTAAGCGCTATTTAGTTCTGGAAATACTTCAACACCAGTTGATTTGATAAATTAGAATAAACGTCTGCCATATATATGGAGTCGAGTCGTTGAACAGTGAATATATGTTTAAAATGCTCACTTTCACCTTTGCAACAGAGTCTTTGCTGTAAATATGTTTGTGCATAGTTAGAACAACAAAAAGTGTAATAGAAAAACCAAAGCAGCATTCTTAAAAAGAGCGTTATAAAATTTAATTCTATTTTAGGTCCATTAAATCTTTACAGAAAGTTTTTATGATGGAAGTCTCTTAGGCAATTAAACATTTCTAACATAAAAATTTTGTGTAAAAGGAAAATTGTCTAAAATGTGTATGCGTTCTATAACTTAGCACCTGGGTTCAGTTCCTACATTGAGTAGTGCTATATCCACACCTGTCACCTGTAATGGTATGTCAAAAGGCTTATCTACACCTGTCATAGTATGTCAAAAGGCTAAACTGTGCCTTCGAAATGCGCTGATCAGTTCATTGTTATCTATCTACTGTCTATAAATTGTATAAGTCAGCATCCAGACCTACACTAACTCTCGTACGCGTAGAAAGCCTAACATCTAACCTGCCATTATTGCTAACAGGCAATCTAAGTTGAGATCTATTAAAGATTGTGGGACAAAAAAGACTGTTGCAAACTTGAAATTGGTGCCAAGTGAAATATTATTCAAGATGCAGTCGATCATTAACATCAGCCACTCAATTATTCAGGTTAAAGCTCCAACTTTCTCTAACAAATATACGTTGGTTTCATGTTACTAGAGCTCTACGTTTGCACCTGGGATATGAACAATTAATGTTTACACCGAGTTTACATGAACGTGTCATGTTATTGCAACGAGAAAGATCCATTGTACATTTTGTATACACTCTTTCCTGACATGTAATTTTTATAAACACAGCTGCTCTCCTTGCCAAACAAATAGGTCAACATGGGGGGTATATATATATAGGGTATAGACATGGGGGTATAATTTGTTGTGTCAAATGGTTACAATGAATGCGCTTGCATTAACTTGCCATTAATTTAGACTGAAAATGTTGAAAAATGTCCAATTACTTAGAACTAGGATGACCTAGAACTTGTTCTCCTTGATTTTATATCTACATTTACTCTATCCTGTATCAGATAAGGATTAGCTCAGGGCTACGAGTATCTATAAACTTAGAGTTATCTTAACATGATGCTTTCAGCGACGTGTGGCCAACGCGCAAATTACTCCATAAATGACATGCCACTAAATCCAATAGAATATTTTAAGCATACTCCAAAGAAATTTATTATAATGCAAACGTTTGTTGCCATAACCTAGAAATAAAACATTTATGTGCAGCTCGGGCCATGGCTTTTACAGGTCCTTTGTCAGGCATGCGCTGAACCACTGTCGCCTGACCGTACCTGATTCTGGCTATCATGTACAATCATGTATTCCAACAAAGTCAAAACTTCCATAATTCTCCTAAAATTGTGATATATAGTTTATTATCTGCCCTCTGTATAGGCATCTCCTGTCCGCTCTGTTTGCTATAATCACTCACTGCTTCAACGCCCTCCCTACTGACTTCCTGTCTAGCTTAATTTGAGGTACTTGCTGTTGTTTTTAATTTATCAGCCATTTCTTAGACCTGGATAGCTGTGATGACATATTCCACGGTGAGTTTCTCATCAGGCTCCCTTATCAATTTATCCCTGAGTTTCCCATCATCCATGCCAAATAATAGTCCATCTTCTATCAGTAAATCTTTCTGTTTGAACGCAGTTAGGAGATATTAACTACATTCGTAATGCGCTTAGAAGATTGGTTCCTGCTATGAGCTGAAATTTACAAATTTTTACATATTTCAGGCTCTCCTTAGGCTGCTTATTCTCACAAGTTGGACTCCCGGAAAGTACTACTGTACTAACAGTACTACTAGAGCATTACTGATAGTAATAGAAGCGCTATAGCAGTATTAGTACTAGTACAGTAGTAGGTCACTATTAGCAGTATTAGTACTAGTACAGTAGCAGGTTACTATTAGCAGTATTAGTACTAGTACAGTAGTAGGTCACTATTAGCAGTATTAGTACTAGTACAGTAGTAGGTCACTATTAGCAGTATTAGTACTAGTACAGTAGTATGTTACTATTAGCAGTATTAGTACTAGTACAGTAGTAGGTTACTAGTATCAGTATTAGTAATAGTACAGTAGTAGGTTACTATTAGCAGTATTAGTACTAGTACAGTAGTAGGTCACTATTAGCAGTATTAGTACTAGTACAGTAGTAGGTTACTATTAGCAGTATTAGTACTAGTACAGTAGTAGGTTACTATTAGCAGTATTAGTACTAGTACAGTAGTAGGTTACTATTAGCAGTATTAGTACTAGTACAGTAGTAGGTCACTATTAGCAGGTCACTATCAAACTATCTAGACCCAGAATATGCTGCTGTACAAAATGCTAGAGAGAAGACTGGTGAGAAGGGAAAAGCAGATATCAACAGAGTTTATTGAATTTCTGAAGAAGACCAACTTTTGATGAAAAGGAACTCAGCCTGGCAACACTCACCTGCCATGATATGGGAAATACATCGTGGCCGGATCCAATGTTGCTAGCAAATGAACCACATGAAATATAGTCACTCTGTGCAGAAGTTCGTAGACATCTGTTATAGAGGCCTACAAATAAGAGATAGGAAAGCTATCTTTGGTGAAGCTATATTTATACATACATGTAGGTGTATTTATACTTACATGTAGGTGGTGTCGGCTTAGTATTAACATTTCTCAGATTAATTTGCTTGTTACAAAGCACGAAAACTATGAAAATCACCGATTATGAAAATTTCAAAAAGCTCAAGCCACGAACAAATTTTAAACGAGCTCATAAAGAATAGAGCTCTTCTGGATGTAATTATTACACTTGTTACGTCTGCGTTTGTTTCTACTGTTACTATAATAGCATTGATAATCTTATTTCTTTTTCTTTCAGCTTTTTCCAACTGGGGTTGCCATGGTACACGGTGTTTCCTGGTGCAGAGTGTATTGAGGCCATTTGTGCATGGGTCTACGTAACAGGAGCAATTGTGGCTGGACTATCCACTGGACCACGGCCGCTACCCAGCATTGGTATTTCTCTTTTTCCGTATTATTACCTGAAATTCTGTCTTTTATATCGAAACTACAAACAAAAGCTGTGAGCAGTTTTGGATACAAATACCACATAAAATTGTAGCATTTCAACGCATGACTTCGCTTTTCCTCACATAAAATGGTCTAGATGTAGTAGGCCTGCTTAGGGAGATGCAGATTGTATCTGTCTCTAGGAGATCTGCAGAAAAGCTAACTTTTTATCTGACAGACTCAGTGGCTCATGCCAATCTGGTTTATCTGACAGACTCAGTGGCTCATGCTAATCTGGTATGCTCTCTATTGAGCCTAATAAAAACTGATCAACTGAAATACTTTAAATACTCACAAATAATCTTCAACCATTTCTAATGTTAAAATCCTAAGAGTTTCACGTAATAGCTTATAAAATCACATTCGAAATAACATATCATTGTTTTCAACAACTAACAGCTGCAATAACCTTTTACGCATGAAAAAGGATGGCTAAAAATGCAGGCGAATGCTTTTACTGATGCGATTTCTGGCAAGGTCAACGCCCTTGACTCAGAGGAAGGTCAAGCAAGGTCGATTTATTTGGAACAATTTCGTTTAGTTCAAAACGCATCAGCTAACGCATCTAAACAAGTACAAATTTGAAACAAACTTTGAAATCAAAATACACTCGCTTTGGGAACTTCTGTTGCTAAAGTTCTAATAAAATATTTTTTATAATTACGGTAAAAAATAATTGCTGTGATTAACCTGCAAACTATAACAACCTTAGCCAATACTCAAGGAGCACAGGCTATACTGAAAATGTATGATTGAACACCATTGAGGAGAAGATATGACCCTCTTCATCATACAAATTTGATCAACAAAAAGTAAAAATATGCCTACAGATTGATTCTACAGCAGCGAAGATTGATATAAAAGTCTATTGGCTTTTAAAAAAGAGATTTGGTAAACAAACACCTAAAAACTGAAATTTATTTAACTGATAGGCCCGGTATCAATCTTGACTGGTAAACAGTAAGTAAAAATTGAACCTTGAAAACTATCCAGTTTTATTTGCCATAATTGAAAGCCTATTGCCTTTTAAAACATCAATTTTAAAACATGATCTTATCGAGCAAATACGACTCACATAAGGACCTGTAGTACCGATAGGGACCTGTAGTACCAATAGGGACCTGTAGTACCGATAGGGACTGTAGTACCGGTAGGGACCTGTAGTACCGATAGGGACCTGTAGTACCGATAGGGACCTGTAGTACCGATTCAAAATGTGGCTAAAAGTTGTATAAATCTCAGGTAATGAAAGTATAAGTGGTGAGACTAATATAAATAAGGAAACAGCTTAATTTTTAAATTCTGCGATCCATGCCACCGACCTTGACCCGATTTTGACATAATTTCAGCAACTCAAAATGCGATGGAATGAAACCGATAAAAAAGGATGAAAATCGATCTTTCGCAATCGACTCTATTTATGCCGCTGACAGTTGCTAAATGCCTCCTGACTAATCGTACCTATTGTAGGGTTATAGCTCCTGGTCATCACTTCTGTTTCTGGTCTGTATTCAAGCTCTGACGGAAAATCTGGCCGAGTTTGCGCTGTTATAACATATCTCTCTTCGTAGAACCTCTCTGAGCCGATCAACCATTTGGTAGATGTGAGAGAGTAGAGGGTTGACAGTGTCAAGATGACGGTGAGGATTGTCCACAGCATTGAATAGCAAGTTACTATAATGTAGCAGTCCATCTTTTCAGTGAACTAAATAATAAATGCAAAAAAGACTTTGATGCAACGTCAATGAATAGTGGAGGCTGTAGGAACTGGTTTAGCTAGGGTTACTATTATGTATTTAACTGTCAGCACAAGAGTTAAGTCAATGTATGGTCTTGTGTTTAGCAGAGCTTGCTTTACTGGAACATTGATGGATAACATAGAAAATTTTGAAAGCAAAAATGGATCTTCTCCGTCTGATCTTTTATCGATTTGGAAAACTTAAACCGTCAAAGTTGTAATTCCTTAAAAATGCTGATAACCATTTTGCAGTATTCCAACCACCAGCAATGTTATGAGTCAAATACCAATGATTTTGTCTGTCTTATAGAATATGTTTAGTAATTTTACAACTTGATTTAGGCTACATATTTGTTTAGCTGCTGGAATATAGATTGACAAAAAAGACAAGTATGAAAATATTTCCTTAGATAATTTCTTTAAGACAAAGACTGTCTTAGAAAATGCTCAACAATAATACAAATCCGTCAACAAGTTTGTCAGTGCTAGTTGAAGCCTTCAGCAAATACAGCTGTGATTTTTTTGTTGATTGCAAGGCGGCAGCGGTGGCAGCTTGCATTTCTTTATATGAAAGAAATTATTAAGTAGAAAATATAAACGACAGCGACTCTCATTACCTGTCATATTACCAGTCGTAAATTATGGTAAGCGAGCTCTCAACCATCTATTATTGTCTCCAACCTGATGCCAACTCACTTAATGCGTCATATAACAATAGCTGATCTGAGTGAACACAAACAATGGATAATTATTCAGGTGATAAAATTGAGTAACGCAAAGCAGGCCATGGGTAGTTGTAGATGTTTGGCCCAAGTTATTGCTCACCTCGAAAGCACAAGATTAACTCTAGTATACTTGGCTGACTAATTTGAGGTTTATCTTCTCTGACTTGACCTACTTCTCCTGATCAGAACAATAAACTGAACATCTTTACTCTCTAGCCATACTTGCCAAGTTTCCCGGTTTGGCCGGCACCCTCCAGTTTTTTAAGTCAGTCTCCCTTTTGCACAAAATCTCCCGTTCTCCTCTAGCTTTTTCAATAAAAGTAGTGGTTTAATTTTTTTATTTGCCATTTTCCCTTTGTTTACTAGTTGTGAGCCCTCATCATCATACAAAGCTAGCAACAATGAAACAGACCGCTATTAAACCATATGTTTGCCATAAAACCTGAGCTATTTAGATTTAGCAACATTGATGTCTAACGATTTGCTCTACAGTTTTTCATCAATAAATAAAGATTATATATATGGAACTGTGACATATCGTTGGCAAACGACCATGACCTTACATTGATAGTAGAGTACCTGAACATTGAATAAAATTATGGAAGGGCCTCCTATGTAGGTACCAATGAAGAAAAAAAACTTCACAAATAAATCTAGGCTTCAGATTCAACTACTACATTTACCGTCAATCTCACGCTTTTTGTTCTCAACTACTGGGCAAGTATGCTCCAGCTTATTCACATATGGCGTAGGAAAAACATGAATTGCAAGTCAAAAGAACAGACTTGGAATGCCTTTGAGGTTTTTATTTGTAGAAAGTATAAATATATATTGATTATGGAATTGGGTATACAAGTATCCATAAATATGGAGTTATCCACTACACGCAACTTTAGTGACTTGAACTAAACGCAATAATAACTCTATTAATGAATCACAAATAGACCCAATAAAGCTTTTTAGCTTTCAGCCATCTTAAACTAAAAACATTACAACATTATATAGAACTCTCAAGCTTATAGGAATGCGTGGCGACATCTGTCAACAGGCTCCAATCAGCTCAGTCATCATCTAAGACTGAGATTGGAAATAGAATGCCTCATATGCACTCAATCATTTACTTCTAGGATCATGTACTCCTAGAATCATGTACTCCTAAGATCATGTACTCCTAAGATCATGTATATCATGTACTCCTAGAATCATGTACTCCTAGAATCATGTACTCCTAAGATCATGTACTCCTAGGATCATGTATATCATGTACTCCTAGAATCATGTACTGCTAGGATCATGTATTGCTAGGATCATGTACTGCTAAGATCATGTAGCCATAGAATCGTGTAGCCATAGAATCGTGTAGCCATAGGATCATGTAGCCATAGGATCGTGTAGCCATAGGATCGTGTAGCCGTAGGATCGTGTAGCCCTAGAATCGTGTACTCCTAGGGCCATGTAGCCATCGGCTTATGGAATCATAAAGCATCCTTAATTGTAGCCATTGAAGATGGAGCGCGCATGAACAGACTTTATCCATGATTCAGGCAGAGCAATTAGCAATCATTGATGACTGTTAGTTATCTATCCATAAGCTCTGAACACTGTCTTTAATGATACAAAACTGACACAGAAATTAAGATATCGCTTGGAGGACTTCAATGGACTAGGAATGCCGACAGCGTTCTCTAAACGCGTCTGGTATATGGCCAGCAATAGATACTGTAAATTTTGGACAGCAAACTTTTGCGAATATCTAAGATCAGACGTTAAGCGAAGCTTTGGAGAGGCATACAGGTGCGCTGTTAATGAGGAACTCAGGCTTGATGCTCTCTACCATTGTGTGGTTTAACTATAATAAAACTATCAGGATTCCTTTATGTAGATGCGCAATTATAAACGTATTCCAAACTCATTCTGCGAAGGGAATCTAAGAGCACCTTTGTTTTAGCGTAATTATAGAGACACTAACGCTGTAATTCTGTTTCAAATATTTTTACTGTGTAGTAGGCCTAAACACCGAATACTTTAAGTGCCTTAGAAATAAAGACTCATCTAAGAATCTGTTTTGAGATGGTGATGGCTTTCCATATAGTATATATTCTCTTTATTCTGTTGCTGTTAGTATAGATTTCAAAGCTCTGCAATTCTGGCATACTCTCAACTTTCACCTTTGTTAACCATATAACCACAAGCATTGATATTCTTGTTAGGTTTTCAACACAGGTTAATGACGCTAGCAATCTTACGCATTGAATACAGGTTGAGGCAGCTGATGCAGTAGATTTCAGTCTTAGTGCAACTAGAATGACTTGCAGTATTTCTATAGCAGTGGTAGGTATGACCCTTAGAGCTAGAGCAGCTGACACTTAGATCTGGAGCAGCTGACCCTTAGAGCTAGAGCAGCTGACCCTTAGATCTAGAGCAGCTGACCCTTAGAGCTAGAGCAGCTGACCCTTAGATCTAGAGCAGCTGACCCTTAGATCTGGAGCAGCTGACCCTTAAAGCTAGAGCAGCTGACACTTAGATCTAGAGCAGCTGACCCTTAGAGCTAGAGCAGCTGACCCTTAGATCTAGAGCAGCTGACCCTTAGATCTAGAGCAGCTGACACTTAGAGTTAGAGCAGCTGACCCTTAGATCTGGAGCAGCTGACACTTAGATCTAGAGCAGCTGACCCTTAGATCTGGAGCAGCTGACACTTAGAGCTAGAGCGGCTGACCCTTAGATCTGGAGCAGCTGACACTTAGAGCTAGAGCAGCTGACCCTTAGATCTAGAGCAGCTGACCCTTAGAGCTAGAGCAGCTGACCCTTAGATCTAGAGCAGCTGACCCTTAGATCTGGAGCAGCTGACCCTTAAAGCTAGAGCAGCTGACACTTAGATCTAGAGCAGCTGACCCTTAGAGCTAGAGCAGCTGACCCTTAGATCTAGAGCAGCTGACACTTAGATCTAGAGCAGCTGACACTTAGAGCTAGAGCAGCTGACCCTTAGAACTGGAGCAGCTGACACTTAGAGCTAGAGCGGCTGACCCTTAGATCTGGAGCAGCTGACACTTAGAGCTAGAGCAGCTGACCCTTAGATCTGGAGCAGCTGACCCTTAAAGCTAGAGCAGCTGACACTTAGATCTAGAGCAGCTGACCCTTAGATCTAGAGCAGCGGACACTTAGATCTAGAGCAGCTGACCCTTAGATCTGGAGCAGCTGACCCTTAGAGCTAGATCAGCTGACCCTTAGATCTAGAGCAGCTGACCCTTAGAGCTAGAGCAGCTACCCACATAAACATACCTGATGCTCGACCTGATGTCTCTCTAAACTCCAACGATATGATTATGTCACAAATAGTCAGTAGATGATGGATAATAGCTAGAGTCCGTGTGACTGAAGAAACTTAATAGGGTAGCTACGAAACAGCTGTGAAACCCCCAGTCAAAGGCGATAAGAGCGGAACCTAGCATAACAATAGCAGTTAACAGAGTGAATGGAGCTTGGCTCACACACTGTTACTAATACGATGATCAAATTGTTGCTCTGAGGTAATCTAGTAGGATAGAAGGGGTGGATTTCATCTAGTAGTATAAAAGGGGTGCATCTGATCTAGTAGGATAGAAGACGTGGATCTGATCTAGTAGTATAGAAGGGGTGGAGCTAGATACATATAAGGGTTAGACCTAAAAGTACAAAAGTGAATACATGCATAGCAAAGGTGGAATAAGCAGTATAAAAGGGGTGGATATAGAGATATATGAAGAATGAATTTAGATATACATGTACAGAAAAAGTGGATCTACAAGTGCAACGTGGATTTAATAGCACAGCAATAGTAAAATTGATAGTATAAAAGGGGTGGATCAAAAAGCATAAAATGAATGAATAGGGGTATATAAAAGGGGTGGACATAAAAGTTTTGTAATATTAATTCAAAGAGAATGTTTAGTGATTCTGATTGGATAAGACAAAGTAATAGCTTTACGTATTTTACTTTTTATCCATAAAAGTGATGAGCTTTTCTTTTATAAAAAATGAACCAATCGTATTGTTAATACATGTATTTGAATTATCTGCTAATAATAAAGAATTCCACTGATTTAACTCCTGAAGCTAAAATAATCTTTCTTTTGATCATCTGTATTACCAATTAGAACTGTAATAGCATTTCATTTTTTCACTTTACGGACCTTCGTAATGTTATTCATTTTCTGGCAGTTGCTGGGTATCGTCTCATCTTGGTTGTCGGTAGTGATTTCTCTCATACTACAAGGTATAGTTTATTATCTGCTCTCTGTATAGGCATCTCCTGTCCTCTCTGTTTGCTATAATCACTCACTGCTTCAACGCCCTCCCTACTGACTTCCTGTCTAGCTTAATTTGAGGTACTTGCTGTTGTTTTTAATTTATCAGTCATTTCTTAGACCTGGATAGCTGTGATGACATATTCCACAGTGAGTTTCTCATCAGGCTCCCTTATCAATTTATCCCTGAGTTTCCCATCATCCATGCCAAATAATAGTCTACCTCTTATCAGTAAGTCAGTAAATCTCTCTGTAAATCAAACAGATATCTCTCAGCCATGAAATTGGCATCCACTCAGAACACTTCCTCATCTTGGTCCACTATATAATTTGAATTTTTTCAGAACATCTTCCAACATTCTGCCTTGAGCTCCTTTCTCTGTCTTCTGTGTTTATCCAGTAGTTTCATCGAGTTCTGTTCTAAATTCTAACGTTTTATACACCTTTCTCACATCGTCCCTTCGCCCGTGTCTGAACAATGCTAGAGCTAGTTTCCTAGTACTGCTTTTGTTGTTGCAACAAATCAATAACTATCGCAGTCTCTTCAAAAGATCTCGACCATCTTTTTCTCACAATAAAAACAGTTTTAATGTAGAGAATTTCCGTTTAGTATTAGATTTGAGGCCAGGGCTCCTTGAGAGTGGAACACCTAGCATAATGCTCGGTTGATACTATAATTTATATATTTATACTATAATATAATTAATAATATAACTATAAAATTTATTTGAGCATGTTTAGTGATGTTAATTTAATAAAACAAAGTTGAATAATTTTGCTAATATTGGAGTTATCTACTCACGGTAAAGAAAGAAAAACAACTCTTGATTAAAATATTACAAGTAGTGCATACTAGAGTGAATCTACCATCATCATAGCAAAAGCACATCTAGTAGCAGCCAAGGCACAGATCTAGAAGATTATAGAGGAGGCAGGTTTAAACACGCAAGAGGGATAAATCTAAAAAAAGATTAGATTTTCAAGTATAGAATGGGTAAATAACAGATATACAAAGGATACACCCAAAGTGTGCAAAAAATGAACCTAGAGAAATAAAAACGATGGAGCTAGAAATTGTGTCTACTGATGTAGAAGGTGAAAATTAAATTCATGACTTCATCGAATTTGTGATTATGAGTTTAAACCCTTAGATACTGTCTCCACACTCAAACATGCCCTTCTCTTGCTCACCCAATTGATGTGCAAATTTATTATGATTTCCTAATCCTTCTTGCAAGTTAAAGCAGTTCTACTAGTGACATATATAACAGTGCTTGTATAGCACCCAGCTAGTGACATATATAACAGTGCTTGACATATATAACAGTGCTTGTATAGCACCCAGATATTCAGAACTTTTGTTGGTACTAAACTCACTTAATAAAACAATCCTTGATCCAAATTCTAGTTACACTGTTCCCGTTGTGAATGCTGAAGACTCGTGCAACTTTCTTGCAGTCGCTGAGGTGATGAACTAAGACTGTCAATGGTTGTGGCTGGATCGTAACATTTACCATTTATTTCATTGAGCCACATACGAGCGTTGAAGTGTTTTCTGTCTTTCGACAGATCAGAGTTATTCTCTCGACAGGACGAATATGGTATTCAGCGGGCAAGAACAGGTCGAAACATGCTAGAGTCACCATCATGTTACAGCAGTGGCTGGCTGATAGATGTGTTTGTTTATCCGCTCCCTTTAGATGTTGCCACGGTGCATCACTTGTATAGTGCAGTGCTTTCACAAATTTTGTTTTTGGTTCTGCAAGGGTGGCCAGTTCACTCTCCCCATTTCTATAGGGGTTGATGGTTTAGCCGCCGTTGGCATAGGTGCCGCTGATAGCAGATTCATAACACTTGGACTAATCTATTAATATCCTAAACTACCCAACAGTAATTGCTTCACAATTTATTCATCTCTGTCGTCGTGAATATGAAATTAAAAATCTAGTCTTCTTTATCTGTTTTTTCATACACAGAAATAATATAAATTTTTTAACTTCGTTTGAGATTTATTCTCCCTGTGCAGTTATTTAGCCATATGAATTGTTTATTGTAATCCATTACACAGCTACATCTTAGCTTCTAACTCACAAGATGCTAATGAAGCCTGTAAATATTGCCTGCTTACCTCAGACTGACTAGATGCGATGTCTAGATACTTGAACCTTCCAAGCCAAAATGGCCCACATCGATATTATCAATCAATAAGGAGTCATGTTATTATGTTCAATATCATATTCAGTGAGTTATCTAGATGATGAGTGATTATGTAAGATTAATGGGGCATCTAATTACATAATGTACACTGGTAGAACTATCTACTATACAGTTACCTGCTATAGTGAGAGGTCAATTTACATAACGTGTTTCAAGGATCTTTTTCTTTTTATTAATCATGAAAATATTTATTGTAAAAATAGATTTATCCTTTTTGCCAATAACAATGGAAAAAAATGTGCAATTGTGTACAACCGATCACGTATTTAGCCCACCACACTTCCATCAGTCACATGGCAAAACCTTTAAACAAATTGCCTTATCCCAAACTTGCTCGTTCCTACATTGGTGGCACGAGTTTCAAACCCTGCATAAACTATGTCCAGAATATTTCTGTTTATACTTCCACACATATGACAAATATCGCTCTCTATTCCGTGGCATCAGCATACTACATTCACCATCATACATTTCTGTTTATGAACCTTCTGTTACTACAACCTTTAATTCACTATCCCGACTCTTCCGCAATACTATTAAATTAACAATTGTTTTAAACACTAGACACTGTCTCTAATAAACACAAACATAAATTAGATATGACAGCCATGTAGTAAACACATCCATAGGTTCAACATACATATTACATAGCCTCAGTATCATGTTTAGCTGATTGAACACTGCAGATAATACCATCACAGAAGATAATGATAAGTATGATGTTACAATAGCAACTTTATAATATGACCTTGAAAACCTTGATATATGTGCATTAGAACTGTGTCATGTCTGGTCATCCAGTCAGAGATGCATAAAATTATCTTCATTGTCTTTTTCAACCGAAAGGTCAAACAACACAAACATTAAAGCCTGACAAAGTAAACAAAATGAATTAGTGATTGAGTACCTTACATAGAGTATTATCAGTGTATTTCTTACATCTTAAGTATTGAGATGATTGAGAAGACAACCTCAACTTTTCACAAGTCACAGGGTAGACAACATGGCAGCTTATGTTATGCTTTTAAAGAATCATGCAAAGCTTGCAATGATTGGCTACACAAGTCAAAACTTATTGTTTAACTGTTCCTCTCTCATTGTGGCCTATGTCCATTCTCATTGTGGCCTATGTCCTCTCTCATTGTGGCCTATGTCCTCTCTCACTGTGGCCTATGTCCTCTCTCACTGTGGCCTATGTCCTCTCTCATCGTGGCCTATGTCCTCTCTCACTGTGGCCTATGTCCTCTCTCATTGTGGCCTATGTCCATTCTCATTGTGGCCTATGTCCTCTCTCATTGTGGCCTATGTCCTCTCTCACTGTGGCCTATGTCCATTCTCATTGTGGCCTATGTCCTCCCTCATTGTGGCCTATGTCCTCTCTCACTGTGGCCTATGTCCTCTCTCATTGTGGCCTATGTCCTCTCTCACTGTGGCCTATGTCCTCTCTCATTTTGGCCTATGTCCATTCTTACTTATTTCTTAGCATTTGAAAACTCGATTAAATCAATTTTTGCAAAAAATGAAGTAGTGTATGTTGCACTTACTAATAAGATTTCTCCAATTATATACAGGGCGCAGTAAAATTGTCCAATCACGCAGTGAGTTCGGCTGCGTGTGACTAACAAAGTTGAAAAAGATTGGAACTACTTAGTTGCCATTTTTTAAGCGTTGTCACAGCTCGACACTGTCATCTATCCACATAGTAAGTTTGGGTTATGGTCAGATGTTGTCAGTTCTGGTTTGGTATGTTGTTAAACCATCATCTTCTGCGTTTTAAGCAAGCCAACAGCTCAGTTTGGTATGTTGTTAAACCATCATCTTCTGTGTTTTAAGCAAGCCAACAGCTCAGTTCCGTATGTTGTTAAACCATCATCTTCTGTGTTTTCCAGAATATTAAAGTATTTATTCCAGTAGGATTAGCGAATGAAACAGTTTTCAATGTAAGCCGACTAGATGAGACAATGTAGAAATTTACTGGTAAGCTGATACTGAAACTCTAGGATAAGGTTATTTGCAGACACCAGCCCATATGGAGATGCTTTATGGGTATGTATGTGTGTATGCATGTGTGTATGTATGCATGTGTGTATGTATGTGTGTATGCATGTGTGTATGCATGTGTGTATGAATGTGTGTATGTATGCATGTGTGTATGTATGTGTGTATGCCTGTATGTGTATGTATGTGTGTATGCATGTGTGTATGTATGTGTATGCATGTGTGTATACATGTATGTATGCATGTGTGTATGTGTGTATGCATGTATGTGTGTATGCATGTGTGTATGTATGCATGTGTGTATGTATGTATGCATGTGTGTATGCATGTATGTATGCATGTGTGTATGTACGCATGTGTGCATGTATGTATGCATGTATGTATGCATGTGTGTATGCATGTGTGTATGTATGCGTGTATGCCTTGATGAATCTTGAATCTATATATATATTTTTCAAAGCCTGTCTGTTTGCATTCCGGCTATAGATATAGCGCACCCCGACTATTTTACCGATGCCCCTGTTAAAAAATATTTTTTGTAAGGCTCAATTACTATATCTGGGGTCAATGCCAATTCTTCTCGCGGCGCGGACAGTTACATTGTCTCCGTGGAAGGAGTCTTCGTGGAGTAGGAGTGTCTCCGTGGAAAGAGTCTTTGTAGAGTAGGAGTGTCTCCGTATTCAGAGTTTTGATGAATAGCTTTTGGTGGAACAGTAACCTTTTTTATACACACACACTTCTAGCAAAGAATTGCTATTATTAATTCTACCTTTTCAGGATTTTTATTTTGTTTTCTCAGTTTGTATTAATTGCATCATTACCGAATCATCTTTTATTGTAATCGTAGCAAAACAGACTTAATTTAGCTATTACTTGCTAATTATTTTACATTTACATCTAAACCTTTTTATAGTCGTTTTATTTTTTTAAATTTATTTGACCTGCACAAAACATTTTCCTCATGATATGGCAGAGTTTTAGCTTATATTTGTAAGACAAACAATAGAATCAGCCCTTATGCAGATGTAGAAATGTTCCGAACTGATTAGTTACACAGACAGGAAATAGAACCAAAATCGAACTTTGAAGTAAAAATAATGAAAACTGTAACTAGCTGATATAAATGTGAGAAATACTAACTCATCTACATAGCACAGCTTTAAAACAAAACCTTAAAAATGAGGGTATAAATTTATAATTATAAAGCATGAATAAATGTTTATCCTAGATTTATCAAGTGAATATCTTGGGAATACCTAATCGAACACAATACACAGCGATAACTCTCTACTACACTACATATATTTAAACATGGATGTACAGGAGGTAAAAGGGATCGAAATATAGATTTGACTAACGGACTGCCTACTTCAATGTGATGGTTGGTTGTCCATTATTATCGTAGTTGCGGATGTGGAAGCGGCGACTGTGATTAAATCAACACGATGGACAATCGACTATACTGCCATTGATACGACTTGCGTGCGTATGAAGGAGTGACTTGAAGAGCGTGATTAGAATGAGGTTCCTAAGAATGGAGGCTAGACATAAGCACTTGCCACTATTGGTACAGTATATCTATAAACAGATTGAAAATAACACGTGAATATAATAATATTAATTGGAGTAAAGCTGTTTACATACTATCATGTTAGCTAGACTCTTAAGTCAGCTATGTCTGCCTGTTGTCTTGCATACTATCATGTTAGCTACACTCTTAAGTCAGCTATGTCTGCCTGTTGTCTTGCATACTATCATGTTAGCTAGACTCTTAAGTCAGCTATGTCTGCCTGTTGTCTTGCATACTATCATGTTAGCTAGACTCTTAAGTCAGCTATGTCTGCCTGTTGTCTTGCATACTATCATGTTAGCTAGACTCTTAAGTCAGCTATGTCTGCCTGTTGTCTTGGAACTTTCAGAAGGTTTCACTTTTGTTAAATTATTGTTAAATTATGAAACTTCTGACACACAATGAAGTCAGTCAATCAAATCAATGACTTAAGATCTAGTACTGCTCAATTACCTATAGGTGTTAAATTGATCCATCAAACACATAGACAACCTCTTTAGTCCAAACAACACTTACTTAAACGGCGTGCATTTAGCTGACTTCCTCTTCTGGTCAACAGATCCAGTTTGGAGCGGGTAGTTAGTTGGCCATGAGTAAACCAGTGACCAGTGGCTATCTGAAAGATTATTATAAGAATGAGTAGGTGATTTTACTCGTCTAAATATTACTAGTTGAGTGTTCTTTTTGCAAGGGATACAAATGGACCCATATTAACTGCATAGTCACACCAACAAACCGTATGACTGCATTTATTTCCATAGGAAACTGTATATAGCATAAATATCTAAGCTAGACTGCATAGTACACAACTCCACGGTTGATTCTCTAAATACTCTAACATTAGGAGAGATGATGTTGTGAGCGGAAATTTGAAGTAAACATCAACCAGCAACGACTCTGATCATACTCCATAGCTCTTTGCAAGTACAGCGCATCCTCAGGATACAATTACTCTGATATACGATTTTTTCACCTTACGAAGTTGAACATGGTGAGATTTTCACCTAACCGTGTGAATTTTATTTCACTATACGACATCAAGAAAATTTTCGCCCGAGTTCAAATTTGGCAGTCGATATGATTATTACGTACGTCGAAATAACAAAGACACTGAAATGCGGTTCGCCGAAAACATTTTCATAACGTTTAGAAGAGACATGATTGATATGCGACTTCTCTCAGCATTCCACGTGGGAAATTTTGTGAAAAGTGCGTAAGTATGAGCAAATATTTATTTTTAGCATTATACTTCATTTTACTATAAACTTCTATTTGCATACGTAAATATACAAGTATCTATATTTAATTCGTTACCTATGGAATCTGAGACCGATACAAACGTTACAAGATAAAGGAAAAATGATTTCTATGACAACAAAGTTGAAGGCCATAAATAAATAGGAAGAGTACGCTCGTATTGTTAAAGGTTGACTTGCAAAAAATTCACATTACCGTTTATTTGGTATCAAAAGATTCACCATGTTTTACTCTGTTGTGTTGTAGGTGCCAAATATGTGGAAATGTGGTTACAAGCTCTTAAAAGCTCAAAAACGAAAAGCCGCTGTAGATTGGAATCTCTTTATTTCTCTGACGTAGTCATGATAGTTTGGTTATTGTCTTGTCACGTGATGTTTTCACATGGTAAAGGCCAATAAAAAGCTCAATATAAACTTATCATAGCACTAGTTTGTGACAAACACTTTGGGTTTTACCGAAGACCCCGTATCAAATATAGATGCTCGCTACTTTACAGTTTTGTTTCGGCTTGAACTAATCGTCAAATCTTAATTTGATCATGTGACCCAATACTTCGAAAATAATTTTTGCAGCACTTTTTGATTATCACAGATGACCAACAGGCTCGCCATGATTGTCAGACAATGATATGCATGCATTCCTTCGAGCTAAGGTTAAAAAGTTTAACGAATTTTTACTGTAAATTATGAGATATCACTGCTAAAAGTGACAGCATTACAACTACGATAAAACAGATGCGTAAGAACAATAGACATGGTTTTATTGAATGCGTGAAGTATATTTGTGAAAATATTTCGACGAATAAGGTTGCATGAAAGTGTAAACAAACCATTTACCACAACTACGTCACATTTGAGCCGTTTTGGAAAGAGAATCCAAACTACGGCGGTCTCGTGCGGCTGCGATTAACTGTTCGTTTTTGAGCTTTTAAGAGCTTGTGATCACATTCCCACATATTTTACACCTACATGTACAACACAACAGAGTAAGACATGGTGAATCTTTTGATATCAAATAACTGTAATGTGAATTTTGTTGCAAGTCAACCTTTAATATTGCCAAGAAATATGGTCGCAATCAATTAACAATTGCGATTATTGTTATTAAAAACAAGAAATTTGTTAAAGCAAACACAAGGATGAGCTTAGGACTGACGACTTGAAAGAGTTCAAGGCCATGCATGAGATCAGCATTCAAGTGGAGCAACAGTTAGCCATTAAAACTGAATAAATAGTCTGACAAATATCATTAATTTATTTTCTTTGTGGGGTGTGTTTTTCATGTTTTATTCATTTTATTTTATGTTTTATTTTCTTGTTTAGTCATGTCTTTGTAGGCGGGCCTGTTTTCTACTACACAAACACAAACCATCGAATGTATGTAACGCATATATAACTAGCTACTCAAGATAGTTGACGCATCCACATTACTTTCTAGAACTTGCTAAAGCCCTGCCTTTTAGGGTATAAATACGTGCACACTTCTGCATGTATGGTTACATTGATTCTGGTGCATATTTCCTACAAGACAAACTACTGTAGAACCTTCTCTGAATCCTTTTACAAGTGTTAGCTCGCTAGCAATTTTCTGCATTGCACCAGCATTTACACTGCACCAGCAAGCATCATCCTCAATAGGTGATCAAGTAGGCTATCTTCTACATTGCACCAAGTTAGCTTGTTTTCTTAGAGCACTCTCTGCACCAGCAGGAAAGCTGTGTCTTCCTGGCCATCTCTGCTTTTTATGACCCAAAAGTGTTAAACTTCTTTTAATACCAGTCAAAAAAATTGGGCAGGATTAGATTTATAGTGTATAATAACATAATTAGCATTGATACGCCTTTGCCTCCTCTCCGCTCTAGTCACTACATGTACCAGCTCAAGTCACGTTACTCCAAAGGTATGTACGTCTTGTATAGTAAATAAAATTTCATTTTTCATTTCAATGGCCATTAAATGGTCAAGTGTGTGAGAGGGTCAAGCGATACAGTTACTTTCAATAACTGTATCGCTTGGCCTTTCTTGTCGGATTAGGTTGAAAGGGTTTTGACCAGACACGCTAAATTTTATAATGAAAGTGAAGACAGAAACTTGTGAAGGATAAAGTTTCGTGATAAAAAGTTGAAATTCATTAAAATAGTTCAAAATACATACTAAAACTTAGTTTTAAGGGTGAGTTTGGCAAGCTAAACTTATTTGAAGTGAATTCAAAGTTTATGTTATGCGTACCTTTTGAAGGTAAGAACTTCTTACCGTATGATCTGCATTTGGCACACAGATTACAATTTTACAGTATTGCAGATGATAATCAGTAGGTGCACTTAATACAATGCAGCTGCTGTAGGTAATTATAGTTACTAAAGTTAACATACTATTTTGTTACTAATTTTCAATATGTACAGCATTTTTATAAAATTTTGGATGATTTTTACCATTTTTTTTCTATTGTATAATTACAATAGCTTCTATATCCGGACATACGATTTTTTCGCCATACGATGCCAGCTTTGGAACGAATCAACATCGTATCGCGAGGGTGCCCTGTATTTATACATTTACCGGCGTCAGTTTTGCTATTTAAAGAATAGAGAAAGCATAATATTATTATGCTTTATTAGTTATCTTGAGGTGTTGACTGATGTTCTAAAAAAAGAATCAAGGAGATTGACACACTAGAAGCTGAGATATAGCCAGCCAAACACAGGTCTACCCAATAAAGAATCAGAGGAAAACCCTTCGAAAATCCCGAAAACTGTGACATATGAAATCGACTTAATGGTCATGTGCCGGAGTTGCGCACCCTTACCGCCGTTATGTATAATGATTGTTTTGGCTACGAGATGTGAAACGCTTCTAGCGATAGTAAATAATTTACAGACTAGCTCTGGTTTCTCAGAAAAATCCACCAAACGTTGTGTGGTAAAGGCATTTGCCCACAACCCCTCGCCATGATTTTTCAAAGCAGAAGAGCAGATTTTGACTATTGTGCTTCAAATTTTAACTCGATCTCCACGGATATGCTCTGAAGATCATCTGTTCAACGAACGGCGCGTGTATAGTCTATATGCGATATCCGCGAGTTGCAGTTTGTTTAGAATAAAAAATAGGAATGGGACTTTTTGTTCCTTCATCATTTTTCTACTGTGTATCTACTGCAGCATTCTTCTACTGTGTATCTACTGCAGCATTCAGTTGATTTTCATGATTATCGTCACTATTAACAGACTGTAAGTTCACTACAGCCATAATCTTAAAAAGACCAACTTGACCGTGCTGCTCTTGCTATAAGAAAAGAAAACGATAACTTTTGATTTGATTTTTCTATTGATCTATTATCTTATCTATGATTATTTTTTATGATTTATATAATATTCATAATGCATATTATACAAAATAATAATATAACTGCGTATAGAATAAATGATGTAACTAATATAATTTGTAAAAAATTCCAAATGATAACCGAGATTGATGATTGACTTAATTGATTCCATTTATTAGCTATAGTTAAAAAAATCTGAACAACGCTAAAGATGAGTCTGAATAGGGAAGTTAAGTAGGAGAACAACAAAACTGAGCTGCGAAATGTTGCGAAATAATAGATGCGTGTAATTATTTTATGATAAAACTAATCTACACGTCAGAGGGACTGGTTCGGAATTCTAGGAGCGATGATTGTTAGGCCCAATTTGATTGCTCTATACTTCTAGGGATTAAACCAATTAAAACGCCGTGATTGTTTTAGGAGAGCGCATTAGTTGGCTTAATTGACCAATGGCACGCAAGTCGATTTCATACGTCATATATTGATGATTACCAAAACACTTATGCTATTTTGGTAGACCTGTGTTTGGCTAGCTATATCTCAGCTTCTGGTTGGTCAATCTCCTTGATTCTTTTTTTAGAACATCAGTCAACACCTCAAGATGAATAATAAAGCATAATAATATTATGCTTTCTCTATTCTTTAATATTTGTACGTGTTTTAATAATTCATATTTTATCGTACCACAACGCCTCATCATTATTATTCAATGTATACTACGTATACTACATTCAAACATCCGTTTCATTTGGCGCGCAATTACCGATTACGGCGCGTCGATGAACGATTACGCTTGCAAGCAAGGCGTACAAAGCACGCCAAATGTTATACTGAAGACAGAAACTGATGAAGAATAAAGTTTTCGAGATATAAAGTTGAAATTCAGTTAAATTGTTAAAAGACATACTAAAATTTAGTTTCAAGTGTGAGTTTAGCAAGGTAAACTTATTTGAAGTGAACTGAAAGTTTATATTATACGTACGTCTTGAAGGTAAGAACATCTTACCATACATACGGCATTTGGTACACCAATTATAATGTTGCATTTTATTGCAGATCATAGCCATTAAAATACACTGAATACAATAAAGTTATTGTGGGTAACTATAGTTACTAAAGTTAACATACTATTTTCCTACTAATTTTTAATATGTACAGCATTTATATAAAAAGTTGACAATTTTTACCAGGGGATGTTTGCAACTTATAATTACAATGGTCTTTATACCCCTACATTCTATTTTTCACCATACGATGCCAATCTTGAAACGGATCAACATCGTATCCTGAGGGTGGACTGTACAAATAAGATTTGCCCCTTCCATCCTATACTCCATCAATTTGTGTTGGCCTACACTAATAACTCACCACTAGTCAGGAAGTGAGGATGGTTAGTCATAAATGATGAGGTCATGTCTTGAGAGTTCTGTAGGCCTGTAAGCTGCAACCCACTCATCAGACGGAGCGATATCATCAATATAGTCTGTAGGATTCTTAAACTTATAGAGTCTCCATTGCGCATATGAGGGAGCTTCTTCATTGTACATCTTATAGGTGGTCTTACCCCTGTTGACACTATGTTGGTGGTCTAGCTGGCCACTTCCAGTAAACCCGTAGAGGTTTTCTCTTAAAATAGTTGATAGAAAACTAGTGAGTAGTTAGAATAATGATAATTATAATAGACTAACTACTGTATGCTAAACTTTCACTATGTCAATTATATAATGTATAATTATATGTTATCTCTCTACAAGTAAGCTTTTATAAACTATATATAATACACACGCTAGCAAAAGGTTTAATGAGTTTTGTTTATAATCATCACTGACATAGAACTCCATGCTTTACTTCAATGTCTATGTTTAGGTACATGTATTTGCATGTCAGTTATAGTTGACACACATGTGATATATTGGATGAGCTGTGATTATTTACCACTAGGGGAGATGATGTAGATAGACTTTGTGTTGCTATGGGTAGAGCTATAAATAAGGCTGAGGACTCCACACACTCTATGTTCTGTCCTGTACTTCCTTAGTCCCCGAGAAGATGCTGCTAGAAGATCACCATTCTCAAGGTCATTTACACAATGGAAACATCAACGAGTAGATATTCCAATTCTTTGCTGCAGCATGCAGTCATATATAATGATGTCACGCCTTGTGTTTTCTGTAGGCCTATCAGCTACAACACACATATCTGTTACAACCATTAAAAACCGCTTTCCATCTTTGATGTTGGGTAGGAGTGTGACAACCTTCTGGTCTCTCATTTGTAAAGTAAAAAACATGGCGGTGACACTCTAAAATAGCATCAATGATGTTTATACGGAAAAGATTTGTAGCTTGTCTTAGATGTCTCCTTGTTTAGAAGCTTAGCACCACCACAGCAACCCAGATGAATGTTATGATCTTCTCTGTGCCATACTGCATAGCCCTCGCCTCTGAAAGACGCTTGAATCTCAAGGTCAGGGCTATTTCCACAGTAATCATCGTGTCAATAAATGAAATACATGGACATAAATAGTGACCAGTTATTCTAAGGATGCAATTCAGTCAAACCTTGACAGATGAAGTTAATCCATTCAAAAATTTGTTTGTATGTCAAAATTGTCATACATTACATGTTAGCACAAATAGTCTAAGAATGTACTGTATTGGATTTCATTCGTACATAACTCGAAATCTTAATGCTAAATATTTTAGATGATTGTCTATAGCATCACAATAAATTGATCCCGCGACCAAACACGAACAAAGTGAGTGTTTGGGAGCTTTATGATAAATGCATATGTGCACACAACTCACGAAAATTATTCATCAATGGCCGTCCCAAACCCTTGTACCGAAATCCCATCAAAAAATTTAACCACTTTTGTGTGGAGTCATTTAAGTATAATAATGATACAAAACACATATAAACCTATTTAAATATGTTACCAAGTCTTTGAAAAGTGTAAACATATTCTTAAAACTTACCCATCTAATCGGATTATACATAAATAAAAAGGTTAATTTGGCTTAAAATTGCAATTAAAACCTGACAAGCCTTTTTAATCAAAATAAAGACCGACCAACAAAACGCCCATAAAGTCGTGCGACAGATGGTAGAACCATAAAGCCATGCGAATTTCACGAGAAAAACATGCACATTTCACCAGTCTATGGCATTGTCCAATTGCAGAAGGTTTCTGTAATAAACACAAGTACTGAAAAGTAATTGTTTCTTTTTTGCCAATTTTAAAGAAAACTCTGACATTTTGCACACTTACAATGAGTACTTGGGTATTCCAACTGATGTCCAAAGCAGGAACAGTAAAGGAAATGACGATGATATTTTTCTAACCATTCTTATAAGATTAGTACAATATTTAATTATAAAAATAATGATTCAATTTTATAAGATTATTATAAGATTTAGTTATAAGAAAAATCATTTGAATTTTCAAGATCGAAGTATATAGTGACCGATGGTGTGCAATATGTTACCGTTATTACTTTTCTAAAGATTTTGTTGATGATACTACAGCTGTGCCCAATATCGCGGTAGGCCTACTGCCAAGCCGTTTTTAATATCTGCAAAATTAAGTGATAGGCCTACATTTTCTTACAGATATACAGCTATTTCTATGACAACCAGTTAAAATATGTTTAGATTTTTAAATTCGGCATAATCTTTTGGATGTAAATACAAAAGTATAGATAAATATCACAACTTCTTGATATTGGTTCTATGACGTTTTGAAATGTAAACAAAATTGTGCATTGGTTTTCGTTTCTCAAACTTTAACACCAGTTTTCTCATAACTATGTTTTTGCACTAATGGTAAACATACATTCAGTTTATTGACCATAAAATCTGCTGTAATTAAGCCGGAATCAAACATTTTTGCAAAATAAGTGAGAATTTTCTCCTTCTGCCAGTGTAGATAACTCTCACACACTCGTCTTAACCATGGTTTCTGTGACATGATCTATTTCTTTATTTTGCTCCAGTTTGCAAAAAACTTCCAGACACATGTCAATGCTAATGCTTGCTTTCTGTTACAGATACTGTCAAAACCACTCTACATTCAACACAACCAACTTTGAAATTGTGTATATTACACAGCAGCTTGCCATTTTACTTCTAATATTGCATTTCTCCTATTCCAGGGGGAAGATATAAACATATAATCTTTTCATTTCATTATCGTTGTTTGTTGTACATAATAACACCCAGTACATTACAGCTACCATTGCAGCTACCATTGCAGTTCTCCCATTTCACTGCAGTGCCATTTGACTGCTAATATTGCATTTCTCAACCAGCACTACCCTTTCTTTTTTCCATTATCACGTTGGTCGTGGGCTGTATGACAGGGGAATTTCTAGTTTAATAAATTTAGCCAAAAATACAAATGTACAAAAAGTAACTTACATTTATGAAACTAAACAATGTTAAGAATGTACTGTATTGGATTTCATTCGTACATGGCTCGAAATCTTAATGCTAAATATTTTAGATGATTGTCTATAGCAGTGTTTTTTCAACTCTTTTTGAGCCAAGGCACATTTTTACATTTGAAAAACTTTGCGGCACACCACTAACCAAAAATGTTATAAAATGATACTCTGAACAGTATATTTAATCACAATATAGTTTCTCAATTTATTTATACTCAGTCAGTGTGAAAACTGGGCCTGTTTAGATGAATAAAGCCAATTTCCTAGCGCCACCCATTATTTGAAGGTCACCTGTAATTGATACTGACATTCATCGGCTAATTAGTAGTCAAAGGTGCTTAACTAAGCACATTGTACTAAACGACCTGTCCAAGATTCCGATGGACTTTTGAGTTTGTGGGTCAATATTAAACGCATTGACCGTGCATCAAACACATGAATAGATGCACCTAGATCATGTGCCTGGAGATAGAGCCAACTACATCTAGGACTGGGCATTCAATCAAGGTCCTACGACATAAGTTGTGTGTTAAACTTCAGAGCAATTCGAGAACGTACATATAAACCTTGGCAGGCACGAATCCGAAGATGCTAATCGGCAAGTCGTTGAAGGGATATCCAACGTTTCAGGTCAGACGCCCGATTAAGATTAGACTGGAGTGTCTCCAGCAAGCAGGGCCAATGCTGGCATTACCAATAAAATGACATTCAACTAATGGATGCTGATTCTAGAACTACTCAACAGTTCTAGAGAATGACGAGTACTGTTGCAATAGTGATGTATTATTTGATTTTCAACATTAAACATTTTATTACATGCCAGTAATCCCCATGTTATTTTGTATTATATGTCTTGTATTATATTTTTGTCTTGTAATTTTATGATGGTTGATATTTTATCATTGGCTCTTTGAATTATCTTATACTATAACTTTATGTTGGATGTTATGTTATTATTCGTTAAATGAAGTTTAACTTACAAAATCTTGAGCAGCTAGTTGAAAAATTGAATGCCATCCTTTTATTGAACGACACCTCTCATTAAACGCCATCATTAAAGGGTCGAAAAATAGAGAACGCCATGGCGGTTTTGCGGTAAATTACCCTTCCAATTTTTACATTCAAGGACACCAGACGATGACATAATATTCACAGAGAATGATTAATAAATGTTTTGTAAAAATTGAATTTTAAAAAAGTGACATTGGATAATTTCTCACGGCACACCTGGCAAATTCTCACGGCACACTAGTGTGCCGCGGCACCAGGGTTGAAAATCACTGGTCTATAGCATCACAACTAATTCATGTAATAAATTTAACCAAAAATACTGATGTACAAAAATTAACTTACATGTATGAAACTTAACTAATGCAGCAATTAACAATGAAAGGTTTCTGCTATCATCTTGTCTTGGTTGTAATGACAAGACATTCCCTCTCTGTGACCTCTGTTAGAGAGTATAATTGGTCGTATCAACTGATCCAAAGATGTCTGCTCTTGTTTTCCATTATTCTTTGCAATAATTCTAGGTAAAGCGTCAACTTTTCCCCATTTTTACCACTACTACCCTCGCACTGGTTGTCTACAGAAACTCAACTTTGAAGCAAGAAATAGATGGTATAACATATTGTTTAATATTATTAGAATAAAACACAGCGAAGACAATCTGTGCATATAAGTTCCGATCAACAATACTAGACGATGTAGGTTGGAAGCTACTCGGGATGTTGGGCCAAATATGGGTATATTCAGGAATCGAAAGTCAAAGTTCGACTGTATAACTGCTAGATATAAATAGTAGGTTTGATGCGTTGACTAGTTTTAATACCATTTATTCAATAAATCAGGATATTTTTTTGTTATTGACTCAAGTAATCAGTATGAGTAAGGTAAGATACTCATACCTAGACAAATCATAAACTGAGCAGAAAATCGCTGAAACAATATCTATGAGAACTATGCAATGTTACGACTGGAGAACATTTATCGTCAGAATAAGTTAAGTGTGAAGATGATTTAAAATGAGTATGTGAGAGCAGACTGGCTTCAAACTTGGCTTCAATTGAGAGGTTATTCCTGATAGGAACTAGCATCAACTGGTAGCTGCTACACCGAAGCTCCCAAATAGGTGTCATAAAGCAGTCAACACTTTCGTTTATAATCCTGTAAATTTAAGTCTAATGTAGAACATTTGAAATGTATGAGTCATCAGTTGCAAAGCCTTTTGTTAAATGGTTCAACTGCCCTTTCATTTGTTCAATGCCACCAATGATATACAACCCTACAAAGATAGGCGCCGAGCATCATGTGGGCGGGGTTTAATGATCGAGCTCTGTTGGATGAACTCAAACACGGCACCCGGACAAAGAAATATGCTGAACAAAGCCCCTTGTAAAATTACAAATATTATGAACAATAGTGGCTATTTTACTGATCTGTTGGTTTCAGTTTGTTGTCAAATAAATAAAGTTGCCCAACCTTGTCACCGTTATGATCAGTCAGTTGCCATTCACAAGCATTCGTGATATTAATAGTCGCCATCAACGACATCAACGAGTAGATATTCCTATTCCATTGTAAAATAGCCCTAATTTGGTTTTATATTTAGATTTTGAGTATGAAAACTACACTGCACAGCTTTGCTTGCTGTCTGATCTTAGTGGCCAGGTCAAACAATATGACAACGACTAAAGATTTTGTCCTATTATATTAGGGGGAGCAAAATATTAATGAAAAACTAGAGAAAAAAGGACGTTGTTCGGGTGATTTTGGGTAAATTATATCTAATTTTAAGCATATACTACGACCGCTAAAAATCTCAAAATTGATAAAAATAGGTAATTCCGAAATGTTTTATTTCCATGGATCGTACATATCGCTAATATTGAAGAGGGAAAGAGAGAATTACGTGTTTGCTGGTTACAGGTTTTGTTGTGTTGTACTACTAACCGGAAATCAGGTATAATCCGCAATCGACGCAAATAGGTGATAGAAATCTAGACCCAAAAACCTAAGACAACGCGACCGCCCTGCGAGAACTGTGTTAGCTCCAGAACCCAGGCTAGCACAATCATAACAGACCTCGATCCTTAAACCCCTGTCACATGATGCCAGTAACCTATCCTGTAGGGTCATATATCATTGATGCCACCAAAAAAATGTTCAAAATTTGTTTATTACTAGTTTTACTGTACAAAATTAAAGTACAGCAGAGCCTCATGAAAAACTACATACAAAATAGAGGGTCATTTTATGCCATAGCGCTTTCCTAATGAAATAGCTAATGGGGTATATATAATCCATCAGATGGTGGAAAATTCTTACCGTTACTGCCAATGATTTTTTACTTTTAAGATAAAAAAACTTTACTGCAATCAGCTCAAGCACAAACATCGAAAGAGTATGCTTCACCTTTGATTTCATTCAGAAATAAGATCGCATGATCAACAGCATCGATCATACCTAGGAAAATGGGCTTGAATAGTTTCTATTACCTTTTTTCTATTACCACTTGGCTTTTGTTTGAACTGCGAGAAGCTCTACCCCACTAACTTACCTGTAGTATGCAAATAATTTTATATGATTTGAATGCAAGAAACAAAAATTTGTCAAATTAAAACACTTGAGCCACTAATACAAAAAAGTGGGTTCTTAAAGGTTGACTTGCAACAAAATTCACATTACAGTTATTTGGTATCAAAAGGTTCGCCATGTCTAAAGGTATAAACACACTAGGCGATATTTAGAGCGATATCGCGCTGCGTGGCGCTAATCTGCGCTGGAATTCACTCAGCGTGCTCATGCAGAGCGATAACGCTAGACTTTTGTCTACACAACTTTATCGCCCGTGAGGTGCATTTTGATTGGTTGTTTTCATTCCCCCATAATGCTTCGATTTTCGCGTACCATATTTCTTCCTTTGTTAACGACTGTCCGAGGTACGACTTTCTGAACACGCGCAAAATGAACATTGAACTTTTCATCGAGTTAATAAGAGAAAATCCTGTATTATATGATACAAAACACAAAAGCTACAAAGATTCACACATGAAAAATAATATTTGGGAAGTAATTGTGCTGAAAGTTGGTCATATTGAGAATGGTAAGTAATTATTGTTTATTATGTAAACGGCTCCGTTGTACTTAACTATACTAAGTACATCGGCTACATGACATATGTGGGATGAATTTAATCAAATAGTTTAAAGTAGCTTTCTTAACGGGATGTAACTAATATTTATTTGTTTTAGTAACAAAAGCAAAGCAACAATGGAAGTCGCTGCGTGATCAGTTTAGAAAATGCGTACTTGAAAAGAATAGAGCACAGCGGTCTGGCGCAGCTGCTTGCCCAGATCCAAAATGGAAATGGTTTCCATTTCTGAAATGGCTTAAAGACCATGTTGATCGACCAAGGTTAGTTAATGGACACACGTTTGCAGTTAGTATAGACTAGAATCATAGACTTATAATCTGATTGCCAATATAAATGAACTAGTTGGATATCTGAACCATTACCTAAAATGAGTGAAGGAAATTTTGATCTACAGCAGCTGTTGTCAGCCTCGCGTGCATGCTCAGTAATTGTAATAAATTATTATGTGCTTGCAAATAGATGCACATGCATAAATTAACACCAAAAAAATTAATAAAATAAGCTTTGTCGTTTTAGCACTACGAGCACTATCAGTACATTAGAGGAAGTGGCTGCTGTGAGCATAGATGAGGAAGAATGCCCGTCTACAAACATCTCCTTACTTGCATCAGCCTCCCAAACATCCCAAGCTCCCTCATCGTCCAAGAGTAAGAAGAGGAAGTGTGCCGAAGTTGACTTTGGCCAGGAATTGCTTAAACGTTTTGATTCAATGGATCAAGAGGATAGACTTGACAGTTTTGGAGCAGAGGTGGCCAGAGACATTCGCTCCATTAAAGGAGAACTAGAACAGGAGCTAGTTATAAGAGAGATAAGGGACATAATATTCAGGGCTAAGTTTACCAGAAGTGCACATGCTGCCCACACTGAGGAGTTGAACGGATAGCTTTATATTATGATTTCATTTTTAATACACACTTAGTAAATATATATTGTTTGGTAATATAATAATAAATATATATTGCTTGATATTATAATAACAAATATAGTTTGCTTAATAATATAATAATATTTTGCTTAATTATATAATAATATTTTGCTTAATAATATAGTGTATTTGCTTTTAAAATTGTTGTGACATTAAAATTGTACACAATAGACAACAACAGAGCTCATTGCGTTCTGCGTACATGGGCATCTTGCCATTCCACAGCCCCAAGTCCAGTGAAGTATGATTTAAAGTGGTTTCTGATGTCGGCGGCATCTAGACTGTAGCTGCGGTTTGTTTGTCTGCGGTTATGAGCAGGTGTCTCGCGTCGCCAGATACCTTCCACGATTTCTCCTCCAGGTGCTATGGAGTCGGCAAACCCTGGTGGGCTGTATGGGTTTATGTTTTGTTCTCTCATAACATTGTGGAGAACACAAGTTGCTAAGATAACTCTCTTGGCATTATCTGGTGACATGACAAGAGTATTGTCCCTCAAACATCTCCATCTAAAAAATTTCAAGTGAAGCAAATTGTAAACAGCGCATAATGAAAATGTCACATAGTGCCTAATATAATAATATTTTTGCACATGGTGTTTCAAGCAGTAAAGTAGATTGCAGATTTGTGTATTGAGAACACTAACCTAGAGGTCATTATGCCAAAAGCATTTTCAATGGTCCTCCGTGCCCTGCTTAGCCGATAGTTGAAAATCTTCTTGCCATGGCTGTCTACCACTCTCCCTGGGAATGGCCGCATTAACCATGGCTTAAGAGGGAACGCCTCATCTCCTACCATCACAAATGGTAATGGCTGAGAAGTTCCTGAAATAAATACAAAATCATCAAATGACTCCTATTGTACATATCACTCTGGGAAATTCAGGATGCCGATGAATATTAAGTGATATTTCAGCACTTTGTGAAAATATTTAAAGGCAAGAAATTTGTGATTTGACAAATTTTTTAATTACCTGGCAAGTTTGTTGGGGACGGTATATTGAGCTGGCCAGACTCCATTGCAGCGTTTAATGAAGACTGGCCAAAGGTTCCCCCATCAGAAAATCGTCCGGGAGTGCCAACATCAACATACGTAAATCTGTACTTGGCATCGCACATTGCCATAAGTACAACACTAAAATAATTAAAAAGATATTTGCCCTGTGACAAGTAATGTGCTAGTTTACAAGCAGATTGCCAAGACCCAACACTTGGTTTCAAATGGCAACATGGTTATATTTTGTAACATATTTCACAGGTTGGCTCATCACTAATAAAAAAATTGCTACTCTAAACAAGAAATGTGTGGAGAGAAGGTGAAGAGGAGGCGAAATAAGAAAAAACCATGCTAGAAATGCTTTACAAACATTTTGTTACCTAAAAGTCCTCTTGTAGTTGAAATACATTGAGCCGCTGTTACGTGGTGCCTGGATTTGACAATGTTTCCCGTCTACACTTCCCAAGCAATTGGGAAAATTCCATGTTTGCTCATATCTGTAATACAAATAGAATCAATTGTTGAGACATTATGTTACATGATGCATAAATTGATGTGAACAGCTAAAGTATTTGAGATAAAAATCAGTGTTTTCTCATACATGATAATTTAGCAGGTACAAAATAGCACTTTACTAAACAACGTTTTTTATTTAACTGAGAAAAAATGAACAATTATTTATAAGATCTATATTAATTACCCTTTGGCGATATCGAGCCAGGCATCCTCGGTAGATGGAGTTACCAGATAAGTATGACGCAAACGATTCCAAATAGAATCACAAGTGGTATAAATGATTTCTCTCGCTGTGGACAGCCCTACTCTAAAAAACATGGCTATCAATTTGATGCTGTCCCCGGTGGCTAAGTAGAGTAGAGTGAGTGTGAGTCGCAGTTCTGCTGATATAGCTTTTCTCAACTGGGTGTCCGATTTAACAATGTCTTCTTTAATAAATTCTAATATGTGGTTGAAGCATTGGGGTGTGACACGGACAGCTTCTCGGTAAAGGTGCTGGTGGGAGTTGTTGCGTTGGTAAACTTCAAAAACACTGTTATAACCACCTTGCAACGCTCTATTAAGGTTAGGCATTTGAATCCAAAAACGTTTGTTCTTGTTTCTTTTGGTAATTCGCAATTTATGAATGTGAGATAGTCCTAGTAGCATCAAAAGTCGTTGACGACGTTGTTTTGTAAGCGCCATATTTACTTGTAACTATTGAGAACTCCGGAGTAACTGGTTATACAGAATTCTATTGGCTATTTGCGAGCACGCTCTATTTACTTATCGCTGGTGAATCGCTCCAGTGTGTTTATGCACACGCTAGCGATATTTCCGCCCTCTTCATGACGCTCGCGATAAAATCGCCTAGTGTGTTTATACCTTTAGTCTGCTGTGTTGTAGGTGCAAAATATGTGGGAATGTGATTACAAGCTCTTAAAAGCTCAAATATGAAAAGCCGCCGTAGATGGGAATCTGTTTATTTCTCTGACGCAGTCATGACAGTTTGGTTAATGTCTTGTCACGTGATGTTCTCACGTGAATTGAAAGGCCAATAAAAAACTCAACATAAAACTTATCGTAGCACTAGTTTATTACAAACACTTCGGATTTTATTGAAGACCCCGTATCAAATATAGATGCTCGCTACTTTACAGTTTTGTTTCGGCTTGATCTAATCGTCAAGTCGTAATCTGATCATGTGACCCAATACTTCGCAAATAGTTTTTGCAGTACTTTTCTATTATCACAGGTGACCAACAGGCTCGTCTTGATTATCAAAAAATGATATGTACTCCTTCGAGGTAAGGTTGAAAAATTAAATGAATTTTTACGGTAAGTTATAAGATATCATTGCTAAAAGTGACAGCATTACAACGACGATAAAAGAGACGCGTACGAACAATGGGGGTCCTACCACACGAAGTTGTCGTCAGAATAATCACTTTTAAAATCGCTGTCGTCACTTTTAAAATCACTGTCGTCACCTTTTTTAAGTTGGTAACCAAAACAACCTCTCTCTTCACATTCGTTATTTTAATACAAATATTCATTCTGGTGGCACTGGGTTGCGTTAAAAACCTGAAACTTGCTCAGCTTTAACTATTGCTAATCAAAAGCATGGCTCAACCAGCGACCTTCACAAACTTATTAGCAATGTTTGGGAGCATTGCTGATTACCCCACAAAAAGTGACAGCCGTCTTAGGTTTTTAGGGCTACATTATTTGCACTGAAAATAGACCAAGATTGTCTTTAATTATCACTGTCAGTCACAGACTTTGAAACGGATTTGCTGTCAGTGTCGTGGCATTTAATTGCTGTTTACTTTATTTACCTGACAGTCTATAAATGCTAGGCCAGATGCTTCAAACCAAAACTAGTGAAGTTTCGTTTGATCGTGTTGATTTATGGACAAATAATAAATTAGTAAAGGTACGGCCACACGTAACAAATTTTTCGTTGGTTCTGACCGAAATCATGAAATTAACAAAACACAGAATTATTCTGTGCTGCTGGAATCGTGCTAGCGAGCACAATTCTAGCAGTTTTTGCAATTAGTATAGTCCAAGAGACGTATAATGACACAATAGAGGTATAAGTGCAATTCAACATAGTACACACGATGCAACTGCTTAGATTGCGCTATTGTATGTATTTATCTTTTGGGCACTATAGCTACAAATTGTTTATTTTTTAATAATAAAACTTTCCTTTTTAGCAGCAAAGGTTTTGTGGTAGAAAATGTTGCCATCTTTAGTGCAATCAAGTCGGTTGCATCGTATTTACTATGGTAAATTGCCGTGATATTTTTCTTGCGTGTCGCATTATGTTCTCGGACTACATAAATTTTAAAATTTGCTAGATTCGTGCTCGTTTACCAACAATAGCCCAACATAAACAGTTACACCGTGTGAACCATGTTGAATTGCTTTCTTTTTTTATTGTGTGTCGCAATACGTTTCTTGGACTATACTAATTGCTAAAGCTGTTAAAATCTTGCTCGCTAAGAATTTGTTTAGTCTATTAAAAGCGTTTCGTCGACGAATTCGGTGGGCCTGCACAGCTCAAATAATTCTGCGATTTTCGACCGAATAATTCTGTGTTTTCGGCCAGAACGCGAAACCAATGAAAAATTCGTTACGTGTAGCCGTACCTTTAGTAATCCTACCGACACATTTATCGTCACTTCATCACCTACATTGATAATTAATGGTCGTCTCGCCTGTCACTTTTCAAATATCCCTGTCGTCGGGAAGTCAGAATCGTCACAAAACATGGGAGGACCCCCAACAATAGACATGGTTTTATTGAATGCATGAAGTATATTTGTGAAAATATTTCGACGAATAAGGTTGCATGAAAGTGTAAACAGAAACCATCTCCTACAACTACATCACATTTGAGCCGTTTTGGAAAGAGAATTCAAACTACGGCGATCTCGAGTGGCTGCGATTAACTGTTCGTTTTTTAGCTTTTAAGAGCTTGTAATCACATTTCCACATATTTTGCACCTACAACACAACAGAGTAAGACATGGTGAATCTTTTGATGCCAAATAACTGTAATGTGAATTTTGTTGCAAGTCAACCTCTAACATTCTGATGTGCAATGCAATAAACAGGCAATTTACATGAACGAATCAAATCAAATAATTTATCAAAAAAGTAATTAAAACCAATTTACATCGAAAAAAGATGGATTTAAAAAGTCATGATTTTTCCAACCCTACTGTGTTATTAATGTTGTACTAAATAGAACTCTTGCCTCCTGTTCTGTTGTCCATTCAACATGTTCTCGAGCCAAACAGATCCTCATCTTGCACAGTGCTTTTGCCAGCAACGGTTTTCTGCGAGTTTTTCAAACACAAACTAGTGAAGTGAACATTACTAGACAAGGATAGGCGACTCCCAACTCAAAGCGAGTCCATGCAGACTCAATGATGAGTCGATAAACAGACTGGAGGGTGAGCCAATAAACGGTCTGGAGGGCGAGCTGATGCGCAGACTCGTTGGTGAGCTAATAACCAGACTGGTGGATGAGCCGATAAACAGATTCGTGGGTGAGCCAATAAACAGAGTCAAAAGTGAGCCGATAAACAGACTCGAGGGCGAGGCAATAAAAAGACCCGATGGTGAGCCGATAAACAGACTCGAGGGTGAGCCGATAAACAGACTCGAGGGTGAGCCGATAAACAGACTGGTGGGTGAGCCGATGAACAGACTCGAGGGTGAGCCGATAAACAGACTGGCGGGTGCCTTTTACTAACTTTTACACCCTAGTAAGCCAATCGCAATAGTTCTCGGTGTTCGGCCAATAGTACTTATAGTTAATGCAGCTATGATACGCTGGCTGATATCACAATGCTAAAGACAGAAACAGGGACAAGAATTTGATACGCTAGTTGCCTTGGAAAATCAATCATAGCTATAGTAAAGAACGCAGTATCTTTACTGGTGTTATATCTCACAGCACCGAGCAGTAACGCACCAGCAATGATAAAACTAAATGGTTATATAGCAAACCAAGAGAAAAATCTTCAGTTGATTGGCTGCACAATAATTAGGTCAATTGTTGCCACAATAACATATTCCGAATACAAAAACGATAACATTTGTCACTAATTAATCATGCAATATGAGTATGAATAACTTTCTAAGTATTTATAAGTAACATGTATGCAAATCTTAGAACAATATGGTAATAAATCGCTAACATAAAAAATTGCTAGTATAAAACATACATATACACTACATTGGACAGGTGTTAAGCGTGTGCTTTGTAAATGACTATTCAAATTTGACTGAATTGCGATGAACGTAATATAGATCCATTGAGTCAGCAATTTGAAGCTGCTGGATTATAGACTTGGAGAACATGTGACCAACTCCATTGCGTATGCTCACAGTCTATAAATACTAGTACACACTGATTGACATTTTATTCGCTTTGCAAGCATGAAGCACTCGTGTACTGCTTGCGATTTTTCTTCTAACAAGGAGCATGACCTATAGAGGCACGCTCGCGTTCATAGACACCGCTACTCCTCCTGTGATGAAGTGTTCACGACCCAGCCGTTCCTGCAAGTACACAACTCTGCTGAGCACCAGAAAACGCAGTCTACCCGAACTGAACCTCAGCGATGAAGAGCGTGTTCACCCCGTCGCCCATACCATCACCGAGGGCAACGCTACACAAGGCAATGACAACTTCAACTTCACTACTTCACAGCATGAATTAGTCGGAGATGACAGTGACCCTCTTGGGCTACTGGACTCAACACTAAAAATCGACTTCTGACTGCCAGCAGTCCCATCACCGGCCTCGGCCCCATTTCTATTTCAAGGGTTTTGTTCTGCAACGACAATGGTGGAAACTCAGTGTCATCCTTATTGTCCATTCTTTTACTACACTAGTAGCTATCAGACTTTTTTCCTGATGTAGTAGTTTTTTCCATGAAACCTGATGACTTGTAATCAGGTTGCGTGAAAAATTTTCTATCACATGATTGCTCCAACATTTTATAACATGTCAGATCAGATTGTTCTCACTGAGAGCCTCTAAAGACAAAAAGACGTGAAAACTCAGTTTCAAGAATCTTTTTTGTTTATTTTTTACTTTTATTTATTTTATTTTTTACTTCTATTTCTTTTATTTTTTTTTAATTCTTCATTATATATTTATTTATTGACATATATACATGTACAAATCTCTCCGGTTAAATCAAAGAAACTAAACACTTGCACACTCGACATCCCCTCGAAGATCCCTAGTTGTTTTTGGCCAAAAGGAGTGAAAATATTCCCCTAATTTTATAGATGGCATGTACAATTTCCTATTTTGTCTTGTATCGTGCGGGTTATTGGGAAGAGTAAAAGTGTTCTGAATAACAACAGAACTCAACACTTTGCAATATAGTTTTATTCGGGCATCTTTTCTAGGCTCTTGTAATGATTTTATGTTAGTGCTTTCCCTTAATTGTGAAAAGCTTACTGGTGATCTTATGCGGTAAACAAATTTCAGACATTTATTTTGGATTTTCTCAATCTTCTTAATATCATTTTTTAAATAGGGGTCCCACACCTGGCAAGCATATTCAAGGCCTGATCGTATCAGAGTCTTGTATGCCACTAATCTTGTCTTAGTGTCAGCTGTTTTAAGAACTCTTTGTAACATTCCTACTAGTCTGTTAGCTTTTGATGTAATTTTATCTATGTGTTTTTCCCATTTTAATTTACTACTCAGCTCAACTCCTAAATATGGATTAGAGTCAACATTTGTTAACTTTACATTATGTAAATAGTAGTCTTGCTGAGATTTCAGTTCACCGATGGAAAGAACTGAACACTTTGAAGGATTAAAAGAAAGTTGCCAGATGCGGAACCATTCCTCGCGAGTCATTAAATCTTCGTTTAAAACTGCACTCTCACTTCTCAAATTGTACACAAGGGCATCATCTGCAAACAGACGACATTCCGATGTTATTTTGCCTGGCAAGTCATTTACATAAACAAGAAACAGAAATGAACCCAAAACCGATCCGTGAAAGACCCCAGAGAGAACATCGCAAAAATGTGATTCAATACCCTCCACTGAAACAAATTGCTTCCTACTAATTAAAAAATTTCTAATCCATGATATAAATATAGGGCGAATGCTAAGGCTTTTTAACTTAAATAGCAATTTCCGATGATTTACTGAATCAAAGGCCTTTGAAAAGTCCAGTATCAAAACATCTGTGATATGTTTCTCTTTATTTAAAGCTAAATCATTGAAAGTATGGATCAGTTGTGTCTCACATGATCTTTCTTTATGGAAAACATGCTGAGAGTCACACAATATTTTGTTTTTATCAAAAAATTGATGAATGTTGGAAGCTATTATGTGTTCCAGTAACTTGCAAGTAATACAAGTCAATGAAACAGGCCTGTAATTATTTGGTTGCTTTCTATCGCCCTTTTTAAAAATTGGTTTCACCTTGGCAAGCTTCCATATATCCGGAAGAGAGCTCGAGGTCAGAGAGTACTTAAATATTTCAGTTAATGCGTGAACAATACAAGCAGAAGTCTTTAGAAGTATGCCGTTTAGATTGTCTGGACCACATGATTTAGCAACTCTAATGTCATTGAGAACTTTCAGAACACCTTCCTTTTTTATTTCAAAAACAGAATCATCTACATCATATTTCTCAAAGTCAGTTGGCAAAGGTGTATCGTCGTCAACAACAAACACTGACTGAAAAAAGCAATTAAGCATATTAGCGTTTTCTGTTGATGACTTTGATTTAGATCCATTTAGAGTTATTTTGGGTATAATATCACAACCGTTGCTTTTTGCTTTTTCAAGGTGTCTGTAAAATGCCCTGACGGTAATGGTTTAAAAAGAGTTTTAGGTAGATATGTCTTTTTAGCTTGTAACACGAGCCTTTTGTTATATTTCCATGTGTTTTTGTACCTTGTAACATTATAGTTAGTTTCATGAGTTTTCATTAAATGATAAAAAAGTTTCTGTTTTTTATTGCATTTGACAAGCATTTTGTAAACCATGGTGGCTGTTGTGTAGTTTTTCTTGTTCTAACTGGCACACATGTTTGTTTTAATGCCTGCATACCTGCACAAAATATATTGTAAATCTTATTAATGGACTCACCAGCTTTAATACAACTAAGTTTATTTGTCTCACACTCCGCAAAGACCTCGAAGCCTCCTACAAGATCAGCTTTGTTGTAGGAAAATACTTGAGTTTCCCTGAAAACCTCTTGATTTTGTTGTGTGAGATCAAGCCTAATATTTATCAAACTGTGGTCACTATATATAGGGGTAGAGACAATCACATCCTGAACAAAAGACTTGTTGGCAAACACTAGATCCAACATATTCCCTTTGTTATGGGTAGTTTGGAAGATGTGTTGTTCATAGGGGAATTCAGCTATTTTGGATAGAAAAGATTATTGATATTATAGTCTCCATCTACAACAAAATCTACCCAATCAATATTTGGCATGTTAAAGTCACCACAAATCAACACAGTTTGATTTCTAACCACACTATCAACTCCAGAAAGAAGTGATGGAATAAGCATTTAATCTTGATTGCTTGGTGGTCTGTATACTATGAGCAAAAATATAGAGAATGTGTTTGTCAAAGAGAATTTTATCAACAAGGATTCAGAAGACTGGAGTGGAATAATATATGAATGATAGTCATTACGAATATATGCAGCAACTCCTCCTCCATGTTGATTTCTATTATTGCTAAGCAACTGAAAAAATTTTATTTCTAGCTCTCCAGTATGAATATCTGATCCCAAATGGGTTTCAGTTAAGCAAATTGCAAATATATTTGGTGACAGTTGGAGCTCCCATTCTTCCCACATGTATTCAAGAAACTGCGTCTAATCCGATTTGGGTGCATCCTACACATTATTTGATAGGATATTCAAAATCTTGACAAGATTTTGAATCTAGTGGTTTACACCTTACCTAGGCTACGCTTGTTTGCTAGTGACAAAGACGAGAACGATAAATTGTAAGCTTGAGAAATTTGTTCTACGAATAAAGGGAGCCCAGTTTATTTTGCACACCACTGCAGATAACCCAACTCTTTTCATTTTAAACTGTATGGGAGTTGCAGCTTTGGAGCCGCCATCTTGATATACATGTACACGTATTATGAAGCTGCACATTAATTTACACACATAATGAGTCTGCCGAATGTTTTTTTTTTCAACAAGTCAATGTATAGCTATAGTACGTTCTGTAACCATTATCTCATATCCCATATTCGACACCACAACACATTTGTATCTTATTACGTTGCCTAACAAACAAAAAAATCAATACCTAAGCAATATGAGTACAACACGCAGTTGTTATCAATACAGAACAAGTCAAGCTCGTCAAGTGAGAATAAAGATATTCTCACTTGACGAGCAGCGGCTACTGAAATGGCAACAGCCACATAAAGTTCTTGGTATAAAAAACAACATCCACTTCTTACGTACTCTTTTAATATTTAACGAACTAATCTACTTGCAAATGCTACTTCGGGAGGACGATCTTATTAAAAATTTACTCCAAAGAGAGAATGCACTATTTATTCCATCCTTCTCTGGCACGTGTAAGACCACTTAAGACTAATTTTAAGGTAACATATCAAATTGGTAAAATGTGTTATCGGTACATATATGACCACCTGTTGACACGATAATGGCCTGTGGCCACCAGACTAATACAAAAATTCTGCGTTTTTGAAAGCCTATTTCGCAGCTGACGTTTCGTGCGCAAAATTCAGTAATCTCCCGCCTGATGACGAGTAATCTCCCCCTGCCTCGACCGCTTCCATTTTGTACCTGGTTAGTTGGTTAATATTTACTGAAATAATAGTAATATAAAATATAATATTATTTGTGTTTTTATTTGCAGGCAAAAATAAATGTAATCTATAATTGTATTTCATGAGAAAGAAACTCCCCATCTGTAAGTGAGATTGTCAGATGTAAAAAACGAAACGGTTATGTAGAGAGAGTAATTACAAGTAGCAAAATAAAATAATACTGGCAAGAAACAGAAATTGCTCCACGGCAAGACTTATATACAGTGTTTATATACAAGGCAATACAGAATGCAATAATGAGAATGCGATAAAGAAAATATTTTGAGTCCGCAGTGCCAGAGGTGGACCCAATCCACCCAGGCGGCACAGGCCCCGCCAACCAACGCCAGACGAGGTCAGGGGCCGAGAAGAACAAAATTCCAGAGCAAACTGTGTGCCCGAATGTCTGGCACATGCTGAAATAACAGCTGATAAGGTCCCCTTTGCACATCCGTGCGAATTGAAAGGAATATGTAATAAAACAAAAATAAAATGTATGAGTAGTATGCTAACTGCAGCAACAACTGAAATAGATGACAAATAAATGTTAGCATCATCTAATAAAAAATTTGTATTAGGCTAAAGTGCTTGACGAAAACTCCTGCCATAACCAAAGTCATAAAGTGTATATGAGTTAGCATCCGTCTTGACAATCTACAGACACACTTGATGTCCCCGATGGCTCTACATAGAGCCACCGTGGACAACTAGACAAGAGCATGGGTTAACAATGCAATATGATGGCGGTCTAGAAGATAAGTGAGATGAAAACTTCAGGTATCATAGTAAGTAGGCTTACTTGGTAATGCTTATGGTAAGCGACTAGGTTTTTCTATATATCTAATCACGCTAAACCAGTCACCTAGCTGTGGTGTGAGAGATTTCCTGATAACATTGTACGAATGACATTTAAACAAGAAGTGGTAGAGAGATTCGTCCTCTGACAAGTATACACAAGTCGGGGAGTAAGTTAAACCGAGTTTATACATGTGAATTTGTAGCCTGCAGTGCCCTGTAAGAAGGGAACAAAGATTTCCAATTAAGGTTGGTGGTAGGTGCAGTGGGATTTTTGACTCCTGCAATAGTGTTGTTGGGTTGGTTAACAAAGGTATGAGACCATCTGAACTCTGTCTCAATCATCGAAATATCTGAGTTTGCATCTAGAGTTCTAAGGCCTAGGAGTTTAGCACATTCTGAATTTACCTGCTGGCTTAATCTACTTTTGGTATACAAGAACAGTTTGTCTTTGCTATTGTTTGAAGCAATTTGTTTCACAAGGCTCAGCCTAAGGTCTATGTATTGAATGGGTAGAGGTTTTATATTCGCAAAAACATGAAGTTCCTCCGTAGGTGGGTGGAATAGTACATGTATCATGTCTTTCAATATAGCGTACAATGAAATTCTGAACTCGCTGTCCCATAAATGAGCGAGGTAGCACACTTTAGGGAGAATAACTGATAATAGTATGCGTCTGGATGTCTTTATGTTTAGATTTTTATTGATGAAAGGTTTAAGCATGGCCCATTTTCGCTTGAGTGTTTAAGTGGCAATGCCAAGTTGTATGTCAAAGCTTAGTTTGTTATTTAGAGTTAGTCCTAAGACTTTAGTGTTGCTAGTTCTATTTATTGTCTGGCCTAAAATCTTAGGTGTTAGACTAACTGTCTCCTTGAAAGACCACAAAATCACTCTTTGAGCAGTTAGCCTTCAGCCTCCATTTGGAAAGCCATCTGTCCATATGTACTCCTTCGAGCTAAGGTTAAAAAGTTTAATGATTTTTTACGGTAAGTTATAAGATATCAGTGCTAAAAGTGACAGCATTACAATGACGATAAAACAGACGCATAAGAACAATAGACATGGTTTTATTGAATGCATGAAATATATTTATAAAAAATATTTCGACGAATGAGGTTGCATGAAAGTGTAAACAGAAACCATCCTGTAACAACTACATCCTATTTGAGCCGTTTGGGAAAGCGAATCCAAACTACGGCGGTCTCGTGTGGCTGCGATTAACTGTTCGTTTTTTAACTTTCAAGAGCTTGTAATCACATTTCCACATATTTGGCAGCTACAACACAACAGAGTAAGACATGGTGAATCTTTCGATACCAAATAACTGTAATGTGAATTTTATTGCAAGTCAACCTTTAAACAATAGCATGATGTTGAACCCCAGCAACTTCTCCATGGTAGCACTTAGTGCTAGCCTGGGAAAGTTTTTCACCAATCCAGCACTACTAAGCAACACTCTCGTCGCTTTCTCACTGTGGTTGCAAACCTCAATCACCACAGGCGAAAACAAAGTCAAGCCACCACGATTCTTAACTGTGATTAGGGAATTTGTTGCTTGGTTTACATCATAGTTGGTAACATCTACAATGCTAGTGATACAATCATTACATTTCAGCTTTGGTGACCTAGTAGCCAGCTGTAAAATAATCATTCTGTCTCATTTTTGACTTAAGACATACTTGCATACTCATCATATTTAGTCATGTTTAGTTCAGCATGATATTAGTCTATTTACCTAGCCAGGGTCTGGCTCTTTGAGTGGGTGGGCTATTTGCCCCTCCCCCCATTTCCTTTCTCCCTTCTCTCTTTTCCCCTTCTCACTTCTTCTTTGGAGTAGGGGAAAGGAAAGAATAGGGATAGGAGAGGGTGGCAAATAAAGCCCTGATGGCTCATGATTTGTGTGCAACAATTCATACCTTTTATAGTTTTATTCTAAGGCGGTTATCAGATATTATCACATAATTGCTTTAGTTTACTGGATTATGTATCCAAGAAGGTTTTTATGTGAAAATAAATGTAATTTTGTCAAATTCTCCTCATAAGCTTCATTGTTACCATCAGTGCAGTCAAGCGTGAGGTACAATACAATGACGTTACGTCATGCTATTTAAGTCTGACAAGGCAACCGATGGGAATAGCTATTATTGGCCAATCTAGGTTTATATATCTATGGATTTATCAGTGATCAGCATCAACAGTTATCAGCAGTAATAACACAATAATTTTCATTAAAAAGCCGAAACAGATTGTAACACAAGTTGTCTTTTCTTTTGGAGAAACAACCCCTTGAAAAGATGACAGCTGGTATTTTTGGAGGAGAAACAACTCTGTAAAAGTCTGTGCAGCAAGCAGAGGTTGCATACACTGGATTTTTGTGCGTATCTCGTAGTGGAATCATAGCCTTATAAGCTAGGGAAAATGCCAAATTAATCTTCCTCTCAATTTGAAGTACAGGTAAATGTAGTTGCTACAATGTTCCTATTATCAGTGCTCGCGTATATCTATCATTGAATTTCTCGCCTGATGACGACAATTACGAAACATCCTCTTGACTGAACAACCTGCCATGATTGGCCAACGAACAGTAACACTAATAAATTTCTCTCTGAAAACGTCAGCTGCCAAATAGACTTTCGATAAAAACAGCCCCATGATTGGCTGGCGAACGGTAGCACTAATTATATTACGGTAAATTTCCTGTCTGCAAATGTCATCTGCGAAATAGACATGCGTAAGAAACTCCCTAAATTTTGCTTACTCTTACTTAGTTGGTGCCACCGCCTTTTGTTCATAAAACCTATTGTATACACGTACAGTAATATACATGTACTTAGAATTATACCAAATTGAGACGTTGGAAATTCGTGTCAATTTCGAAAAGAGCCGTTGGCCAGAGAGTGGACGCTCACGAGCCAATGAAATTAAAAGTAAAAAAGAAGTGTCCATATCGACTGTAATGTCATATCGCCTCTTCCATATTTTGGCAAGTGTGCTAGGTTTCCGGTAGTAAATTCCGAAGCAATAAAGTTGCTTTTCAGTAATTTCTTGTGTTTTCGATATACAGTAAGACGACTATAGGACGAGAAGAGGACCAAAGCTATGAAAACGTTGCCTTCAAGTCTTTTACACAAAATTATGGTACAAAAAATTTGGAAAATTTGACATGCGCTTACCTCGAGTGCTTAAAACCACGAGTACTACGTGCGATGTGAAAGGCCACCTTTTGCAACACACGTAGTATCCGCGCTTAGGCCACCCGCAGGGTGAAATTTGTTGGTCATCATCTATGTCGAAATAGATTGTTTATATACTTAAACAATCTATTCTATAATCACCCCGCGCCTACAACCCTAGCCCTATGCTATGGAATGCCAAATAGAATGTTTGACACAAACGATTCATGACACCTGTACCTATAGTACCTGTACCTATAGTAAAATTTAAAAAAAGAACTATTTGTGAGTTTCTAGCCCGCAGTTCCTAACTCGGTTGAGGAATGCTAAACAAATGTTATAAATGTTAGGTATACAGAACAATTTTCTTACGCCCATGGTAGTACTGATTACATATACTCGCCAACACAGCTACACTTATTTCAAACAGACTAGAACTCGTAGGCTATGATCTCACAACGAGCTATCTTAATTATACCATACCTGTACCTACATGCAGACAAAATAACCCCATTACGGTATTTGAAAATTTATTCCTTGTCTCAACCAGATCTTGTAAGACCAACTCAATTACTTGCAAGAGTGCTTGTAAAGCGTGAGTCACTGATGTGCCTGATACATGATTCCTCAAGCTTTAGAGCTAAGCTCAACATATGGCTGTTAGTAATTTTATTGCATTTTCACATCTCAAGGGGTTCACTCTCTTCTATTCATTCCAAGGGCTAGTCTGAGATGCTGACTTACACACCGATAAAAAATTACCCCTTATCACTTCATTATCACTGACTAATTGCTCCCTTTTTTGGCTCATGAATGCCCCTTTCCACTGTATGAAACCCGATGAGACAGGTTTGGCCCCTACCCCTGTACCAAGCTAAAAAAACATAACATACATTGTTCTTATAAAAACACTCCCGAGTGTCTGGCCACTAAAAACATCCTTAATATGTGCTTTTTTCGTAAAGTCCTTGGGGATGAAAGTTGAGAGTGAACTCCTGGGCTTCACATCTTCTCGAACTGTTCGGTCATCAATACTGTTGTAGATGATTTTGTTTTAAATGAGCTATCTTATCTACCTTTAGTATTAGTACGAGTCCAAATCTCCTTATATTTGGATTATGGATAGTCAGTTGTGTTTGTCATTAGGTGCAGAGGACTCTGGTTAGCTGGTGCTATAGTGTTATTCACTGTCTACGTGAGTGTCGATGCCAATAGGTTGGAGGTAGTCTAGTGATGGTTGAGTTACGGTTCTACAAGGCTAATCCAGCGCTTTAGTTTATGTAATGATGCCTTATATATATACGCTACTGTACGTACACCTTCAACCAACCCTCTACAGTCAGAGTTGGGGTTAGATTAGCAGTCTAGACGTAAGATATTATGATACAACATACATGTTGTTCGATCAGCTATTAGTATACAATTAACTGATGTTGCTTCCTTAGTTGCTAGACATAGAATGCATTACAATGTATTAAGCTACTTCTATATAAATGGATGGACTGAATAGGAGTTGTGTTCTTACTATAGTGTTGCTATGGATTGAGTAGATAAGTCCCAACTCCACAATCAACTGATAAGAGTATAATTGCACATGTGTATGCAGCAAGTACGCAATGGTTAAGATGCATACTTGTTTCCGTTAGTGGAAGAAATATGCTGTATATGATATATGCTGTAGGAATGTATTGTAACTGCTAAGTTTCCTACCTAACAACTAATCCCTTGACAGTTACGTGTGTGGGAACATCACTAATATACAACTATTTCAAAAACATGATTTTCCACTTTAACAATACGATAGTTCTCTAGCTAGCTATAAAATGTAAAATTTCGAATTTCACAAGCTACGAGGTGCGCAATACCACAACTGTAATACTCTCATATTGTGTTTCTCATTGTGGTGCCATACACTATTTGAATACTCACTAAGCAGCTCTATTCTAAAATAGCAATAAATCTTTGAGAGTGTAACACTCAAAAGAACAATGAGCTTTGTCACAAACATCTGGACCCTTTTGAAGACCTCAAATAATTCAGAAACCAAATATGGGGCCTTTGCATACAAATTATTATTCAATCTAATGCAAATCACTCAAATTGATGTGTTATTTGCATACATTTGTAAGTGTAATACAGGATACACACTTGGTTTAATTAAGAAACAGCAAGGCTTAAATGAAAACTAAAGAAATCAAACAAGCAAATAAGAATACATATATTATAATCTCAACACAGGAACTAGCTCGATGTTTATTTATTGACTGTAAGTTATAAAGATTAAAATGTCTCCAAAGGAGATGAACCAACCATTCAATTCCTTACAAGAATCACGCAATATGGAGCACTGTTTATACAGACTTTATCGAAGGTAACTTGATATGTATTTCTCACATATTGAGAGGCTATACCTTTAGCCCACACAAACATCTATGCGCGGATACACTACATGGTGCTAGTTAAAGGAGTGTTTCTACGCCTGACAGATGTACTGCTGGATGCTAGGCTGCCTGAAGAAGAGACAGGAGCTGTAGATGACGTACTAATTCCTAGGGGTATATTTGACATGTGTTGCATGCCTGCATCTGATATTTTATGTATGGGTCCAGCCAGCAACTGTAAATAAAACAATAAAATTACCATAATTTCAGCACACCAAACTTAAAGGTTGACTTGCAACAAAATTCACATTGCAGTTATTTGATATGAAAAGATTCACCATGTCTTACTCTGTTGTGTTGTAGGTGCCAAAAATGTGGAAATGTGATTACAAACTCTTAAAAGGTAAAAAAAACGAACAGTTAATCGCAGCCACACGTGACCGCCGTAGTTTGGATTCTCAAATGGGACGTAGTTGTGGTAGATGGTTTCTGTTTACACTTTCATGCAACCTTATTCGTCGAAATATTTTCACAAATATACTTCACGTAATCAATAAAACCATATCTATTGTTTTTACACGCCTATTTTTTTGTCATTGTAATGCTGTCACTTTAAGCAGTGATATCTTATAACTTACCGTAAAAATTTGTTTAATTTTTTTGTTAACCTTACCTCGAAGGAGTACATATCACTGTCTGATAATCAAGACGAGCCTGTTGGTCACCTGTGATAATCGAAAAGTGCTGCAGAAATTATTTGTGAAGTATTGTGTCACATGATCAGATTATGACTTGACGATTTGATCAAGCCGAAACAAAACTGCAAAGTAGCGAGCATCTATATTTGATACGGGGTCTTCGGTAAAACCTGAAGTGTTGGTCATAAACTAGTGCTACGATAGGTTTTATATTGAGCTTTTTATTGGCCTTTCAATTCACGTGAGAACATCATGTGACAAGACAATAACCAAACTGTCATGGCTACGTCAGAGAAATAAACGGATTCCAATCTACGGCGGCTTTTCGTTTTTGAGCTTTTAAGAGCTTGTAACCACATTTCCACATATTTGGCACCTACAACACAACAGAGTAAGACATGATGAATCTTTTGATACCAAATAACTGTAATGTGAATTTTGTTGCAAGTCAACCTTTAAGTTAAACCGTATAGTTAAAAAAATCAGATTGGAAAAAACTACCACTTCATCTGATGCTGTATGTAAGACACAAACAACAACTACTACAACTAACTACAAACACTAGAACAACTAAGGTGAGTTTAAAACTAATAATAGCATATTGGCCATCTAGACCGACCAGTTGTTTGTGCTTGAGCATTCGACTGACAAGCCTAGTAAATAAAACTTCCTAGTTTGATGTTTCAGAAAATCAAAAAATTATTTACGTTGGCAAATTTAATATAATAATTTGCAATATTTGAGCAAATGCACCAATGTAACTTCCAACAAACCTCACTGTCGGTTATACAAAAAGACAATGTTTTACTACTTAGATGAGACAAATGCAAAGACTTGCTGCACTAAGACAGATCGCTCAGCATTATCAATATTGGTGCCCGAAGTGTCAGTGATATACCCTGGTGTACCGAGTGTCCGTGATATACTCTGGTGTACCAAGTGTCAGTGATATACCCTGGTGTACCAAGTGTCAGTGATATACCCTGGTGTACCAAGTGTCAGTGATATACCCTGGTGTACCGAGTGTCAGTGATATACCCTGGTGTACCGAGTGTCAGTGATATACTCTGGTGTACCGAGTGTCAGTGACATACTCTGGTGTACCAAGTGTCAGTGATATTCTCTGGTGTACCGAGTGTCAGTGATATACTCTGGTGTACCGAGTGTCAGTGATATACTCTGGTGTACCAAGTGTCAGTGATATACCCTGATGTACCGAGTGTCAGTGATATACTCTGGCGTACCAAGTGTCAGTGATATACCCTGGTGTACCAAGTGTCAGTGATATACCCTGGTGTACCGAGTGTCAGTGATATACTCTGGTGTACCGAGTGTCAGTGACATACTCTGGTGTACCAAGTGTCAGTGATATTCTCTGGTGTACCGAGTGTCAGTGATATACTCTGGTGTACCGAGTGTCAGTGATATACTCTGGTGTACCAAGTGTCAGTGATATACCCTGATGTACCGAGTGTCAGTGATATACTCTGGCGTACCAAGTGTCAGTGATATACCCTGGTGTACCAAATGTCAGTGATATACTCTGGTGTACCGAGTGTCCGTGATATACTCTGGTGTACCAAGTGTCAGTGATATACCCTGGTGTACCAAGTGTCAGTGATATACCCTGGTGTACCGAGTGTCAGTGATATACCCTGGTGTACCGAGTGTCAGTGATATACCCTGGTGTACCGAGTGTCAGTGATATACCCTGGTGTACCGAGTGTCAGTGATATACTCTGGCGTACCGAGTGTCAGTGATATACCCTGGTGTACCGAGTGTCAGTGATATACCCTGGTGTATCTTTGCAGCTGCCAGTCTCATGACCTGTCTTGTCAATCAACAAGCTGCTGATGATTGACAAGACATTGTCAATCATCAGCTTGATTGTAATTTTATACATAATTACAATATAATATATATAATAGAATATATATCATAATATATACATATATCAGATGTTTTTTGGGACATACCGCGTCAAATATAACTTGAGCAATCTCATCTATTTTAGTACCAACGTCTCTCAGTTCTCCAGTGTACCGACAGTAGGCCCAAGTCAGGAGGAGCACCAGAGATATGAGTAGCAAAGCGTTGAGCAGTGAAACTATAGCCGACAACCCTACTACTGTGAAGAGACCTGTAAACAGCAAGCGATGAAATTTAAACAACAGGCAATGCTAGTAGTCTAGGCAAATATTGCTATATGGGAACTAAAAGGCAGTATCAGATTTTCCCAAAGCAGTAATATAATAAAATATACTGTGTCTCTTTAACCTACTATAGTCAAAACCACTACTTACAAACACCTCAACATACGAGTCGCTCAGCAATCAGACACAAGGCGCTGCAGCTTTGAACCACTACTTACAATCACCTCAACATACGAGTTGCTCAGCAATCAGACACAAGGCGCTGCAGCTTTGAACCACTACTTACAAACACCTCAACATACGAGTCGCTCAGCAATCAGGCACAAAGCGCTGCAGCTTTGAACCACTACTTACAAACACCTCAACATACGAGTTGCTCAGCAATCAGATACAAGGCGCTGCAGCTTTGAACCACTACTTACAAACACCTCAACATACGAGTCGCTCAGCAATCAGACACAAGGCGCTGCAGCTTTGAACCACTACTTACAATCACCTCAACATACGAGTTGCTCAGCAATCAGACACAAGGCGCTGCAGCTTTGAACCACTACTTACAATCACCTCAACATATGAGTCGCTCAGCAATCAGACACAAGGCGCTGCAGCTTTGAACCACTACTTACAAACACCTCAACATACGAGTCGCTCAGCAATCAGACACAAGGCGCTGCAGCTTTGAACCACTACTTAGAAAAGTAACCAGTAAAATAACAATTCAAAAACTAAAAACTTTCTCTTTTTAAAGATTAAAATGTGAAATATTAATAATAGTAGATAAGGTAAGTTAATTTAAACTCTATATAGTTCACAATAAAGTAAGTTAATCCGCTCTTCCCAGCAATAACCTCATTGACTTGTGTCAAAGATGACATAATAGCAAAATCCTCTTTTATCTATTATTAATATATTTACTCAATTCTTTACATCGCTTTCTCTTTCTTCACCATTTTTGAGTACGAGAGTCAGTGGTCTCTTTGGGAACTGAACCCTGACCTGCTGGTCACGGGTCAGCTACTCTAGACGAATAGGTCATCGCAGCTCTCATTGCATATATGTAATACAACAAACACGTGAGTATCCCCAGTATTGAGCCAGTTACACTGCACAGTTAAATATAATGCGGTGTAATTACCTCAAGTATTCACTACTATCATGCATTTTTCAGTATTTTCGATAGTTAAATTTTCAAATCAAGTAAAAACTCAAAAACTGAATTGCCATTGTTTTTAAAGGTAGGTTAGTTTTAAAAATTGTTAGTTATAAATATACTTTTTTTGACGGGATTAAATGAAATTTGATTTGTGAGCAAAAGAAAAATGGAGAAAACCAGAAACGATTAAAATTTTTCCAGGCTATAGTAAAAATCAATAGCCATTAATCAGATGTATAGAATAGACAACTCCCACAATGCTATTGATTACACCGAACAGAAAATTACAAAACAACAAATATACTCTCACCTGACAGGGTATAAGTAGCGATAAAACAGATGAAGAAAGTAATTGGAGTTCTGAATGTCCGAAGCATGCTTTTAGCTTCATTAGATTGCTGGTAGATCTCCCACGCCTGATTAATGTCCCGCTGCAACGTCTCCATATATGATAAACTGCAATAGATTCTAACATATGACTCGCTACAACAACTAAATGATATGAATAGTAAACTAAACTATTAATTGAAATGTTGATGAAAATGGCCAAGATGTTTATGCTATTGTATGACACATTGCGAGTGCATAGCTTAGTCATATTCATTTTAGCATACGCATAGGAATTTTTTTTTGCTGATGCACGAGACTTACATGTATTATCTAGTAAAGATCTTCCATCAAATGATAATATTTATAAAATAATAAAATTTTTTATTTCCATTATACTTTTGAGTATCAAAAGTAAGTCTTTAAAACAATAAACATTTTATTTGAACAACCTGGACGTTCAACTAGCGACACGCTTCTCTAGGGATTATGACAAGGCTAGCAGGTGTTTGTAAGCCCTTTCAATGAGGAGTTGTAGCAAGTGAGCCCTTTCTATGAGGAGTTGTAGCAAGTGAGCCCTTCCTATGAGGAGTTGAAGCAAGTTAACCTTTTCTCATTCAACGTTCATCATCAGGTTGACGAATTCAAATGAGGCACTCACCAATTGGCTGACTTTCAACCAATCAACACAAAAAACAATGAGCCCTATTAATAACGACATTATAATTTTAACACATATACTTGGAGTAATTCTAACTCTCTCGCGGCTGAAATCACTGGTCAGTATCTCAAGACCATGAACTGGTTTGCCATCGTCGCTATTAAGTGGCAGCGTGTAGAAAAATAGAATAATAACTTTCCAACTTTTGATTATAACTATGATGTCTTGAAAGTCAGTAGAGACATTTGGTAATGTTTATACATTTCATTAGTCGATTTTAGAAGAAGTTTAGTGTGCTGTCACACTACTCTAACAGCAATTAGCCAATCAAATCAATCAACTTTTTATAAGGGCTTTACAAATAGGCAACTTTACAAACAGGCAACTTTACAAACAGGCAAGTTTACAGACAGGCAACTTTACAGACAGGCAACTTTACAGACAGGCAGTCAACATCAAACGTAGGAAGATGGCACACTGCCTGAAACAACCCTAAAACCTTCACCAATGAGTCTCACAAGTTTTCTACTATAAAATAAGATTCTTAAACAAAGTAACTTTTCAACAGCCCTTTTTACCATTTTTCCTAGTTTCCTAGTAACTAGGAAACTAGTTTGCTTTCTTTGTCAATCTTTTTTCCACTATGAGGATAACATATACATAATTATTATATATACAGCAGACGCTTCTACAATGTAATCCGTGTCAGGAACATTTCTGTTATAGGTATTTTACGTTACAACAATAAAATTCATGCCTTATATATATATATATTTGTTATATATATACACACAAAGTGAATGTCTACACATTTTATTGAGTAAACTTTTTGTTTTTTTATAAAATCTTGTTGACTATTTTTCTAAAAATCAACTACGGTTAACTAAAATCAATGATGGTCATCACAACTAAAATCTCAATGCAGCTATATTTAAAGAGTTGATAAATTGTTGGTAAAAAATTCTACTTGCTTTCAGGTAATTATTAAATTGAAAAAAAAAACTTTTCTGTTCAAGCCGTTTATATAAAATCCTGGAAAAGGTGGAATGGGTTTCCCAACCAGACTGTTGGTATACTATTTGATAACAGTTAATTGGTAATTAATTTCATACGTTGTTCAAATATGTCAGAGAATCGCAACATGAGTTTTATGTAGTTTTAATCAGGAATCTGTGGGCTATTTAACAAACAAGCGAATGCTTCCTTTCGCCATAACAACCAAATTTCTTGTAGGAATGTAGCAAAACATTTCACCTACTGACAGGCAGTAGAAGGGTTAATAAATCCTATAAATAAATCAATGAACAAACAATAGCCGTTGACTAAGTATGATTCAACAGCCAATGTTATGTGTAGAGAACTCAAAAGGGAATATAGTTATTAACATATTTGAAGCAACCGTACTGGCTATGAAATACTTCCACTCCTTGTTGTATATATTAACAAATATTTGTGAGTATATGTAATATACCAACAAGAGTAACTTTATGACATCCTCCCACTTCTTAAGGTATATACTATATACTAGCGGATATTTGTGACTACCACCAACCTGAGTAACTCTATGAAACACACCCACTTCTCATTGTATATTTTAGCAGATATTTGTGGTGACAACCTGTGTAACTCTATGAAATACTTCCACATCTCATGGTATATTCTAGCAGATATTTGTGGTGACCAACCTGAGTAACTGTATGAAATATTTCGACATCTCACGGTATATTCTAGCAGATATTTGTGGCGACCAACCTGTGTAACTCTATGAAATACTTCCACATCTCATGGTATATTCCCACAAATATTTGTGGCTACCAACTTGAGTAACTCTATAAAAGATCTCCACATTTCATTGCTTACCTAAACTCTGCACCACCCATTTTCTTAACTCCATGAAATGTTTCCATAGCTTGTGTCATAAATGTGTCGTGAGCTTCTTTCAACTGCTCAGGATGCAAGTAAGGTCTGTCTCCACCACAAGTCTACCAAAACTACCACTCAGTAGTTCAATGCTTCAAATTATTTGATAAGGACAAACTCCAGATAATTTGTCTAATGCTTAACCGCTGTGACACAAGTTCCGACTTGCAATTTCATACCTCCTGAAGTACTAGCGTAATGACAAACAAAACACCTGCTGTAATTGTCAAACACACTCACCACATCCATGCGATTTGTGTAGTAGCTCTTTGCAGCTGTAAGAGCTACAAGGTTATTAGCTTCTGCAGTTGCATTCATTAGAGATTTTGGTTCAGGCAGTGAATCACCTTGGAAGATCTTCATGTATACCTTTATAATAAATTATACTACAATTAATATGCTTTTATAAGGCTCTGTAAGACATGTTGAATGGTTCCTCATGCCTCCATAGGCTAGGCATAATCTCTCTCTAAACAGATCGATGTTTGGAGGTAATCAATGCGTCCTTCTGCTAAAGGCCCTGCATATTGCGCTCGTTCATAACGCTTTTCCACTACTCGTGTCTTCTTGTCTAATTTCATTATCACTGTGTTTCATCTTTTCTCTTTGAATTCAATGCTGAAAGCGAAAATCTTACCATAGCAATAATTGCAGTTAAAGCTCGAAATAGGAATTTCGCTCCCCCGGAAATTGTTTCAAAAGCATAGCCTTAGCCTTCAATACCCTACTGTAGTTTGACTTTTTACATTACATTTGGTAAAATGGAAGATACCTTAGCAGTTTTCTGTAGAGCTTATTTTTATTTCACAATTTTTTGTAAAGACACTCTACTGCACTCTTTCATTAGAATTTTATTAGATCGTAACCTTAGCCTAGGCCATGGAACAGCCATTGTTTAGTGGTGAGGCTGCGAGCATACAAGCAGTAAGTCGGTGGTTCGGGTCATATTAGGACCATTGGAGGTGTTAGCATGGGCATACAACCACAATTGCTCATGTGCCAAAGCTCATATGCAAATGGTCACAAGGAAAGCCTATATCGCAACGAAAACCTTTTGAAGAAGCACCTTAACGTAGGCTAGCCTTTGATACTTTAATAGTTTATGTTAATACAGTGGAACCTCTACCTACAAAATTAATTCGTTCCAAAAACTGTTTTATAAGTAGAAACAGATTTTACCATATATATGGCCAAATCTAATCTAAGCCGCCCCACAAACCCGCACATGATATTTGTATAAATTATAAATACACATAATGGTTAAAAACTATAACAAATACATGTTAGAGTTACATTAATATATTGCTATAATATACATGTATAGTAAATATTAATATATTGCTCCATGATTAGAAAAAGTACACATAGCCAGAAGATCAAAGAAGTAACAACCAAAAACTAAAATCAATGTGTTTGTTCACCGTTATCGTTGGCCATCTACACAAGGATAAGCGAAGACCACCGGTAGAGGGAGGACAAGGGTCAAAGGTTGGTGTTGTAATGTTGTCTTTGGTTTTTTTCTCAGAATAAATGTTTTAATTACGTAAGTAAAAAATTTATTTACACCCCCACAAGCTGAAAAAACCTGTCAAAACCTGGAACTGAGTAACACCTGTGTCAACATTTAAAATATGCAGTCCGTTGAATTGCTAGAAACTAAAGTTGTCCTACTCTTTATGTGACATATAATAACTCCAAATATGCAATGAATAAAAATTAAACGCTTGTCGTTTACTGAATTTTGCTAGCTATTAAAACAGAGTCAGGCGTATTGTACTGTCAGGCGCATACTCACGGAAGTAAATGGACCAAAATACAAAACAAACAAGCAGGCCAAAATATAAAAGGCATATAGAAAACTGTCTAAGTCGCAGCAAAATCTCTACCAAAAACGTCTTATAACCTGAAACTTACATACCCTAGGACACTTTTATTTCGCTAGTATTTAGTTTCATGAGTAGCACACAGAGTAAAATTTCACTGCTGCTTAATTTCGCGGCTCTGATGAGTGCAAAAATATAGTGATGCGAAAATAAATGCAGTGGAAAAAAACAGATTACATTCCTCAGGTCCAGTTCGCTAATAAGAAAAGAAATTCAATTTTGGACTAGTTCGTATTTGTAAACCGCAGGTTGAAATGTGTGGGTGAGATTGATAATTCAATTTGATCACTTGCTGCCATTTGTTTCTTGGACTATCAATGATGTCTAGGTCCCTACCGCCGTGAATTTCACACTCAACTCCCAAGAAGAAAAAAATAGATAGGTAACAATCAACTTCACAACAAAAACTGTATAACCCTTTCGCTGCCATAAACGCATTTATGCGTTTTCAAGGAGCCACTGCCACATACGCATTTTTGGACTTCCTCAGTAATTGCGTGGTAACCTGATTTTATTATTCGTTGACCACATAACCCAGTCTTTAAGAGTTTTATGAAATTGACTGTGTTGACAGAAGATTTCTCTATAAAATCGGCCTAAAACAGCAAGCAATTTTAAACTGTTGTTTGAGAATTTCTAATCTAAAAACGAACAATTTTCTGCGAGTTCATTAACTACCGCGCGCGAGCCATAAAACAGATAATTAGTTGTTGATGACATTATAGCCGATTAAGATTTAGATTTTCGTGATTATACAGATAATTAAAGTAGCAGCACTGTCTCTGACAGTGGTGAAAGTAATAGTTTTGTAAGAGTAAGGAACGTTGTGGAGGATCATTTTAGCTTCACATAGCTAAACGGATTGATCGATCGTAGCTTCACATAGCTTTATCACCGCGCACAAGTGGAGATACATTGAATTTTTGCATAACAATATTGGTTAAAATGTTGGCAAAATGTTATAGATAGAGATTGAACTTGAAAAAATACTGTATACATATCATGAAACAATATCGGCAATTTCGGTGATTGGTGATGGTTGGCAGTGAAAGAGATAATGTGGTTGGACCTGATGAGGGTTGATATTGTTTTTGGTTGGTAATAAAAATCATCACTACAATAATATTCTTCAATTTTATGACTTCACCTACCAGACTTTCATCCACATCAGTTACAAATTCAGTGACTAAACTGATATCATCTTAATTTGCTTTGCCATGCTGCTCAGTCGGTGTATTAGCTAAAATGAGTTTACCAGAAATTTCCCATTGAGCCCAACCACAGACGAAAATTGCCTGCATTTCTAATATGACGATTTTATTGTGGATATCAATGAACAAAGCTATTTAAATTCGCGTTTTCGCTCGTTCGTTATGATAGTTTAGTTTTGCTCATGAAATTTTTGCGAGAGGATGACTCCGCGAAAATTGAATGACGCGAATACATAAGTATCCTAGGGTATGTAGTCTTTTCTAAGTAGAGGTTTCACTGTGTTGATAAAAAGCAAACAGGTGAAATGTTTATGTTAATTTTCCTCCTCTTAAATAGAATATTTTTTATTAAAATAAAACTATCCAGTTCTACAAGTTTTATAATTATAGTATACAGTACACTAGACTAGTGAGTAAGTGGAGGTATGTCTTGCAGCTGAACTGTAGTTCAGTTGCAAGACATACTCTTAGCCTTGTCTACTAATAGATTTTTAGGGGACGTCCAGCTGTCTTATTACATCTGTATATTGCTCATGGTGTGAAATAGTAAAAAAAAAGCTAAAAAAATTATTTTCCCGACTTGGATTAACATTCTTTACATGAACTATAATGGGAAAAATAGTTTTGGATTTGGGCAAATCATTTTTTGAACAGCTTTTTGGACTGGACTTTATTAGCATTTCAATTCCCATGATAACATCATGTGTAAACAATAACCATAGTGTTTGAGTACGTCGTCGAAATATAGAGATTCCAAACTACGTCGTTGTCGTGATGGCTGCGATTAAATGTTCGTTTTTGAGCTTTTAAGAGCTTGTAATCCCATTTTCACATATTTTACACCGACAATACAGCGGAGTAAGATGCGATGAATCCTTTAATACCAAATAACTGTAATGTGAAAATTGTTACAAGTAAACCCTCATAAAGATTCTGTGCAGAAGGTGTTCCTTGTGAAAGCATCTGGCAACAACTTGAATATACAGTGAAACTCGACTAACTTGAACTTCACGGGACCAAGAGAAAGTGTTCGGGTTATCAGAGCATTCAAGTTATGAGAACACTGTCACAGGTGCATGTATTTATCAGTACATATACAAACTAGAAATTCCACTGTCATACAGCCCATGACCAAAGTGATATTGGAAAAAAAGAAAGGGTACTGATGGTTGAGAAATGCAATATTAGCAGTCAAATGGCACTGCAGTGCAATAGGATAACTGCAATGGTAGCTGTAATGTACTGGGTGTGGGTGTTAGTATATACAACAAATAGCAATAATGAAAGTGGAATTTGTGAAATTAGTGAGATTAGTAAATTAAATAAAATTCAGTAATTTTGAAATTATTCCTACAGTAAATTTAAAAGTCAGTAAAATTAGTAACAGTGGAATTTGAAAGTTGGTTGTTGGTTAAAATAAATATTAATTCAAGCTGTAGACCTAAACTACTGTAAGTAATTAAACTAGCAACAGCAATAATGAAATAAGTTTATTATATCTCTGAAATGCAATATTAAAAGTAAAATACATTGTAATATACAGTTTGAAAGTTGGTTGTGTTGAATGTAGAACGGTTTTGACAGCGATATGTAACAGAAATAAATATTAATAAAATAAATATACAACTATCTCAAACTTATGTTTTACAATAATAAAATAAATATTAATTCAAGCTGTAGACCTAAACTACTGTAAGCAATTTAACTAACAACAGCAATAATGAAATATGTTTATTATATCTCTGAAATGCAATATTAAAAGTAAAATACATTGTAATATACAGTTTGAAAGTTGGTTGTGTTGAATGTAAAACGGTTTTGACAGCGATATGTAACAGAAATAAATATTAATAAAATAAATATATAACTATCTCAAACTTATGTTTTACAATAATAAAATAAATATTAATTCAAGCTGTAGACCTAACCTACTGTAAGTAATTTAACTAACAACAGCAATAATGAAATACGTTTATTATATCTCTTATTATATTGAAATGCAATATTAAAAGTAAAATGGCAAGCTGCCGTGTAATATACAATTTGAAAGTTAGTTGCTGGTTAAAATAAATATTAATTCAAGCTGTAGACCTAAACTACTGTAAGCAATTTAACTAACAACAGCAATAATGAAATATGTTTATTATATCTCTGAAATGCAATATTAAAAGTAAAATATATTGTAATATACAGTTTGAAAGTTGGTTGTGTTGAATGCAGAACGGTTTTGACAACGATATGTAACAGAAATAAATATTAATAAAATAAACATTTAATTATCTCAAACTTATGTTTTACAATAATAAAATAAATATTAATTCAAGCTGTAGACCTAACCTACTGTACGGAATTTAACTAACAACAACAATAAAGAAATATAATTATTATATCTCTGAAATGCAATATTAAAAGTTAAACGGCAAGCTGATGTGTAATATACAGTTTGAAAGTTGGTTGTGTTGTGAATGTAGAATGGTTTTGACAGCGATATGTAACAGAAAGCAAGCGTTTGCATTTACGTGTCTGGAAGTTTTATGCAAACTGGAGTGAAATAAAGAAATATTCTTGTCATAAAAGGGCATTGTAGTAATGCCCTACCTTGTATATAAGATGTAAAGAAATCTGGCTGATGTTCTTGATAATTTGAAAAACCTTCGGTAATTGGACAAAAACGTAGGCTGATAAACTGTGTACCACATTTTCGTACCTGTAAATCGGTCTACGCCTCAAACAGTCTCAAGCAGTACACAAACCTTCTTGGCAATCAAACAATGCCATAGACTGGTGAAATGAGCACATTTTTCTCGTGCTGAATTGCGTACTGCTAAATAGTTCTACTATCTGTCGCACGGCTTTATTGGCATTTTGTAGGTCGGTCGAAACTATTAATAAACCAAGCTGTTCAAGTGTTTTGTTGCGATTTTTGGCAGGATGAATCTGTCTATTTATGTATAATCCGATCAGATGGGTTAGTTTTAGGAATTTGCAGTAACCTTTCAAAGGCTTGGTAACATATTTAAATAGGTTTATATACGTTTTGTATCCTTATTATACTTAAACAACTTTACTGAAAAATAGTTAAATTTGTTGATAGAATTTCGTTACAAGGGTTTGGTTACGGCCGTTAACGGATAATTTTTCAGGAGCTGTGTGCACATGTGCATTTATCATAAATCTCCCAATCAATCGTTTCGCTCTTGTTTGGTCGTGGGACTATATATAAATCAAAAGCATAGATTGCTTGTTGCAAGTTAAGGGGCCTCTCATGTAATGTTTTAACAATTTTTATAAGTATAAATATTTTCCTATTACTTGAGATGGGTTTGTTTTAGGTGATGTGACTGCCAGGACGTTTTCAGATTAAAATAGGCAAAACTTGATTGCGGTTGAAACGCTAAGAAAAAAATACATCTTTTTCTTTTGAGCGTTTTAACAAAAACCAAGTTTGCCGATTTTTCTCTAAGTTTATTCGAAGGTTACCTTGCTTTCGAAGGGATATCCCAAGCGGATGTTTGATAAAATTTGAGTTTTTGCAAACCTTTAGAAAAGTTGTTAACGAAAATATTTTGCCGATAGTGGTAATGACGCCTAAGAACTATTAAAACTTGATGTTTATCTCTATGGCTTGGAATAAAGTGATAATCTAAAGCGATAACAAACGTTTCGGTAGCTGTTGGGCAAAAAACTGTTCGAGGTAATGAAGTTAAGGTCGGGTTATCTATAGCAATTTATCATTGCGTTTATCATTGTATCAAATCCGTTCGAGTTAACCGTGTGTTCGAGCTATCCGAGGGCGAGTTATCCGAGTTTCACTGTATTTCTTTCCTATGTTGGCGGCAACATTTGATTATATGTAAATATATATAAATTTATATAAATAAGTATAAATATAAATAAATACATAAAACCATTAATTTAGTGTTGCATAATATTCTACTGTCTAAATAAAATAAGTGTGGCTATGGTACACTAGCTAGATAAAATAAGTGTGGCTATGGTATGCTAGCTATAAATAAGCGTGGCTATGGTATACTACCTATAAATAAGTGGGGCTATGGTACACTAGCTAGATAAAATAAGTGTGGCTATGGTATACTATTTATAAATAAGTGGGGCTATGGTATGCTAGCTATAAATAAGTGTGGCTATGGTATGCTAGCTATAAATAAGTGTGGCTATGGTATGCTAGCTATAAATAAGTGAGGCTATGGTATGCTGGCTATAAATAAGTGTGGCTATGGTATGCTAGCTATAAATAAGTGGGGCTATGGTACACTAGCTAGATAAAATAAGTGTGGCTATGGTATGCTAGCTATAAGTGAGGCTTAGGTACACTAGCCAAAATAGCGCTATTATATGAATAAAAGCTGTCCATAGTTTTAACACCAATGCTCGATAGAGACTCTGAAATAATAAATAATCTAAAATATAGGATGCCGAGTGAACCTATGAGATGCGCCTACCTTAAAATATTCAATGAGGTCTTGTCCAGTAACTGGATTACCACTTATCTCTTTCACAACCAAATGTCTCCGACTCAATAAATATGGCACCATATCCTTGAGTTGCTCTTTGAATTCACTCTCGATATCTATAACAACAGACATAAGATATCTATAACAACAGACATAAGATATCTACGCCCAACAAAAGACAAACCTGTAAAAATTAGGTTGGAAAGTCGATCAGCTAGTTGGCTCAACAGAGATCAACAGCACTCGCAGATTCCTATACAATAGGAAAAGGGTCTAGGAGGGGGAACTGGGAGGAAGTAGTTATATGAGAGAGGTATATGAGATAGGTATATGAGATAGGCGTATGAGGTAGGCGTATGAGGTAGGCGTATGAGGTAGGCGTATGAGGTAGGCGTATGAGGTAGGCGTATGAGGTAGGCGTATGAGGTAGGCGTATGAGGTAGGCGTATGAGGTAGGCGTATGAGGTAGGCGTATGAGGTAGGCGTATGAGGTAGGCGTATGAGGTAGGCGTATGAGGTAGGCGTATGAGGTAGGCGTATGAGGTAGGCGTATGAGGTAGGCGTATGAGGTAGGCGTATGAGGCAGGCGTATGAGGCAGGCGTATGAGGCAGGCGTATGAGGCAGGCGTATGAGGCAGGCGTATGAGGCAGGCGTATGAGGCAGGCGTATGAGGCAGGCGTATGAGGCAGGCGTATGAGGCAGGCGTATGAGGTAGGCGTATGAGGTAGGCGTATGAGGTAGGCGTATGAGGTAGGCGTATGAGGTAGGCGTATGAGGTAGGCGTATGAGGTAGGCGTATGAGGTAGGCGTATGAGGTAGGCGTATGAGGTAGGCGTATGAGGTAGGCGTATGAGGTAGGCGTATGAGGTAGGCGTATGAGGTAGGCGTATGAGGTAGGCATAAGAGGTAGGTATATGAAGTAGGCATATCAGGTAGGCATATCAGGTAGGGCATATGAAATAGGTACATGACATTTGGGATACTACTGACAAACCATGTAGCCTTTTAGAACCAAAAAGAAAGAACTAAAAAAAAGAGTATATCGGGGAAATCGTATCATGAGGGTGCACTGTATATCAGGGAAATCGTATCCTGAGGGTGCACTGCATATCAGGGTAATCATATGCTGAGGGTGCACTGCATATCAAGGTAATCGTATTCTGAGGGTGCACTGTATATCAGGGTAATCGTATCCTGAGGGTGCACTGTATATCAGGGTAATCGTATCCTGAGGGTGCACTGTATATTATAACAATAGGAATCCAATTAAGCATCAGATACTAACGAGCGTTGGTAAGGCTGTGAACCCCAGTAGTATAATAGGTAGATGAGACAATTCCATACCTGTTAACCTGCCATCAAATCTGGGGTTGGTGGCGACTTTCAGTCCTGGATGCGGCATCAAGAAACAGTCGATAGTCTCAAAGCACGACCTGATTTGCTGCCGGAGCAACTGGAGCTCAGCATGTTGTGAGGCACTTAGCTACATCAGGATAGAGATGCTGATTAGCGGTTTAAAAAACAAGAGAGGACAAGAGTTAATGAAGTTGACAGCAATAGCTAGCTGGAAGAAAGTCAGAAATATGTAGCACTTCAAGTCAAGTGAAATCAATTAATCGCATTCGCCCATAATGGGCGATATCTTTATTAAAGGTTGACTTGCAACAAAATTCACATTACAGTTATTTGGTATCAAAAGATTCACCATGTTTTACTCTGTTGTGTTGTAGGTGCAAAATATGTGGAAATGTGATTACAAGCTCTTAAAAGCACAAAAACGAACGGTTAATCGCAGCCACATGAGAACGCCGTAGTTTGGATTCTCTTTCCATAACGGCTCAAATGTGACGTAGTTGTGGTAGATGGTTTCTGTTTACACCTTCATGCAACCTTATTCGTCGAAATATTTTCACAAATATACTTCACGCATTCAATAAAACCATGTCTATTGTTCTTACGCGTCTATTTTATCGTCATTGTAATGCTGTCACTTTTAGCACTGATATCTTATAACTTACCGTAAAAATTCGTTTAATTTTTTAACCTTACTTCGAAGGAGTACATATCATTGTCTGATAATCATGACGAGCCTGTTGGTCACCTGTGATAATCGAAAAGTGCTGCAAAAATTATTTGCGAAGTATTGGGTCACATGATCAGATTACGACTTGACGATTGAATAATGCCGAAACAAAACTGTAAAGTAGCGAGCATCTATATTTGATACGGAGTCTTCGGAGAAACTCGAAGTGTTTGTCATAAACTAGTGCTACGATAAGTTTTATATTGAGCTTTGTATTGGCCTTTTAATTCACGTGAGAACATTCGTGACAAGACGATAACCAAATTTCGTCGCTACGTCATCGAAATAAAGAGATTCTAATCTACGGCGGCTTTTCGTTTTTGAGCTTTCAAGAGCTTGTAATCCTATTTCCACATACAGTCAAACATGGATAACTCGGCCACGGATATTTCGAACACATCGTTAACTCGAACGGATTCTTTGGTCCGTTCCTACGCAATGATAAATTGCTTTAGATAACTGGAACTTAACATCATTAACTCGAACAGTTTTTTGCCGAAGGAACAAACTTAAAACAAACTTTGGTTTGTTTTAATCCAAAGGGATTTACATTAGTCGCGGAGCTACGACTACTCTGCCTTCCTAGCGAGTAAAGTGCTCCCTATAGGTATATAGTGTACATATATTTCCCCCGTACTCATAATGGAACCGATTATGAGACCGTATAAAACCTGATTAATGGGGTCGCTAACACGTCAGCTAAGTTACGGCCAAACTAAACACGTTAAAAAGTAGTAGCGATAAAGGATATATATAAGCGATATATAAGGATAACACACCTTTTCACAGTACACTCGATAGGTTTTTTAAATGAAACAACTACTGAGATGTAAAGCATGCGTTTTTGGATTGGTCATAAATGTTTACTCGTGTGAAGTTTTAAAAATTATCCCAAAATTTAGATATTTTCCTATCAGCTAAGATTTGTTTGTTGTCTGAGGTGATGTGACTGCCAAGATGTTTTAAGATTAAAATTGGCAAAATTGATTCCTGTTAAAACGCTCAGAAGAAAAAGATGGATTTTTTTCTGAGTGTTTCAACAACGATCAAGTTTTGCCAATTTTAATCTGAAAACCTCATGGCAGTACATCACCTAAAACAACAAACAAATCTCAAGTAATAGAAAAACATCTTTACTTCCTGATAAATACTTTTGCAACTTTACACGAGGGCCCCTATAACTTGTAACAAGCAATCTATGATTTTGCTTTATACATAGTTTGTATATGTACATGTATCTTCTGTTAAATGCATGCACTTGTGACAGCGCTCTGATAACTTGAACGCTCTGATAACTCAAACACTTTCGCTCGGTCCCGTGAGGTTTGAGTTATCCATGTTTGACTGTATTTGGCACTTACAACACAACAGAGTAAAACATGGTGAATCTTTTGATACCAAATAACTGTAATGTGAAATTTGTTGCAAGTCAACCTTTAAGTAACAAGAGTAGATTAAACAAATGTAAACACTATGGTAGCTGTAATAAACATATGTAAACACTATGGCAGCTGTAATAAACATATGTAAACACTATGGCAGCTGTAATAAACATATGTAAACACTATGGCAGCTGTAATAAACATATGTAAACACTATGGTGTCTACACACAGTTAGTTTAGTTACATAATATCATCTCTGACTGTAGATAAACCTACTCACAGTTAGTTTGGTTACATAATATCATCTCTGACTGTATATAAACCTACTTACAGTTAGTTTAGTTACATAATATCATCTCTGACTATATTTAAACCTACTTACAGTTAGTTTGGTTACATAATATCATCTCTGACTGTATATAAACCTACTCACAGTTAGTTTGGTTACATAATATCATCTCTGCCTGTATCTAGACCAATTTGTTGTTAGTTTGGTTACAAAATATCATTTCTGACCGTATAGGAACATAAGATTTGTTAAAGGAACAATGACTCCTCCATAGAATATCCCCCAAGACAGAAATGCAGGGATTACAAGTGTAAGTAACAGCTTGTGATAATAGCCAGGTTAAACCACCGTATGTATCCTAACAAACATCAAGCCGCGGGCATTTGTCAAACAAGAAGGGTTGGTCAGTCGCTAAAGATTAAATAATTATTGGTTTTGCATTATTTACTAAGGAATAATATAATATTACTATCTGCAAGTAGTTGCTTGTAAATTGATTGAATTGTGTGGTGAACTTTAAACCAGTATACATTCTGTGGATGATAATTTTATAGTTTTGTTCATCTAAAGCACGTTTTTTCTTTCCTCACGTAGCTATCATTCAAACCATCTTCCCAGATGATTCATTCAATAACAGCTAGCCCGAATTGCATAGTTTCTTTGTTTATGATCATGTGTGAAGAACTTCGCTCAGCGATGTTTGCATTAGCTTAACCCTTCCCCCTAGCCCAAGAATCCACTCAATAAAATTGATTAGTGGTGAAAAATACAAACTTTTTAAACTTTTATATGGACTAATTGACGGATAGTGAGATTCTAAAAATCTTAAAAAAGAAACGACTCACTTCGAGCCTTTTGGCTAACAAAGAATTCCCTCCGTCCATGCCATACTCATAGTCGTAAGGGTAGCTCCAGTCTCTCACAAGAAAAAGCAAGGACTGAAAGGGCGGAGGTCCATTCTCCCCAGCTATAGTTGCCAACTTGCCATATTCAGTAAAGAGCTGTAAAGATATATTTATATAACAATCATTTTTGGAAGATTCGCAAAAATCTTCGGTACAGCAATGTCAGACCTAGTAGGAGTTGAGATGCTTCTAGATACCAAGTGAACTAGACCTGATCTACTAAATGGAGGGATTTACAAAGCCATGGCTACGGAGGGCATTTATTTAGCTTCAGTTTGACATGGTGCCTCATTCTGACACTGGAGTAGCTACAGTACTGACCGGGTAGGTTGACATTTTATCACGTGCTATAGGCTAACGGGTTATTCTTAACAATACCAACATTGGTAACACACTGACAAGCAGCGGCGTATGCTATTGTCTATTAACTTTTCTACTTTATATTAGCAAGGATTATTGCAAAGGCAGCCTTCGTGTTAGAGAGAAATACATGAGCTCGGTACTAATATCACTAGTCAATAAAATGAGAGCAGTGCGAGTGAATCGCCACTCTTTATACATAGAAAAGGCATCAAGTGACGACATTAAGGAATGCTCACTATAAAGTCAGTTCAATGAAGTCTTAAACAAAAATCGATGAAAGCTAACAGGCAACTTCGCATGCTAGCTGAAATTCTACAGTAAAGTGGCAGAAAAGCTAGCGTGCCAGACAGCTAGCAAGGTCCACTTCTATATACACAGCAAGCGAGCTATAGTTCAGCGATGAAGCTATCTAAGAAATGTCCACTATTCAGCGAGCCAAGTACGGTTAAAGCCAGCGGGCGATGTGTCAAAAAGCCAGGCTAGGATCTGCTTGCCACGTACCATATGAAAGGACCTCATTCTCAGATCTCATATAAGCCAGAAAATAACTTGCGAAGTAATCCCAATTATACAGAAGTTCCACTATGGCAGGTAGCCACAATTCAATATCTATTATTTTAAACGCACTGCAACTTTTAACTTTATTCTCAGCCCCCCCATGGTCAAACATAAACATACTAAGTGAAGTTCTGAAATTTCTTCATGTTGAAACTGATGCAGGATGGAGCAAACATTCTTACACAAATACATCGTCGCTGTTTAATAAAAACCAAAACAGATGAGTCCTTGAAATAATTACAAATAGCATTGAAACATCTACAATAATTTGTACTGGAAGCTACTGTAAAACCTCTATTTGAATGGCACGGCGCTGTATTTTTTAATCCTTCTCCTATAGTGGCATTCTACTAAAGGTGGCGTTCTATTAAAGGTGGCATTCTATTTAAGGTGGCGTTCTATTAAAGGTGGTGTTCTATTAAAGGTGGAGTTCTCTTAAAGGTGGTGTTCTATTAAAGGTGGCGTTCTATTAGAGGTGGCGCTCAAATCGAGTTGTTAAGGTGTGTAAAAACACAAGTGCAAAACCAAAACTAATTGCACTAATTAAACTACTAACGTGATAATCAGAATAGAAGGTTTTATTGTTATTTTACATTACCATCTTCGCTAGCCTTTCCACTCTTATTTATAAAGCAGTGATGTTTTGAGAATTTTTGAATGTCGTAAACTGGAATAAACATAAATTTATGTTCAATTGTATATCCTAAGGTATACACTCACACATTCCGTAAATTCTGTTTTCATTAGAAAAGCCGAGCAAGACCAATTTCTGTGAGGAATCGTGATTCATGTGCAAAAAAAAGGGATGGACATAAGTGGATGTGTCATATAGATTACCAAAGTGTGGGCTTGTGAGCAGATACTACCAAAAAAGCATTTAATTCAAAAAAGATACGTTATTCCAGAAGAGAATTCTAGCGATGACAATTTGAAAGGTGAAGAATGGAACTTTGTGTTTGATATATCTCATGTTGGATTACTAGTATTTTACTATTTTATAAATAAATCCCTATATGTCATATCATGTAATTTTGATTTGCGATGGTTTTTTGAAGTTAAATTTTACTAGAATTTACGTGTCATGAAAAACGTGATCGCTGCGTAAGATGAGGAAAAATTTTTAAGCTTGAAATTTGGAGTCAAATTTTCTACTTATACCTGTAATTTACAGTAGATACATAGATTTTTAGCAAATGCATAGCACACCAGAAATGCACCCGTTCGCTACAAAAGAAGCCAACAATGTTAAGGAACAGCATATTTGTATCTTTGGTCATTCTATAGTCCTAAGACCTCGCAAAGATCAATTTTGCAGATTGTAATAATTGGCTGTTTTTGACTAATTAGTCATGCATGCCGTGGGCATTACAGTTGTCTGGACCAGAAATCATCCATTCGGCAGCAAGTGTAGCTATTAGTGCAGGCAATGTATAAGACATGAATGAATCGCTTCAACTTTTAACATTATCTATTCTGATGCTAATCTATTATAAACTAATTTCAGCATTTAGGATTACCTCAAGTGCCTACCAAAAGTCTGCTAGCAGGTTTTGTGCCAAATAATGGCAACGAATATACGCTTACCTACAAGTGTATGCTAAATATAATTTTCAGCAATGTTGTTTTAATTAATTCATTACTAATGCAACAAAACTGGCTTTGACTACTTTGTTCTGATACAAACTTAGTTTCAGTAAAGAAAATTGCTTCCATGTTATAATATTAGCTTTGTTCATAAACAAGTTTTAGATCTTGAAGTTATTTCCAGTTTACCGACTAAGTTTCAGTTATAAAACTCAGTTTCACTTTACCAACTTAGTTTCATTTTACAAACTTTGTGTCAGCTTGTAAACTTAATTTAAATTAATAATCTTGACTCGATTTAAAGTGTTTAGCTGCTCCTTTTGAAACTCTCTTGTTTGTTGGACAGCTAACTCTTCATGACCACATATTTAGCTAAATCCGTTTAAATCAAGGATATACTCGTTGAGCAGTTTAAATCAAGGATATACTCGTTGAGCAGTTTAAATCAAGGATATACTCGTTGAGCAGTTTAAATCAAGGATATACACGTTATATACTTTTAAGAGCTTGTAATCACTTTTCCACATATTTTGCACCTACAACACAGCAGAGTAAGACATGGTGAATCTTTTCATATCAAATAACTGTAATGTGAATTTTGTTGCAAGTCAACCTTTAACACCACGATTTTAATTCTACTCTATTATAGCATAATTTCTCATTTGTTTTTGTATATTAAACATATAAGTGATGTTACGAAACAGTTTTAATAAGGAATGGTGTGATACTGAGAAAATACTCAAATCTTTTTTGGACTTTTTCACAGTATGTATATCATGGATCTCAAAAAGGTTGTGCTGGACCACTTTCTTATTGACTTATTGAGAAACTTATAGTTCAATGTATAATATAATGAATTATGTGTATTATTATATTTAGGTTCATTTCATAATAACATTGCATCGTTCCATAATTTGTGGCTAATTGAGGTTTGCAGGAATAGCAAAAAAGACAAGAGTTGAGCTAGTCTCCCCCTTCAGCCACCTTGCATACATTGGACCACAGGCAATAAGAACTGGACCACAGGCAATAAGAATTGGACCACACCTAAGTTGATGTGGACCTAAGTTGGTGCAAAAAAATAATCATAAAATATTTGCTTAACACTGTGCTTTCTTAAAAACAATAACCTTTGATATGTATGCACTATCACGAGAGTTCAGTTTTGTTTCTGTCCAGACGTGCGCAGCTTGTGCCCTATACACTATGTTTCCATGATTCACATAATCCGCATGACTCACATAATCCGCATGATTCACATAATCCGCATGATTCACATAATCCGCATGACTCACATAATCCGCATGATTCACATAATCCGCATGACTCACATAATCCGCATGATTCACATAATCCGCATGATTCACATAATCCGCATGACTCACATAATCCGCATGATTCACATAATCCGCATGACTCACATAATCCGCATGATTCACATAATCCGCATGATTCACATAATCCGCATGACTCACATAATCCGCATGATTCACATAATCCGCATGATTCACATAATCCGCATGATTCACATAATTCGAATGATCTGGGAGTTGAGTAAAAGGGTGGTCACACGAGCGCCGAACCCAACTAAATGACGCAAAACGATGTCGCTCTCAGCTGTAAAAAATTCGGCCGAAGACATTTCTGGCCGAAACGAACCATTTCGGTCCTGCTCGAAATTTCATGGCCGAACCCTTGCTCTTATTGGCTGGTTAAAATGCTAAAATTCTAGCGAGCACGCGTCACATTTCTCCTTACGTGTGTGTGTGAGTAAAGTTAAAAAAGCAATGGGACGATACTTTTATTTCGTTAAATAAACAACATGAAGCAATTTACGACAAGGTTCACCCGGACTTGTGATTGTGTTGCATAAATGTAAGATGTTGCACTTAAGTTTCGCATAAATGTAAGAAAATGGTTGTGATTTTTTTTCGTGTAGAATACAAGTAATGCGTCATATTTATCCTGATGAAGTATCGTTGACTGATTTATTTATGCATAAGCCACAGTACTATGATAAAGACTGTTTTTGTTTATTATGTACTCAGCATAGAAAAACATTCATATGTTAATAAAAAATATATAATTATGTTGATGGGAAGGGTTGGCAAAATCTTTGTATCGAGTGATTTATTTTGAGCAGCTGAACGATCATCTGATAAAACTGCTGTGTAATTATAATTTATAATTGTTCCTCAAAGTCTTTTGTTTACAATAGAAATATTTAACTCAAATACATAAAAACTACTAATGAAACCGTGTCCTGTCTCTATACGTATGGTATCTAGGAAGCGAAGTGACTTCGGATGCCGTGTGACATGTGCCACGAACCGAACCAGCCTCTGAACCGATCCTACGTCGGTTCGGTGCTCCTGTGACCACGCCTTTACTCTGCAATCGACCGTTTCAATTGAACACCTGGCGATGTGGATTTAACACCAGTGCTTGGCCCCATAGGTCAAGTATTAGCCTAATTAATGACTCTGTAAATAGCTGAGCAGTCTTGTCACGCTTAGCTTAGCAGCGATCGTTCGGAACATTGGCGCATTGAGACTGCTGAAATCGATATAAAAGCAACTGAAGCGTGAAAATGTTTTTAATGTAATAGCCATCGATATTCTAATGCGCATTAATCGCAAGTACCGTTTCCATGATTCGCAAGCACGATGGATTCGATAAAGTTTTGCGGATCGCAAAATTCGCTTAGCTTGCGGATTTATGCCGTTTCCATGATGCGGATAACTTGCGGATTGGCTCAAATTTGTGAATTATGCCGTCATGGAAACGCAGTGACAAATAGCTTAAAATGAGTCATCCCCTATCTTTTGTCTTACTTACCAGCTGGTCAGCTGACCTTGTTCAGTGTTGAGTTGGCTAGTGTAACTGTGGTTCAGTTGCTAGTATAGCTGTCTAATTGTAATGTTACATTCGTTTATTGCTTGTTACTACAAGATGTAACAGTCTTTATTGTACATTCTTGTAATGGCTGTAGTGAAATCATGCTAACAAATTATGTATCATATACTGCTCAAAATCTAGACGGCTCATAGGCCTAGGGCATTAGCTCTTTTTTACTTGTGCTTAATTGTTTCAGACCTCCATCTGCCTGACCTATTTTAGGACCTCCGTCTCAGGCATAAAGGAATGAAAGGAGAGATGCCAAGCACTGAGAGCGTACTACATTCAAACTCGTACTTAAATAGTACTGAAACGATAGTAAAAATATTTCAATACTTCTGTTTGTTTACTCCAAACACTCATTTCCTTGATGAAAATGGAGGTCTGCCCTATAATTTCCAACTAGAGCAAGTCAAAGAACTGGGCTGATTTACAGATCATCGCTGCGGTATCTACCAAATTGAGTGGTTCAAAATTTACACAAGCTTTCACATATCAGAATAATAAAATTCACTACCTATGAACTAATATAGTTTTCTTTCATAGATTAGTACTACCTAACTCTATACTCTTGACACTAGATGTGTTTTAGCAATTATCATTGGTCATGCCTACTCGTAGGTCAATCTAAAGTCGCGTGCGGGAATTTTCGACACCTGGGGACCGAAGCTAAAACCTGCCAACATCTACTGGAAACTTGTAGATAGCAAAAATTAAGTAAAAGCTGCCATCAAGTCGTAATCTATATATTTATTTCTCAAGGTTTGTGTATTCGTAGTTGTGATTGTCCAGCTATAGCTATTATTGTAGAATAGTGCCCACGCGTTGCGATGCAGCTGTTGAGAAATATTTTGAGACCTAAGTATATGCAACACGATGCTTTTTCGTCTTTTCTTCGTTAGGGCTAATTTGTTAGGTCCCGATGATATAAACAATAATTTATTTAGGAACTTAAAATTTGGCGATTTGTGTACTGATTAAATAGGTTATTGAGAGATATATGTTGCTCACCGTGGCGAGTTCAGCCTTATCCTTTATGGTAAAACTGATAAAACGGACAAATGATAAAATTTTAGTTAAAAGTTTGAAGTTTATTAAAATACATACTAAAACTTCCTGAAAGTTCCTAAATTCATTCAAGTTAGATACAGTGTTTATGTTACCTGTCTGTCTCGGCAGTAAAAACTCTCCACGTAGTACATTGTAATGAAAATGGTGGTCTACTGTGTTATATTATCTTGCAGATCATAACCACAAAATGCACTAATGCCATTGTAGGTAACTATAGTTACCAAGGTTCACACACTCCTTCGTTATTATTTTTAATGATGTGGATTTTGGTGATTTTTACCAGGAAGTGATTGCATTAGATAATTACTACAGGTTTCAATACCCGTATGTACGTCATAGCAATACTATGTACGTTTATAGCCTACGATATTTTTGCATGCCAACACTGAAAGGAACTAAAATCATATAATTGTATACCAAATAATTTTTCATTGTAATCGTAGCAAAACAGACTATATGTAGCCATTACTTGCTAATGATTTCACCTTTACATTTTTATTTTTCCTCCTTATTTCAACTAAACACTTTTTTCAAAGTTATGAAGTTTCTAAGTTGCAGGTTTTTGACAAAGTTTGAAAACCTTTGCAGCTGTTTTTATCTTCTTTCTTAATTTATTTCAACTACACAAAAGGCCACAAAACACATCTCTCATGATATGCAGTTTGAAAGGTAGAATGGTAACTGTTGTTATATGTTAAATAAAAATTAATTTTCTGTGCAAAGACTTATTTATTACCCGGGCAATGCCAGGTAGCACAGCTAGTATATATATATATATATTTCTCAAAGTTTGTCATCTGTCTATCCTTGAGTATGTCCAGCTATAGCTATTAATATTTTGTAATTAAAATTTCACATTTTTCTGGACTTGAACTCACAAAGATCGCAACCGCAGTTTTGTTATTCAATTCTCTAACCACGAAACTATGAAATCTCTTACAATTTATTGCTCTAACGCATAAACGTATTTACATAGGCCTAACGTATAAACCCTTTTTCGTTTTCACACCAAAAATTATGTATCAATTGAAACTCTGTGACCCTTTTTAGCTCTATGAAATGCTGCACTTTATTTGTGTTTTCGCGAACTTCTTGTTTCGGTTTTTCGTAAGCTTCAATTGCTATATCACGGTCAAGGCCAATTTTTTTCACGCGGACAATTGTATTATCTTGAGTAGGAATAGCCTCTACATTATTTCTCTGTTTGGTCAAACAAAGACAGTACGATATCTCATTTTTACATTTGTACCAGTATCGAGAGATACCAGTATCGTCGTATTCAAGGTTTTGATGGATAGCTTCTACTGGAACAGTAACCTTTTTCATACACACACTTCTATGCACGAATTGTTATTACTAACTCAACAGAACTTTTATTTTGTTTTCTCAGTTCGTATTAATTGTATCAATACCAAATCGTCTTCTATTGTAATCATAGCAAAACAGATTTAATTTAGCTATTACTTGCTAATTATTTCACATTTACATTTGAACACCTTTACATTTTTATTTTTCCTTCTAATTTATTTCAACGAAACACTTCTTTCAAATTAGGAAATTTTAAACTTACAGTTGTTTGAAAACCGTTACAGTTGTTTTATTTATTTTTAATTTAGTTGTCCTGTACAAAATATTTTCCTCATGATATGAAGCTTGAAAGTGACAGTTGTTTGACAAAGTTTGAAAACCTTTACAGCTGTTTATATTTTTTCTCCTAATTTAATTGAACTGCACAAAACACTTTTCTCATGATACGACAGTTGGAAAGGTAGAATGGTAACTGTTGTTATATGTTAAATACAAATAAATTTTCTGTGCAAAGGCTTTTATTACCCGTGCAACACCGGGTATTCAGCTAGTCTATATATATAAACCTCAATGTCCATCTGTCTGTCCAGCTATTATAGCTGGACTTAGAAACTTATTAAAAACTTATTAAAAACTTATTAAAACTTAGAAATGAAATATTCACTTCGCGCCGAATGTGATCTCGGAACCTGCCATTCCCAAGGCAATTATCTCACCAATTAAATACGCATAGCACTCAAGCTTGCTCTCCCAGCTCTTATTAATAAGTGAAGCGTATGACGTACTCAAATTAGTCATTGACAAACTGCGAGTCTAGTGACTGGCAACTACATTACCTGTCAATGTTTATAAGCTGATTTTAATACCCGTGCAACACCGGCATTCACATTCACATTCACCTAGTATTACATATATCAAAAGATCAGGTATTTGTGTATGTATAACTTTCTATTTGCACTCATAACCAACCGATAAAAATGATATCGTTTATTAGATGCTAAGAAAATAATGAAAGGAGAGAAATCAGGACTTTTTGAGTGAATTAAACAGATGTGTTATCAATATTGAACAAGAGAAACAGGTACTTCGAGGCAAATACCATTAAACCTCCAATTGAACGCCACCTCCATTTAACCACCACTTTGACTATCTTTGATCTTTAGGAACCCAGAATATAAAGCGATTGGTAGAAAAGTGTCCACAAAATCGTACAAATAATGAATCGTTTACATTAATAACAATCAATTCTCTCATTGTCCAACTCCAAAGCTTTTCGCTTTTTTCATTAAAACTGTGAAAGCAACAACATAGAATTAATCAATAACGGTCACAGGCTAATAGCCGTTCCTTGTTTAACGCAGGCTTGGTATATATACGCAAGCAGGAGTATATGTACCTATATAAAAATGGTTTAAATTTATGTTGGTAGATGAACTTTGAAAGCAACGCCATATAAATAATTACTACTTGTCTGGGGCTAATAGTAGTTCCTTGTTTAAAGCGGTCTCAATACTTAAAAAACATGAACATAAAAACAGTTTGCAAGTTTTGGGCCAAAGGTTAGATTTAGCGAGCAAACTTTTACGGGCTGAATCAGTGCTAGTGCAGCAAGTGAAAGTTCTGTTCAACCAAAACCTGTTTAGACGCTAATATCGACTAGTTCAGCAGTGCAGAAGGAGAGTTCAGGTCAGAAGATATTGCGGAAGGTATTGGACAACTAAAAGATGTCTGTTCCATCGAAAGCAAAAATCAGAATGCAGCTATCCGCGGCAACGATGGAAATATTTTGTTTATGTCACTTGTTCATGATTATATATTTGTATTATTTGATGGATTATCAATACATAACTTATATAAATATGTAGATTTATAGCATGTTATTTTATAGCACCCTTGCAGCTATCTTAACACGGCTTACAATGGATCGATGCTCATAACTACACTTCTATTGCACATAAAAAGCTAGTTTTCGCTACAAACTAGCAAACATATCAGTGACTGCAATGAGATTTTATTTAACAATGTTAAATATAGATATAAAATAAAAGTATGTCTTCAAATTTAGAGTGAAATAAAAATTAAAAATGCCAACAAATTTCAAAGAAGGACACTGGCTATAATATCATCGCAGGTCAATTACAAGTGCTCAATAGATATCAACAGGTAGAGATATTTCTTGGTTTCTCGAGGCATATTTAATAAGAGATCTTTGACAAGTTGGAGGTAAGTTATCAGATTTATTGCATCCAAAAGGTTTAATATCGCTCCACCAGAAAAAGAGAGTATATACAGGCAACATTCGCTTCGCCTGTAATTGAGCTAAATCTTTCTTCCGAAAATTCTAACGAGCCATTTGAAAAATACACCGCCAGCATTTATTTGAACGCCGCCTCCAATTGACCGCCACTATAGAGGAAGGGTTGGAAAATAGAGCGCCATGGCCTTCAATTAGAGGTTTATGGTATATTAAAACTAATGTTCTGGAGACATGATGAAGAGTGGCACTCTGCACCATTACACTTGACCAAACGTAACAAAAAAAACAGTGCGCCGTGTCGACTGATACCATGATGATATTCATGGTAGCAGTCGACGCGCATGAAGGGATCTCATTGGGCCAGAGTGCGGGAGAGATTGATGAATGTTTTTTTTTCAACTTCTATATATTTTTTAATTTAAGAATATTTTATCTTGCAAAGTACTGAAGCCGTGAACTGCAAAGCAGCTAAAGATTACTGTATCGTCTTTATCAAGCATACTACCATATGGTACCCGTATAACCAGTGATAGCGTCAGAGATTACTGGTAAACACTTTCTAGTTGACTATACATATCACTGAACTCTGCTACTTTACAAGAGATAGTTTGAGTGTTTTAGTGAAGAGTTCATTTATCTAACTACCATAATAGCACCTAGGAAGACCTGGAAAAGACAAAATGCAAGGAGACTTGAGTTGTACCTGAAGGTGTTGCAAGTCATTCTCTTGTATGTTGGCGTGGAGGTTGTAGACCTGCACAGAACTGAGCATGGTGCTGAGAGCAAATATGGTGGCACATTCCCTCACTGTGCTCTCTGTGTCAAACGCTCCTTGTGTATCCAGCAAGATGACAGCCAGCTGCCCAAGCAAATCATACAGTCGCACTTTCAGAATACTACATAACAAACTTTCAGAGTTCTACATAAACTGTCTTATTTTGAACGCTATAGTGTTCTAAGGCTTTATTGAATGTTTGTGATAAGATCTCCTTACTCGGGTATCATTAGATAACTGACTAACAAACCAGCGATATGTCAATGATGCACGGGCTTGAGACATGCCAAGAAGCGTGTCATGAGAAAGGAAATCTTTTGCATAATTCAATAATGTCAGAATGGGTAACAGTGTGGTGAGGTAAGAGGTAGCTGCTTTTCTCTTTAGACCAAAGAGTGATTTCTTCATTCAAAATCTTAATAAATTGGATAGTAAAACCTACTAGTAAAACCTACTAGTAAAACCTACTAGTAAAACCTACTAGTAAAGCCTACTAGTAAAACCTACTAGTAAAACCTACTAGTAAAACCTACTAGTAAAACCTACTAGTAAAACCTACTAGTAAAGCCTACTAGTAAAAATACTGGATGTTAGTTTATAGTGATTGACAAACAGCTAAATGACATCGACACAAAATGCCAGATACTCGAGACAAATCTATCTGTCTACACGAGTTTGAGTGGTTTGCTATGTAAGGAAAATTATAAATATTAATGGCTGAGACGTATTACCTATTAATTAGCCTGTCTTGACAAACTGTTGCTTTTGCGGAGTTGTCCCCCCGGCAAGCGCGTCTGAGCAAAACAACAGCTTGTCACAAGACACGCTGCATCTGATGCATCAGCTGCACTGAAAGGGAGTTGTTCTCTTCTGTCTATGCGGCTTGGTTGCGATGTTATGTAGGTCGCTCCATTGGTAATCATAACGGATTGCGCGCACAAATTTATGTAGAAAAAAATAAGATTAAAGCGTTTAACCAGAGACCAGTCTCCGCAGTGAACTTTAGTAGAACTTAAGAATAAAATTAATTAAAAATGAAATTATAAGAACAAATAAAACTGACTGATACAAAATAGAAATAAAACTGACTGAGCGCACAAATAACGACATGTTTAGTCGCTGCTGTTGCCTAAGTTCTTAAGGTCTACTAATGTTTACTGCAGAGACTGGTCTCTGGTTAAACGTTCTTATCTTAATTTTTCTACATAAATCTTTGCGCGAAATCTGTTATGATTACCAATGGAGCGACCTACATAACATCGCAACCAAGCAGCATAGACGAAAGAGAGCAACTCATTTTTAGTGCAGCTGATGCATCAGATGCAGCGTGTCTTGTGACAAGCTGTTGTTTTGCTCAGACGCGCTTGCCGGGGGGACAACTCCGCAAAAACAACAGTTTGTCAAGACAGGCTACCTATTAATCTGCTAGTATGACTTATAGCATATTAGCAAACTGGCGTGTAGGTGTATGAGGGAGGGAGTTTAGCAGCTGTCTATGTAAGCTCAATGGTCAGACTCACTAAACAGTCATGAATATGCAAGTGAGAGACACAAAGGCATAGCAGGAATATATGGGTAAACCATGTCTGACTAGTGATGAAACAGGTAACAGGTTGTTAGGCATGATGGCAACAAAGTGTTGGATGCCAGACTGGATGGTTAGAGCAGCAAGCATATTCATGTACATTAATCGAAGCATCGATGGTAAGTTGCCCGATTCGTGAGATGAAAAGTTGTTAATACTGTATTTGGTCAACACAGTGAGATGTTAAGCTAAGCAAATTAGGAATGAGATGCAGCTGAAATTGCAACCTCCAACAATGTAAATAATTCGTACCAGGAATGTCTATGTTTTAGGGAATTTACGTTATACAAACAGTAAAATACATGTAAATTGCCTAATCCGCTATAAGATCTTTCCAAACTCACTCGGAAAAGAAAGACTGGGCTTAACTATTTTAATTCGTTTGCATCGACAACTTTTTTTCCTTTTTCTGATCAATCTTAGTGGTTTTATAAACCATGATTGCAATAAATTTTGCTAAAAGTTAATGGGTAGCGCACATCTTTGACATTCATTTACAACGATTTACTTTTTTTTTAAACGGCAAAGTCTATTTTGCAAAATAAATCTAATAACACATAATTTATACATCTACAATAAAGCAAAACGCAATATTTTTACTACGGTATAAAAAAGCGGTACTCCCTGTTCGTCATCTATCTGTATCCAGGGATCAAGGTAAGAATAAAAGAGAACTTTCGACAACACCCCAACTCATGACATCCAGATTGGTAGATCGACGTTGTAACACCTGCACCAATCAATCGCCTTTGTATTTATGAACAATTGCGCAGCTATCCTATTTTCTGTGAAAAAACATACCGTAAAACTTTTCGAGTTAGAAACCGTGCTTCGGTACACCATAACAATGGTTGACAACACCATAAAAGTGGCTGCTATTACGTCGAATGGTATTCCTAAAGAGTATCTAAATTGCTCATCAAAACGCATTAAAGTCCTCAGGTCAGATTGTAAACCACGTCATGGACTAATCTGAAGACAATGGATCAGTTTTAAACCTTAGTGACTTGGAATCAGAGCGTAGTTCTGGTGATTGTGACCATCGATCTTCCCAGGTACAGCGTCACTAAAACCATGTCAAACACAGCAACAACGAAAGTATTTAGTATTATTGATGTAACCGATCATAATCGATGCAACGATTTTGTGGACACTTTTCCACTGCTCACTCTCAATTATGGGTCTGTTAAGATGATGTTTGAGGTGATCTTACAGCCAGGATGTTTGAGGTGATCTTACAGCCAGGATGCTTGAGGTGATCTTACAGCCAGGATGCTTGAGGTGATCTTACAGCCAGGATGCTTGAGGTGATCTTACAGCCAGGATGTTTGAGGTGATCTTACAGCCAGGATGTTTGAGGTGATCTTACAGGCAGGATGTTTGCGGTGATCTTACAGTCAGGATGTTTGAGGTGATCTTACAGCCAGGATATTTGAGGTGATCTTACAATCTTACAGCCAGGATGTTTGAGGTGATCTTACAACCAGGATGTTTGAGGTGATCTTACTACCAGGATATTTGAGGTGATCTTACAGTCAGGATGTTTGAGGTGATCTTACAGCCAGGATGCTTGAGGTGATCTTACAGCCAGGATGCTTGAGGTGATCTTACAGCCAGGATGTTTGAGGTGATCTTACAGCCAGGATGTTTGAGGTGATCTTACAGGCAGGATGTTTGCGGTGATCTTACAGTCAGGATGTTTGAGGTGATCTTACAGCCAGGATATTTGAGGTGATCTTACAATCTTACAGCCAGGATGTTTGAGGTGATCTTACAACCAGGATGTTTGAGGTGATCTTACAACCAGGATGTTTGAGGTGATCTTACTACCAGGATGTTTGAGGTGATCTTACAGGCAGGATGTTTGCGGTGATCTTACAGTCAGGATGTTTGAGGTGATCTTACAGCCAGGATATTTGAGGTGATCTTACAATCTTACAGCCAGGATGTTTGAGGTGATCTTACAATCTTACAGCCAGGATGTTTGAGGTGATCTTACAACCAGGATGTTTGAGGTGATCTTACTACCAGGATGTTTGAGGTGATCTTACAGGCAGGATGTTTGAGGTGGTCTTACAGTCAGGATGTTTGAGGTGATCTGACAGCCAGGATGTTTGAGGTGATCTTACAGCCAGGATGTTTGAGATGATCTTACAGGCAGGATGTTTGGTGTGATCTTACAGCCAGGATGTTTGAGGTGATCTTACAACCAGGATGTTTGAGGTGATCTTACAGCCAGGATGCTTGAGGTGATCTTACAGCCAGGATGTTTGAGGTGATCTTACAGCCAGGATGTTTGGTGTGATCTTACAGCCAGGATGTTTGAGGTGATCTTACAACCAGGATGTTTGAGGTGATCTTACAGTCAGGATATTTGAGGTGATCTTACAGCCAGGGTGTTTGAGGTGATCTTACAGCCAGGATAGGATGTTTGAGGTGATCTTACAGTCAGGATGTTTGAGGTGATCTTACAGCCAGGATATTTGAGGTGATCTTACAGCCAGGATAGGATGTTTGAGGTGATCTTACAGCCAGGATGTTTGAGGTGATCTTACAGCCAAGATGTTTGAGGTGATCTTACTACCAGGATGTTTGAGGTGATCTTACAACCAGGATGTTTGAGGTGATCTTACAACCAGGATGTTTGAGGTGATCTTACTACCAGGATGTTTGAGGTGATCTTACTACCAGGATGTTTGAGGTGATCTTACAGGCAGGATGTTTGCGGTGATCTTACAGTCAGGATGTTTGAGGCGATCTTACAGCCAGGATATTTGAGGTGATCTTACAATCTTACAGCCAGGATGTTTGAGGTGATCTTACAACCAGGATGTTTGAGGTGATCTTACAACCAGGATGTTTGAGGTGATCTTACTACCAGGATGTTTGAGGTGATCTTACAGGCAGGATGTTTGAGGTGGTCTTACAGTCAGGATGTTTGAGGTGATCTGACAGCCAGGATGTTTGAGGTGATCTTACAGCCAGGATGTTTGAGATGATCTTACAGGCAGGATGTTTGAGGTGATCTTACAGGCAGGATGTTTGAGGTGGTCTTACAGTCAGGATGTTTGAGGTGATCTTACAGCCAGGATGTTTGAGGTGATCTTACAGCCAGGATGTTTGAGGTGATCTTACAGCCAGGATGTTTGGTGTGATCTTACAGCCAGGATGTTTGAGGTGATCTTACAGTCAGGATGTTTGAGGTGATCTTACAGTCAGGATATTTGAGGTGATCTTACAGCCAGGGTGTTTGAGGTGATCTTACAGCCAGGATGTTTGAGGTGATCTTACAGCCAGGATGTTTGAGGTGATCTTACAGCCAGGATGTTTGAGGTGATCTTACAGCCAGGATATTTGAGGTTATCTTACAGCCAGGATAGGATGTTTGAGGTGATCTTACAATCAGGATGTTTGAGGTGATCTTACAGCCAGGATATTTGAGGTGATCTTACAGCCAGGATAGGATGTTTGAGGTGATCTTACAGCCAGGATGTTTGAGGTGATCTTATAGTCAGAATGTTTGAGGTGATCTAACAGCCAGGATGTTTGAGGTCATCTTATAGTCAGGATGTTTGAGGTGATCTTATAGTCAGTATGTTTGAGGTGATCTTACTACCAGGATGTTTGAGGTGATCCTGCAGCCAGGATGTTTGAGGTGATCTTACAGCCAGGATGTTTGAGGTGATCTTACAGCCAGGATGTGTGAGGTGATCTTACAGCCAGGATGTTTGAGGTGATCTTACAGCCAGGATGTTTGAGGTGATGTTTCAAAATTAAAACTGGCAAAACTTGATTGGGATTAAAATGCTTAAAAGAAAAAATTCGTTTCCAAAAATTACATCAGGAGTTGTGCTTCCTATTTGTGATTGCATTTAAGTTGCGATGTTACGCGCCTCTATTGACTTACATATTTTATTTTGCATTTGCTCTAGATCGTTAAAAAACTTAAATATAGATTCAGATATATTTTTATAGATGTTTCATCAAACTGAAATTCCATTTTCAATTTGATATATTTTTGGCTTTAATTTAATTAATTTCAATTTCGTTTTAAGTTAAAAATAGGTGACGTCGACTGAAAAAAATGCTGTGTAAACGTAGAAGTACTCGATGAAACCACATATTTATCACTAATAAACAATATGCGTGACTACTGACATCATTTCTGGATAAGTCCGGGTACGTCTTTTTCTTGAGTGTTTTAACTGCAATCAAGTTTTGACGATTTTAATCTTGAAACGACCTGGCAGTCAGATCATCTCAAACATCGAAATCAATCGCAAAAGACAGAAAAACACCAATACTTTCTGATGGAATTTACTAAAGTTTTGTATGAGTTGATCTTTATTGTCGCCTTGAAGAATTGTGCTATCAGAAGTAAAATAAATATTATGAATATATGGGAAACTTATTTGAGTAAACAGGAGGAAAGAATGAGTAGCAAGCAGCCAATCAGTAGCAATTGAAGCTTACAACCACATTATCCCCTGTTGACATAACTTTGACTATTCATTCGTAACTCCATTCTATAATTTGTTTACCATGAACATAGCAAATGTGATCTGAAGCTGGTCAATGAGCAGTTACAACTACAGATAAATAACTGATACGAGCTGCATAAACAAAAGATCTTTCAACAGGATGACTGTAATTAAGGCACTCCACATTGCCTGTGGAGTAGACAATAGTGATTGACTCGTTTAAGCAATTATACCGCCACCAATAACATTTTAGGTATTTCTCTTAGAGGTGCCACAGTTTTTCAATTTGCAACTTCCAGTTTAGGTAGGATTATCAAATTTCGATCGTTTGAAGGCTACTTCTTGTTTTCATTATAACTCAGATATTTTCAGTCAATCGAACTACGACGACGAATTCTCTAAATGTCGCCAAAATAGTGAGTTTTTCACAATGACAAAGAAATAAAAAATGGATGCTGATAGAACATTAGCCTCTAATGACAGACTGATTGGTTGTTGGTAACGAAGGATCAGAAATAGTCAAAGTTAAAGAGCTTCTCAACAGCAAGAACTTTGCACTAAAACTATTTGTGTCTGCATTGATGAAACGCAACTAGTCGTAGTTTATATACATAGACATAAACATATACACCATCTATCAGACCGGTGTATATGCTCATATACATAGACATATACACCATCTATCAGACCGGTGTATATGTTTATATACATAGACATATACACCATCTATCAGACCGGTGTATATGCTCATATACATAGACATATACACCATCTATCTGTACTAAAATAATTCTGTTCCTTCAGTTGCCTCTGAAACATTTACTTTTTAAGAAACTATTCTAAAAACTAAACTATTCCCTTTATTTGATTTCTGTTTCTTTGAATTCTACAAGTTTAGAGCTTCAAGAGGAATTTAAGTACTTGCACCGCCAAAGGAAAGTTGCTAATAGAGTCTAGGATGAGGGGACTGACTTGTATATACAAGACTAGGCTTGAAAGTGTTGAATCTGAAAGAGCTGAGAGCACCGAGAGCTTGTCACCCCAACCCTTTTGAAGGACATTCCCTCTAGCACCTCGGGAGGAGCAGTAAAGAGCATATCTGAATTATTCCTATAATAATTATATTAACCACAATTTTAGATGAACATCTTCAGGTCTGTCGAATGATAAATATTAACTATGTGGAGCACCTTATCACGGATTAACGTAACAGTTGAGGAGAGAGGACACAATTCTCACCTCGTCTCCATCAGGCGTTGTAACACAATAAGGCTCACTCCACATTAGTATCCCTGTAGTCTCCCTCTCCGCTCCACCTCTCCATGCAAACCCCCCCAATGGCTGGTCCTCATCATCCAGCCAGCCATAGTCTGAGAATTCCTGCAGCGGGTAAGGCCAGTTTGGCAGCATCACAACAATAAAATAACCAAACGAACACTACTCTATAGCAACACACAGCTGCATACCCACAATGCATCTTGCGGTTTGACATGCTGTAATTCTTATTTATGTAACCCTTTCGTAGATAAAACGAAGGACTTGGTTTTTATTAAATTATTGTTCATAACTTATTCGACTGCAGCTCTCCCGCACGCAATAATAATAATGATGGTTTTGGATTTGAGTTCTGAATAAGTGTTCCACACTATAGTGCTCTTTATGGCCTCTATAGCGATACTAATTCTATACTATTAGCTCACAAGAGCAATAGCGCTTCAAGAATGGATATCTTATAGTATCACTTGATGCATTGAAACATCAAAAACTATGAATAAAGCTTTAAATAAGCTTTCCTTGCGTTGCTGATTGTCCTACCAAATATTATCTGATAAATGGAATTAAAAAAACTTTCCAGATTTTAGAAGTTGTAAATTGTAATTTCTACCTAGATTATTTCTGTCAGTTTACTATATAAAAATTATTTAATTTCAAAATAAAACAATAATTAGTAATAACTGCTAGGGTTAAATATGGGCAGTTTAGTGTGGAGTTGTTGAAGCTATAAATCGAGAAGAATAACAAGAAACGACAATAAGAGGCTAACGAATGCATGAAATGTGCTCAACAGTCTATCAGCTGGTCAACTCAATTTAGTTTCAGCATGATAAGCTACTAAAATTCAGGAAATTTGTTTTCCTTGTTGCCTGTATGTAATGATGACTTCTGCTAAAGACATATTCAAAGGCTTAGACATTCTGGTTAGTCAGTCATGCAATAAGACCGAAGCAAATTTTTGCAAATGATTTCTGTTCAATAATGACATCAAATCTGATTGACAAAAGCTACAAGGAAACTTAAAAGTATAAAAAATCATGACATGCCAAATAATCAAAACAACTCTTTCAAACATGGTATTAAAAAAATTCAATCATTACATTTTCAAGCTGGAGCTGTTGTACGAGTTACAATAATGACCCGTGCTGACTTGAAACATACATCTGAATAGCATCTTTGGTCGACATAGAGTAAAAGGAGAGCTGCCATGGAATGTTATCAATGATAGGTTTGAATGAAATATGCGGTTGCCTACCTCAGAGCTCATGATGTAGTTGAGATATCTTATAAAGAAATTGAGTAAAAATGATTTGCCTTTACGGAAGGCACCCGCGACAGAAACAACCACAACTTTCTTGTGACGCACATCTTCTCTATTCAACACTGAGCTGAGGTTCTCCTCGACCAGCTCGAACAAATGTTCGTCCGATACTTTAACCACCTGTATTGCCTTGCCAGTCCCAAATGTGTTAGAAGAGGTGCCTAACATGGAAAGTGAAGAGCTTTATAACAACTTGATGCAGGACAGTATAGTTACAAATATAAAGATTAGGATGTGAGTAGGATGAGACAAGTTTAACACGAAGGAGGCTAATGCTAAACTGCGCTCCTAATCCCAGCTATCGAGAGGAAGCAGCATGACCTTTTCAACATCTGCAATAGATTAAAATGTATAGCGCGTTCAGATCCAACAGTATATGTATTAGTTATTAAAGGGCTTCATTGTGATATCAATGGCATACGATAACAGCAAATATAGCTGTGTGCAAAATAGACTGGACCTTGGGTTTAGTTTATTAGCATTTGCTGGAAAACTAAATTTTTTAATTTATAACATCGTTATACATTGTGAATTTAGTCAATAGCTTTAATTTATTAATACAATTTAAATTACCGTATATAATAAACTAATCATCATTTTGCTCTGATTTCCAATATGCAAACCAACCAGCTGCAAAATTGTTTTTCAATCATTATATAGGTTAAACTCTGAACAGTTTAACTTTAATGGTTGAAGGTTAATCTTTACAGTTATGATCACATTGCATACATTTTATTGGCTTATTCAGTCATATAGTTTAAACAACTCATTGAACCGCATTAGGTGGCCCTGGAACGGGCCACTGCAGACATGAAGACTCCTGTACTTTTTGTTAATATTTGGTTGGCCAGTTTTTGTTCTTGAGAACACCTTGACACCTTCTTGACATGTAGGCATGCTAGCAACAAGTTTTTTTAAGCTTGTTTGCAGTGATGAAGTGGTATCAAGTAGCAATAAGTTTAGTGATGATGTTTTGTCTTTTGACTTGACTCTCCTTATTTGTTGACCTCTCTATGCCAGAAGTCCTCAATTGTGTGTTCAGATCTGGGCTCTGAGCCGGTCACTCAAGCATTGTGATGTTGTGATCTGGGCTCTGAGCCGGTCACTCAAGCATTGTGATGTTGTGATCAGCAATCAAATTTTTACTTTTTGTCTCGATGGCAAGGTGTGTTGGCATCATGAAGCAGCCAATCATTTGCTATCAATTTCTTTTCTAGAGCTCTAACGTATTTGTCAGCATTCATCTTGCCATCAACGATCGTCATGGGATCAACACCTTTAGCAGACGAGCAGCCTTAACCATTACAGGAGTTACGCGCTTAATTGTGGAAAGGAGGCATCATGAAGAGTTATCAGAGTGACTTTGTATTGTGAATGTTTATTAGTCATTAAAGACAACTTTTCCCCCACTGTTCTGTTGTACGTTAAACTTGTCTTCGAGCCTATCAGAAGCTCTCCTAGTGCTGTGCTTGTTTCAGCCAAAGTTTCCTGCAAGCTTTGCAACCACACAAACCACTAGCTTAGCCGTTGTCTTACGGTTGATGCAGACAAAAACTTCGGTTGACTCTTGCTATTTGTTTTTCCAATCCACGCACAATCTAGTAAATCATATATTCTGACGCAATTTTATTTTTGTAACAAATTGGTTGAAGATCAAATACATGTTTAGAAACAAGGACAAAAAAAGTTTTGGTCTTAGAAATGATGCTAAATTAGTAGCAGATGCTGTAATAGCTCATACATAAAACATGCAAAATCAATATATTATCGTTACATTAATACTTTTAGAAATCAATTTAAACTCCAGTTAAAGCAGTTGCACTTGAATCTTCATCTCTCTACTCGACTTGTTTCTTGTATGCTCATTAAAAGGGGTGTAATGAATATAAAAGACACAAGATGAGTAGAGAGTTGAAGGTTTTACAAATATGTGAATAGTCTGTAAGTTGAATCAAGCGAGATTGGGAGCTATTGGCTCGCATTAAGAATTTATCTTATTCAATTAACTAGCTCTGAACTAAATGCATTGTGAAAGAAAATATCAATTTGCGATATTAGAACGGCAACTAGTTGTTGGTGGCTAATGATTGATTATTAAGTTCCTAGTCCCTATACCTATACTATTTGATCAAGGATTGATAAAATAATAACACACACACACAGCCTACATGACTCGCTAAAAGGTTGACTTTCAACAAAATTCCAATTACAGTTATTTGGTATCAAAAGATTCGCCATGTCTTACTCTGCTGTGTTGTAGGAGCAAAATATGTGGAAATGTGATTACAAGTTTTTAAAAGCTCAAAAACAAACAGTTAATCGCAACCATCACGAAAACGTCGTAGTGTAGAATCTCTTTATTTTGATCTCAAACATTTTAGTTGTTTCGACACGTGATGTTCTCACGTGAAATTAAAGGCCAATAAAAGGCTCAATATAAAACCTCTCGTAGCACTAGTTTATGACGGGCTCTTCAGGTTTCACCGAAGAGCCCGTATCAAATATAGATACTCGCTAATTGACAGTTTGTTTCAGCTTGATTTAAACATCTAGTCGAAATCATGTGACCCAAACTTCCTGCCAAACAGCACAAATAATCTCTGCAGCATTTCAGCAGTTATAAAGTCACTCAATATGATGCTGGTGACGAGCCACAGTAGTTGCTTAATGAAACATCTGAACCTGTCATTTTAAAACATGAAGACTTGCATCTTAAGGTAACATTTTCATATTATGGGACAAATTCAATCTTTCTCACAAGTAGTAACGAGCAGAAGGGTAAAATTGAACAGGTTTTTTCCATCAGAGTTATTCAAAAACTCTGCTCAGGTCTGACCAACCGGAGTGATATCAGGCCACGGCTAATCCACTTTTAAACGATTTTCTTAGTCTGGAATTTTTAATTGTTGGCATATAAATTATAGTGCAACGCCTAGCTAGGAGTCCTCCTGTCAACATTGTTGGTAGGAAATATCAGCAAAACAAAATACATACAGAGAGCGAAGTCAGACCACAAAAAAGCATACAATACGTACAAGCAGCAAAACACTTAAAAATATCAAAAGATCAAACAATTAGAAAATGTCAAAAAGCAAATTGGAAAATCCCAAATGGAAGGAATCCATCACAGAAAATGGGTCAATTGCCCTGCCAGATAATCAAGGAAGAAACATCGCAGTCAAACCAGATGATTACACGTATACAGATCTGTCATCCACTGTCAGACACGACCTAGTTACCAAGAGTACGTCACGAGCTCTACGCTATATGTCTACATCACATACACTAGCTAGAGAATTACGCAAACGAGGCATCTTCGCACACCTGACATAAAGCATTGAGTTTATGTCAGGTTTAAACCTCAAAACACTCAACGTACTATCCACATACTAAGCATCTATAAACGAAAACAGCTCCAATCTGCAGAGCTCTCTCTGCAGTGCCTAAACAGGCTTTTCTGAAAGCCTGTTTAGGCGCTCTCCCCTCTGCCTACTGAGAAGCCTCTCTCCCTCTCCTGCCTGTAGTCTCTTTTCCCCCACTACCTTGCTGAAGCTTTCTACCTAAGGATTGTCATGACTCTCGTTTTACTGTAAAAACTTGAAGCCGTACGGGACTGAGCAAACGAGTATGGACGACAGTTCGAGTCAGGGTGTAACAGTCATTAGCTATTTGAATCTTTTTTCATTAATCTTATCGTTTGGAATATTGTTAGTTGGGTATTTCAATCATTTGACTTAAAGAATAACAAAGTAACTTTTACTGGTAAATATCAGTATTGCTTACAATAGCTTAACACTTTCATTATTACCTGAACGAGTAATAATCAAATTAATTCTCACCAGCTCAGCAGAAGAGCACACACTAAACAGTCAAAACAAACAAGATGACAATGCAAATTTAATACGTACGGTGTGTGTGAATTCGGATTAATTATGTATAACATAATTTGTCCCAAACCACTTGTAACAAAATGTAAGTTAATTATCGAGCAATCGTATTATGTAGGCCTACTGTATACCGGCAGGTAACATAGTTGTTATAATTATAACACCCCAATTCGGCTTGCTTTGGCTAAAACAAAAAAATAAGCCTTAGGCAAAAACACGGACCGAAATAGAGAAACACATCTAAAGTCCCTAACAAAACCTGAAATAGCAAAAGAGTTTTCTATTCCTTCACCAGACCTAAACAATATAACCGAGCTCAAGGTAAGCATACAAAGAGTAAACAGTTTTTGCCCTAGCTTATCAAAAACTTCACCTTGTGAATAATTGGGAACATGCGAAGATTCGTGAGACTTAGTGTCGGGAGCCGTTTTGTATGGCTCAACCTTTCGACTTGCCATCTTGTGATTAAAAAATTATTTTACTGGTGACACGAATCGCTATCTATGCGAGTGCCACACTGTTTTATTTAACGTATTGGAACTATATTATGCTCTCGATGTCTACACATCGCAGCTATTTCGTATTCAACATTCTATGGAAGACCGATACACCATTTGCCATTTGCGATTTGATAATGTCAGAGGAGATAATGAGGAATAGAAGAGTATAGTTCGGAATGGAAAAAGCTTGTTTCCTATTACAACGCCCTTACAACGGTTCCTTAGTTGACTTGCTGGTCATCCTAGTTATTATAGATACATGTAAACGATATCCCCGCAAAAACGCGAGCTGAACTGAAATTCACTGTTACTAACTTACTAATATTGTCTTATGGTGTTAATTGATTGTAGTTTTTCTTATAGCGAACACTATAATTCTGGTTACGACTTCTGATTTTAGAAAAAAATATGTTTGAAAATTAAAACAAAAATGTGTGCCTTGCCCCATGTATTGGGCAAAACAATAAGTTTAACAGGTTTCTGAAAGTAAAGGAGCTCCCTTTATTTTGTAACACAAAACTACTATGTATGTTGTACTTACTGCAGCAGTTGATATCTTATTACTAAACAGTAGTAGGTGTAAAACAATACAAAGTATGTGATAACTATTCACAACTTTGTTTCAACATACAAAAGCAACATTTTGTAACGCAAAAATACTATGTGATACTAATTAATAACAATAGGCGTACAACAAAACAGAGTATGTGATATATGTTCATTGTCCGTATACAATGCAAAGTAACACTGTATGTGTAATGCAAAGTAATACTGCTAGCAATTCTCAATAGATTTGCTTGCACAAAACAGAGTATGTCATCACCATTTACAGTAGAAATAGAACACAATGAACACTTATTATCAGTGAGTATATAAGACTGAGTATATGTAATCTGTTTTAACAAGAAGACAGGCTTGAAAGTATAGATCAGAAATAACCACAAGAAATCTGCCAAATGAAATGAAAACAGCTACCGCAAGCACCAGTCCTTGTCAATATGGGGCTACAGAAATAATCATCAATTAATTTGTTAGTGAAAAGGTGATGATATCTGTTGGCTCGAGAGTTATACATCTCCTGTGGTATCACTTGTCACAAGTACTGCACTGAACCATAGATATGCTATTCTATGATAGTCATTCTCAAGCTGATGCTCGTTGTATGGCCAGTGATACACAGTAAACCTACAACAAACCAGGCATAAAATCTATGAACCACAATCAATAATCTTTTCATCTAGATGTTTCCAAATGGATGTCATTGTGAGCTATACGACATGCACACAATGGAGAAAACTGAGCAAAGGCAAACTTGTTAACAGAAATCTAGCTTCTTACACTAAAGAAGTAGTAAGGAAAAATCTTGCAAAATAGATAGTTCTTTTAGTCGCTAGTTGTGTTTTATGAAATGTGCCACCTTGACAGAGGGCTGTGCTTATGTCATCAAAAGGGTGCTGTGATTATTTACTATGATTTATACAACGAAGTTTTACCTTGTCACTGATAGTGTGAGCTCTAATTCGTCTGACCTTTTGCCTATGAATCCCTGAAAACAAATTCAAAACGGATAACTATAAATTATACTCTTCAACAGAAGGCTGCATTCTCTTTTACCTCACAACAAACTACTCCCTCAAACTGTTTGAGAATGTCTCTGAACATTTACAAATGTGCTCAACTAGTATACGAGAGAATTTTAGGATAAACAGCTTGTCTACAAGTTTGCTGTACACTTTCTTTAGGAGATATGATAATAAATGAAGTTCTCGCATAAGTCAAACAGTTCCTTAAACAATAACACTATCAGCTGATTGATTGTTATAATAAGCATACAAATGTACCATATCAAGCTATACTTTTAGACTTTACTGGGCTTATAAGCAATACTGTTCAGGAATTAAATGCCACCCCTTTTGCCCTTCAAAGACGCTTCCTCTTTAGCTAAGTGAACTGCTTATTTGATATTTGCTTGCTTATAACGAATATGCGTCAGAGATATGGTACCCTGATCTAAAATACTTAGTTAATTAGATTATTAGAGAAAATTAATTATAAGGCTTTTATATGAACATATATAACTTTAGTAGACTTAATTATATCTTCTTTAAAGTGACAAGTAGCAACTGGTAATCCCTTGAACAAAGACAAGAGCTGAAAGAATTGCACACCTTCAGTAAAATCCGATCTAAAGATCTTAAAGTTAGAATTCATCAGCTCACACAAACCAACTCTCAATATTTTACTAGGAGCAACAACATATGGCATACTATAAATACTAACATGATAGAAAACTTATTTTTAGTTGAAGCATTCAAGTTTCACCATTCATTTAACTTTTTCCTCTATTTTTTTCTAAAAATGAATCATTTTATCTACACAAGCTAACCACGCCACCAGAGATACCCTACAGAGATAGACAAACTGCTAGTATCTACAACATTATTCACTCACCCTTCTTATTGCTTTCTCCTTTGCCTGCCAGACTCTCTTTGTCATCACTCATTCTGATTTTGTTGAAAGATTATACCAGGCATAGAATTTACCAAGTGTAACTGAAAAAAAACTTCAGTTTCATATTTTGATGATTTTTTAGTATGTTGTTGCCCATGTTGAAAAAAGCTTAAATTCCAAATTTTGATCTTCTAGGTTCATCAGTTCAGGTGCTATGAGGAATTGAACTTTGATCATTTGTCGCTCGAATTTGAGGGCATAGCACATCTAGTTGACTTTAGACGCATATAAATTCAAGAATATACAAGTTAGAGGTATAGATCTTTTTGTGTTCACACACAATTTCAATATTTACACAACTAAATAGGTTTGAAACATTTTGGATGAATAATGTGGGAGATAACTCTGACCAAAAATGACTGAAAATGCAATTTTAGCGACTATTCAAAAGCAATTATCACCCTTAACATATAATTTGCCAATGTTTCTGTTAATATTTTTGGACTCCTCCAAGCCTCAGCTACCCAAAACTAGTCTCATCTTCTCTGTAGATGCATCGGGTCAGCGTCTAGAAGCCATACAAGATAAACGTCTTTGTCGAAATACTGCAAAAGTAGAGATCAAGGTCAGCTTGTGGTTTCAACAAAGTCACAAATTTGTCTCATGTTTTGCACCAATTAACATATGTAGATTTTGGTAAAATCATCAAAAGTTTGTGTTTCAGACTGTAAAATGCTCAAAATTGAGTTCCAAATGCCCTCCAAACACCTTTGTAAATCGCCTTAATTAAATGAGATTATCTCCCTTGTCAAGCTTTAACTTGGCTGATTATTATCCTATCAAATTCAAATTTGATGTGTGCTTGTGGTTTGTGATTGTGACAGCAATGAGCCTTAAAATATTTTCTTAATTTACATTCATCAATGTTATCCATTGTTGTAGCTTTAAATGCATATGTTTTGCCTGAGTTAGTGGTAGATGGTGGCACCATAGCTAATAAAACATGCTCTTGTGGTACCCAGCAGATGCCATCTCGCTTTGGTCATGTGAAACTGTTTGTTGAGCCTTTGTGCATGAATCTCACATTAACATCATTAATCTCTTGATCATAGCCAATTGCCATCCCCATATACTACCAACCATCATATATACAGGCCAGATATTGTCCAGCTCGAGGTGTTAAGGTATTGCTGGTAACATGTAAGTCATCAGTCTTCCCAACTTTGTATCCTTGTACCATACATTTTTCATTAACCATTGGTGAAGTTTGCAAACTTCAATGGCTGTTCTACTGAGTGGCTCGAACCAGTGCTGGTCCGACAACCAATGACTCGCTGTGCTGCTTAGACCCTTGGTTCCAAAATCGCTGCTTGTTCTGCGAATTTTTCAGTGGGTACATAAAACACCTTCATCCCAGCGATGTTTTCCCTAGCATACTTGTACAGTTGCTCAGCACTGAGCAGTCTTTCTTTCCCTGACTTAACTAACTGCTTGGAATGACGGGTGGCCAGTCTTTTGACTACCCCACCAATCCCATCGCACAGACCTTCTCCATGTGAGGTGGCAAAGAAGCTCCAAGATGCTGTGAGATTGAAATCAAGCTCATGGTGACATAAGTTGGCAAAGTTCTTGTAATTTTTGTATTGGGCACCAGATCCATCACTGAAATAATTCACATGAGTCACTTGAGGTAGGTTTTCTTTGATGAATCTGATGAGCGTTCTCTGGAATGTATACATACATTCCCGAGAACGCTCTTTAGAATGTATACCTAGGACAATGACAAAGACTTTGTCATTTTATATTAGGGGTGCCAAAATATTAATCAAAAACTAGGGAAAAAAGGCCGTTGTTCGGATAATTTTGGGTAAATTATATTCAACTTTAAGCATATACTACGACCTTTACTAATTTCAAAATTAGTAAAAGTAGGTAGTTTGAAATGTTTTATTTTGCATGGATCCATTATTTTGGTTAGGTTTTACCCCTACATCGTAGAAAGTTAAGGTTTGCTATTGTGAACCGTGGGGTCTACTGGCTGAATGAGCTAATGAAACGATAACAGCGAGTCGTGTTTTCCAAAATTTAACAAGGCAACGCGGCCGCCCTGCAAGAACTGTGTTAGCTCCGAAACCCAAGCTAACACAATCCTAACAGAGAATGATCATTAAACCCCGCCCATATGATAGCCATCGCCTATCCTGGGAGAAATGGGGCTGTATATCATTAGTTTTACCTACTAAATTTTTACATCAAAAAGGTTAGTACTTCTTATTCAATGTTCTATTGTCTATGAATTGCCACACCTCCACTACTTTAAAACGTTGGATTTGCCACTGTTTGTGATAGTAAACATGTTCATTTCCTTCTGCAGCTGACTTACTTTTACTTTTTTCCAGCTACGAGTACTACAGAACGACAGCTACTACAGAACTTGCACGGGCACTCCGAGCGTTGCGATAGGTGACAGTGAAAAGAAAGCGAGCAGCGTATATTACAAAAAAGCACACCATCTCATTCACTTTTAAAAACGCTTGAAGCAGTACAATGCCTCCCAAAAAGCCTACTGCCCAAACGCAAGAACAGCTTGATTCCCATAGAGAAAGAAACCAAATTCGCAAAGCAGCAGCTAGATGAGCAAAAACTGCAGAGCAAACACAGCTGAATCTACAACGAAACAGAACTGCTACTGCAGCTGCTAGAAGTGCAGAAACTGCAGAGCAAACACAGCTACGCCTACAACGAAACAGAATAGCTCCTGCATCTGCTAGAAGTGCAGAAACTGTAGAGCAAACGCAGCTACGCTTACAACGAAACAGAATAGCAGCTGCTAGAAGAGCAGAAATCGCTGAACAAACACAGGTACATAGAGAGCAGGCCAGAATAGATGCTGCAGAAACTGCTGAGCCGACCCAGCAGCGACTCAAACGGCTCAGAGCAGCCGCTACAGCGGCCCGACGTGCAGAAACCTCTGAGCATATACAGCGGCGACAATAGCAAGATGCTCTAACTACAGCAGCTGCTACCAGGCGCCGTGTATGGGCAGAAAACTTCGCACTTGACTACAGTCCTGCAACACAGTATAGGGCCGAATTTTCCTATGGGACGAATGTCCGAAAATACTCCAGATGTAATGCCTTACGTTGGAAAAGCGACTTGCCATATATGTAGTTTATATAGTAGATTTTATTGGTAATAAATTTTATAATCACAACCACATTACTGCTGCACAGTTTGTATATACCATATCAAAACACAGGCTATAGACGAAGAACTGGTGAGTCATTGTTAGTGTTTTAAGCATGTAGAAGTCTCAATTCAATAAGTGCTGGCGATAACTTAGCAGTGCAATAGCAAAATATTTTCTAGAATTTCTTAAAATATGTAAAACTTTTCAATACTGTCAGTTTGAAGAACTTCAGTTTGCCTAGCAATGTCAATTTCATCATCAGCTCTGTATACAAAATTAGGACAATTCCGATTTGAGTGGTTCGAGACTGATGCGTTGTAGACTAGCTGTAAAACACATTGCATATTTCCATTGTTCTCTCTAACATTATTGACATGTACAACTGCATATGTGTATGCAGTCTGATCAACACAAAAATTTCAGTAGATTGCATATTTGGAGTTGTTTTACAGTATGAAAGAATGAAAGACAACTCTCAATAAAACTATTGCTTTACGTAAATCTGTTTCCGAAAACGGGTAATGACGTTAGTATCTTATAGGTATTTCCAGTGTCGTATAGTTTCACAGAGTCAGGGACTCTGTGAAACTATACGGCTCTGGGTATTTCACAGCAATCCAACAGGAAAAAAGCTTTGTCCGAACGAACTGCGTATACTCTTCTGTTCCTCATTATCTTCTCTACTATTGGCAAACCGCAGATAGCAAATACTAACAAATGGCGCACCGGTCTTCGATAACATTCATCAATTACGTTAATAAAGAAATATGGTCAATGGTAGGTAATTAAGCGTAGTTGCGCAAGAAACTTATTTCAATAAAAAAATTATACATTATATTGTATGTTATAAAAAATAATTTAATTAAAAGATATAATTTATTTAAATTTGTTACAAACAAAATGACATACAGTAAATACCTATCACTTTATCCCTTCCACACTAAAATTCGAAAATATCACGGTAGCTCTGAGCAAAATTTGTTGTTAAGCAAGCATTTTTACAAAAAAGATGGAAAAGAAGCATATTCAGGTGAAAATGACAGTTTTAACCATAGTGACTGCATCAAATACTGGTTAGTTATAATAAAGGGAGTTAAGCTAAATAGTATTTTTAATATGAATGTAAAAGTGTTCTTTTGAATTTCTTTAAATGATCCAGTTTGTATTATTAAGTTGTCCTTACAGAAGTTATTGCGTCAAAGAGATCGATCAAATAAAATTTGGACCAATATAAGGCTAAATCATCAGCTACAATTTGATGTTATTTTTGTCTTTGTAGACAAGCCCTGTCCAGAGATATAATCGTTTGAAAGAGATCATTTTTTGAAACGCTCAGATTCAAGCGGGTTTAATTTTGACGCAATCACACCCTTAATGATTTATCTAAGAAGGTTTTTTGATGTTCTGACATCTTTTTGGTAATTATAACACGATTCGTTTTTGTTCTTTTCAGTGTGTGAGTTTGTTAATCTAGTTTAAGTGAATGCTTTCAATGTAAAGTGGCAATGTATAACTGAGCTCAAGCCTCAAGCTAAGCATATAAAAAGTAAACAATTCGAATTAATTCTTTTCGTTTAAACTTGTATTCTCCAAGCCAACTCTTTCATTTTTAGTTTAAAAAGATGGACAGGAAACCGTTCAAATTGCAAACTTTTTAAGTATGGCTGTGCTTAAATCTGAAGTTCACCTTTGGACTCTTAGAAATCAACTCCTCATATCAGGTAATGCTTCCCTTTGAGTTTTCTCTGTCATCATTTTACCAGCCTTGAAATTTCAATTATAAAAAATTGACTGCATCACATTTTTGGCGTCCATAGTTTTTTTCCATAGCTTTAGCTTGAAAGTATGAAAATATTTGCAATAAAAATGCACTAGTTCATGACTACAATCCTTGATTGGCTCAATTGTACTCTTTTAATATATTGCTTTGGTCAATCTGTTACAAACAGTAATTTTAATTAAATAGCCTATGGAACACCGGAGCAGTTACACGGAATCAGTTAGTTTTGTCATCAATAGCTTTCTAGAACATGTAGAGTTGTTCAAGCAATCATAAGGTATTCGATGCTGTCATCCAGTTACTGTATACGTACGTACATTAAGATTTAAATATTTACCAGATTGCATAATATATATATATATATATATATATATATATACATGTATATACTAATATTTAATGACAATGTAAAACATTTTTTTGAAGTTTGGATGACTCACTTAGAGACTTTGCTGATGATTACCGGCATTAGCTAAACTAGATGTTAACACGTTTCATATGATCAACATACATGTATATGTGACTCAGCGACTTGAATAGTTTTTGAATTTATATCTCTTTAAAATCTTTAATGCTCTTTAAAACAAGATTGACGTGTTTGTGTTTTTCTAAAAGGCTAGAGTCTAAGTCTGTAGAAGTTGTACAGTCGATATGATCATCTTTGCTTGCATATATAGGCCTCGTTGTATTTTAAATCACCGAATGAAAGTTTGGGTTAAAACTGTCGACGGCTACAAGTGTTGGCTATTTTACAAGCTGACTACGTGTAGCCATCTACGTCTAGCCGTCTACGTCTAGCCGTCTACGTCTAGCCGTCTACGTCTAGCCGTCTACGTCTAGCCGTCTACGTCTAGCCGTCTACGTCTAGCCGTCTACGTCTAGCCGTCTACGTCTAGCCGTCTACGTCTAGCCGTCTATGTCTATCTGTCTATGGATAGTTATCCACAAGTAAGGAGAGTTAAGCTAAACACCAGAGTGTAAAAACATAGTTTCTTATCAGTTGATGTTGATTAGATAACGTGACTTGTGCAATCCCTGATGCCTTGTCCAATAACCTTTTTAATATGTCAAGGTCATTGGTTCAGCCATGACATTTGCGAAACGTTTTTTCTTCTTTTATTTCTAGAAGTTTGAGAAATCTCAGCATTCGGCCATTTTGCATTGTGTACATTTGCATCTTAGTATAACTTGAAATGCAACTAGTTGTTAGCTTTAGTCAGATGGGCTAAAGTCATGGATTCAAGTGCGTGTAGTTTCTTTTATCGGCTGCCTAACAAGACTTCCGTTTTTGATTTTTGATTAGTTTTATGTTATTTCTTCCAATCATATGAAACTATTTCAACAGAAGTTGTTTGTGCTATCTATTGGTTATATGTAACTACATTCTGCATTGTTTCCTGAGTTTCTATACAGTTTACACTATAAACTTTATTCAATGGAACCCATGTAGAAGTGTTGCAAGTCAGTCATGGTGAATGAATCAACATTTGTCATATGTTGATCTTGTTAGAATTTTCATGTTTTTAATCGCTGATTCTCATTTGATGGCTTTCATCTGTGTTCATATTGCAGAGACTGGTCTGGGGTGTCTGACCTATCATGATAAAACTGAAAAGGGTGCTACCAATCCTATTGCAGGTGAGGGCAACTCCATTGCTTAAAATGTTATCCGCAGGAACTTGCGTGATACCGAAATGTTTAAAATAGAATAATAATGCGAAATGTAAGAATGCATACATTCACTGAACAAAAAATCAACTTTATAGGTATACAACAGAGAACACTTATACAGTATTCTATCCTGTATGTGTTATATCCTGTATACAATATTCTATCCTGTATACAGTGTTATATCCTGTATACAGTTTTCTATCCTGTATACAGTGTTCTATCCTGTATACAGTGTTCTATCCTGTATACAGTGTTCTATCCTGTATACAGTGTTCTATTCTGTATACGGCGTTCTATCCTGTATACAGTGTTCTATCCTGTATATAGTGTTCTATCCTGTATACATTGTTCTATCCTGTATACAGTGTTCTATCCTGTATACGGTGTTTTATCCTGTATACAATATTCTATCCTGTATACAGTGTTATATCCTGTATACAGTTTTCTATCCTGTATACAGTGTTCTATCCTGTATACAGTGTTCTTTCCTGTATACAGTGTTTTTTCCTGTATACAGTTTTCTATCCTGTATACGGTGTTCTATCCTGTATATAGTGTTCTATCCTGTATACAGTGTTCTATCCTGTATACAGTGTTCTATCCTGTATACGGTGTTCTATCCTGTATATAGTGTTTTATCCTGAGTATTGGATGCATCGATAACAAGCATTTTTAATTATTGATATTGTTCACTTTTATAAGAAAATGTTGATGTATTGATAAATTTCACTTGATTTGCTTATTTCTTATATATCTTCGTTTTGTTTATTTGTTTTTTTGTATTTGTTTGAAAGTCACCATAATAAAAAATTGGAAATTCTACTCGTATTTGTCGCTTGCCTTTTTGATGTGGAAGTAGGGGCAAGCTTTGATGTTTTTAAGTAAATTCCAGTATTATTCGTCTCAGTTTTATCTATCAGCAAATAAATTAGACAATTAGCTTTCAAATATTTTTAATTGAACTAATAAAAATTATGTTAACTGTAATACATTATGAGCTAGAATATTCCGCAGATTTGTTAAAAATATATGTTCTTTTGCTGGGTAACCTGGAACCAATTCATAACAAAAATTTCCATCGAATCTTTGCAAGGCTGTTGAGCGAAAATTATAAGGATAGCCTTAGTTTTTCATGGTGACCTGTTCAGGGGATTTTCTGTAGGACTCTTTATAAACAATATTGAGCAGTTCTGTGCTAGCATCTTCTTCTGTATCTTCAGGTTCTTCCATACCAAGTTACGCTCAAGAAAAGCAGGTCTACGTGGAGTGTGAGTAAACATGTTTCCTTTGCGAGTTTGAAGCATTTGTAGTCAGCGGTGTGACCTAACAATACTTGTTCTGTGGCAAAGTAATACCATTGGTTTGAGTTCCTAATATTAATGTCACACCTCTGTGTTGGGAGGGTATGCTGCTATGGCCTTGCAATGTTATTGCTGTACCCTAACCGTGCTTGTGATATGACCCCACAATGATAGTGGTGTGCCCATACGAAGCTAGTGTTGTGATGAAACTATACTAGTAGTGTGACCTAACAATACCGGTCGAGTGATCTAGCCATGACAATGGTGTGAACTTTTATTACCATCATTTGCTTACTCAATCGAAACCTTTGAAACTCGTTAAGTAACTTTGGTTGCACATGAGAGGTTTATTGGTACTGCCATTACAGTGGCCATTACAGTGGCCTATCAGTTGATAATGTTGGAGATTGCTAGAGTAGTAGCTGCTCAAATGGGTTGGCGGTTTTGTCGGCATCTTTCAGAGAAACGATATGAGGCCGACAGTTAGATGTTTGACTAAAGACTTGTTTTCTTGCGTTACTTCAAACTTTATGATGACACGAAACATGTGGAATATGTGAAATAAAACTATAAAAAATAGCTTGTGTGTTTGATATAATATATATATATAATAAAAGATACAAAATAAAATGATGCACCAAATTCAGTCAGTATTTTGTAAACCAGAACAAATACCTGCGAATACAAAGGTTGAATGTTTGGCGGAAGAAGCAAAACAACTCAAGTAATTTTGTTTCAACCCATATCTTTTTCGAAATCTGAGACGCTTGAAAAATTATTAATTAAAAATAAAACTAGTTAAGTTATCTCACGGTGTGATGTAATACGGGAAATAGCACCATTGGGTGTACGATTGAGAGCAAAGCTGCACTTTATAGGTCTTATATAATTATGTTTATGGTTGCTTCCTGATGGTAATGTTAGACTCTACAGACAGGCGCCTTGATATATGTATATACACAGGATGCACTACATACAGACATGTACCTTGATATATGTATATAAACAGAATGCACTACATACAGACATATACCTTGATATATGTATATACACAGGATGCATTACATACAGACATGTACCTTGATACATGTATATAAACAGGATGCACTACATACAGACATGTACCTTGATACATGTATATAAACAGGATGCACTAAATACAGACATGTACCTTGATACATGTATATAAACAGGATGCACTACATACAGACATGTACCTTGATATATGTATATAAACAGGATGCACTACTTACAGACATATACCTTGATATATGTATATACACAGGATGCACTACATACAGACATGTACCTTGTTATATGTATATAAACAGGATGCACTACATAGAGACATGTACCTTGATACATGTATATATACAGGATGCACTACATACAGACATGTACCTTGATATATGTATATAAACAGGATGCACTACATACAGACATATACCTTGATAAATGTATATACACAGGATGCACTACATACAGACATGTACTTTGATACATGTATGTAAACAGGATGCACTACATACAGACATGTACCTTGATACATGTATATAAACAGGATGCACTACATACAGACATGTACCTTGATACATGTATATAAACAGGATGCACTACATACAGACATGTACCATGATATATGTATATAAACAGGATGCACTACATACAGACATGTACCTTGATACATGTATATAAACAGGGTGCACTACATAGAGACATGTACCTTGATACATGTATATACACAGGATGCACTACATACAGACATGTACCTTGATACATGTATATACACAGGATGCACTACATACAGACATGTACCTTGATATATGTATATACACAGGATGCACTACATACAGACATGTACCTTGATACATGTATATAAACAGGATGCACTACATACTAGCCTGTCTTGACAAGCTGTTGTTTTTGCGTAGTTGTCCCCCCGTCGAGCGGCGAGCAACAACAGCTTGTCACACGACGTAGTGCACTTGATGCATCAGCTGCACTTATAAGGAGTTATTCTCTTCCATCTATGCGGCTTGGTTGCGATGTTATGTCGGTCGCTTCATTGGTAATCATAACGAATTTTGCGCAAAAATTTATGTAGAAAAAATAAGATTATAACGTTTTTACCAGCGACCAGTCTCTGCGGTAAACTTTAGTAGAACTTGAGAACTTAGGCAACAACAGCGACTAAACATGTCGCTATTTGTGCGCTCAGTCAGTTTTATTTCTATTTTTGTATCAGTCAGTTTTATTTGTTCTAGTGTATTTTATTTTAAGTTTATTTTATTCTTAAGTTCTACTAAAGTTTATCACAAAAACTGGTCTTTAGTTAAACGTTGTAATCTTGTTTTTTTTTTCTACATAAATTTTTGCGTGAAATCCGTTATGATTACCAATGGAGCGACTGACATAACATCGCGGCCAAGCCGCGAAGACAGAAGAGAACAACTCCCTATAAGTGCAGCTGATGCATCAGGTGCAGTACGTCTTGTGACAAGCTGTTGTTGCTCGCCGCTCGACGGGTGACAACTACGCAAAAACAACAGCTTGTCAAGACAGGCTAACTACATACAGACATCTACCTTGATATATGTATATACACAGGATGCACTACATACAGACATGTACCTTGATACATGTATATAAACAGGATGCACTACATACAGACATGTACCTTGATACATGTATATAAACAGGATGCACTACATACAGACATGTACCTTGATATATGTATATAAACAAGATGCACTACATACAGACATATACCTTGATATATGTATATACACAGGATGCACTACATACAGACATGTCCCTTGTTATATGTATATAAACAGGATGCACTACATACAGACATGTACCTTGATACATGTATATAAACAGGATGCACTACATACAGACATGTACCTTGATACATGTATATAAACAGGATGCACTACATACAGACATGTACCTTGATACATGTATATACACAGGATGCACTACATACAGACATGTACCTTGATATATGTATATACACAGGATGCACTACATACAGACATGTACCTTGATACATGTATATAAACAGGATGCACTACATACAGACATGTACCTTGATATATGTATATAAACAGGATGCACTACATACAGACATGTACCTTGATATATGTATATAAACAGGATGCACTACATACAGACATGTACCTTGATATATGTATATACACAGGATGCACTACATACAGACATGTACCTTGATATATGTATATACACAGGATGCACTACATACAGACATGCACCTTGTTATATGTATATAAACAGGATGCACTACATACAGACATGTACCTTGATATATGTATATACACAGGATGCACTACATACAGACATGTACCTTGATACATGTATATAAACAGGATGCACTACATACAGACATGTACCTTGATATATGTATATAAACAGGATGCATTACATGTATGAAGAATATTAAATGTGTAACCATAAGTCGCTGATTGAATTTGCAATGCAGGTTGTTTCTGACTATATATCGCTATTGGAATCTTGGGAGCAGGTTGAGCAGACTCAGGCTACAAGTCTACGCATACTTCATCACTTATTAACATACCCTAGGACACTTATATTTTGCTAGTATTTAGTTTTGTGAGTAGCATACAGGGTAAAATTTCACTGCAACTTAATTTCGCAGCTCTGATGAGTGCGAAAATATAGTGATGGGAAAATAAATGTAGTGGCAAATGTAACAAACATAATTAGATTCCTCAGGATCAGTTCACTGCAGGCCTGTATTCACTGGTTGCAAGTTGGGGCGGCTAATGTTAGGCGACTAGTTATGAATACCTGGGGGTGTTGAGGGGGGCGGTGTTAGCCCCCAACAGGTTTTTCTTATGTAGGGCCTCAGCCGGGCCTCTCGTGTGAAGTTTTAAAAAATTTTATCGGAAAGTATCAACATTTTTCTATTTTTTTAGATTTGTTTTGTTTTATGTGATGTGACTGTCGAGACGTTTTTAAATTAAAATAGGCAAAACTTGACCGCAGTTAAAACGCTCAGAAAAAGACATCTTTTTCTTTTGAGCGTTTTAACAAAGATCAATTTTGCCGATTTTATTTTAAGTTCATACGGAGGTTTCCACGCTTTCGATGGGACATGGCCAAGCGGATGTTTGGTAAAACTTGATATTTTGCAAACCTTTATAAAGATCGCGAATAAGAATATTTTGCCACTGATGATGATAATAATGACGCCTAAGAACTACTAAAAGTTGATGTTTGTCTCTATGGCTTCGAATAAAGTAATATTCTACAGCGATAAAAACCGTCTCCATTGCCATTGGGCAAATAACTTTTCAAATAAATGATGTTGAGGTCGATTTATCATTGCGTGGGAACGGACCAAACAAATCCGTTCGTGTTAATCTTGTGTTTGAGATGAAATGTTACATTTTATCCGAGGGCAAGTTATCCAAGTTTGACTGTACTTAGCCGCGGAAAGTTCCTAAAAAGCTGGGACGGCTCAGCCGGCCAGCCGCCCCAGGAATACGGGCCTGGTTCAACGATAAGAAAAAAATTTCAATTTGGGACTAGTTTGTAATTGTGAACCGCAGGCAGAATGGTGTGGGCGAGGTCGATAATGCGATTTGATCGCTTGCTGCCATTTGTTTCGCTCGTTCGTTATGATAGTTTAGTTTCGCACATGAAATTTTCGCGAGAGGATGACTCCGCGAAAATGCGAAAGTTAGATCAGGCGAATACATAAGTGTCCTAGGGTATAAAAAATTTAATCTTTTTGTCTGTTATCTTTTCACAGCTCATGGAAAGACTTGGACACCGAGTAACAAGCGACCAGACAAGCTACGGGACCACGTCAAAGATCTCGAGGTATGCATTACCTTGGGGAGACAACTTCTGATGCATTACTTGGGGGAAACAACCTTTGATGTAGCTTGGTTCATGTATTTTTTGCAGCTACTTGTAGAGAGTGATCTATCTCATTTTCGTTTCACAGTGATTGCCTTGTTTGTGGTCACGTGGTTATATACAAGCTCTCGTCTGTCGGAGGTCAATAACTATTGTATGGACAAACACGTGTTTTTTGTGGAGTCAGTTCGATGAGCCTACAAAAATGGCTTCTCTCAAAAGCCGCTGTTCATTTAAATAAAATTTGATGCTTTCAACCATTCTTGAATGGCTTGAGTCATTCTTATGAATTCAAGAGTATTTTTAGTAGAACAAAAGTCTAGTTTGGGAACTCTCATGGCAAGGAAAACTTTTACAGCATTTGTAATTTTGTGTGCTGCGTCTGCATCTCTTGTGTTGTGTTTTGAGTTGCGCAGAAACCAGACTTCATGGATTTTACTCATAAACTAATAATCTTTCTTAACCCCTTTACCGGTAGACTCAGGCTTGTAGACTGAGTTCTTCATCTTCCATCTTGTTTCCTGTACATATAAACATGATCAGTTAGTAGTACCCTGGCTGTCTTGGGCGCCGTGAGAGCTCATCAGGTGTAATAACTAGTAACTATGCTTGAACGCTAGTGGGTAGTTGAATGCTAGTGGGTGGTTGAATGCTAGTGGGTGGTTGCATGCTAGTGGGTAGTTGAATGCTAGTGGGTAGTTGAATGCTAGTGGGGGGTTGAATGCTAGTGGGTGGTTGCATGCTAGTGGGTAGTTGAATGCTAGTGGGTAGTTGAATGCTAGTGGGTGGTTGAATGCTAGTGGGTAGTTGAATGCTAGTGGGTAGTTGAATGCTAGTGGGTAGTTGAATGCTAGTGGGTAGTTGAATGCTAGTGGGTGGTTGAATGCTAGTGGGTAGTTGAATGCTAGTGGGTAGTTGAATGCTAGTGGGTAGTTGCATGCTAGTGGGTGGTTGCATGCTAGTGGGTAGTTGAATGCTAGTGGGTAGTTGAATGCTAGTGGGTGGTTGAATGCTAGTGGGTAGTTGAATGCTAGTGGGTAGTTGAATGCTAGTGGGTAGTTGCATGCTAGTGGGTAGTTGAATGCTAGTGGGTAGTTGCATGCTAGTGGGTAGTTGAATGCTAGTGGGTGGTTGAATGCTAGTGGGTGGTTGAATGCTAGTGGGGGGTTGAATGCTAGTGGGTGGTTGAATGCTAGTGGGTGGTTGAATGCTAGTGGGGGGTTGAATGCTAGTGGGTGGTTGAATGCTAGTGGGTAGTTGAATGCTAGTGGGTAGTTGAATGCTAGTGGGTAGTTGAATGCTAGTGGGTAGTTGAATGCTAGTGGGTAGTTGAATGCTAGTGGGGGGTTGAATGCTAGTGGGTAGTTGAATGCTAGTGGGTAGTTGCATGCTAGTGGGTAGTTGAATGCTAGTGGGTGGTTGAATGCTAGTGGGTGGTTGAATGCTAGTGGGAGGTTGAATGCTAGTGGGTGGTTGAATGCTAGTGGGTGGTTGAATGCTAGTGGGGGGTTGAATGCTAGTGGGTGGTTGAATGCTAGTGGGTAGTTGAATGCTAGTGGGTAGTTGAATGCTAGTGGGTAGTTGAATGCTAGTGGGTAGTTGAATGCTAGTGGGTAGTTGAATGCTAGTGGGGGGTTGAATGCTAGTGGGTAGTTGAATGCTAGTGGGTAGTTGAATGCTAGTGGGTAGTTGCATGCTAGTGGGTAGTTGCATGCTAGTGGGTAGTTGCATGCTAGTGGGTAGTTGAATGCTAGTGGGTGGTTGAATGCTAGTGGGTAGTTGAATGCTAGTGGGTAGTTGAATGCTAGTGGGTAGTTGAATGCTAGTGGGTAGTTGAATGCTAGTGGGTGGTTGAATGCTAGTGGGTAGTTGAATGCTAGTGGGTAGTTGAATGCTAGTGGGTAGTTGCATGCTAGTGGGTGGTTGCATGCTAGTGGGTAGTTGAATGCTAGTGGGTAGTTGAATGCTAGTGGGTGGTTGAATGCTAGTGGGTAGTTGAATGCTAGTGGGTAGTTGAATGCTAGTGGGTAGTTGCATGCTAGTGGGTAGTTGAATGCTAGTGGGTAGTTGCATGCTAGTGGGTAGTTGAATGCTAGTGGGTGGTTGAATGCTAGTGGGTGGTTGAATGCTAGTGGGGGGTTGAATGCTAGTGGGTGGTTGAACGCTAGTGGGTGGTTGCATGCTAGTGGGTGGTTGAACGCTAGTGGGTGGTTGCATGCTAGTGGGTGGTTGAACGCTAGTGGGTGGTTGACGGTCTATCATGCTGAAAGTTGAAAAAATCACATTCTGTACGCTTTAATTTTTGTTCGTTGTAAGATTTTGATCAAACTTGATTTCACATGATATACCTACTACAGTCCTTCTGCGCTTCATGATATACCTACTACAGTCCTTCTGCGCTGCATGATATACCTACTACAGTCCTTCTGCGCTGCATGATATACCTACTACAGTCCTTCTGCGCTGCATGATATACCTACTACAGTCCTTCTGCGCTGCATGATATACCTACTACAGTCCTTCTGCGCTGCATGATATACCTACTACAGTCCTTCTGCGCTGCATGATATACCTACTACAGTCCTTCTGCGCTGCATGATATACCTACTACAGTCCTTCTGCGCTGCATGATATACCTACTACAGTCCTTCTGCGCTGCATGATATACCTACTACAGTCCTTCTGCGCTGCATGATATACCTACTACAGTCCTTCTGCGCTGCATGACATACCTACTACAGTCCTTCTGTGCTGCCAGAGGTATTGTTTGTAAGTGTAAGTCTCAAGGTACAAAGAACATCCTGTCCTCTTCTAGTATTTTAATCACCAAGCTGCCTTGGAATTGAGATGGTGCCTGCTTCTGAATGTTCTTTTATATATATTACCTGAATTTGTTTGACTTTGCAAGAATTTACTCTCGGCAGTAATGCAGTATTCTATTTGTAAAAACAAAGAGTTTGGAAAAACTGCTCAATTGTACAAGATAGAGGGATTTCTCTTTAGAGATAAAAACTTCAAAATGGAAATTACTAAGTTAAAATATAAATATATTTTTTATTCAACTTTCATTTGAATATTGCCTAGTTGCCTTTTTTTTCTTCTGTTTGTGTAATATTGGTATCACCTCTAGCGCCAAAAGCTCTACTCCAAAGTATTCAACACTGACTTTTCATGACTGGCAGTACTTGTAGTGTCAGCGATCTAATCATGGAAAAACATGTCAGCGTTTGTTTGCTCAGCTTGTAGGGTAATCTAGCATTTCATAGTAGCAGCATTTCATAGTAGCAGCCATTCATAGTGGCAGAATTTCATAGTAGCAGCATTTCATAGTAGCAGCATTTCATAGTAGCAGCATTTCATAGTAGCAGCATTTCATAGTAGCAGCATTTCATAGTAGCAGCATTTCATAGTGGCAGCCATTCATAGTGGCAGAATTTCATAGTAGCAGCATTTCATAGTAGCAGCATTTCATAGTAGCAGCATTTCATAGTAGCAGCATTTCATAGTAGCAGCATTTCATAGTAGCAGCATTTCATAGTAGCAGCATTTCATAGTAGCAGCCTTTCATAGTAGCAGCATTTCATAGTAGCACCATTTCATAGTAGCAGCATTTCATAGTAGCAGCCTTTCATAGTAGCAGCATTTCATAGTAGCAGCATTTCATAGTAGCAGCATTTCATAGTAGCAGCCATTTATAGTAGCAGCCATTCATAGTAGCAGCCATTCACAGTAGCAGCTTTCCTTTCAATGGTTCTCCTTAAGTTCATTGCTAGTTAGTTAATACAGGAGTTTACACTCGCCTTTGATCTTTGCTCAATCAATACTTATAACTATTGATCGATGCATTCACCCCACGAAGGTGAGTGACAGCACGTTTCCTGTCTTTTTATTAGACGAATGCGTAAGCACTCACTCTGAGTCGATCGATATAATTTAGTCGACGTTAACAGATATAATCAATTGAACTGTTGTTAGTGTTGTGTAAAACATCCGAATGTAAATATTAATGTTGGCGTAATCGGAGCGTGCCGCATTGCAACCCGTGTGTGCCATGCCTAGTTGCTGTTGTTGACCTCTAGCACCCTCAGTTTATTGTTGACAGCCAAAGTGATTAAAGTATACCTACAGCACACTCAGTTTATTGCTGTCAGCCAAAGTGATTAAACTATACCTACAGCACACTCAGTTTATTGCTGACAGGCAAAGTGATTAAAGTATACCTACAGCACACTCAGTTTATTGCTGACAGCCAAAGTGATTAAAGTATACCTACAGCACACTCAGTTTATTGCTGACAGCCAAAGTGATTAAAGTATACCTACAGCACACTCAGTTTATTGCTGTCAGCCAAAGTGATTAAAGTATACCTACAGCACACTCAGTTTATTGCTGTCAGCCAAAGTGATTAAAGTATACCTACAGCACACTCAGTTTATTACTGTCAGCCAAAGTGATTAAAGTATACCTACAGCACACTCAGTTTATTACTGACAGCCAAAGTGATTAAAGTATACCTACAGCACACTCAGTTTATTGCTGTCAGCCAAAGTGATTAAAGTATACCTACAGCACACTCAGTTTATTGCTGTCAGCCAAAGTGATTAAAGTATACCTACAGCACACTCAGTTTATTACTGTCAGCCAAAGTGATTAAAGTATACCTACAGCACACTCAGTTTATTACTGTCAGCCAAAGTGATTAAAGTATACCTACAGCACACTCAGTTTATTACTGTCAGCCAAAGTGATTAAAGTATACCTACAGCACACTCAGTTTATTACTGTCAGCCAAAGTGATTAAAGTATACCTACAGCACACTCAGTTTATTACTGTCAGCCAAAGTGATTAAAGTATACCTACAGCACACTCAGTTTATTACTGTCAGCCAAAGTGATTAAAGTATACCTACAGCACACTCAGTTTATTACTGTCAGCCAAAGTGATTAAAGTATACCTACAGCACACTCAGTTTATTACTGTCAGCCAAAGTGATTAAAGTATACCTACAGCACACTCAGTTTATTGCTGATAGCCAAAGTGATTAAAGTATACCTACAGCACACTCAGTTTATTACTGTCAGCCAAAGTGATTAAAGTATACCTACAGCACACTCAGTTTATTGCTGATAGCCAAAGTGATTAAAGTATACCTACAGCACACTCAGTTTATTACTGTCAGCCAAAGTGATTAAAGTATACCTACAGCACACTCAGTTTATTACTGTCAGCCAAAGTGATTAAAGTATACCTACAGCACACTCAGTTTATTACTGTCAGCCAAAGTGATTAAACTATACCTACAGCACACTCAGTTTATTGCTGTCAGCCAAAGTGATTAAAGTATACCTACAGCACACTCAGTTTATTGCTGTCAGCCAAAGTGATTAAAGTGTACCTACAGCACACTCAGTTTATTGCTGACAGCCAAAGTGATTAAAGTATACCTACAGCACACTCAGTTTATTGCTGTCAGCCAAAGTGATTAAAGTATACCTACAGCACACTCAGTTTATTACTGTCAGCCAAAGTGATTAAAGTATACCTACAGCACACTCAGTTTATTACTGTCAGCCAAAGTGATTAAAGTATACCTACAGCACACTCAGTTTATTGCTGACAGCCAAAGTGATTAAAGTATACCTACAGCACACTCAGTTTATTACTGTCAGCCAAAGTGATTAAAGTATACCTACAGCACACTCAGTTTATTGCTGATAGCCAAAGTGATTAAAGTATACCTACAGCACACTCAGTTTATTACTGTCAGCCAAAGTGATTAAAGTATACCTACAGCACACTCAGTTTATTACTGTCAGCCAAAGTGATTAAAGTATACCTACAGCACACTCAGTTTATTGCTGATAGCCAAAGTGATTAAAGTATACCTACAGCACACTCAGTTTATTGCTGACAGCCAAAGTGATTAAAGCATACCTACAGCACACTCAGTTTATTGCTGTCAGCCAAAGTGATTAAAGTATACCTACAGCACACTCAGTTTATTGCTGTCAGCCAAAGTGATTAAAGTGTACCTACAGCACACTCAGTTTATTACTGTCAGCCAAAGTGATTAAACTATACCTACAGCACACTCAGTTTATTGCTGTCAGCCAAAGTGATTAAAGTATACCTACAGCACACTCAGTTTATTACTGTCAGGCAAAGTGATTAAAGTATACCTACAGCACACTCAGTTTATTGCTGACAGCCAAAGTGATTAAACTATACCTACAGCACACTCAGTTTATTGCTGTCAGCCAAAGTGATTAAAGTATACCTACAGCACACTCAGTTTATTGCTGACGGCCAAAGTGATTAAACTATACCTACAGCACACTCAATTTATCTGCACGTTCATTTATTACTTTTTTTATATTTTGCTGATATGACCTAAGGCTATGCTGTTTTTAGACAACATTACACTAATATGACCCAAGGCTATGCTGTCTCTAGACACCTTACACTAATATGACCGAAGGCTATGCTGTCTCTAGACAACCTTATACTGATGACAACAAAACATTTAATTTCACTTCAATGTGTCATTGAATGAGTCATGTTTTGCACGCGTTCATTTGCTCACTTATGGCTTTTTATAACTTTCCAATTTGCAGCCATGAGCAGCTAGTGGTTTTCTCGAATTGAAATTATGTGTCAAGTCCGTATGATATGATGCAACTGTTGAATAGCCAATTGGGTGTAAATGACCAGCCAACATCATGATACATGTTGTTTTATTCTCAGGAGTCATTGAGTGGAACCACAAATGTGTTCACATGGTGGAAGTCGGAGGACCTTCTCCAGGTAAGCTGTTGCACTGCACCAGAATAGCTAGAGTTCTCAATAATTTGAATTGTATTATGCTCTCAGATATTTCTTAGCTTGAGAGAATGTTCCTATTTCGCTGGTTTTTTCTTGATTCTTTGCTTACCTGATCGTCACTTGAACATTAGACATCACATCTTTAGTCAAATGTTGAAGTGACAACATTTGACTACAGATATCATTACATGACTACTTATTGTTAACATGAGTCATCAGTAAATAATAGTGAGGTATTTTCTAATTTACTCAGATTGTCAGTGTAAAGTATTGAATTGAAATTGTCATAATTCAATATTTAAATACTCATGGATGCACACAATAATATATAATAATAATATAATATACAATAGGTGATATAATATAATAGGTGATGTAATATATAATAGGTGATGTAATATAATATACAATAGGTGATATAATATATAATAGGTGATATAATATATAATAGGTGATATAATATATCATAGGTGATATAATATATAATAGGTGATATAATATATAATAGGTGATATAATATATAATAGGTGATATAATGTAATATACAATAGGTGATATAATATATAATAGGTGATATAATATAATATACTTTAGGTGATATAATATATAATAGGTGATATAATATAATATACTTTAGGTGACATAATATATAATAGGTGATATAATATATAATAGGTGATATAATATATCATAGGTGATATAATATATAATAGGTGATATAATATAATATACTTTAGGTGATATAATATATCATAGGTGATATAATATATAATAGGTGATATAATATACTTTAGGTGATATAATATATCATAGGTGATATAATATATAATAGGTGATATAATATATAATAGGTGATATAATATATAATAGGTGATATAATATAATATACTTTAGGTGATATAATATATCATAGGTGATATAATATATAATAGGTGATATAATATATAATAGGTGATATAATATATAATAGGTGATATAATATATAATAGGTGATATAATATATAATAAGTGATATAATATATAATAGGTGATATAATATATAATAGGTGATATAACATATAATATGTGATATAATATATAATGAGTGATATAATGATATAATATATAATAGGTGATATAATATATAATAGGTGATATAATATAATATACTTTAGGTGATATAATATATCATAGGTGATATAATATATAATAGGTGATATAATATATAATAGGTGATATAATATATAATAGGTGATATAATATATAATAGGTGATATAACATATAATATGTGATATAATATATAATGAGTGATATAATGATATAATATATAATAGGTGATATAATATATAATAGGTGATATAATATAATATACTTTAGGTGATATAATATATCATAGGTGATATAATATATAATAGGTGATATAATATATAATAGGTGATATAATATATAATAGGTGATATAATATATAATAGGTGATATAACATATAATATGTGATATAATATATAATGAGTGATATAATAGGCGATTGGAACTATTGTTTAGAAACTTGCTAAACAATTTGAGAAGCTTCAACAATCTAGAAGCTTCAAGTTCTGGTTCCTTTAGATCATTTCTGTTTTTCAATTTCTGGGTTTTTTAAAATCATTTTTTAAAAGCAAAAAAGCCATTTTATTGCCTTTCATTAAGATTGCAATGCAGTAGATTTGTTGTTCAGCTCTGCTTTGGAAACTGGAAGTATTCGTTTCTGTATGGTTGTGTATGTTTCTGTATGGTTGTGTATGTTTCTGTATGGTTGTGTATGTTTGTGTATGTCTGTGTATGTTTGTATATGTTTGTGTATGGTTGTGCTTGTCTGTGTATGGTTGTGCTTGTCTGTGTATGATTGTGTATGTTTGTAGTGTGTTTGTGTATGGTTGCGGTATGTTAGTGTATGTTTGCGGTGTGTTTGTGTATGGTTGTGGTATGTTTGTGTATGTTTGTTGTAGGTTTGTTGTATGGTTGTATAGTCACCTTTATTAATTTGTTTCAAAACCCTTTTGGCTTCGAAAATTCCTATATTTTTCCACAAATGAGAGCTGAGCTGCTTTTTGTTTTTTAAGTAATTCCTAGTCATAACTAATATGCAGACAAAAAGGCCAGATTTCTTCATCGGCTCGAGTGTTACACAAAACTTTACTAAAGTAGAAATTTCTGGAAAGCTACAGGCTGAATAAATGCTTTGCTGAGCAACACATCGAGTATTAATTGTATCTGCACTTCTACACAATCAGACACCAATATTGATGGTATGCTCTACTCTCTTTATGACAAGAATAGTATTTGTTTTATCAATGACCAGTTAAATCATTTCTATCGACTAGACCTCTGAATTGATAATTCATAGAAATAAAAATCTTTTTGATGTCACCATTAAAGAACTATTTTGACCAAAAAAAATCAGCATTTGAATAGACTATAAACGTCATAGCTGTGTATATAATGTAATACAGTCAAACCTCTGACTATGATCACCTCAATATATAATACAGTCAAACCTCTGACTATGATCATCTTAATATATAAAACCGTCAAACCTCTGGCTATGATCACCTCGAGCATACACCTTTACCTATGAACCTGTACATTGCTGAGCATACACCTTTACCTCTGAACCAGTACATTGCTGAGCATACTCCTTTACCTCTGAACCTGTACATTGCTGAGCGTACACCTTTACCTCTAAAACTGTACATTGCTGAGCGTACTCCTTTACTTCTGAACCTATACATTGCTGAGTGTACATCTTTACCCCTGAACCTGTGCATTGCTGAGCGTACGCCTTTACCCCTGAATCTGTGCATTGCTACACTCCTAGCAAGTCTCTAAAACAAAATAGCAATAAAATCCCTTTTTTACTCATCTTTAATTTATTTTTTCACGTAGTTTCAAGTAATGCACTTTTGTTATATGTATATATATATATATGATATGTAAACTACCTCAAGTGGTTAACATTAATTTTTTGATCTTGGAAACAATTTAGACAAAATACAGTCTATTCTTATTGCAGTATCTGCTCCAACTTTCAACATGTTTGACATATAAGGTATATCTCAGAATGAATTAATTTTTTTTATAGAGGCTTAGCTGTAGCAATGGTGTTAGCTATAGCAATGGCATAGCAATGATATAGCTATAGCAATAGTATAACTGTAGCAATAGTATAGCTATAGCAATGGTATAGCTGTAGCAATGGTATAGCTGTTGCAATGGTATAACTGTTGCAATGGTATAGCTGTAGCAATGGTATAGTTGTAGCAATGGTGTAGTTGTAGCAATGGTATAGCTGTTGCAATGGTATAGCTGTAGCAATGGTATAGCTGTTGCAATGGTATAGCTGTAGCAATGGTATAGCTGTAGCAATAGTATAGCTGAAGCAATAGTATAGCTGTAGCAATAACATATCTAGCTTCTTGATTGGACAGTTTACAGCTTTTATTTAAATGAAACTTCATTTCAAGCTGGTTTCAAAAGTTTCCCTTATGTTCTTATCTAACAAATAAATAACAAAATCTCTTCTCAAAAACATATAATAACTGTATCAGAAGTATTACATCATAGCCTGTATATCTAGATATCTGTAATACCGTGCATACACAACATATATTATTACATGTATAGCACATCATAGCCTGTATATCTAGATATCTGTAATACTGTGCATACACAACATATATTATTATATATATAGCACATCATAGCCTGTATGTCTAGATATCTGTAATACTGTGCATACACAACATATATTATTACATGTATAGCACATCATAGCCTGTATATCTAGATATCTGTAATACCGTGCATACACAACATATATTATTATATGTATAGCACATCATAGCCTGTATATCTAGGTATCTGTAATACCGTGCATACACAACATATATTATTACATGTATAGCACATCATAGCCTGTATATCTAGATATCTGTAATACCGTGCATACACAACATATATTATTACATATATAGCACATCATAGCCTGTATATCTAGATATCTGTAATACCGTGCATACACAACATATATTATTACATGTATAGCACATCATAGCCTGTATATCTAGATATCTGTAATACCATGCATGCACAACATATATTATTGCATGTATAGCACATCATAGCCTGTATATCTAGATATCTGTAATACCGTGCATACACAACATATATTATTACATGTATAGCACATCATAGCCTGTATATCTAGGTATCTGTAATACTGTGCATACACAACATATATTATTGCATGTATAGCACATCATAGCCTGTATATCTAGATATCTGTAATACTGCGCATACACAACATATATTATTACATGTATAGCACATCATAGCCTGTATATCTAGATATCTGTAATACTGCGCATACACAACATATATTATTACATGTATAGCACATCATAGCCTGTATATCTAGATATCTGTAATACTGCGCATACACAACATATATTATTACATGTATAGCACATCATAGCCTGTATATCTAGATATCTGTAATACTGTGCATACACAACATATATTATTACATGTATAGCACATCATAGCCTGTATATCTAGATATCTGTAATACTGTGCATACACAACATATATTATTACATGTATAGCACATCATAGCCTGTATATCTAGATATCTGTAATACCGTGCATACACAACATATATTATTACATGTATAGCACATCATAGCCTGTATATCTAGATATCTGTAATACCGTGCATACACAACATATATTATTACATGTATAGCACATCATAGCCTGTATATCTAGATATCTGTAATACTGCGCATACACAACATATATTATTACATGTATAGCACATCATAGCCTGTATATCTAGGTATCTGTAATACTGTGCATACACAACATATATTATTACATGTATAGCACATCATAGCCTGTATATCTAGATATCTGTAATACCGTGCATACACAACATATATTATTACATGTATAGCACATCATAGCCTGTATATCTAGATATCTGTAATACCGTGCATACACAACATATATTATTACATGTATAGCACATCATAGCCTGTATATCTAGATATCTGTAATACCATGCATATACAACATATATTATTACATGTACAGCACATCATAGCCTGTATATCTAGGTATCTGTAATACCGTGCATACACAACATATATTATTACATGTATAGCACATCATAGGCTGTATATCTAGATATCTGTAATACCGTGCATACACAACATATATTATTACATGTACAGCACATCATAGCCTGTATATCTAGATATCTGTAATACTGTGCATACACAACATATATTATTACATGTATAGCACATCATAGCCTGTATATCTAGATATCTGTAATACCGTGCATACACAACATATATTATTACATGTATAGCACATCATAGCCTGTATATCTAGATATCTGTAATACTGTGCATACACAACATATGTTATTATATCTCTATAGATCTCAAAGTCTGTAATTCAGTTTGTCCAGCTATAGCTATTTTTAAATATTGGAATTAAAAGCTTGCTCCGTGCTGGATATGAACTCCTGGAGATCATAACTGCAAGTTTCAAACCACACATTTATCCACTGAGCTATACAGTCGTCCTAGCATTCTATTGCTCTTATAATATATTGTATACCGTACACGCATGCTAAATGTGCACTTTTGATTATTAACTATTATTACCATTTGCATAATTTGCTATTTTTTGAAATTGTTTAAAAACTAAATTTTTGCTCCCTTTACCTAATTTTTAATTTGTAATTTTTAAATATGCCGTTTCATTTCCAATGTGCCATTACTCTTCTATTTGCGGTTTTTCATGAGGTTCGATTGCTAAATCGGTAAAAGCTAATACTTTTCACGCTGACAATTGTATTATTTCAAGTAGGAATAGCCTCTACATTCTCTCTTCATTCGGTCAGACAAAGTACCAGACAAAGACAATTCGATATCTCATTTTTACCTTTGTACTGGTGTCGAGATGAATCAGTATCGTCGTATTCAAAGCTTTGATGAATAGCTTCTGTTGGAACAGGAACCTTTTTTGTACACACACGCTTCTACATAAGAATTGTTATTATTAATTCAACATATTAAGGTTTCATTTTGTTTTCTCAGTTCGTACTAATCGCATCATTACCAACTCATCTTTTATGGTAGTCTTAGCAAAACAGACTTCATTTAGCTATTACTCGCTAATTATTTCATATTTACATTTAAACATTTTTATATTTGTTTCAATTTGTTTGTTAATTTATTTTACTAGCACAAAGTATTTTCCTCTTGATACGAAGTTTAAAAGTTAGAATGGTAACTGTTGTTATATGTTAAAAATTTTTTTTTGGTGCAAAGACTTTAATTAGCCGTGCAACGCCGGGCATTCAGTCTACTATATACACTCCTGCTGATCATATTGCTGATCATATTGCTGATTATATTCAATTCCTTTCTTTAGATCTTCCTATCCACTGGGATTGTGTATTGGATCAGCATTGATCAATTGCATGGGGACATCTGTAAAATCACAAAGGATACAAGTTTGATTGGTAGAATAACACTCTCCAACATTTGTGATGGTACGTTGCCTCAGAACGCTATTAAATCATCATTTATTTTAGTTATGACCTCCTTAGAGTATTGGTATCCTTTTATAATACGTTTGAACTCTCAACGCGCATCGGATTCCGTATGCGGTGTTAGGTGATTAGGGATATTTAAATGGTGTGCTACATGGAATGGCTACTTGCCATACATCGGACATGTTTCATTCATGCTGAAAATGTTGATACTGGATCCACTAATGAATAGAGTAAAGTAATTACCGGGTCATTGGCCAGTTTTGAAAAGGTCCTGCAAAGAATAACTCTGCAATCATTAGTTTGCAGAGGCAATTTGTACGCATGCTTGTAAGGGCCGTGTGTAGGGCCTCTTTTGGTGTCTTAGTACATAGTCCACTGCTACTATTCATCTAGTATTATTGAGGGATGTCACTATGCGAGTGACCTTGGCTGAGTTATAGTACTATTACATACCATAAACTACCCAGGTTTAATCCACTTTAGGTGGACTGAGTGACCTTGGCTGAGTTATAGTACTATTACGTACCATAAGCTACCCAGGTTCAATCCACTTTAGGTGGACTGAGTGACCTTGGCTGAGTTATAATACTATTACATATCGTAAGAATGTAGAGCATATGTTCCATTCTGTGACCAAAGGTTATCTTAAAGGTTGACTTGCAACAAAATTCACATTACAGTTATTTGGTATCAAAAGGTTCACCATGTCTTACCCTGCTGTGTTGTAGGTGCAAAATATGTGGAAATGTGATTACAAGCTCAAAAACGAACAATTAATCGCCCCCATCACGAGACCGCTGTAGATTAGAATCTCCTTCCAAAACGGCTCAAATGGGACGTAGTTGTACAAGATGGCTTCTGTTTACACTTTCACGCAACCTCATTCGTCGAAATATTTTCACAAATATACATGTACTTTACGCATTCAATAAAGCCATGTCTATTGTTCTTGCGCGTCTATTTCATCGTCATTGTAATGCTGTCACTTTCAGCACTGATATCTTATGACTTACCGTGAAATTTCGTTTAATTTTTTAACCTTAGCTCGAAGGAGTACATATCATTGGCTGATAAACATAACGAGTCTGTTGATCACCTTTGATAGTCGAAAAATGTTGCAGAAATTCTTCGCAAAGTATGGGTCACACGATCAGATTATGACTAGATGATTAGACCAAGCCGACACAAAACTGTAAAGTAGCGAGCATCTATATTTGATACGGATTCTTCGGTATAACCCGAAGTGTTTGTCATAAACTAGTGCTGCGAGAAGTTTTATATTGAGCCTTTTATTGGCCTTTCAATTTACGTGAGAACATTACGTGACAAAACCATTACCAAATGTAATGACTATGTCAGAGAAATAGACTGATTCCTATCTACGGCGGTTTCGTGATGGCTGCAATTAACTGTTCGTTTTGGAGCTTTTAAGAGCTAGTAATCCCATTTCCACGAATTTTGCACCTACAACACAGCAGAGTGAATGCATGGTGAATCTTTTGATACCAAATAACTGTAATGTGAATTTTGTTGCAAGTCAACCTTTAAAGTTGGAAGAACACAGTTGAGTGGCGATGGCATAGTTAAATTTAGGAGAAAGCTTCGATTTTGAATCTTACAACCATATGCGCATGTGAAGTGTGATTATGGAACCAGAAGTGTTATGTAGGGCAGAAGTGTTATGTAGGTCAGATGTGTTGTGTAGGTCAGATGTGTTATGTAGGTCAGATGTGTTATGTAGGGTAGAAGTGTTATGTAGGGCAGATGTGTTATGTAGGTCAGAAGTGTTATGTATGTCAGATGTGTTATGTAGGTCAGATGTGTTATGTAGGGTAGATGTGTTATGTAGGTCAGATGTATTATGTAGGTCAGATGTGTTATGTAGGTCCGATGTGTTATGTAGGGTAGAAGTGCTATGTAGGGCAGATGTGTTATGTATGTCAGATGTGTTATGTAGGTCAGATGTGTTATGTAGGTCAGATGTGTTATGTAGGTCAGATGTGTTATGTAGGTCAGATGTGTTATGTAGGGCAGATGTGTTATGTAGGGTAGAAGTGTTATGTAGGTCAGAAGTGCTATGTAGGGCAGATGTGTTATGTAGGTCAGATGTGTTATGTAGGTCAGAAGTGTTATGTAGGTCAGACGTGTTATGTAGGTCAGATGTGTTATGTAGGGCAGATGTGTTATGTATGTCAGATATGTTTTTTATCCTATGATTACCACTTTCATATCAAATTGTAATATTTGGTGCTCAAAACTCAGGAGGTACATCACTGGCTACAAACCATCAGCAAGGCCTAAAATACTGACTGACTCCCACGGACTACAATATGGCGTCTCTGTGGCTCTGTCTATGTGCATCTGTCTATGTGGTTCTGTCTATGTGGCTCTGTCTATGTGCATCTGTTTATGTGCATCTATCTATGTGCATCTGTCTTTGTGGTTCTGTTTATGTGGCTCTGTATATTCGCATCTGTTTATGTGCATCTGTGTATGTGCATCTGTTTATGTGGCTCTGTCTATGTGGCTCTGTCTATGTGGCTCTGTCTATGTGGCTCTGTCTATGTGCATCTGTCTATGTCGCTCTGTCCATATGGCTCTGTCTATGTGCATCTGTATATGTGGCTCTGTCCATGTGCATCTTTCTATGTGGCTCTGTCTATGTGGCTCTGTCTATGTGGCTATGTCTATGTGCATCTGTCTATGTGTATCTGTTTATGTGGCACTGTCTATGTGCATCTGTATATGTGTATCTGTTTATGTGGCACTGACTATGTGCATCTGTATATGTGGCTCTGTCTGCTGCGTTTGAAGATCTAAAATGGCCATAGCAAAAGCTGTAATTGCCACATGGTCTTCCTCAACAGATGACACATTTTTTTGTAGTTGCTTTCACTTGCTCTTTCATGGCTCTGTGTTCGGCAGACACAAGCAAATTAGAAATCATCCACTATTCCAAAGGTGCTCTTGTAGACGCTCATAGAAAGTTGTCTTCTCTTGAACCTAAGGTACGCTACCTCGATGCTGTTGTATTAAATAATTTATTTTATTATTATGTTTGAGTACTTGATTTTATACATTTGACTTGAGATGCATTATCACTTGAAGCATTCAATACAAAAGACAAGGTTTCATAGATCTATTCCAGCCCATGAAGCATTTAATGTAATACCGTATCTTACTTCATAGATGTAGTTCATATAACATTTAATACAGTAGATAGCATGTTTCATAGATGTAGTTCATATAACATTTAATACAGTAGATAGCATGTTTCATAGATGTAGTTCATATAACATTTAATACAGTAGATAGCATGTTTCATAGATGTAGTTCATATAACATTTAATACAGTAGATAACATGTTTCATAGATGTAGTTCATATAACATTTAATACAGTAGATAGCATGTTTCATAGATGTAGTTCATATAACATTTAATACAGCAGATAACATGTTTCATAGATGTAGTTCATATAACATTTAATACAGCAGATAACATGTTTCATAGATGTAGTTCATATAACATTTAATACAGTAGATAGCATGTTTCATAGATCTACTCAGTAAATCTGCCAGGACGGCCTGGAAGAAGTCTTCAAAGGCAACTTCAAGTCTCTCCTTCCCAAGACCATCTTTTGGTTTATTGGCCAATAGTTTCGGAGGAAGCCTGGCCTTGGGCTCCAATGTCCAATGAGGAGGAAAGGGCTAATTTGTGCATTATATCATTGGTTAGTGGAAAACCGAGCATTGCAGCATTTACTAAAACTGAGTCGGATCCCCTCAAGGTGCAGTTCTGGTAAGGAGTTATCTTCTCTAAGATTTAGTTCTCATCATGCACCTTTAAAGGTTTACTTGCAACAAAATTTACATTACATTTATTTGGTATAAAAAGATTCACCATGTCTTACTCTGCCGTGTTGTAGGTGCTAAATATGTGGACATGAGATTGCAAGCTCTTAACAGTTTAAAAACAAACAGTTAATCGCAGCCATCACAAAAACGCCGTAGTTCGGAATCTCTTTATTTCGATGAAGTTCTCAAACATTTTGGTTATTGTTTTGACACGTGATGTTATCACGTGAAATTAAAGGCCAATAAAAGTATCAATATAAAAGTATCAATATAAAATTCTCGTAGCACTTGTTCATGGCAAACACTTCCGGTGCTACCGGATAGGCCGTATCAAATATAGATGCTCGCTACTTTACAGTTTCATTTCAGCCAGGTCTGATCATCTAGTCGTAATCTGATCGTGTGACCCATATTTCCTGCCAAAGAGCACGGACAATTTCTGCAGCATTTTTCGATTATCACAGGTGACCAACAGGCTCGTCATGTTTGTCAGCGGATGATATGCACTCCTTGGAGTTGAGGTTAAAAAATAAAACCAGCTTTTACAGTAGGTTTTGAGATATCAGTGCTCAAAAAGACAGCATTGCAATTATGATGAAATCAATGCATAAGAGCAATAGACATGATTTTATTAAATGTGTGAAATGTCGAAATATTTGTGAAAGTATTTCGACGAATGAGGTTGCATGAAAGTGTAAACAAAACCATCGTGTTCAGCTACGGTCCCATTTGAGCCGTTTTGGAAGTGGATTCCAATCTACGGCGTTTTTGTGATGACTGTGATTAAATGTTCGTTTTTGAGCTTTTAGAGCTTTTAATCACATTTCCACATATTTCGCACCTACAATACAGCAGAGTAAGACATGCTGAATCATTTTGATATCAAATAATGCCTAATGTGAATTTTTTTTGCAAGCCAACTTTTAAATATTGAGAGTTTTTGTTTTTGAAGTTTACTTGATTTCTTAATTTCAAAAAAAATTTTTGCGCAATTTTTGGTGAGTCATGCTAAAGTAGAAATTACGTTTAGGGACTTCTGCAGCACTGTTAGTCTTGTGCTTTTAAGGGAGAAAAACTCAATATTCCGTAATAAAAGAGTTGTAATAATTAAGAATGATTGTCAGCGCTAGGCTTCGGCTTGGTCCTTTTGCGGATTCCAAAAATAAGTTTAAGCTTCTCTAAACAATTTTAAAATTCTCTATTACAAATTTTTAAAAGTTAAACTTTTTTTTAAAAAAATTTTTTTGAAAATGTTTATATTTATTTCTATACACAATAAAATACGAATTTGTAATTCAACTTACATTTTGAAAAACATTACAATGAAATTTAAGACATGAAGGCACAAGTATATTGTAATATCTAATAAAGTGTGAACTGGCGGACATTTAGATGGAATGCTGTCTAACCAGTTGGCAGAGTCTATATTCTTATTTATTTATTTATGCTTCTGTATTTATTTACTTAGATTCAACGCGTCTCCTCATAATAAGTGATGGAATTTTTGGATTGGCAACTCATTGGTCTTCAAAAATATTATAAACACACATTCAGTAACATTTAAATACAGGGTTTTGTTGCTGGCACTCAGAACTGTATACGAAGCAGAAAGTTATATGCCTGCTGATTGCTAAAAATAACAACTAGATTTGTTTTGGTTGGCATTGGAAGGTCTTCCTATAATCGGTAGAGTAATAACAGTGTAGCCTGCATGTAAATTACTTATGCTTGAAAGCATCGTGTAGCGGATAACTCCACATTTATATAGATGTGTAGACCTCAACCATAGCCGACTCAGTTCTATTAGAGATATTGTTCATACCTGAAAGTCATGGGAATCCTAAAGTACCATCAAACTTTGGCACATGAAGTTAGTCCATTATACTATTTGCTTTGTATATCAAATTCGATGTATTTGAGCAAATATTTCTAAAATGCGTTGTATTCTGTTTATTTTATTTTGGAGTCAAAATTTGAGTGAACTTACTTCAAACACTTTGTATGTACCATTAAAATTATTGTGTTATACAATAAATTAATAAATTTATGCCTTAAAACCTAACTTATATACAAAAACTAACTCAATAAAGCGATAATCGATAAATATATTTTCATTGTTGCAATACTTCTTACAATTGTGTGAACAGATGTGCTGGCCTGACAATGCTAGATTTATGGGGTGTGTTAAGGTCCTCTGATTTAGGACTATTAACTATTAAAAGCTGGGCGCTTCGCATTTGGAGTGAGTAACAACAACTTAACTTTATCTAGCAAGATAAACTCTAAATTAACCCAATTCATACACTTCTCTAGTTTTATATTTCTAATTTTAAAGTTTTGATAAACTTTTTTTTACTTTAATTTGATTAATGCCTTTGATCATGCAAGCTTGAAGTTTAGAAGGAAGTGCCCTATAACGATGCAATTGTTATAGGGCACTCAAACAAACTGCAAACAATTGTGTGTAGCCAATTCCAAATATAATATACCTTATGTATTAGTTACATTAACCAGGTTATTTCGAGTCCAAAACAAAGAATTGTCTGTCAAGCCTGGTTGACAAACAATTCCCTGGTTGCAAATTGGGACTGCAAATGCTAGGCGACCAGTCATGAGCACCTGGGGGTTTGGGGGCGGTGTAAGCCCCCCAACAAAGTTAGAGGTATCGCCCTGAAGCTCTAGACCTTTGAAGCATCAACAACCCTCAAAGTATGCATAAATGCAATCAATTGTAAGCATCAAAATCTACTCTCAAAATATAATTTTGAGAGTCATTGATTGGTTGGTTGATTGATTAAGAATGATCAGAGTGTATTGCTCATGATCAGTCTGTTTATTTTTAATGGCAGAATCAACCAAAACACCTAGTTACTACACCACAAGGCTTACCTGAAGAAGAATGCAGTTAAATTCTTTTGTTCATTCATTGTAGTCTAGTCAATGTTCATCTAAACAGCTAAAAGCTCTCTATCTCTCAACAAAAGGGCTTTATGAAGGAAGCTTGCAATGACACACATTTTATATGTTGAGGAAAATGCAAGTTTAGGGTCTTCTTCATACCCCACTATAAGCAATAAAGTTCAGTTTCCAAGTCTTAACTCTTCACAACCGTAAGCCAATTTATCGGCTCAAATTACCTTCTCTTTATGACCGGAAGCTGGAAGCTGATACAACGGCTTTTAGACAGTGCGCTAGGTTATTTATAATAACTCAGCTTTCGCCTCAGACAGACCAATAAGATCTGGTCTCCATGAAAACAAGCTTGTCGCTAACAATATAGACCAGGGGTGTCAAACTCATTTTCACCGAGGGCCACATCAGCGTAATGGCTGTCCTCAAAGGGCCAGATGTAACTTATAATTGTAATGAAATGTAATCGAATAATATAAAATAACTTAAACTAGTCTTTGATATTAAATAGCTCTGACTTTATTACTTAAAGTTGCAAACAGAATAGTTGCACAGCAAAATATGCAAAACACTTGTTTTCGAAAAAAAATCAGAAAAGTTACACAATACCCATCAACATGGGCATACTTTCAGTAAAATCAAAAATTGTGAGCTGCTAAGAACGTGAATTTGTTGGCATACACACATTAAATCTGCAAACACTAAATAATTGCAACAGCAGCAACACAAAATCAATATGTAAGCAGCAAAAAATCAAAAAATTATTTGCTATTTGCTGAAACAAAGTTAGACTTGCACCAAAGAAATTACAAAATATACAGAGTTTGACTAAAATTAGTGATTTATTACATACAATACAAAGTTATGAATAATAGTTATACATGTACAGTTAGTCATGAACATGAAAATCACGAAACTATAATTTCGAATTTTTCCTCGCGAGTATTATCTTCATAGCATAGCAAATCTACATCCTAATATAACTTAAATAAACTGTCATAAACATGTTTCAAAGAATAAAATTATGTTCAGTAACTCTGTTCTTGACTTTTCAGACTTCAGGGGCCGCTCTAAGAATGAATATGATCCTATCGAGATTGAATGATAACTTTTGTCTGACTACGGTTGACAGCCTAAAAGGTGCATTTTTATTCGAGTGTAACGATGCAAATTGACAAAATTAAAAGTTAGTAAAAACTTCGAAACATTAAAAATAATGTTTCAATTTGATTTATGCAGTCTTTCACTGTCTTACCCCTTCTGAATCTGCATATTTACTTCTGACGTTGAAAAAAATTGATCGCGAACGATAAATTTTAAAGTGACGGCGATGATTTTCGGTTCAGTAGATGTCAAAATGGGCGTAATAATTTAGTTACAACTTTTGCCAGAGAGATCATTGATGTATATATGTACGTTTGTTTGATTGGCCAGAAAAAAAGTTTTTCTGACTAATCAAAATTATTCTCATGTAATGTAAAAATAACAACACAAGGAATAGACAAAGTTTAGAGGCAAGATAACTCGCGTTGATGTGCCTAGCAACGTTATAAATACGGGAGAATGAGTCTCGGGCGAATGAGTAATTAAGCCCTCGCGGGCCACATAAAATGAGGTGGTGGGCCACATGTGGCCCGCGGGCCATGTGTTTGACACCTGTGATATAGACTAATTAACAGTGGCTCACTGATTATCAAACGAAAATAATCAAAAAAGAATACGGCGATTGTTTACAGCTGTAGAAGCTTCTAACATTCTTAGCCATTGGGATTCCAGTAACTCTATATCGAGTGATTCTGACTCTTCTAGTGTATCTATTTCATGTGAAAAATTGTAATAATAACCGAATATTAAAGCGACAGTCAATATACGACTATCGAAATCGCAGGATAAATATTGTTGGTAAGGTTTGTAAAAAAATTTACCGTTTTTAAATGAAGTTAATTTAAGATTTTTGTTAATTCCCTTATAAAGTATCTTCTTTTTAGCAACCTGTTTTTTAAATTAAATGGAGATATTCATTCTTTCTCAAGTTATCACAAAATTAGTGACGTTATGTCAGAATTTGTGTGAATAGAAAAATAAATTTGGGTAGAACTAGAAATAAATTCGGTAGCGAAAGAGTTAACAAAGTATCACAAGATCACTCATTTGGCGAGAACACCACGGAGACAATATAGAATGATAGTTGCTAGTAAATTAGTTGTTGGAAATTCCAAGTGACTGAGCTTCGACTGCAATTCTTAGTACTTAGCCGTCGAAAATCACTAAAAAGTTGGGGCGGTTCAGCCACCCCAGGGAATACGGGCTTGTTGACTGTACCCTTATCTAGGTGCATAAATAACACTCATAGCTGAGTTATGCATTGCTATGATTGTGTGGCATTATGACGTTATGCAAACACTTGTCTACTTGAAGCACTGCTGCTCTGTGTAAGTTGAATTATGCCTACGCTTTTAGTTCGGCTGATGGCAGCAAGCTACGCAGTGTGGAGAAGTCAGTAAACGCAAAGACACCACGAGCTGATCTGTGCTCATATGAACTAACCATATCAAACATACACCGGACTCAACATACGACAGTTCCATTGGCCAGCCTACTGACTGGTGCAAGCTGGGATTGCTATAATGACACGCTTGTCCTTTCATGTGAAGACAACTCCATCATTCTGTACAAGTAAGTGTGAGAATGATTTCTCATTTTTCATATGCATATATGTATGTATGTACGTATATTCCCTGTACAATTGTTAGTATGTACATACCCTGAACATATGTAAGTATGCACATATGTACATACGCTGTACATGTACGTATGTATGCACTCTGTACATGTATAAGTATGGTTGTATATATGTACATTGCTGTATGTAGGTACATTTGATGTGTGTTTTTAGGTCGATGTATGTACGTACATCAATGTATGTATGTACATATATATATTTCTCAGTGTTGGTGTGTAGGTGCATCCAGCTATAGGAATTATTTAAGCATTGCCCCCATGCGTTACGATGCCCCTGTTAGGAATTTTTTTGTACTAAAGGTTCAATTACTATATTTGGGGTCAAGGCCAACTCTTCTCATGCAGACATTTATGGGAAGAGCTTCGACATTCTCCCTCCGTTCGGTCAGAAAAAGACATTACGATATCTGATTTTTACATTTGTACCAGTATCGAGAGGTACCAGTATCGTCGCATTCAAAGTTTTGATGGATAGCTTCTGCTGGAACAGTAACATTTTTTTTATACACACACACACACACTTCTATGCAAGAATTATTATTATTAATTTAACATATTAAGGATTTTTATTTTGTTTTCTCAGTTCGTGTTAATTAGGTTTATATCATTACTGAATCATCTTTTTATTGTAATCCGTAGCAAAACAGATTTAATTTAGCTATTACTTGCTAATGATTTCACATTTACATTTAAACACATTTACAGTTTTCTTTTTCCTTCTAATTTATTTCAACAAAACACTTCTTTCATGATATGAAATTTAAAAGCTGTAGCTGTTTGAAAAAGCTTGAACTCCTTTACAGCTGTGTTCTTTTTTTCTTAATTCACCTAAACCGCACAAAAATATTCTCTCATGATATGAAGTTTAAAAGTTAGAATTGTAAATGTTGTTTATTACAAATAAATTTTCTGTCCAAAGACTTTGTTATTACCCGGGCAACGCCGAGTAGCACAGCTAGTCAATGTATATATGTACATCAATGTGTGTATGTCCGAGTGTATGTATGTATGTACACACGTATGTACACTAGCTGTGCTACTTGGCGTTGCCCGTGGAATAAAAAAGTCTTTGGACAAGAAATTGATTTGTATTTAACATATAATAACATTCGCCATTTAACTTTCAAACTACATATTATGAGTGAAATGTTCTGTGTAGTTAAAATAAATTAGGAGAGAAAATAAAAGCAACTGTAAGGGTTTTCAAACTTCGTCAAACAACTGCAACTTTCAAACTTCATATCATGAGGAAAAGGTTTTGTGCAGGACAACTAAATTAAAAATAACTAAAACAACTGTTAAAGTTTTTGAACAGCTGTAAGTTCAAAATTTCAGAGCTTGAAAGAAGTGTTTCGTTGAAATAAATTAAAAGAAAAAATAAAAATGTAATGGTGTTTAAATGTAAATGTGAAATCATTAGCAGGTAATGGCTAAATATAGTCTGTTCGCTACGATTGCCATCAAAAGTTATTTGGCATACAATTATATGATTTCTGTTCGTTTCAGTGTTGGTATGCGAAAGTATCGTAGGCTGTAGACGTACATAGAGCTGTATAGAAACCCATAGTCATTATCTAATGCAATCGCCGCCTGTTAAAAGTCATCATCATTAAACATAGTACCAAAATACTACGTTAACCTTGGTAACGATTGGTACCTACAATGACTTTAGTGCATTTTGTGGTTATGATCTGTAAGATATAACATTACAATGTACTACTTGTAGAGTTTTTACCTGCGAAACAAACGTGCAACCTAAACGCTGATTTTAGCTTACATGAATTTAATTTACAAAACACATACTTGAAGGAAGTTTTAGTATGTATTTTAGTAAACTTCAAGTTTTTAACATTAGCCTACCGTGTTTATTACAACGGATACCGGATACGGTATATATACCATATAACATATACGGATACGTATAACTCGCCATGGCGAGTTCAGTGACGTATATTTTAATAACGTATATAATCGGTACACTAATCGCCAAATTTCAAGTTCGAGATAAATAGTTGTGTATTTCGTGGGTCGAACAAATTTGCCGTAACAAAAAAAAGATGAAGAAGCATCGTGTTGCATATACTTAGGTACCAAATTGTTTCAATATAATTGTCCGCGTGAGAAGAATTGGCCTTGACCCCAGATGTAGTAATTGAACCTTACGAAAAATATTTCATAACAGGGGCATCGTACCGCGCGGCTGCATTGGTAAAATAATCAGCGTGCGCCATAGCTATATCTTTAATAGCTGGACGCACCTACACACCAAGACTGAAAAATATATACTGTATTTAGATGAATGTATATATGTATACATATGTACATATGCATACTATATAAGTATATAAAATATATATATGTACATATGTATGTACATATGTACATACGTATGTACGAATGTATGTATGTACATGTATATATGTATACATATGTGTATTAGGATGACATACGGATAGCTATGGTGTGTATGGATGACATCTAGGATTAGCTATGGTCTATTCTGCTTGTGAATCATATTTTAATCTTATTTATAGAATCTTTCCAGCTTCATAATAATTGAAGCAATCCTGCATGCTCTAAGCAACCCCTAAACATGCCCTAAACATTCCCTAAACATGCCCTAAGCATCCCGTAAACATGCCCTAAGCATCCCCTAAACGTGCCCTAAGCATTCCCTCAACATGCCCTAAGCATCTCCTAAACATGCCCTAAACATTCCCTAAACATGCTTTAAGCATCCCCTAAACATGCCCTAAGCATCCCCTAAACATGCCCTAAGCATCCCCTAAACATGCTCTAAGCATCCCCTAAACATGCCCTAAGCATCCCCTAAACATGCCCTAAGCATCCCCTAAACATGCCCTAAACATCCCCTGAACATGCCCCTGAACGCAGTCGACTTTTACAAATTATGTTTTATTACAACTTATCATAGCCCATAGATGAAGCATTCGACCAGGTTTACCTGATCTTACTTCTGTCCTCTTTAAAAATAAACTAACCAATAGACATTCATTTTACAGTGAAAATATAAAAAATACCGTGACAGCTAAAACTGAGTTTCATGCTGACTTCATGGAGTGGCATCCTTCAGGGGCACTTTTGCTAATCCTAAACCATAAAGGGGATATACAGGTATGTGTCTAGCTAATATCTTTTATATTGTTTATGGTAAAACATATTAGAAAGTGTAGTTCATATGGTAATATAGTACAACTATATAGTGTAGTACATATAGTAACATAGTACAACTATATAGTGTAGTACATATGGTAACATAGTACAACTATATAGTGTAGTACATATGGTAACATAGTACAACTATATAGTGTAGTACATATGGTAACATAGTACAACTATATAGTGTAGTACATATGGGAACATAGTACAACTATATAGTGTAGTACATATGGTAACATAGTACAACTATATAGTGTAGTACATATGGTAACATAGTACAACTATATAGTGTAGTACATATGGTAACATAGTACAACTATATAGTGTAGTACATATGGTAACATAGTACAACTATATAGTGTAGTACATATGGTAACATAGTACAACTATATAGTGTAGTACATATGGGAACATAGTACAACTATATAGTGTAGTACATATGGTAACATAGTACAACTATATAGTGTAGTACATATGGTAACATAGTACAACTATATAGTGTAGTACATATGGTAACATAGTACAACTATATAGTGTAGTACATATGGTAACATAGTACAACTATATAGTGTAGTACATATGGTAACATAGTACAACTATATAGTGTAGTACATATGGTAACATAGTACAACTATATAGTGTAGTACATATGGTAACATAGTACAACTATATAGTGTAGTACATATGGTAACATAGTACAACTATATAGTGTAGTTCATATGGTAACATAGTACAACTATATAGTGTAGTACATATGGTAACATAGTACAACTATATAGTGTAGTTCATATGGTAACATAGTACAACTATAAAGTGTAGTTCATATGGTAACATAGTACAACTATAAAGTGTAGTTCATATGGTAACATAGTACAGCTATATAGTGTAGTACATATGGTAACATAGTACAACTATATAGTTTAGTACATATGGTAACATAGTACAACTATATAGTGTAGTACATATGGTAACATAGTACAACTATATAGTGTAGTACATATAGTAACATAGTACAACTATATAGTGTAGTACATATGGTAACATAGTACAACTATAAAGTGTAGTTCATATAGTAACATAGTACAACTATATAGTGTAGTTCATATGGTAACATAGTACAACTATATAGTGTAGTTCATATGTATTACTGTCTCATTTGCCACATCATAGTCTCTGCGTTATTAACCGTATATCCCCGCATATAAGCCGGTCTTACATACATATAAGCCCACCCTAAAAAAACAGCCTTGAAATCATTGGATTTATAAGAATTCACCTATAAGCAGACCCTATAAATCGTAACTCACTGTTGCATATGTGCACACAACTACCGAAAATTATTCATCAACGCCGTGCCAAAACCCTTGTACCGAAATCTCATCAACAAATTTAACCATTTTTGTATGGAGTCGTTTAAGTATAATAACGATACAAAACACATATGATCCTATTTAAATATGTTACCAAGTCTTTGAAATTTTTAGACAATATCCTAAAACTTACCCATCTGATCGGATTATACATAACTAGACAAATTAATTTGGCCTAAAATCGCCATTAACACCTGACGAGCCTTTTTTAATCAAAATTAAGACCGGCCAACGAAACGCCGATAAAGCCTTGCGACAGAGAGTAGAACCATTAAGTCGTGCGGATTTCACGAGAAAAACATGCACATTTCACCAGTCTATGGCATTGTCCAATTACCGAAGGTTTCTGTAATTAATGTAGAAGTACTGAAAAGTAATTGTTTCTTTTTTACCGATTTTACCGGACTCTGACATTTTGGACACTTATAATGAGTACTTTGGTATTCCAACTGATGTCCAAAGCAGTGAAAGTAAAGTAAATGACAGTGATATTTTTCTAACAATTCTTATAAGATTATTACAATATTTAATTGTAAGAAAAATCATTTGAATTTATAAGATCGAAGTATATAGTGACCGATGGTGTGCAATATGTTACTGTTATGATTTTTCTAAAGTTTTTGTTGATGATACTACGGCTGTGCCCAATATCGCGGTACTGCCAAGCCATTGTTTAATATTTGCAAAATTAAGTTGTAGGCCTATATTAAGTTATAGATATACAGCTATTTCTATGACAACCAACTAAAGTCTGGTTGGATTTTTAAATTCAGCATAACTTTTTGCATTTAAATACAAAAATCTAGATAAATATCACAACTTCTTGATATTAGTTGCTATGACGTTTTGAAATGTAAACAAAATTGTGCATTGGTTTTCGTTTCTCAGACTTAAACACCAGTTTTCTCAGAACTATGTTTTCGCACTAATGGTAAATTTGCATTCAGTTTATTGACCATAAAATCTGCTGTAATTAAGCTGAAATCAAATTTTTTTGCAAAATAACTGAGAATTTTCTCTTTCTGCTAGTGTAGATAACTCTAAATCTCACACACCCGACTTAACCATGGTTTCTGTGATCATGACCCATTTCTTCACTTTGGTTACAGATCGCTGTCAAAACCGTTCTACATTCAACACAACCAACTTTCAAACTGTGTATATTACACAGCAGCTTGCCATTTTACTTCTAATATTGCATTTCTCCTATTGCAGGGAAGAGATATAAACATAATCTTTTCCTTTCATTATTGCTGTTTGTTGTACATAATAACGCCCAGTACATTACAGATACCATTGAAGTTATCCTATTGCACTGCAGTGCCATTTGACTGCTAATATTGCATTTCTCAGTACCCTTTCTTTTTTCCAATATCACTTTGGTCGTGGGCTGTATGACAGGGGGATTTCTAGTAGTTATTATATCTGTTGTAGATATTCGACAAGGCTCTCAACTGCCTCAGTCTCACACTGGAAGGAGTCGAGTTTGTTCCACATATAAAGCTTTCTAACTTCTTCAGGTGAACTTGAAATTATAAACTGTTTCCTCTTTATTCATTGTAGCTCTAGGCAGCGCTCAAGGCAGGGCAATAGGACCAGCTATTGCCTGGTGGTCTAAAACACCTGTACACATCTCTCACCGCTCTCCGTAACAACTGCTCTGCACCTCGGCATAGCGGCTATCTTAGCACGGCTTAAATGGATCGATGCTCGTAACTCCACTCCTATTGCACATAAAAAGCTAGTTTTGGCCGCAAACTGTAGCAAACATATCAATGAGTGCAATGAGCTTTTGTCCAATATTGGTAAATATAGGTATAAAATAAAAATATGCTTTCAAATTTAGAATGAAATAAAAAATTGAAAGCTCTTATAAATTGCAAAGCAAGCCACAGGCTATAATATCATCGCAGATTAATCGCTAGCGATAGATAGCCGGTAGAGATATTTTTCGGCTTCCCAATGCATATTTTATTTAGAGATACTTGAAGATTAGTTAGAGGTAAGTTAGCAGATTTATTACATCCAAAAGGTTTAATATCACTCCAATGGAACAAGAGGGCAAAATATAGGTGACATTGCTTTGCCCATAAAGTCTAAATTCATCTTCCCGAGATTTTGACGAGTCATTTGAAAAATACACTGCCAGCCTCTATTTGACCGCCGCCTCCAATTGACCGCCACTAAAGAAGAAGGATTGAACAATAGAGCTCCATGACTTTTACTCAGTGGTTTTACGCTAGTTTTTTACCTTAAGCATAACAATATGTATTCGCAGGTATCATATGCCTTTTACACCTAAACAATTACTGTAACAATACAGTGCACCCTTGCCTTACGATTTAAATCTGTTCCAGGGTTGGCATTGTATAGTGAAAATGTTGTAGAGAGGGGTATAGGACCCATAAAAATCATCACAATTTCATATAGCCTAAGTACTGTACATATTAAAAGTTAGTAATATAATAGTATGTAACCTTAGTAACTATATTTACCTACAGTAGCTTTAGTGTATTTAGTGGTTATGATCTGCAACAAAATGTAGCATTACAATGTACTATGTGCAGTACGTACGGTAAGGAGTTTTTACCTTTGAGACAGACGTATATCATAAAATTTAAATTTAACTTAAATGAATTTAGCTTACTAAACTCACACTTAAACTTAAGTTTTAGTATGTATTTTTAACTATTTTACTGAATTTCAACTTTTTTATCACTAAAAATTTATCACCTATTAGTTTCTGGAGTCGTTTTCAATATAATTTTAGCCGATCTCTTGAAAACTTTTTCAACCTAATTTGACAAGAAATCCCAAACGAGGCTCTCCTCTCGCATCCTTGACCATTTAAAGCTGGTTCACGCTATATCGCCGTACTTCAGCGTTGATGCCACAATACTGTGGTGATAGTCGATGATAACCATGTTCACACTATCACAAACCCATCTGTGTTTGCATCAGTAAATACTCTGTGACGTTGTGTTCTCATTTTTCTTTTTAAATTTTCGCCAAGAAACCTCTTTGTTTTCACGTGTTGGAATCAAATACTAGTCCAGCAGCGACTATTACCTATAAACGAAAATAAATAAATCGCGCTATCGGCAACTGTGAATTACTATCGCCAAAATGGTTCACATTTGAAAGGCCTTGGTTCACATTTTATATAGCCTAAGTACTGTACATATGAAAAATTAGTAACATAATAATATATTAACCTTAATAACTATAGCTACCTACAGTAACTGTAGTGCATTTAGTAGTTATGATCTGCAATAAAATGCTGTTATGGTTGTCAATGCTCAGCGAAATATGATACATACACTTCATACGATACATACACTTCATACGATACATACATTTCATACGATACATACACTTCATACGATACATACACTTCATACGATACATACACTTCATACGATACATACACTTCATACGATACATACACTTCATACAATACATACGGTACATACACTTCATACAATACATACACTTCATACAATACATACGATACATACACTTCATACAATACATACACTTCATACAATACATACGATACATACACTTCATACAATACATACACTTCATACGATACATACACTTCCTACAATACATACGGTACATACACTTCATACAATACATACACTTCATACAATACATACGATACATACACTTCATACAATACATACACTTCATACAATACATACGATACATACACTTCATACAATACATACACTTCATACAATACATACGATACATACACTTCATACAATACATACACTTCATACAATACATATGATACATACACTTCATACAATACATACACTTCATACAATACATACACTTCATACAATACATACACTTCATATGATACAAACACTTCAAACAATACATACGATACATACACTTCATACAATACATACACTTCATACAATACATACGATACATACACTTCATACAATACATACACTTCATACAATACATATGATACATACACTTCATACAATACATACACTTCATACAATACATATGATACATACACTTCATACAATACATACACTTCATACGATACATACACTTCATACGATACATACACTTCATACGATACATACACTTTATACGATACATACACTTCATACGATATTCATATCGGAAAAGATATCGCAGATATCGGAAAAGTTTGACAGCTGCAAACTTTCCCAATGTGTCCGCATGGCTTCGTTGATGCCATCGGTTCATGTAAATTCATGTTCATCGGTTTATGGTTCACATAATCAGTGATGAACGCCGAAAGGAAAACGCTGACAAACGGCGAAATAGTATGAACCAGCCTTTATTAACCATCAAAAGGAAAATACAATTTTATTACTGCACCTGTGGACTGACATGGCTCGAGCTGGTACATGTAGTGGGTAGAGCTGGTACATGTAGTGAGTAGAGCTGGTACATGTAGTGGGTAGAGCTGGCACATGTAGTGAGTAGAGCTGGTACATGTAGTGAGTAGAGCTGGTACATGTAGTGGGTAGAGCTGGTACATGTAGTGAGTAGAGCTGGTACATGTAGTGGGTAGAGCTGGTACATGTAGTGAGTAGAGCTGGTACATGTAGTGAGTAGAGCTGGTACATGTAGTGAGTAGAGCTGGTACATGTAGTGAGTAGAGCTGGTACATGTAGTGAGTAGAGCTGGTAAATGTAGTGAGTAGAGCTGGTACATGTAATGGGTAGAGCTGGTACATGTAGTGGGTACAGCTGGTACATGTAGTGAGTAGAGCTGGTACATGTAATGGGTAGAGCTGGTACATGTAGTGGGTAGAGCTGGTACATGTAGTGAGTAGAGCTGGTACATGTAATGGGTAGAGCTGGTACATGTAGTGGGTAGAGCTGGTACATGTAGTGAGTAGAGCTGGTACATGTAGTGAGTAGAGCTGGTACATGTAATGGGTAGAGCTGGTACATGTAGTGGGTAGAGCTGGTACATGTAGTGGGTAGAGCTTGTACATGTAGTGGGTAGAGCTGAGAAGAGGCTAAAAATGTATCAAAGCTCATTATGTTACTGTAAACTACAAAATAAATTTAATACGTAATGAAGAGGATTTTTGTTAACAGGTTAAGGAAAGTTGTGTGATCCCTGATCCTCAATACAAAGGGATCGCAACCCCAAATTTGATACTGGTTTAAAGGGGGAAAATATTACCGATTTTCACACAAGAATGCTGAACTGAAAAAAATTGGCCGTCATATCTCTTTCAGGCGTTGTGAGAATGTTTTCAGCAAATAGCATATCAGCATCTTTGTTATTCAAACGTAATAAGCACCCCAACTGCCAAATTTGAATTTCCGACTTCCGAAAAGGATTTATATACCGATTACAAATATCATCGTGTTCCACTTCATAAGGGGAAAAAATCGTATAACAGGGACATCGTAACTGGGGTGCACTGTATGTATATTGTTAGTTGTTTATGCATGTATACATATGTAAACAGCTAACAATATGCTGTTCGCATACTGTTCGCCTGTTTACTCTGGTCAGGCGACCAGAAAGTCGGTCAGGCGACCAGAGTAAACATGCATAATTTTTTTAAAAAGCAGTCCATATCTTCTGCAGTCTCTAGTTTACTTATTGTACTTACTAAAACAAGAAACTTCTTATGTCTATTAGTATTTCATATACAAAAACTATAAAACTAAAACAATTACTTTTTTTCAGGGCAGCGCCACATGTAAAACGAGTGTCGTGGTGTCACCATAGCAACAACCAACCGGGTCAAGGACTTGCTACTAGGAATACATTACTACTCACCTTTGACAGGTCAGTTGAAATAATGTATAGTATTTATTTCCTTCTACTCTCATCTTCCATATGCTACGACGGACTACGGCATTTAATATTACTTGGAGTTATGGCTCCGTGTATGATTTTCTTATACAGAGTTGAACTATTTGTTGGCTTATTTTAGAGTAAAGAAAATGTTACTCAGTTAAGACTCCAAGTTCAACACTCATTGGTCTAGAGCCACCATTAAATAGTAATAGATCAATGTTTTCAAACTGCCCATGACCTCATGACTTTTGGCTATCCGCTCCTTTACACATGAAATCACGTCATATTCACCAGTGAGGTGGTTATTTTCATTGATTCATAGTGTCAGTAATTCCTCTGATTGGACAACAGTATGTTTAATTCCTCTGATTGGGCAACAGTATGTTTAGCACATCTGATTGGACAACAGTATGTTTAGTTTCTCTGATTGGACAACAGTATGCTTAGTTCCTCTGATTGGACAACCGTATGTTTAGTTCCTCTGATTGGACAACAGTATGTTTAGTTCCTCTGATTGGACAACAGTATGTTTAGTTCCTCTGATTGGACAACAGTATGTTTAGTTCCTCTGATTGTACAGTGATTGAACAAGGGTATTTTTATCATCTATCATTAGACAAAGGTGTATTGACTTCTTTGGATTGGTCAATGTTTTGTTTGCATACCCCTAATTTGTTGGTTCTTTTTTAAACCCTGAACTTGTTAAAAATGTTTTGTTAGTTCACACAATGTTTCTGTTGGCGTTGCAGAGGTCCAATCGGAGTGATGAAGTTTGTCGGAGGAAATCTTGCCAGCAGTGACATTTCCTGTTCACTGATAATTGCCGAATATTTAAGGGCAAACAACTTCTTACAAGTGAGTAGCTCCGGTATTACTTCCGCCTCAATAGTGGGACAGGCTAGCTGCCCCCTTACCAACTTATGTTTGTGTGATGGTTTTTGGTGCAATGGTACCAAAACTGTTTTGAACTTCAGATTAGCTCTCTTAGCAACATCTGCTTCCAGCCACATTGCTTTGGTATTGTAAATCATCGACAAATGTGGAGAAATTATCTTCTTTTTCCTACCTTCAATTATTTGCTATCAGCATGATAGATCTAACCAGCTGTTGGTTATCATACCCTATGAACAGCCATTTACAAACATCTGAAAATACTATTTCTAATGATGCAGAAAAGGCATTCATACAGTCAACATCGATGAGGCCACTTAGTTGTGTGATAGCCAAATAGAATATTCCGAAATTCATTTACAGTGGCCAAATATGGATGAATATAATGCGAATACAGTGTTCATACCTATAATGATGTGTTTAATCTGTATGCCTTCTAACCTATACCTGTATGCGTTTGACCTGTATGCCATATGACCTATACCTGTATGAGTAAGACCTGTATACCATATGATCTACACCTGTATGCCCTATGACCTATACCTGCATGCGTTTGACCTGTACGCCCTATGACCTATACTGGTATCCGTTTAACCGGTAGCACTCGTCAATTTAAAACACAAATTATTATCGTCAAGCATCATAGTCATCAAGTCGACTATTTTAAAACCTGCGCTACGAGTAGATCTTCTAAGGATATCTTCTAAGGGTATCTTCTAAGGATATCTTTTAAGGATATCTTCTAAGGATATCTTATGAGGATATCTTCTAAGGATATCTTCTAAGGATATCTTCTAAGGATATCGCCTAAGGATATCGCCTAAGGATATCGTCTAAGGATATCTTCTAAGGATATCTTCTAAGGATATCTTCTAAGGATATCTTCTAAGGATATCTTCTAAGGATATCGTCGAAGGATATCTTCTAAGGATATCTTTTAAGGATATCGTCTAAGGATATCTTCTAAAGATATCTTCTAAGGATATCGTCTAAGGATATCTTCTAAGGATATCGTCTAAGGATATCGTCTAAGGATATTTTCTAAGGATATCGTCTAAGGATATCTTCTAAGGATATCGTCTAAGGATATCTTCTAAGGATATCGTCTAAGGATATTTTCTAAGGATATCGTCTAAGGATATCTTCTAAGGATATCGTCTAAGGATATCGTCTAAGGATATCGTCTAAGGATATCTTCTAAGGATATCGTCTAAGGATATTTTCTAAGGATATCGTCTAAGGATATCTTCTAAGGATATCGTCTAAGGATATCTTCTAAGGATATCTTCTAAGGCCTTATGTCCAGTTATAGCGATTAAAATCTAGCAATGAAAATGATTTGATCCTGTAACCTCCACAAGGCGACAAGCTAACCCATTAAGTTACACGGGATACAATAAATGGGTAGATAGTCTTTATTTGAGTTAAAATACGCATAGCGACTCTGTGTTACGCGCAACGTCACTAAAGCTTGCTCTCATAGTTTTTATTATTAAGTTTAGCGATACGTATACTAACTTACTCAAATTATCCATTGACAACTACATTACCTGCCACTGTTTATAAGCTGTTTATTAATACCCGTGCAACGCCGGGCATTAGGCATGTCTTCGCTGCAATAAAAATCATGTATGTTCATCTTTCTGTCCATCTGTCTCGACCGGACCGTCAGCTCTTTGCATGAGGAGCTGTTGAAATACTGACTACTGAGCATTAGTTTATTTATATAACGAGAATTGAACTATTTTCAGCTTTCCAGTGCAGAATAAATATATCAAATTTGGAATGTTTTGATAATATTTAGATAAGTTTGCTACAAATAAAAAATGCCAACTAACATAAAACTTTGCTAACTTCCTAGCTACTTCAGTGCCAATATGGCTATGTATCGTATGAAGTGTATGTATCGTATGAAGTGTATGTATTGTATGAAGTGTATGTATCGTATGAAGTGTATGTATTGCATGAAGTGTATGTATCGTATGAAGCGTATGTATCGTATGAAGTGTATGTATCGTATGAAGTGTATGTATTGTATGAAGTGTATGTATCATATGAAGTGTATGTATCGTATGAAGTGTATGTATTGCATGAAGTGTATGTATCATATGAAGCGTATGTATCGTATGAAGTGTATGTATCGTATGAAGTGTATGTATTGTATGAAGGGTATGTATCGTATGAAGTGTATGTATTGTATGAAGTGTATGTATCGTATGAAGTGTAACTATCGTATGAAGTGTATGTATTGTATGAAGTGTATGTATCGTATGAAGTGTATGTATTGCATGAAGTGTATGTATCGTATGAAGCGTATGTATCGTATGAAGTGTATGTATCGTATGAAGTGTATGTATTGTATGAAGTGTATGTATCATATGAAGTGTATGTATTGTATGAAGTGTATGTATCGTATTAAGTGTAACTATCGTATGAAGTGTATGTATTGCATGAAGTGTATGTATCGTATGAAGTGTATGTATCGTATGAAGTGTATGTATCCTATGAAGTGTATGTATTGCATGAAGTGTATGTATTGCATGAAGTGTATGTATTGTATGAAGATTAGGGAAAACCACAGCATAGCCGTACCAATATTTGTCAACAAAATGTGTTGCCACATTGAATATTGGTTTATTTTCAACACAGTTCCTCATAAACCCTGTACAACAAACCCAAAACGAAAACTGTCAAATACTGATTCACAGACTAGAGCATTAAGTTTCTGGTGATTGAATAGATAGTCAGGCCGCATAACTGTAATTCAGGTTTGTCCTTGACCTGTGGGACAACTCGCAAGCAAACGTGCTGATCAATTTTAAACTGTTTTACTAGATTCTTACTCTCAATATAAAGTTGTCTGCCCCACAAAATCGTTTTCGAAAATGCTTAGACCTTGCTCTTGTCATCCTGTTGCTCCACCTTTGATGCTCAAGTGCAACTTGTTTAGTCTGAGGAATGAAGGCGTTGCCCTTATATCAGCAGTTAATGATTGCCGTGGGCTCCTAAATGCGCTTTCCTACCTCAATCTGAGACGGAATGAGATGCTGATCCTGCCATCCCAGTGTCAGCTGCGGAAGCTATCGCACAAACTCATGGCAGCCAATCCACGCCCTACATTCGTTTGATTAGTTTCTGATATTTTTTAACAAATTAAATTACGTAGTCACTTGTGTTGCCACCCTAATCAACTAATGAAAATAGAATGCATATTTTACCTGTCTGTCTGTTGCTACCTATTGTTATAAATTTACACGTAAATGTTTGAATGGACTGTTGAAGCATTGAGATTGCTCTAGACCACTCATTGATCTGATTGGTCTACAGAGTCTATACTGATCTATAGAGTTGATCTGATTGGTCTATAGAGTCTATACTGATCCATAGAGTTGATCTGGTTGGTCTATAGAGTCTATACTGATCTATAGAGTTGATCTGATTGGTCTATAGAGTCTATACTGATCCATAGAGTTGATCTGATTGGTCTACAGAGTCTATACTGATCCATAGAGTTGATCTGGTTGGTCTATAGAGTCTATACTGATCTATAGAGTTGATCTGATTGGTCTATAGAGTCTATACTGATCCATAGAGCTCTGTGAAATCTTATTAACTTGTTGGGCGCTAGTAGATTCCAACTAATAATAATGTGTCTTGCTTCAACTCGTGTTACACTTCTTACCACCTCTTTCATCTTTTTGTTATCTTCTTTGAACGTTGTTTACTAAAAATTATATTTTACATCTCTGTGGAAAAGAGTAACCTTGTTTACTAAAGATTATATTTTACATCTCTGTGGAAAAGAATAAAGCACAGCACTGTGTGTGGAAAAGAATAAAGCGCAGCACTGTGTGTGAAAAAGAATGCTGTGGTTTTGGTCTATACTTGGTATTTATTTTTATTGATTTGGTGTTTTAGGCAGTCAACCTTGTTAAGGTGATGAGCTGGGATACAGAAGGTTTAGCCTGTTTTCAAGGTCTTGTGAATATTATTAATTGCCTGCTCAGGCAGCCCCTCAACAAATCCAATGAAGGTGAGGTGCCCAGGCTAGGGTAAAATTTGGTTTTCTGCTTTAGTGCTATCACTCCTATGCATTGATATAGTAAATCCTAGATTGCCGAATAGCTATCATTACAATGGAGCAAAAGTGAGGCATATAATTGGCTGTTGTTTTCACGACATTATGTCGCAATGATGTGCATTACAGCATCAGAGCCTTCAATTGAGCAAAGAGTTTAGTAGTGAAAGCGAGCTTGTCATACTATTTTTTAAATCATAAACGGAACAATAAGACCAAATTCTTAGTGAAATGTCATCAGAGGAGACTACAACACCCCAGGTATATCCTGAATTGCCCATAACAAGACAGAACTTGAACTCAAAACAAGAAGTTCTCAACAATATTATAAGCTATCTATGCCAATTAAAGACACGAAGCGGAACGCTGCTAGTGGAAAATAATAGGAAAACCTTCATCATTGGTTTTGAGTCAGCAACCAAATCTGTACATGGCATTGCTCAATATCTTTTCAGCAACTACCCTTATATCAACTACTTCCTAACCTTTAAGATCAACCAGGATCACATTGAGACTCTGTTTTTCACGATACGATCTAAGGGTGGCTATAACAATAACCCGGATGTGCAGTGCTTTAGAGCTGCACTTCGAGCACTGCTCATAAAAGCAGATATCACACCAAGTCTCAACGCTAACTGCGTTGATCTGGATGTGAGCAGGGCTGAAAAAACTGGCCAACTCCTGCTACATTCTCTGGCTAAAGAGAAGAAGGAACAGACAAAAGCTGAGGAAGGTGAAGATGAGGAGTTCGGTGATGAGGAATTTTTTCAAACTTAAATCTGATGACTGTATCAAGTTCTTGACCAATGTAGAAGTAGTGGAAGTAGACACAGTGATGACATAACCCTAATCTCAGTAAAAAAACAGAGGAGGATTGGTGACGCCATTGATAGGTCGAATATGTATTGCTGCAGAAAAGTTCTTACGTTCACACATGGAGAGCTATATTAGCACACAGAGAGTTTTTAAACAAGTAACATCACAAACAATAACATATGTCTTATTACATAACCTCAATCAAGATTTTACATGCACAGTGCATGCCACCAATCTACTCAAAATTATAGTAAATCACTATATTAAAATCAGAATACACTATGCCGCTTCAAAGCAGGAATGTAGTTCAACCAACCTTATACAAAAGCTATCTCGTCTAGTTATTTTCAGTCATGTCTAATGGGTGTTTAATACAGTGGTCCAGCGTAACTGCTTCTAAATCTCGTTTGATTCATTAGTTTGTTATTAGTTTAATTTCTATTTGGTCACTCTTTGTATTATCAATGATATAGAAGCTTCTAAATCATTGATATTATCCATTACCATGTGTGTAAGATTCTTGCCTTTTTCATCCAGTCATTATATATAAGTTTTATTATATAAGTTTATTATATAAGTTTATATTATATAAGTTTGCATATTTTCAATAAAATAAGCTGTCTCAGATGCACAAACTATGGAACAATTGGGCTGGTTTTAGTGTTAAGTCAATAGGAATTCATAGATCAGCCGATTCACTCTACACACCATGACGGCGTCATGCTATTTATAGGCCTCACTTATTTTCATTGTTTGCATAACTAGGGGTTACGTATTTATGGTGCTATGTTATAAAGCTGCCGGCAAATAATGAAATTGTGCAGGGGTGAGTTGTGTGTTATGAGTTTTTTTCTTTGAATTTATAGCTTTAGAATCAGCCTAAAGGACCTACTTGTGCACATACACCTTTACTTATGATCATCTCAACATACAGTCAAACCTCTACTTATGATCATCTCAACATACAGTCAAACCTCTACTTATGATCACCTCAACATACAATCAAACCTCTACTTATGATCACCTCAACATACAGTCAAACCTCTACTTATGAACACCTCAACACACAGTCAAACCTCTACTTATGAACACCTCAACATACAGTCAAACCTCTACTTATGATCATCTCAACATACAGTCAAACCTCTACTTATGATCATCTCAACATACAGTCAAACCTCTACTTATGATTACCTCAACATACAGTCAAACCTCTACTTATGATCACCTCATCATACAATCAAACCTTTACTTATGATCACCTCAACATACAGTCAAACCTCTACTTATGAACACCTCAACACACAGTCAAACCTCTACTTATGAACACCTCAACATACAGTCAAACCTCTACTTATGATCATCTCAACATACAGTCAAACCTCTACTTATGATCACCTCAACATACAGTCAAACCTCTACTTATGATCATCTCAACATACAGTCAAATCTCTACTTATGATCATCTCAACATACAGTCAAACCTCTACTTATGATCATCTCAACATACAGTCAAACCTCTACTTATGACCACCTCAATATACAGTCAAACCTCTACTTATGATCGCCTCAACATACAGTCAAATCTTTACAAATAATCACCTTAACAAACAGGCAAACCTCTACATATGATCACCTCAACAGTTTTGTAAATCAGTGCATCTGTATTCGGTTCTCTTTCCCATCGTCTGCTTTTAAGGACATCACATAATATTAAACAGTGCTTCGTGCCTTCTATGTTTCAAAATCATGGATCTCAAGAAGACTAACGCGAGTGATAGTATTAGACAGACACGAGCAAACATCTTATGATCTCTAAACACTCGTATCTCCAGTAATTATTATGTAGAAACGGAGTAGAAACGGAGTAGAAACGGGGAAAAGGCTGAAAAGTTAATTCAAAATATTGAAATATGTCTTATATAAAGGTCTGTAAATCAATCAAGTTAATTAAAAGTTTATTGAATTAGTGAATTATTCGAATAATTACACAAATTATTTAGTTAGTGAGTTTATTTGCTGTAACATCTACAGTTTTCATCTTACAGATCTTAAAACAAACTAACTTTGTGTCAGGGGTACCATGAACCAACAGTTGCTATTTGCTAAATGCTCAGTCAGGGGTACCATGAACCAACAGTTGCTATTTGCTAAATGCTCAGTCTCTATTTGGAGTTGCGTCATATTATCGCTTTCTCCGCAAGTGATGTAATGGTAGTCTGGTAGAATAGTCAACATAAACTCTCAACTACTGGAATCAGGCCTTTGCATTTTTATCTATGATGTCCTTACAGAGATGCTCGAGGCTACGCTAGGCTGCTTCTACGCACCTCAAAAAGCACTCGCCGAGGTTGTCATTTTGGAGTACAGAGTTCACATCGGTTATCTAGCGAGACGGTTCTTCCACCATCTCATCAGGTGAGGCGATCGTAACACTCATCCTACTTTAGCAGACAGTTGTCTGTTCTTTTTGAGAGTTTTCTGTTCATTTTGAGTTGAAATACAAAGTTTCTTCTGCCAGTTATTATTAGTGTTATTATTATTACTATTATTATTTATGCAGCATTGTCATGAAGTCTATCAGAAACATTGAAGTAAGACTGTGTTTGATGGCTGCTGAGACGTTTAGTGAAAACTGAAGTATCTTAATGAATGAAGTAACACAAACAGAGGCTACTAGTTACTAACATATGATGTGTCATTGCTTGTTTTTAAAGCTTTCACCGCTGGTATTGTTTTATTTCATTATACGCTGCCTGCAGGTATTCTCGGTTTGACAAAGCATTCCTGTTGGCGGTAGACATCAACTCTCGAGACCTCTTCATGGACATCTACTATGCAGCTCTAGATTTAGGGCAGCACAGGCTTGCCGCTGCTGCAAAACAAAAAGCGAGGCACTGCGAAGATGAATTGCTTTTCTCAGGTAACCCGCTGGTTGTACAGAGAGGAATACCATTACATATTCTGAATCAGAAAATTTGACCCGTCATCTGACAGGTCATAGTTTGATTCTTTCATATGTGAATGTGTCACCTCTGAAAGAAGGCGTGACTTTAATAACTTTGTACAGTAATACTATGTGAGTATGCAATGCCTCCTATATGTGTATATTACAAAATATTGAAAATTACACTTCCCCCATTAACCTTTCTCACACAATGCATAGACTGCTGCTGTCATACCTGTTACACCTTAACTTTTTGCCCAGAAAGGTTTTTTAAAGAATAGAGAAAGCATAATATTATTATGCTTTATTATTCATCTTGAGGTGTTGACTGATGTTCTAAAAAAAGAATCAAGGAGATTGACCAACCAGAAGCTGAGATATAGCCAGCCAAACACAGGTCTACCAAAAAACAAAAGTGTTTTGGTAATCATCAATATATGACGTATGAAATCGACTTGTGTGCCATTGGTCAATTAAGCCAACTAATGCGCTCTCCTATAACAATCACCGCGTTTTAATTGGTTTAATCCCTGGAAGTATAGAACAATCAAATTGGGCCTAACAAGCATCGTTCCTAGAATTCCGAACCAGTCCCTCTGACGTGTAGATTAGTTTTAGCGTAAAATAATTACACGCATCTATTATTTCGCTATCTTGCTAGTTCAGCTCAGTTTTGTTGTTCTCCTACTTAGCTTCCCTATTCAGACTCATCTTTAGCGTTGTTCAGATTTTTTAACTATAGCTAATAAATAGAATCAATTAAATCAATCTCGGTTATTATTTGGAATTTTCTACAAATTATATTAGTTACATCATTTATTCTATATGCAGTTATATTATTATTTTGTATAATATGCATTATGAATATTATATAAATCATAAAAAATAATCATAGATAAGATAATAGATCAATAGAAAAATCAAAGCAAAAGTTATCGTTTTCTTTTCTTATAGCAAGAGCAGCACGGTCAAGTTAGTCTTTTTAAGATTATGGCTGTAGTGAACTTCCAGTCTGTTAATAGTGACGATAATCATGAAATCAACTGAATGCTGCAGTAGATACACAGTAGAAGAATGCTGCAGTAGATACACAGTAGAAAAACGATGAAGGAACAAAAAGTCCCATTCCTATTTCTTATTGTAAACAAACTGCAACTCGCGGATATCGCATATAGACTATACACGCGCCGTTCGTTGAACAGATGATCGTCGGAGCATATCCGTGGAGATCGAGTTAAAATTTGAAGCACAATAGTCAAAATCTGCTCTTCTGCTTTAAAAAATCATGGCGAGGAGTTGTGGGCAAATGCCTTTACCACACAATGTTTCGATGATTTTCCTGAGAAACCAGAGCTAGTATGTAAATTATTTACTATCGTGAGAAGCGTTTCACATCTCGTAGCCAAAACAATCATTATACATAACGGCGGTAAGGGTGCGCAACTCCGGCACATGACCATTAAGTCGATTTTATACGTCACAGTTTTCGGGATTTTCGAAGGGTTTTCCTCTGATTCTTTATTAGGTAGACCTGTGTTTGGCTGTCTATATCTCAGCTTCTAGGGGGTCAATCTCCTTGATTCTTTTTTTAGAACATCAGTCAACACCTCAAGATAACTAATAAAGCATAATAATATTATGCTTTCTCTATTCTTTAAAAGTCTAGTCACAAGGCATAGAGATCTCAACTCAAAACTATTGTGGCTTCGGTGACTGCCATCACATACTATTATTGTTATGTACTAGTTTCTACAATTATAATAAAATATAGTGATTGAACTTCCATATTAATGTAGTAAGCACCTGTTCAGACCATCTCATAGAGTCATCTCATCGAGTCATCTCATAGAGTCATCTCATAGAGTCATCTCATAGAGTCATCTCATAGAGTCATCTCATAGAGTCATCTCATAGAGTCATCTCATAGAGTCATCTCATAGAGTCATCTCATAGAGTCATCTCATAGAGTCATCTCATAGAGTCATCTCATAGAGTCATCTCATAGAGTCATCTCATAGAGTCATCTCATAGAGTCATCTCATAGAGTCATCTCATAAAGTCATCTCATAGTAGAGGTGGAACGAGACAGGTTTTTTAAGTTCGAGACGAGACTCGAGACACTGCCTTGTAAAAATTCGAGACTCGAGACATGAGACAGTAAAATAGTGTCCATTTGGCAATGATTTCACTACACAAGGACTAGTGTACTTAATATATAAAATTGATAAACCTCTTTTTAAATTGAATTTTCACATGGTGTAAGTGATTTAAATACAACATTTTGATTGCGATATGCATGTAATTTTTGTAAACAAAAGTGACACAAACACCTCTAAAATAGCGAAGTTATATATTTCTAAGAATTTTGAGCTTGATTGATACTAATTATTATAAACATATTGCTTTGTACGTGTGTATTTGTTTTAAGTTTTGTTTGTGTATTAACTGCAGTATGTGAATTATATTTAAATCGTACTCATGAAATTATATGAATTACTGTATATATTCTTATATTGAACTAACGATAATGTCATTGTTACCCGAACACGAACTATGGTCGACACAGCCTTTAGTTTGTTTCTCCGTGTACGGGCAGGTTTTACCCGCAATTGGTAGTATACAAAAGAGGACCGAATTTTATGAAGAGCAAATGGTTTGGACACGATACAATAAAATGCAGATATTTTACCCGCAACAGTCTTGTTTATTAAATCGGATTATTCGGAGGGTAATTAGATACGACCCGGTATCTGTTTTAAGGTCACCGAACTGGACTACAATATATTAACAGGGCCGTTGTCAGGACTACATGATTAGACTCGGCGGCCAACTTAATCAATAACAACAGGTAGTAACGAACCTGGTATAAGCAGTTGCCTGCAATCCATTACAATATATGGAGTTGTTGTTACCGCAAAAGCCATGTTTTAACAGCCATGCGCAGGCGCTTTAGTTCTATTTCCTGCCTCGAGTTTGGTAATAGTTAGGTCGAGACGAGACCGATACGGGACAAGACAGGTCGATACTCGAGATGTCTCGTGTCTCGTTCCACCTCTATCTCACAGAGTCATCTCATAGAGTCATCTCATAGAGTCATCTCATAGAGTCATCTCATAGAGTCACCTCATAGAGTCATCTCATAGTCGTCCCAGGGCCCATCACTTTATGGGCCCTGGGACGACTGAGATGTCCTATAAAGGAGTGTTTAGGACTATTCAGAGTTATTGAGTTATAGTTTCAAGTTAAATTTTAAAATTTTGGCTCAGTTACTACTTATGGATGTTATTGAATGTTTGGAGTTATCCTTAGACTCAGGTTCGAGTTTCAACGAAGCTGACTTGCTGAGTGATGATGAGCTTTACTCTGGTGCGAGCTCGGAAGGTAGTTTGGTGGAATCAAGGGAGAGAGCGGAGGCAATTGTTTTAGCTCGAGTAAATGGACACGCCCCGCCTCTTCCACCCAGAAAATTACCTAATAAGGTTAGTTTTTATGCCTGTGGAAGATCACAATGTTGGCAGTCACAGCTTGAAGACTGTACATAAATACATTATTATTATTACCTATGAAGGTCAGTCAGTATAGCCTATGAAGGTCAGTCAGTATAACCTATGAAGGTCAGTCAGTATAACCTATGAAGGTCAGTCAGTATAACCTATGAAGGTCAGTCAATATAACCTATGAAGGTCAGTCGGTATAATCTATGAAGGTCAGTCGGTATAACCTACGAAGGTCAGTCGGTATAACCTATGAAGGTCAGTCGGTATAACCTATGAAGGTCAGTCAATATAACCTATGAAGGTCAGTCGGTATAACCTATGAAGGTCAGTCGGTATAACCTATGAAGGTCAGTCGGTATAACCTATGAAGGTCAGTCGGTATAACCTATGAAGGTCAGTCGGTATAACCTATGAAGGTCAGTCGGTATAACCTATGAAGGTCAGTCAATATAATCTATGAAGGTCAGTCAATATAACCTATGAAGGTCAGTCAATATAACCTATGAAGGTCAGTCAATATAACCTATGAAGGTCAGTCATAGGTTATATTAAGGCTGACAATAACCTACTAATTATTTACCTATTAACTATTTTATCTACCTACTATTACTTCAATATAACTTATGAAGTAAGGCAGAAAATAGATTTTGGAATGTTGCAGTTATCATTCCTGTGTCTTTAGTAATTCTTTGTTAGTTTACCATCTATTTTATATAACATAACAAAAAAGAAATATTATAAAACACAAAAAAGACTATCATTATGAACGACAAAGTTGAACAGGTAGTCATTCTCATCAACTTCTGACGTTATTTACTATAGGCATTTTAAATTGTGATCTGCAGGTCACACCTCCTGTCCCACCAAGAGGTCACAGGCATAGTATTACATCATTACACAAAACTCCCTCCAGTGGTGATTCAACACCACCTTTACCTCCTCGAGTGAGGGCTTCTGATCACGGACAAGCAGAGGTATGTAGATGAGCACCTTACAGTTGCTTTCTCACTCAGACATAGCATGACTTTTTTCCTTTTTAAAACTTGACGTTCGATATCATCATTGCCAAAATGTTATGGAATTTTATAGTCTTGACTAGATGAATGCCCGGCGTTGCCCAGGTAACAAAAAGGTCTTTGGATAAAAATTTTCGAACTTTTAAACTTCATATCATGAGAAAAGTGTTTTTGTGTACTTAAAATGAACTAGAGAAAAAATAAAACTGTAAAGGTTTCCAAACTACTGTAACTTTTAAATTTCATATAATGAAAGAAAAGTTTTGGTGGAATAAACTAGAAGGAAAGATAAAACCGTGACGGTGTTTAAATCTAATTGTGAAATTATTAGCAAGTCATGGCTAAATATTGTCTGTTTTGCAACGATTAAAATGAAAAGTTATTTGGTTTAAAATTATAAGAATTTAGTTAGTTTCAGTGTTTGCATCATAAGGCAAAAATGTTGTATAAAGTGGTATAGAAACCCATAGTAATTATCTAATGCAATCACTGTCGGGTGAAAACCATCAAAATCATCATTAAAAATAGTAACAAAACATTATGTTAACCTTAGTAACTATAGTTACAATAACTCTAGTGCAGTTTATTGGTTCTGAGGTTTATTTAGTGGTTCTGAGGTTTATTTAGTGGTTATGATCTGCAAGAAAATGTAACATTGCAATGTACTACATGCAAAACGTACTGTGGAGAGTTTTTACCTTCAGTCAAATGTGTAACATAAACTGTGAATCCAACTTAAATGAATTTAGCTTACTAAACATTTGAAGGAGCTTTAGTATGTATTCAGTAAACTTCAAATTTTCAACACTTAATTTTATCACTTATCTGTTTGCGAATTCATTTTTATCATAACAGATAATCCATGGCGAGCAACATATATCTCTAAATAACGTATATATAAGTACACAAATCGCCAAATTTCAATTTCGAGGGAAATCTCTGTTGATAGCATGTGGCAGGAAAACAAATTTCCCTTAGTATGGTGAGGACGAAAAAGCATTATGTTTTATAGTTGGGTGAAAAATCTTTTTTGTAACAAGTGCATAGTACCCTGTAGGCACAATGTATCAATTAATATGTCATTTAGTATGTGAATACGTGCAAAGGGTATACAGTATATACATGTAGTAAGAGCCTTTGTAGACTGGTGGTTAGATGATTGGTTTACAAATATGTGGTTTCAATATTTGAAAGTTTAAATCCAGCAGCATGCGAGCTTTTTTGTTACAGGATTTTAATATCTATATCTGGACAGACCATATCACAGACAGAATCATAAACACTGAGATTTATATATAGACTAGCTGTGCCTTCCGGCATAGCCCGGGTATTAAAAATCAGCTTATGAACAATAGGAAGTCATGGTAGTTACCTACCACTTGCTATTAGCCTGGCACATTGCCAATGAAAATTGGTATTAAAAATCAACTTATAAACAATGAGAAGTAATGAAAGCTGTCTGCCATTTGCTGGCAGCTTTCCAGCAAATGGCAGACTCAAGAGTGCTTGACCTGGTCAGCGGTTGATTCTCAGAATAGGCCAAGAGAGGTTACACAAGGTTGCACCGTGAGTGGTATAACCTTGTGTTGAATGTTCGATTTTATAGCGTGCTTTCTGTCATTTCTGTCATTTCAACATAGCAAAAGTTTCTGTCTGAAATAAATGGAAAAGTTGCTGTAATTTGTATCAGGTGATATACTCATTTGCTCCCATTACTTTGTTTACAAACAATGGTATTTTAAATATTCTATTGTTTTCACATAATTTAATTCTGCAGACACATGTGGGGTTATCAGAGAGTCAAACTGGTCAAATCGTTTATTGCATCTATATTTTATTGTATATATTTTATAGCACCTATATTTTATTGCATCTATATTTTATTGTACATGTATCTATATTTTATTGCATCTATATTTTATTGCATCTATATTTTATTGTATCTGTATTTTATTGTATCTGTATTTTATTGTACCGTATCTATATTATATTGTATCTATATTTTATTGTATCTATGTTTTATTGTATATATATTTTATTGTATCGATATTTTATTGTATCTATATTTTATTGCATCCATATTTTCCCACGACCAAACACGAGCGAAGCGAGTGTTTGGGAGCTTTATAATAAATGCATATGCGCACACAACTTCCGTCAATTATTCATCAACACCGTACCCAAACCCTTCTACCGAAATCTCATCGACAAATTTAACCATTTTTGTATGGAGTCGTTTAAGTATAATAATGATACAAAACACACATAAACCTATTTAAATATGTTACTAAGTCTTTGAAAATTCTCGACAATATCCTAAAACTTACCCATCTGATCGGATAATACATAACTAAACAGATTAATTTGGCCTAAAATCGCCATTAAAACCTGGCAAGCCTTTTTTAGTCAAAATTAAGACCGGCCAACAAAACGCCGATAAAGCCGTGCGACCGAGAGTAGAACCATTAAGTCGTGCGCATTTCACGAGAAAAACATGCACATTTCACTAGTCTATGGCATTGTCCAGTTGCCAAAGGTTTTTGTAATTAACGTAGAAGTACTGAAAAGTGATCGTTTCTTCTTTGCCGATTTTAAAGATAAGTGACATTTTGGACACTTATAATGAGTACTTTGGTATTCCAACTGATGTCCAAAACAGTGAAAGTAAAGGAAATAACGATGATATTTTTCTAACGATTCTTATAAGATTATTACAATATTTAATTGTAAGAATATTTATTCGATTTTATAAGTTTTAATTATAAGAATAATCATTTGAATTTATAAGATCGAAGTATATAGTGACCGATGGTGTGCAATATGTTACTGTTATGATTTTTCTAAAGTTTTTGTTGATGATACTACAGCTGTGCCCAATATCGCGGTACTGCCAAGCCGTTTTTAATATCTGCGACATTAAGTTATAAGCCTACACTTTCTTATAGATATACAGCTATTTCTATGACAACCAACTACAGTCTGGTTGGATTTTTAAATTCAGCATAATTTTTTGCATATAAACACAAAAATCTAAATATCACAACTTCTTAATATTGGTTGCTATGAAGTTTTGAAATGTAAACAAAATTGTGCATTGGTTTTCGTTTCTCAGACTTAAACACCAGTTTTCTCAGAACTATGTTTTCACACTAATAGTAAGCATGCATTCAGTTTATTGACCATAAAATCTGCTGTAATTAAATTGGAATCAAATTTTTTTGCAAAATAACAGAATTTTCTCCTTCTGCTAGTGTGGATAACTCTAAATCTCACACACCTGACTTAACCATGGTTTCTGTGATCATGACCCATTTCTTCACTTCGGTTACAGATCGCTGTCAAAATCGTTCTACATTCAACACAACCAACTTTCAAACTGTGTATATTACACAGCAGTTTGCCATTTTTCTTCTAATATTGCATTTCTCCTATTGCGGGGGAGAGATATAAACATATAATCTTTTCCTTTCATTATTGCTGTTTGTTGTACATAATAACACCCACACCCAGTACATTACAGCTACCATTGCAGTTATCATTGCAGTTATCCTATTGCACTGCAGTGCCATTTGACTGCTAATGTTGCATTTCTCAACCATCAGTACCCTTTCTTTTCGATATCACTTTGGTTGTGGGCTGTATGACAGTGGAATTTCTAGTTGTATTTATATTTTTGCTAGACTGAATTGAGCGGCGAGAGGAACCAGACAAACACGAGCAAGTACCATCACGTTACTGGGTAAGTTGTTTTTCTTTACAGTTACCAATCAGCTGCTTGAAATTTTAACAATATCTGCCCAATACTATGCATGCCTATTATAGACTTGCTATAGTTTTGGTGGATTGCTAGTAGCTAAAACAGTGTTGATGCAATCTGATTGGTTACCTCGCATTACCTCATTATCTGATTGGTCACCTAGCATTAGATACTTAGATTGGTTCATTAGGTAGTTCTGTGTGATGAATAGAAAATACAAATTTAGCATCCTGATAGCTGAAGCAGTTGATAGCTGAGGATATACAGTCGTATTCTCAAGGTTTTCCATTAATACGCTTGACTCTCTACAATTTTTATTGGTGTTTGCTGAGATGAAGAGTTATCTGACTTCGCTGTATGTTAGTTTACAAAAGAACAAGGCTTGCATTGTATTATACAACTGCTTGTTCGTTTGTCTTTTCTTAATTATTTTAACTATTGCTGCAGGCTTGTCAGGTAAGAGTTGTCTTTCCTTTATTATTAACCCGCAATTTTTCCTTGTGCTGTCCAATATACTAGAGTGCAAGCTTCTCTTCAATTTTTCTCTTTCCTCTCAATGTATTCGGTTGCTATCGTGGTTTACATTTTACATGACACGAATTGGAGAGTTGATTTGCCATGAGCTACTCGGAGAAAGTATATGCTATTCCCATCGTAATATTAACTATTACAATAATGCATATAGTAATACAGTAATACATATACAATCAAACTTCAATTCACAACCGTTGTAGCATACAGAATTTTTGACACAACATTAAATTCTTACAAATGCTCTACAACTTAGTATGTTTAAATGTTTCAAGTCTCTTAAGTGAGAGTGAAGAGTCAAAACAGTAAATAAGTTATGAACATAATAAGAAATGTAAGTCGAGTTAGTATGTTTCAAGGTCAGTTGGTCTCAAGGTCAGTTGGTCTCAAGGTCAGTTGGTTTCAAGGTCAGTTGGTCTCAAGGTCATTTGGTCTCAAGGTCAGTTTGTCTCAAGGTCAGTTGGTCTCAAGGTCAGTTGGTCTCAAGGTCAGTTGGTCTCAAGGTCAGTTGGTTTCAAGGTCAGTTGGTCTCAAGGTCAGTTGGTCTCAAGGTCAGTTGGTTTCAAGGTCAGTTGGTCTGAGGGTAAGTTACTCATAGTATTTCAGCTGAACAATAAAAATGAATCGCATAAAGATGTTATGTCATTGTATGAATATTTGCTCCAGTATAAGAGGGTATAGAAATCAGTATGTGTAGTAGTATTGAGTTACGAGATGTAAGTCAGTAAGAGATGTAAGTCACTCAGAAAGATGAAACTTTTTTTAAGAGAGGTTAACAGGCCTGTCGGCCATTATGTTCATCAGCTAATAATCAATGCTTCGAGGAAGAGGTTTACTGTGACCACGAATTGGTAAAAGGTAAATCGTGCAGGTGTGTCGTCTGAGACGGCCAGATGGAGAGATATTCATTAATAGTCTCCTACTTATTCATATTTCATTTTAATTTTTGTCTTTGTCAGCCAGGGTCATTAAAGGGTCATTAAAGCTCTTGGGTTGCTAAGGTTTGTATCAAGGCTTGTAAGAAAATTCTCACATTGGGATCTTCCTACGAGTGTTTGGCTAGTTTTAAACCACGGATTGCCATACATTATCAGAGGTCAAAGAATGTTGCCATACAATATTAGAGGTCAAAGAATCTTGCCATACATTATCAGAGGTCAAAGAATGTTGCCATAGAGTATTAAAGGTCAAAGAATCTTGTCATACAGTATTAGAGGTCAAAGAATGTTGTCATACAATATTATAGGTCAAAGAATGTTGCCATACAATAATAGAGGTCAAAGAAAAAGATTTTGGCTTAAAATATCAATCCAGGGCTGTTAAGGATAATCATAGCTTCTAATAGCTTTGAATATGGCGAGTTTAAGGTAACTTTCAATTATGAAGTTGCAACAGAAAATTAAACTTGAAAAATGCAAACTCAATTTAAGTTCCAAGTCTAAATTCGCTGACATTGAGACTGCTAAAACATGGTTAGTCGCCAGCTACAGTTATGACTTTGGCTTTCTTTACACCATAGATTGAAACATCGCGGAGACGGCTCACAGACGCAGAGACGACTCAAGAGATTTATTTTAAGAAGTACCTTCGACTATAAATAAGACCAGTTTTGTATTTTAGTCGGTTTTTCCCCCAATAGTATCCAAATTATGGTGATGGGCAGTGGCTAATTAATCTCTTGTTTCACATCAAAATATGGTCATGGGCAGTAGCTAATTAATCTCTTGTTTCACATCAAACTATGGTCATGGGCAGTAGCTAATTAATCTCTTGTTTCACATCAAACTATGGTCATGGGCAGTAGCTAATTAATCTCTTGTTTCACATCAAACTATGGTCATGGGCAGTAGCTAATTAATCTCTTGTTTCACACCAAACTATGGTCATGGGCAGTAGCTAATTAATCTCTTGTTTCACACCAAACTATGGTCATGGGTAGTAGCTAATTAATCTCTTGTTTCACACCAAACTATGGTCATGGGCAGTAGCTAATTAATCTCTTGTTTCACACCAAACTATGGTCATGGGCAGTAGCTAATTAATCTCTTGTTTCACACCAAACTATGGTCATGGGCAGTAGCAAATTAATCTCTTGTTTCACATCAAACTATGATCATGGGTAGTAGCTAATTAATCTCTTGTTTCACATCAAACTATGGTCATGGGCAGTAGCTAATTAATCTCTTGTTTCACACCAAACTATGGCCATGGGCAGTAGCTAATTAATCTCTTGTTTCACACCAAACTATGGTCATGGGCAGTGGCTAATTAACCTCTTGTTTCACAGAAGTAAATTCTAACAGAGTGCAGAGGACATGTACAATATGCAGCTGGCTAATAGCTGTCCCATTTCTTTCACATGTATGTTTTCATTTGTTTCACAATTGTTAGATACATTGTGTGCCATTTGTGTATCATTGTTGGCTTTGTTAGCCCAGGTGCACTTCCTTCCACGTGCGCTGGGTTTATAGTGAATTGTGGAATGTTGCCTTTACATGGAATGCTTGAAATGTAGTAACTTAACAAGCACCTGCAAAGGATGCCCATAGAGAAGGAGTGTTGTACTTTGTGTGAGAAAAAGTAGAATGATGTTGCTCTTCAAGTGATAAGCTGGCTTTAGTTTGTAAACATGACCATGAGAACAGATATTCAGGCTGTTAAATAGCAGTGCAGAATGGCAGCAATATTGCTGTAGGAAACAAGGAAAACTATGCCCACCCACTGCGCCCATCTTTTCTGGTTAAGAAAAGCTCCATGTTGGCTTCATGTTGATGAAAATGTAATATGGCCGCCGTCATATAAGATTTTTCAAAATATCTTCCAGTGTCTTTTGGAACCAAGTCTAGGTGTGTTTCACAAGTTCCACAGGGTTGTTGTGATAAACTGTCAGTAGCCTTGATAATCATACCTTGATAATCATAGCACTATCAAATTATTGCTTTCTATTGACAGACGTTATCTAAACAATTTTTTATCTGGATTAATTTTTCCTTTCTGAAAAAATAGTATTCATATACATATAACGATGTGATTTTGACATGACATTTCGTTTTTGCGTAGATGTACTCTACCGAGTGGTTACTCTTATGAACTTGGTCCAGAAGTTTCACAGAGAATCATTGAGGATTTCAATTCAATGATTGTGGATGGTGAGAGCTTAGGCTATACTCAAGTACCAGAACTTCAGGCAAACATACAGGTAAGGCAGAAAATGCTAAAAACCTAACACATTTATCCAGAGCTGGTAAACCCTGCATAGTTTGGTAGAACTAATAATGTAGGTTGTTATCTGCAGTTCATATGTAGTCATGATAAATGACTACTTATGAAATGTGTAGTCTCATACTACAAGTAGTCATTTATCATAGACATGTAGATTTATTCATGTCATATAGACATGATTGGATGTATGTCTATTATAGACCTCACTCTTAGCTTTTCTATTTCTGTAGCAGACAACTACCGCTATTCTCTTTTTCATTCATTACTTTCTGCAATGCCTTGTCTAGAGAGTTTTTCAAGTTTATATGTTTCAAGTTTTTTGTCAAGTACAGATTTTTTGCTCACATTGTTTGTTTTTTAGTCTATGGAGAAGAAGTCTGTGAAGGTGATACATTTTGGTTTGGTCTGAGACTGGCCTGATGACAACTGCTCCATGTATTTACAGTATTTCATTTCTATTGGATTATATTTTATCTAAGCAGAACATTTCAGATATTACTCTTTGCTTTAATGTTTCTGTTAGAGAACACTTTGCAGGACAGCTCAAGCACCTATTTGGTTTTAGGTCTTTCATTACTTCATACATTTAATACTTGCGTTCGGAACTAGGCTACACTTAGTGTTTGTATAACATTTTCTGTGAATTTTTGTGTACATAAATGTAAATATGGTATTGATGTCGATACATTTATCAATATTTCTTTTTTTGTTTCTGAAATATAATCATAAGTAATGAAGTATAAACAAATCTGTTTCTGTTTATTATTATTGATAATATTTTTGCTAAAATTGTGAGGAAAGCAAATGCATTGATACGGCTAATTAATTAATGCTATTAATTTGAAAAAGGCCATGAACTGCTCATCTTTATGTTGATATGAAGGAATCAGATGGAAGATATCAGATCATTTTCGGTATACAATAAATTCGCTATTGTTTTTGGACTTTGTTTTAATTTGCCTGAAGGCTACTATATGGCATAACTAGCTGTGCTACCCAGCGTTGCCAGGGTACTAAACATCAGCTTATAAACAATGAGAGTTGCCTGCCACTTGCTATTTGCCTGGCACAGTACTAACGGATAATTTGAGTAAGCTTACCGATAAGAGCTACCAGATTCTCGTGACGTTATGCAATCACCCTGCGTAGTATCGGAAAGCCGTTGCGTATTTGCTCTTAGATACTGACACATCTCACCGAGAAATCTATTAAGTTTGTGTGGCTGAATTTGTAAGGCGTCGGACTGGGGATCCGAAGGGCCCGACAAAATCCAATCTTTTGCGCAACGGATTCTTTATTCCAAGATTTTAATTGCTATAACTGGAATAACACACCAACATTGAGAAATATATATATATAGACTAACTGTGCCTCCAGGCGTTGCCCGGGTGTTAAAAATCAGCTTATAAACTAAGCTAGTAAGCTTACTGATTCTAAGCTAGTAATTCCATTAGGCTAGTTAATAGGCGCCAGGCTTCTAATGGTGGCAGGCCATGATGTTGAGTCAGCATTGTTGTCCAGCTACAGCTATTCTAATAATAGCTATAGCTGGAATGACAGACAGACTTTGAGAAATATATAGATTGCAATGTACATGTAGGTGGTTATATAAACCGAAATAAGATTAGTATTCCAGTGTACACATATGTAACAAAGGCAATAAAAATATTATATTAACTTAATAATATAAGAAATGTTTGTAAAGTACATTCTAGAAACATGCCTAATAGTCAGACTAAAAAGATGCGAAGTAGCGTTACCCAAGTACATAGGACCTAGCTTCAGTATAAGGATGTGAATGATAGTGTAACTCCAAAGAGTAAGACAGCAACAAGAAGACTAGTTGTTATACCTATTGATTCTACAGAGCCTTTAATTAATCTTATTGTATATATGTATATATATAAATATATATGTATATATATATATAAATACAGTCAAACATGGATAACTCGTCCACGGATAGCTCGAACACATGGTTAATTCGAACATTTCCTTTGGTCCGTTCCCACGTAATGATAAATTGCTATAGATAACTCGAACTCAACACTGTTAATTCGAACTGTTTTTTTGCCCAACAGCTACCGAAACGGTTGTTTTCGCTTTAGAAAATCACTTTATTCAAAGCCATAGAGGTAAACTTCATCTTTTCGTAATTCATAAGCGTCGTTATTACCACCATCGGCAAAATATTTTTGTCAACGACTTTTCTAAAAGTTTGGTGAAATTTGATTTATACTGCGATACGATGAATAGCACGGGCTAGCCGGGTCACCCGCGCAAGAATTGTCGCCACGCACATACAAAACAAAAATCGCATGTTGTTTTGTATGTGAGTGGCGAAAATCCTTGAGTGCGTGACTCGGCAAGCCCGTGATGAATAGTTTTCCTACGTTGATTCCGTGTTGAATCAACGTCGGAATGTTGAATGTTTAAAACGTCTTAAAAAATGTTGTAATTAAACGTATACGTTGTCTGAGCTACAAAAAACTATTCATCGTTTGACCTAAACACAGAATACGTGTGTACATTCAATAAGTATCCATTAAAAAAGCGTGAGTGATATAGAATGTACCGTGAAACCTCGTAAAACTTCTAATTGAACTGCCTCGGAGTGTTGCTCTTAACGAATCCCAGGTAAAGTAAGGTAATCTGCATAAACTTCAAGAAAAAACGGCAAAATTGATCGTGGGTAAAACCCCAAAAGAAAAAAAAGTCTTTTCTTTTGAGCATTTCAACAACGATCAAGTTTTGCCAATGTCAATCTGAAAAACGTCCTGGCAATAACATCACCTCAAACAAACCAATCTCAAGTGATAGAAAAATCTCTATACTTTTTCATGAAAACGTTTTAAACTTTACATTAGAAGCATTTAATTTGAAACAAGCCATTTGTGCTTTTGATTTATATTATAGTTTGTATATGTACATGTATCTACTAATAAATAAGTAAATATATGGACTTGTGACAGTGCTCTGATAACTTGAATGCTCTGATAATTCGAACACTTTTGCTCGGTCCCTTGAAGTTCGAGTTATCCATGTTTGACTGTATATATATATATACATCTAAGCCTCATCAGTCAGACTAAGAAATAACAAGAGCTCAGAAATAACAAGGGCTGGCAAGGGAGACAGCTTCCAATCAATACCAATGAGAGTTGACTTCCCGCCTTGAAAGAAGTTGTCAAAGCAAGCCAATTTGTAACACAAGAGTGCTTAAATCAAAAGTGGTATATATACACTTTCGATATATTCGGTATTTATTTATATATATACACTAGCTGTGCCTCCCAGCGTTGCCCTGGTATTAAAAATTACCTTATCTTTATTTGAAGAATAAAGGTGGTGCTAATAGACGCCCTAAGAACGCCACTACAGAAGATGGGTTGAAAAAATACAGCACTACCATTTAATTGAACATCACCTCTATTAGACAGCCTCTTTGACATTAATTATATTTGATCTTTACAAACACAAAATAGCAAGTGTTCAGTAAAAAAGTGTCAGCAAAATGGCACTAGTAATGACTCGGTTACATCAAAAACAATTAACTCTCTTGTTTTTGCTGTAATAGTACAATGTACCTGAGAAGATCATTTGTCACAATCATCAGAACTATCCTCTGATATGGTCATGGGCAAGTAGATAATTAATCTCTTGTTTCATACCAAACTATGGTCATGGGCAGTAGCTAATTAATCTCTTGTTTCACATCAAACTATGGTCATGGGCAGTAGGGCACCATTACATACTACTGACGTCATATCCGGTGTTTTCGAAACCCAATATGGCACCATTACATATTAGTGACGTCATATCCGTTTTTCAAATTACCGGATATGACGTCACTAATATGTAATGATGACGTCATATCCGGTAATTTCGAAACCGGAAATGACGTCACCGTTACATATTGATGACGTCATATCCGGTTTCGAAATTACCGGATATGACGTCACTGATGTACCGATGACGTCATATCCGTGTTCGAAATTACCGGATATGACGTCACCGTTACATACTAGTGACGTCATATCCGGCGTTTTCGAAACCGGAAATGACGTCACCAATATGTAACGATGACGTCAGTTCCGGTTTCGAAAACGCCGAATATGACGTCATCATTACATATTAGTGACGTCATATCCGGCGTTTTCGAAACCGGAAATGACGTCATTGTTACATATTGGTGACGTCATTTCCGGTTTCGAAAACGCCGGATATGACGTCACTAGTATGTAACGGTGACGTCATATCCGTTTTCGAAATTATCGGATATGACGTCACCGTTACATACTAGTGACGTCATATCCGGCGTTTTCGAAACCGGAAATGACGTCACCAATATGTAACGATGACGCCATTTCCGGTTTCGAAAACGCCGGATATGACGTCACTAGTATGTAACGGTGACGTCATATCCGGTAATTTCGAAAACGGATATGACGTCATCAATATGTACCGATGACGTCATATTCGTTACCGAACATGACGTCATCGGTCTACACCAGTGACGTCATATTCGTTTTCGAAATTACCGGATATGACGTCACTATTATAGCTGTACTAATGACGTCATACCCGTTTCCAACATTATTGCATGACGTCACTAGTGCACGTCTCAGTAACGCCATATTCGGCACTTTCACAACGGACACTTCGCAAATTGGGCATGCGCGCCTTCACGTATCCAAGAAACTACTTTATAATTTCAACCAACCTTCAACGCTAACAAGAAGCTTGCAGATACAAGATGTGCAGCCTTGAGATGCCAGACTCCTTTTTAGCTATGTTCAACTTACCTTCTATTTGGCAGATCCTAAAAAGGCGCACTTGGAAGCTAAGAAATATTACAAGACTCTTCACAAGTTGATATCTATAGCTTGTAAACCCACCAAGCCTGTTCTATGATTTAATGAAGTTTTTATTCTCAGTTGTTGGATGAGTGCATAATGCAACCACTGATGTTTGCTAGTTTGCATTTATTTAGCTCTCTATGTGCAAGGTAGTTTAGTCAGTTCTGAAAAGCGCAGTTTAGATGGTTCAAAATGGTATGCTACTATCAAATGCTACAAATATATTTTCAACAACAGGTGAACTAAACACACAACGTTTATAATAGGTGCAAAAAACTAAAACAACACAAAAAAATATTTGTCAGCATCTGCTTGGCCAGTTGGTTATACTCTGACTGTTGACTTCGTTTTGACTCACTTCAGTTTCTTCTGGCTGTCAATTTCAGTGTCTTCTGACCTGAAATCTTTTTCTGCAATGCTCAACTAGTCCCAGTTAGTGTGAAAACATTTCAGGCTGAGCAATGATTTGACACAACCATTTTGCATACAAACTTTTTCATGTATTGTTTATTTCATCAATTACTAGAAATAAAACGTTACGCAAAAATTAAAATACAGTTATAATATTGATTGAATCGAAAAAGAAAGATGATTATGCCAACATGCGCAATAGCATTGCAGCTAGGCGAGCTGCTGGGCCCACAGAAGTCGTCGTATTGGTACGATGACCTAACGAGTTTCGATGAATCTCTGACAAATTTCATCGATGCTCATATAGCAGAAAAATTAAGGCTAACCAGACATCAGAACGCAGCAAAATCTAATATCTACCTCCATCTGGCCATGTATCATCCTTTTAGTTCTAGTCTTTCAGCTGACTCAGCATCCGGACCATAAAACTGGGTTGCTGGAAAAATTATCTGCTGCTGCTAGATAACAAAATGATGAGTTGTAATAATAATGTGCTGATTTTTGCTGAATTTTAGCAGATTTTTTCCTGTCATTAGCAAACCCTCACATGCAGCAGGTAAAGTAGGTGACTACCCTGCAATGCACATGAGGATGCAATTCTACCTGTCACTAGCAGCTACAACAATAGCTATATCGCCATCCAACTGTGCCATAGACCGTGATTGACTGTGTATGTTACACTTGCCAGCAATGTGTTTGTGTTTGACAACCGCAACAGTTTCCACCGATTGCCTAAAACGAGAGATTACCTTCCAGATAAATACCATTTTTGCCAGAGATGGGTATTAAGTTAGTACATCTTCAGGCTCATCTCATGGATGAGCCATAAAGCTAGGGAACATTCGTTTTCTCTTAATGAAGGAATAATACTATACAGTGCACCCTCACATTGGTACAGTGCACCCTCATCCTGGTACAGTACACCCTCACCCTGGTACAGTGCACCCTCATCCTGGTACAGTACACCCTCACCCTGGTACAGTGAGCCCTCATCCTGGTACAGTACACCCTCACCCTGGTACAGTGCACCCTCACCCTGGTACAGTACACCCTCACCCTGGTACAGTACACCCTCACACTGGTACAGTGCACCCTCAGGATACGATTATAATCCATTCCTGGGTTGGCATCGTAAAGTGAAAAAATTGTATGAAGGGGTATAGAAACCATAGTAATTACATGTATATAATGCAAACAACCTGGTAAAAAACGCCAAAATTTTCTAAAACTGCTGTACATATTTTAATATATAATATTATTTAAAAGTTAAATATAAATTATATACAAATAAACATAGTATATATAGTATATACTATATATAAAATATAAACAAATATAAGTTTAATAAATATAAATTTTTAATATTAATCTTTGATATTATTGATATCCTTGGAAAGTATAAATATTTATACTTTCTGATAAAAATTGTTGAAACATTAAATGAGAGGCCCCTTAACTTGCAACAAGCAATCAATGCATTTGATTTATATATAGTTTGTATATGTACTGATAAATACAATAATACATGCACTTGTGACAGTGCTCTAATAACTTGAATGCTCTGATAACTCGAATACTTTCTCTCGGTCCCGCAAAGTTCGAGTTAGCCGAGTTTCACTGTATGCATATGTATATTATTTCATGTCAATAAAATAATATACAAATGTATACAGTATATGTACAGTGTAACAATGCATTTCAAAATTTATATATAACGCCATAAATTTTGGAAATGATATCAAAGAATTTCACGTAATTATTTTCAAAAATGACGTCACAAACTATATCATTATTTCTATTTGTGATATCACATTGTGGGAAAAATGACAGTACATTTCGCGGCGTCATTTTCGAAGTCACAATTTATTCATGACGAGATTAACTCCAACTCTTTTCTCAATACCTTATACTGAAATCATGATATACGAGGTCTGATCCAAAAGTTCCCGGAATGGAGATGTATACTCGTTCAAAAAAAAGGATATTACGAACTTTAAAATAAAGTTTTAATCATTCCTGAAAGCTTCCTTATAATCGTTGCAAGCGTGCATCCTGAGCTCGTTTTGATCATCAGCAAGATTGGCGCGAAATTTGCTGCGACTCGTTTAAATTGTTAAAAAATCGTTTAAATTGTCAGTTAAAACTTTAGAACAGTTCCAAAACTAAGTCCAGTCTCTCCAGATATTTTCTTCAATGATTAAACGTCGATCTGGCATGACTAGTGACCTCACACTGTCAATTTACGAGCAGGTTCTTGCTGACGCTGGTCTGCCAGACCTCGCGTCATCTTCAGTGCTGTCTCTACCTTCACAAAAACGGTTGTACCACTCAAAAATTTGTGTTTTCTTTAGACCAGCATCTTCAAAAGCAATAGTTAACATTTCAACTGAGTACTTGTTTTCACTAATTTCGCACATTTAATGCAAATACGCTGTTCCGATTGATTAGACATGACGATAAATTTGTTAAAAAACGACCGAAGAACCGGACAGACCTTGACATATTGTTAGCTCACATGAGAACGCATTGTCATAGCAACCTGAAATTTTGTGACAACACTCCAGAGGTGTTTTCCAGCCAACCCTGCAATGGGTTTGTCCATCGTGCGAATATGCACGAGTATACAACTCCATTCCGGGAACTTTTGATCAGACCTCGTACATATGGCAAATAATAAACAAATAACATAACCTCAACATCGTTTTAAAATGAATTATTTCAAAAATGCCATAAGTATTGAAGCACATATTTAAAATCATATAATGAAACAATGAGTTGTTTCATAGAGCAGTTTACGCTAATTTTAACATAACCATACTTCTAACTACCTTTGTGGAACGTAGTAAGGAGTATGGTGGAACAAGCTTTAAGAGATGATATATTTTACTATAACTGAAGAGAATACACTGCTAAGTAGTAGAGATAGGTTGAGAGCGGCGGGTAAGAGAGCTAGGCAAGAGAAGCAAATGAAAGGCAGGTCAAATATAAAAGACATAAAAAAAGCAAATCAGAGAGACGGAGGGGAGAGACGGACAGGAAGGACAGAGACATGGGAGAGACATGTGGGAGAGAATTAGAAAAAAGTGGACTAGCTGTGAACAGCTAGTCCATTTTCATGCTGCAAGACCGCATGAAAATTTGCAAGCTGCCAGACTACAACCAAACAGCTGCATTTACCTTTGTTAGCTCCTGTGTCTGTCACATCAGCTTTCTTAGAGAATCCTTGAGCTGACGATATTATCTTCAGTGTCCAGAGCAGATGATAGGCGAACACCAGAGGCAGCTGTAAATAGATAAAAATGAAGTGCGAAGATACCTGATCTGCGGTTAGCAAAAGATTCAAGGAGAACTCGTATTGAATGTTACCGACTTGTATAAATACCATACATGTGATGAATTTGGAATATTTTCACAAATATTTCCAAAACGGCTCAAATGTGACGCATTTGTGAGGCATTCTGTTTACACTTTCATGCAACCTTATTCGTCAAAATATTTTCACAAATATACTTCACGCATTCAGTAAAACAATGTATGTTGTCTTTACGCATCTATTTCATAATTATTCTAATTCTGTCACTTTGAGCACTGATATCTCAAAACCTAGCCAAAAATTAGTTTAATTTTTTAACTTTAGCTCAAACGGATGCATATCATCCTCTGATAAACATGAAGAGCCTGTTGGTCACCTGCAGATGTTTTTCATGGAAAATTTGGTGGAAAATATGGGTCCCATGATCATATAATGACTAGCTGATTAAACCAAGCTGAAACAAAACTGTACAGTAACGAGCATCTATATTTGGTAAGGGATTTCCAGTAGAACCCGAAGTGTTCGTCATAAACCAGTGCTATGATACGTTTTATATTGATCCTTTTATTGGCCTTTCATTTTAAGTGATAACAACATGTGACAAAACAACAACCACGTCAAGTTGAATACGTCATCATAATAAAGGGATTCCAAACTACGGCCGTTTTTTTAACTGTTTGTTTTTTGAGCTTTTAAGAGCTTGTAACCACATTTCAACATATTTTGAACATACAGTCATACTTCAACTTACGAGCTTAATGCGCTCCGAGACTGAGCTCGTATGTCAATTTACTCGCATGTTGGTGCAATTTATTTATATATAGAACAATTAAATATATATTGATTGGTTTCCATACTCTAAAAAAGCAAATAAACACTCAAAACAAGATATTGTAACAGAAAGAACATGTTGGTTATTGTACTTACGTACTACATGCTTTCAAAAAGCAACAAATAAAAAATAATGCAAGGAAATGTGATTAATTAAAATGTAAAATTAAATACATACAATAGCTGTTAACACTCCCATTTGCCAGGGAGGGAGATATAAGTTATCCTTCGTTACAACATTTGACTTTGATAATTTGGGATTTTATCAAAGTGTTAAAAGACAAATTTAGAAGCAAACCTGAAAGCAAACTTTCATTTTCAACTAAACGTAATTAAAATTTCTTCGGCGTTCATAGTTTGATGTTTCTCGCTGGTTAGCGAGAAATTTTTCCTTTTTTCCGCTTTCACGACTAGCCGGACGTTTTAAGATAAACCTATCTAAAGACGTTTGCCTTTGTCGCCCTTGCAACATGTTGCGATTAGGACATACACAGGTGTCGTCACAAATGGTGAATGCACGACCACTAGCCAGCTTGTCCGAATGTCTATTAAACAGTTTGGATAGATAGCGCCGGCCTTTTCACATAGCATCGTTTCAGTTACGCTGTCACCGGCCAATTGTTTGTCCAATGCCACCAGCGGTCGTGAAGATCGCTGCACCGCTTAGAAACTATGGTTAGTCCTTTTGCGAACTAAATGCCCTGAATATAATCCTTCTGTTTGATAATTATGAATGTATTTCTGTCATATTGCCGAGCTAGCTCAATCGCGCATACACATTTTGCATATTTTTCAAAATTTTTCCGTTTAATATCAATTGTTATCATTTGCTTTTTCTTGGTATTATCTTTAATTTTACTGGCAAACCTTCGGTCTACGCACAGTACGTTTAATTCACATAATTCTGCACAGAAAATCGTGCACAAAAAACACGGTACAACAGTATAACCTGAGCAGTTGAAAAATACAGAGTGATGCTGTTCTCATAAAACACCTCCGGCATACTTGGCAACTGACTCAAGTGCTCATATCTCAAACATGGCTCGTACGTTAGTGCTAAAACTTGCTTGAAAGCTGGCTCGTATCTCAAGTTTCTCGTACGTTGGAGCACTCGTAAGTTGAAGTATTACTGTACAACACAACAGAGTAAGACACGGTGAATCTTTTGATACCAAACAACTGCAATGTGAACTTCGTTGCAAGTCTACCTTCAAGTTAAACCCTTTTACTGTTAGACCTTTTTACTGAGACTAAATGGGACTTCACTACTGCATTAAATTTACTATTCTGATCAACTTTATTTAAACTGATTTTGGAAAACTTGATATACTGCCAGTATTTATGTAATAGCTCAACAATCAATGCAGATATTGTTTTACTACAAAGTGCATCTTATTCAAAAGAAAATTCTCTACAAGTACAAAATAGTTAATCACTAGCGAATTGCTTGCATTGCCCAGGTATAAAAATCAACTTATAAACAGTGGTAGCAATGCCACACTTATAACCTCTGTTTATAAACAATACGTAGCTTTAGTTCTGTTTTACAACTAAAGTGTGTTTGTTGTTTCGTATGTGCTTGTTTTAAGTATCCCAAAAAGTTACTCCCAACACAACTATTTGTGATAAACATTCTTTTGCTGGTATTATTATAAATTAGGGTATGTTTACTTGCAATTCGCTTTTGCTACCAACTATTACTACTAACTATTGCTACAAATATTGCTACTAACCATTACTACCAACTATTGCTACTAACTATGGCTACTAACCGTTACTATCAACTATTGCTACTTTTTTCTTCAGCCGGCAATCATGTTATACTACTGGCAACCATTTTATACCGATAGCAGTCGCATTATCCTGTTAGCAACCGCGTTATACTGCTAGCCAATGTGGCATGCGGCTAGCAACCTCGTTATAACGCTAGTAGCCATGTTATGCTGCTAGGAACTGCGTTATAACAGTAGAAAGTGCATTGTAACGCGAGCGAGCAAGCACGTTATAACGCTAGCAACCGCCTTATCCCGCTACTCGCTGTGGTATATTGCTAACAACCAAGTATACGGCTAGCAACCATGTTACAATACTAGCAAAAATCTTATACTGTTAGCAACCATGTTCCATTGCTAGCAACCATGTTATACTACTCACAACCATGTCATACTGCTAGCAAGCTTACTTCAATGTTTTACAAATCATTGTATAACATTGAAGTATGCAATGTTATACCATGTTAGCATAACATTGCAAACTAACATGGTATGTAACATGTGATGATTACCAATGTCGGTCATTCCATTGGTAATCATAACGGATTTCGCGCAAAAATTTATGTAAAAAAAGAGATTACAACGTCTAACCATCGACCAGTCTCTGCGGTAAACTTTAGTACAACTTGAGAACTTAGGCAACAACAGCGACTAAACATGTCGTTATTTGTGTGCTCAGTCAGTTCAATTTCTATTTTTGTATCAGTCAGTTTAATTTCTATTTTTGTATCAGTCAGTTTAATTTCTATTTTTGTATCAGTCAGTTTTATTTGTTCTTATGGATTTTATTTTCAATTTATTTTATTCCTAAGCTCTATTAAAGTTTGCAGCAGTTGTAAGCAACCTGCTGCAAAAATTTTCGCACAAAAATTTATGTAGAAAAAAATAATATGACAGCGTTTAACCAAAGACCCGTCTTTGTTGTAAACTTTAGTAGAACTCAAGAATGAAATAAATTGAAAATTTACTATATAAACGGCAATCGTTGTCTGTGTGATTGAGTGTCCGCTTTATAGAGTACCATACTTTACGGACTATTAGCCGCTACTAGGTATCCAGGGCGTGTTAACGGGATTCTCCGGTTAGTGCACGCCTCTTTACGGCGCCAAACGACACTGGTGCGTTTGAAACAGCAAATTTGCTGCTGTGTTAAAAAGCACCGTCCTGAGTTCGGCAGCCTATACAACTATACAACTGTACTAATCATTAAATAAAATAAATTAATGAATAGTAATTTACATGCGATTAATTTTTACTGCCAACGTGTACCGAGAAGGTCACGCGAACGTTGGTTTCTTGCAGTCACTGGAAAACGCAGTTCTCTCCTTCAAATTTTCTACATAAAAAATAGGAAAGCATTTCTTAATCGATGTTGTATTGTCTATGAATTGCCACACTTCCACTACATAACTCTTTCACTTACGTCCGTGTACAAATTTAGCTATCGGCCTACTGCCAGCCATTTTGCCGATATTGCTTAATATGTATACATTATTTTTTCAATCTCTAATTTCTAAATTTTTAAACTTGATCTAGAATGTTTGTTTTGTTTATATTTCATTTTGCCAACATGTATATTTCATTTTTATATTCATTTCATAACAAGCACTGCTATACAAAAAATTCGTTGTGTCTATACTTTGTGCGTTTTAATTATCTGTGTATTCACAAAAATCTGAATTGTCTATAATTTCATCAACATAAGCAGTTATTTGTTGTTTTTTTTAACTCGGACACATTTATTGAACTCGCACAAAAAATCTTCGTTTTTACATTGGGAATTCTCTTTTAAGATTAAAAAGATTTAAAATTAAATTTTAGGCTAATTTTATAGAGAAATCTTTGGAAAACACTCACTACTATAAGTCTTAAAGATCGTTGGTTATGTTATCAACGAATAATAAAATTCAGTTGCTAGCAATTACTAGGAAAGTCGCAAATCCCACCCTCCCTCCCACCCACCCATCCCACCTTCACGTGGGTGGGATGCTGAGCGGTATGACACTCACGCGTCGTACCGGAGTGTACTCCGATTTTTGTTCAAACTACGAAGCAAGAATTTCCTGAATTTTTTGTTCAGACTCCGATTTGTTCGAACTGCGAGTCGTTCAAAAACCGAGGTTGCACTGTACTGATAAAAAAATGGAGGGATTCAAAAATCATCTATCAAAGCTAGGCATAGTTACACTGAGACTAGAAAAGTCTCAAGCTTTACAACATATTATCGCAGGTTTTGACCAATTTATAGTTCTTCCTACTGGCTTCGGAAAGAGTATTTGCTTTCAGATGGCAGCGTTTTGCAGTGGTAGGTCCGAGTTGTTCATAATAACTGTCGCGAGTAATCATAATACTCGGAGTAAAATAAAACTGAGATTACATTTTACTAGATAAACTTCTTTACTAGCAGCGTGTGATTCATTCTTGTTGTTCTATTGCTATTCGTTTGCTATGTTTGTATTGCTATTATGAAAATTTTTTATTATAATTAAATCAAAACATAATTATATGAATTAATATAACTCCAGTGATTGATTTATTATGCAACCAACAGTTCATACCAGCCAGCGTTTGTTTGCTGCCAATTCGGATTAAAAATAATACATAATACTCGCGTAGATCATAAATAAGACCGTCACATGATATGATGATACTCCTTAGGAAATGAGGATTGCGATATTGGCGACTGCAGAAGTCGACTTTAGAGTTGTCTTCCCCGGGTGTTGCTATGCGTCCCAGGCGCTTTTTCTCCCCCCCCCAAGAGAGCCAAGCCCAGGCTAGCCATACGCTACAATAAAACCTCAGCATACCAATCCATTGCGAAGGTTTCTGCAGATGAAAAAACATTGAAGCAAAAATAATTTTAAGAACACCTCAAAAACTTGACATGAAAAACTTGGAATTATATATAGCATTAAAACAAAAACTTCTTTAATAACATACCTTTCTATGAAAAAACTAAATGAACTAATAACAAATTACTAATTTTAGAAAAAAAACTCTAAAGAAAAACTTTGGGGTTGGAAAATGGATTTACATGTACCGAAGCCATGATGGCGACGCCTAATGCTCTTGTTTAGTCTTCAGATCAGGTTGTAAACCATTATGTTAACGAATCTGAAGACATTGAGTCAGATTTAGACCATGCTGACTTCGGATCTGTGTCTAGCTCCAATGATTCAGACAATCCATGTTTTCACTAGTCACTACAACCACAGTAACAACAACGAAAGAATTTGTGGATATTAATGTAAACGAATTATTATCAGTGCCATTTTGTGAAAACTTTACAAAAATTTAAACAAAATGGCACTACTGATCACTTTTTATTGCGAGTTCATAACGATCAAGCTAAAAATTTGGAGTTATGACCAAAATAGTGAATGTAAAACATTGGCAATTATTGCAAAACTTGTAAACAGGGGGAAGATCGAAAAATAGATTTGCCCACTAAAGGGTTAAAGGTCAATTGAGAGCATTTTAAAATAACATCGGTTAAAAACAATATAATCATTTTTTCTAATGAGTTTAGTGTTAGAAGAGAAAACCAAATTTTGAGACAAAACATTGCCAATGCAAGATCCACGCTAGGACTCTCAGTGCTAGGACTTTCATTAGTTCTTTCGAACTAATGAAATACAATGTCAACGCCATGCTTAGCCAAAGCAGAAAAATGAGACAAAAGCACTTCAGTTGGCAGGCACTTCATCTACGACAGTTTCGTGATGGCTGCGATTAACTGTTCCTTTTTGAGCTTTCAAGAGCTTGTAATCACATTTCCACATATTTTGCACTTACAACTCAGCAGAGTAGAACACGGTGAATTTTTCGATCCCAAATAACTGTAAGGTGAATTTTCTTGCGAGTCAACCTTTGCGAGTTTACCTTTAATAAACTATTCACAACAGAAAAGACCCTTTCAGACACATACATGAAGAGTAGCAACGCTGACTACCTATTTTTTTAGGCAGCATCACATTTTTACATGATGCTTTATGATCTTCACAGATTAGTAAAGCTGTGGACTCGACAAGCATGATGAACAGATGCTGAGCAAAGTCAATCATACCTCGGAGTTATCGTTGCATGAAGGCAAGATAAGGACTGGCATCAGGTGCTATCCTTGCTAGTGCCAGCAGCGTCAGTAAGGGAAGGATAAGCCGTCGTCTGACTTCCTCAATGCTTCCGCTTGAAGCCGCTGCATGGCTGTAGACTGGCTCACACTGACAGCATCCGACAATGGCAAGAGAAATCTTAGTGAGACTCGCTCTAACATAGCAGTACAAATAACAGGAAGGAAATGATGTAACAGATCAACTGAAAAAGGTTACTGCTATTTGCTCTGCAGCTGGCAACCTCACATATAAAATCTATCCTGGTTCAAAGTCACCCTTTCGATATCCTAAGCCTTGATCAAGCAGCGTAATCTGTTTGATTTTTTAAAGCTTGACTTGCAACAAAATTCACCTTACTGTTATTTGGTATCAAAAGATTCACCATGTCTTACTCTGTTGCGTTGTAATTGCCAAAGATGTGGAAGTGTGATTACAAGCTCTTAAAAGCTCAAAAATGAAAAGCCGTCATAGATTGGAATCTCTTTATTTTGATGACGTAGCCACGAAATTTGGTTATCGTCTTGTCACGTATGTTCTCACGTGAATTGAAAGGCCAATAGAAAGCTCAATATAAAACTTATCGTAGTACTAGTTTATGACAAACACTTCGGGTTTTACCGAAGACCCGTATCAAATATAGATGCTCGCTACTTTACAGTTTTGTTTCGGCCTGGTCTAATCGGCAAGTCGTAATCTGATCATGTGACCCAATACTTCGCAAATAATTTCTGCTGCACTTTTCGATTATCACAGGTGACCAACAGGCTCGTCATGATTATCAAACAATGATATGTACTCATTCAAGCTAAAGATAAAAAATTAAACGAATTTTACGTTAAGTTATAAGATATCACTGCTAAAAGTGACTGCATTACGATGACGATAAAACAGACGCGTAAGAACAATAGACATAGTTTTATTAAATGCGTGAAGTATCTTTGTGAAAATATTTTGACGAATAAGGTTGCAAGAAGGTGTAAACAGAAACCATCTCTCACAACTTACATCACATTTGAGCCGTTTTGGAAAGGGAATCCAAACTACAGCGGTCTCGTGTGGCTGCGATTTTCTGTTTTTGAGCTTTTAATCGCATTCCCACATATTTTGCACCTACAACACAACACAACAGAGTAAGACATGTTTAATCTTTTCATTTCAAATAACGGTAATGTGAATTTTGTTGCAAGTCAACCTTCAACAAAATAGCAAAAATCGTAGTTTGTCTCTCAAAGCTTTGTGTATCAAGACCGGATAACTACTAATCACTTATTTGGGCTGACCTATTTAGCTAAAATACAGCCAGTATCAAGTTCTTCTCAATGTCATGCATCCGACTATAACAATAACAAACGATTAATTAAAACATTGCAGATCTCTTTCAAGTAAAAAAAGTTTTTCTTTCTAGAACACCTTAACAGCACTTGACATTTTTTACGTTCAAATTTAAAAATTATATATAAAATAGCACGCAACAATATAAAAATAAATGACTGACTTACCAAAATATAAAATCATTAATGTTTGTCAGACCACTTTGTCTTTAGTAAATTTGGACCAACCGTACAAAATCTAAATAAATTTAAGAGTAACCACAGAAATTTGTGTGTGGCGCAGAGAGCAGAAGCATAAACTATAAAAACCATTGAAAAAGAAGTTGGACAATAATAAAAAAGAATTCATTTATGAAATAATAACAAAGAACCTTGATCTGGGGGGTCTTTGGAAAAACTTTCAATACATGATGAACGATAATTGGTACCAAGATCAAGTCACACAACAGTATAACTATAATAGATAAGACTCGTGGCAGGGATAAATATCAGTTAGAAGAGGCAGTTATAGAGGTACCTACTTGTGAGATAGTTGTCGACTCCTGAAGACATTCCATAGGCACTGCTCGTCTACTGTCCCCTGAAGCACGAATACACAGGTATGATAGCACACTTCAAACCCCACATTCGAAGCTCAAAAATTCATAGCCTGTAACACTAGTGATTGTTGGACCGAGCTGGGCAACAATCACTAGTGCAACTGTCGTATCCAACGCCCATTGTTGCAACTGCATCCATGGGCATTGGATGCAGTTGGCCTTCATCAAAAGGTGAAGTATTACTGCTTATTAATACAGTTTGTCTTTAGCCAAGGTGACCGGATCACACCTGTGATAACACATAACCACAGTAGGTGGTCCTTGATACTTTGGCTTGGTTGGCGTTGCTTGGCGATTTCATTGGCTGATGGCGAGTAGTGTCTCGATCGGTGTTACCCATTAGCTTGGCTTTCTTGGTCAGTCTTTTTCTAGAACCTTCTTACAGTGTGTCACTCAATTATTACTCTGTATTAGCACTTTTTAAAGGTTGACTTCCACGAAATTCACATTTACAGTTATTCACCATGTCTTACTCTGTGTTGTAGGTGCTCGATGTGAAAATGTGATTAAAAGCTCAAAAACGAACAGTTACTCGCAGCCATCACCAAAACGCGCAGCCAGCAGTCATCACCAAAACGCGGCAAATTGGGATCCCTTAAATGGGACGTAATTGAACATGATTGCTTGTTTACACTTCCATGCAACCTTATTCCTCAAAATATTTTACAAATATGCTTCACACATTCAATATAACCATGTCTATTGTTCTTAGGCGTTTATTTCATCATCATTGCAATGTTGTCACTGAGCACTGACATTATAGAAAGGACCAATAGATCTATTTTAAAATATCTTTAGAGTTTTAGGTACATGTAGTTACGATGTTATATTAGGACAGAATTTGAGAAAGTTTGAAAAACTGAAAAATTCACTAAAGTGCACGCTATAGTCTCATAATAAAAATCTCACCCAACACCATGTGAATAATTATTGAAATAAATAAATTGTTAAAATAATTAAATTTTTAATCAAGTTTGGCGAACCTAAATTGAGCTTGTATTTTTTGTTAATGTAACAACGCTAGATATCGCTTTCTCATATGGTTTGTCCTTGCTGCTAGACTTATTGGCTACTAGCCAATAAGTTCGGATATGAACACCTAAATGCTAGAAAAACAAGACAAATACACAGACCATATTTTAATTTTTCTTTGCCTTACTAAATTCCACGTTTGTAAAGTCCACACATTTGTCATGACAGGTCTACACATTTGTCCATAATTCGCCTAAATCAAGAACGATGCCTCGATCTATGACGTGAGTTCTTCAGACAGCTTTACAGTTGCCGATAACGAGTGCAATGTATTTTTTCAACAGTGCCATATTTGATTGTACATAAAACCACTGGGTAAATAACAAAAACTGTAGGACGCATGTTACTAAAATAGCAAAACGAACCAGCAAAACATGAATTTTTACCAAACAATTTCTGCTAATGAAGCCAATGTATCCATGAACAAAACCTTACCCCCAAGAATATTAAGCCTCTCGTTTGACACCTTTCTTCCATGGCACCTCGCACTTTATCGAGTAAAAGTTTTATCAGACAGTCTTGAAAAAAGATTGTTTCTTTAGCAATATACACACCTGTTTGTATTTCCATAAGATATAAGGTAGGGCATCTTCAAGCTGGGGTGGATATGTTCTGTGTTGCCGAATGAAATTTGGGAAGCGTTAGGTGGGATTCCGATATTAACAGCAATCTCAGTCTTTGTAGTCCCTTTGTCCACAATATCCGAGGCATTCAGCAATGTTTCAATGCGGTAGATAATTTTATTTTTGCTTTTGAAAATGACCAACTATGCTACAAAACAGCTCAGCAGCTGTTCTCTCAATCAACTACTGTTTCTTGTCACGTGACATTGAGCCCGCGGTTCTGACGTTCTCAATAAATAGTACCTACATTGAAGGCCCGCGAAACTCCCTATTTGTAGGACGAACTTATTAATAGCTTGTGATTAAATGATTGAAGCCGGTTTTACGATAACGTCTCAATATTGTTGCTAAAGCTGAAGAAACAACTGCTAGTTTTTACTACTGCGAAACTGTCACTCAACATTTTTGGCTTTTTAGGAGGGCGGAGCTTCGAACATTTGAACGCCATTATGCTCTATTTTTCAACCCTTCCTCATGGCAGTCGATTATAGGCCGGTTCAAACGAGGCTGATATTGTACATGTACAGTGAAACTAGGATAACTCAAACTTCATGGTACCGAGCAAAAGTGTTCGAGTTATTAGAGCTTTCAAGCTATCAGAGCACTGTCACAACTGCATGTATTTACCAGTAGATACATTTACACATACGGACTATATATAAATCAAAAGTATATAGGCTATTGCTTGTTGCAAGCTAAATGGCTTCTCATGTGAAGTTTTAAAAAAAAAGTATCAGAAAGTATAGGCCTAGATACTTTTCAACCACTTGAGATTTGTTGTTTTAGGTAATGTGACTGCCGGGGCATTTGCATGTTAAAAATTGGCAAAACTTGATAGCAGTTAAAACGCTCAGAAAGAAAGACATATTTCCCTTCTAAGCGTTTTAACCTAGAACAACTTTGCCGATTTTACTGTAAGTTTGTCCAAAGGTTACCTCGCTTTTCTTTACTTTCGAAGGGACATCGCAAAGCAGATGTTTGGTAAAATTTGATTTTTGCAAACTTTTAGAAGAGTCGTTAACGAGAATATGTTGCCGATGCTGGTAACAACGATGCCTAAGAAGTACTAAAAGTTGATGTTTATATCTATGGCTTGGAATAAAGTGATATTTTAAAGTGATACAAACCGTCTTGGTAGCCGTTGGGCATAAACTGTAAGACTTAATGACATTAAGGTCGAGTTATTTAAAGCAATTTACCATTGCGTGGGAACGGACCAAACAAATTCATACGAGTTAAAGGTTGACTTGCAATAAAATTCACATAACAGTTATTTGGTATCAAAAGAATCGCCATGTCTTACTCTGTTGTTTTGTAGGTACCAAATATGTGGGAATGTGATTAACCGCTCTTAAAAGCTCAAAAACGAACAGAAAATCGCAGCTACACGAGACCGTCGTAGTTTGGATTCGTTTACCAAAACGGCTAAAATGTGACGTATGTGTGCGAGATGGTTTATGTTTACACTTTCATGCATCCTTATTCGTCGAAATATTTTCACAAATATACTTCACGCTTGCAATAAAAACCATGTCTATTGTTCTTACGTGTCTATTTTATCGGCATCGTAATGCTGCAACTTTGCGCACTAATATCTCAAAACTTAGCATAAAAATATGTTTCATTTTTTAAACTTGGCTTGAACGATTGCATATCATCCTCTGATAAAAATGATGAGCCTTTTGGTCCGCTATGATGGTCGAAAATGCTGTAGAAATTGTTCGCGCCATATGGCGGGAATTGTAAGTCACATGATCAGATAATGTTAGTTTCAGTTCAAGTTTGATCTATCGCAAATTGCAAACACGCTTTCTCGTATTAAACTTGTTAATTTCAATTTGTCATAATGTCTAACATGCCACATCGTGTTTGTGCAGCTGCCAAGCTGAGAAGCACCTTTTTTCTTGGCCAAGAGCGGAGAAAAGACCAGACCTTCACCGGGCGTGGAGCAACTGGGTGAAGCTGGATGTGACAAACTTTATTTATTAGCCTGCTTACTCTTACCTTTGTTTTCGCCATTTCAAAGACGACATGTTTTCTAACCTGTTTGCATACTCCACATGCCACCAAAGCACGTGAGTAATTATTTTATGAACTACTTGTATTAGTAGTAGTAACTCGGGTTATTTTCTAGTATACTCCTAATACTACTGTATTAATCTATATTTAATATTACAATATTAATGTCATTTAATTGTAATATGATATTATTAGTATTTTATTTTTTTAATTACGTGTATTATTCTTATTATAATAACAAAACTAATTCATACTGCATATCTATCTGTAAAACGTAATATATTAATCTATAATTGATAAAATAATGTTGTTTCATGATTAATTTCGCCAAATTTCTTAACCCCACTCACTTATAGATATGTTATATAAAATAGTTATTGTCATTTTCTGGTATCATCGTTAATAGCACATTAATATTATTAGATGATTATTATTAGTATTAGATGAAGAGTTTGTGCCAACCACTGAAGACTAGGAAGAGTTTGAGCGTTATGTTGGCCAGCGTCAAACGCTCTCCAATTACATGTAAGATAGAGCTGAACTTAACCAAACTTGACAAAATATAAAGAATATCCATAGAGTTATTACTCACATTTTTATGTTTACAATATCATGGATTCTGATAAAGTTTTGTAAAATCTATGTCTTGATTGCATGGCTATATATTTATTCTTTTTCTGATCAAACCAATATGATATAATAACAGGAAATAATGTTGTACAAATCTTATTGCAAGTCAACTATTGTGTTGTGATTTCAGACCCGAATCCTCCTTCAAAGAAGAGAAAATAAATTCACTGTCACGCTTGCGCCCTCCTCTGCTCATTCACGATGGTGCGAGAAGGCGGATGGGTAGAGTTCAAGGTTACATGTGCCTCCTGTCGCCAATCGTACACTTGGGAAACAACTGCCAGGGTGAACAGAGCTCACGTCATCAACCCCTTGCTGGCAGCTGCATCACTCTTTTCTGGCGGATGCCTTACGCATAACCTCCGTTTTCTGTCGCTCCTGAACATTCGATACCAAGCCTGACAAGCCTTCACAGCCTGACAAAAACCAAATCTTTTAGTAGTTATCAATACATAAACATGAAGTTGCTGATCTAGCTAAATAATTCATTAAAATAATGTGAAAGTGATTGTTGGTCGTAACTTTCATTACTTTACAGTCAACGGAGACGACCAGCTCTAACGCCATGGAGCTGGAAGGCTTCAAGCGATGCCAGTCCGATCTAATTTCCCACGGCCTGAGAGTGAGGTCCATTACAACGGATGTTGTTACAAAGGTTGTGTGCATACCGCAAGCTTGTGTTTTGGCTTATGCCGCAAATTTGTCGCCTTGAGCGACGGCCTCTACCTGCCTGCTTGGTGTCTAAGATTCGGGCTCTTTTCCCACCAATGGATGATGAAGAAGAGTTTGCAGATTTGCAAACAGGATTTGCGGCATTAGCCAAAACACAAAATTGCGGTATGCACACAACCTTTTCCGAGCATTTGGCGATGGCTCTCCAAATGGGAATAGATTGTCTACCAAAACAATTATTGAAAAACAATAATTGCTGATCATCAAAATAATCTCGATCTTTATATAATAAAATCATAAAACTAATACACTCTCTACTGTAGTAAGTGTACAAGCCAAATATAACAGTTCTCCTTGTGTTCCACGAGTTCAGAATATGTGTGTTCAACCGATGCATTAAATGTGTAACACAAGAATTGTAGATAATGCTTGACACATTAGCATAGCTCTGGTGTTGTTGGCATTAAATGAAAATCTAACTCACTATGATATCGCAGGTAATAATTCCACCCCAACTCAAGGGGTGCAGGCGCCACAAGTTCGTCCACACCAGGATGCATACAGAGGCATTCATGCTCCCCGTGGTCATGGAGACGATGCACAAACTCAGCATCATGGCAGCACAAACATTCAGGAAGAGATGGCATGTTTTGACAGCGCTTGCAGACACACCACTCTGTAGCCGGTGGTATTAGCTCCTAAAGAAATGAACAGATATGTCTATGCAACCATAGCTAATACATCAGGTCGATGTTATCCAACAGTATATCAGTGCAGCACTAGATTTAAATATTAAAATTGTTAATGTTGTCATTCGAGAAAGATCTGTAATTATTTTTTCGCAAGATGAAGCGATAATTATCGTCACTAAAATCATATATATATAATAATATTCGTTCTATCACTCTCTAGCTAAAACTATTACTACTAGCTAGCTTGGCACATAAGAGCTGGCTGATGGCGGTGCTTACTTGCTGGGAGATTTGATTCTGTTGAGGATCTTCTTCAGATAGAGTGTCAGACTCGAAACGCCAGGGTCTCAACTCTTCAGAATTTGACATTAGTTATGATCGCAACTCAGACATGTACACGTACGTTGACTTGTTGGACGGAATGGCCAAGCTGAAACTGTAAAGTAGCGAGCATCTTCTGTATATTTGATACAGGGTCTTAGGTAAAACCCGAAGTGTTTCTCATAAACTATTGCTAAACTAAACAAGAAACTATTGCTACGATAAGGTTTATATTGAGCTTTTTATTGGCTTTTCAATTCACGCGAGAACATCATGTGACAAGACAATAACCAAAATCTGCGGATACGTCATCGAAATCAAGAGATTCCAATCTACGGCGGCTTTTCGTTTTTGAGCTTTTAAGAGCTTCTAATCACATTTCCACATGCATGTATTTGACACCTACAACACAACAGAGTAAGACATGGCGAATCTTTTGATACCAAATAACTGTAATGTGAATTTTGTTTCAAGTCAACCTTTAACCATGTGTTCGAGCTATCCGAGGGCGAGTTATCGGAGTTTGACTGTATTTTTCAAATGGCTCATCAGAATTCTGGGAATATAATCTGTTAGTGAGTTGGCTAAAAGAAGCTAGCTCAACTCCCTGTGAACCTTATCCATTCCCTGTGAACCTTATCCATTCCCTGTGGACCTTATCTATTCCCTGTGGACCTTATCCATTCCCCATAGACCTTATCCATTCTCTGTGGACCTTATCCACTCCCTGTGAACCTTATCCATTCCCTGTGGACCTTATCCATTCCCTGTAGACCTTATCCATTCCCTGTGGACCTTATCCATTCTGGTTTTTACATCACTCGGCCACTCGTTCGAAAATTTCTAAGTGTTCAAAATTGATATAATTTTGTTTTCAATAATAAAATTGGTTTTAGATGTCTTGGAGTACACTTTGTGCGCTTTTGTTATTCTAGGAACTATTGTAGTGTGATAATAAATATTATCATGTTTTGCTATATAAAAATGGTAAGAATAATGATTTGAGAATGGGTAATAGCAAACAGGTTGCTATGAGTTTTAGTAATCATGCTCAAACGTGATCCAGCAATGTTACGTTTCCAGTACCAGAGGTAAAAGTTCCCGACTGAATTAAAACCGCAGTATTGTTTTATGGCAGATGTTCGAACTCTTTTTATATGATTAATGACGCAGCAAAACAACTTCATGCTAAATGGTTGAGGAGTTAAAGGTTGACTTGCAACAAAATTCACATTACCGTTATTTGATATGAAAAGATTCACCATGTCTTACTCTGTTGTGTTGTAGGTGCAAAATATGTGGAAAGGTGATTACAAGTTCTTAAAAGCTAAAAAACGAACAGTTAATCGCAGCCACACAAGACCGCCGTAGTTTGGATTCCCTTTCCAAAACAGGTCAAATGTGATGTAGTTGTGAGAGATGGTTTCTGTTTAACTTTCTTGCAACCTTATTCGTCGAAATATTTCCACAAAAATACTTCACGCATTCAATAGAACTATGTCTATTGTTCTTACGCGTCTGTTTTATCGTCATTGTAATGCTGTCACAAAAATTATTTGCGAAGTATTGGGTTACGTGATCACATTACGACTTGCCTATTGAATAATGCCGAAACAAAACTGTAAAGTAGCGAGCATCTATATTTGATACGGGGTCTTCGGTAAAACCCGATGTGTTTGTCATAAACTAGTGCTACGATAAGTTTTATATTGAGCTTTTTATTGGCCTTTCAATTCACGTGAGAACATCACGTGACAAGACGATAACCAAACTGTAATGACAACGTCAGATAAATGAACAGATTCCAAACTACGGCGGCTTCTCGTTTTTGAGCTTTTAAGGGCTTGTAATTACATTTCCACGTATTTGGCACCTACAACACAACAGAGTAAGACATGGTGAATATTTTGATACCAAATAACTGTAATGTGAATTTTGTTGCAAATCAACCTTTAATTGATTGAAGTAACCAAAGATATACTGCCCCCCATGCGTGGGGGCTGTATATCATTGGAGTAACTGATTGCATTAACTCACTTAACACTATCTATTCAGTGCCTTTGCAAGTATTGCTTTAAATAATAAGCATATATTAGAGTAATAAACTATAATCATCATTTCTTTAATATGAGTAATAATTACTATCTTAACTGTGGAAATTCAATATCATTCTCATGGCTGATGTTATCGTTCTGTCAATCACTGCGATTGACTAGCACAAAAGGGGGCGTGGCCTAAACGCTCCTTGTTGGCACCGGAAACGCTCGTGTTGTTGAATGCACAGTTATTACTCTAGGGAAAGATAACTTTATGGGTCAGCCTTCCATAGGCCTCCCAGTTCTCAACCCCACACCGTGTGTCCTTCTGATCACGCACGTGCAAAGCTTTTTATGGCTGGTGCTTTCTTGGATAGCATGCATAGAAGCCGTGAGGCACCTTGGCTAAATGCCAATACTGCTGTTCGTCTACTCGAGGTACAACACCTGCAAACCATGAATGCAAAGCGTGTCATAGGTGCAGTAAAGGTATCCGAAGTTCTTGACTAGAGGTCAATTACCCAGAGGCTGCAATGCCATTCCAGGCGCCTCCATATATTCCCATACTGCACGGTAGATAACTGTGGCCCTTATCATATTACGAGACAGGTGCAGAGATGACTGAATGGGATCGTATGATATTCACCGATCGTTTCTCCAGAGCCCAGAGCGCTCAACCTTGAAGATGTGTTTGCTTATGATACACTTACATTTTCAGGGGCTCATTCTAGATTTTTTATCATTTGTGGTTGGTCAAAGCAAGTTTTCTGATTCTGGTACGCAGCCAGTGGGAGCAAATAACAAGCTTTGTAAATATAGGAAGGGACTGATGAAGATAATATAAACTAACTGGGTCTGGAAAATAGTATGAAGTGCATGTTTAGCGCAGCTGAAGCCCCATGGGGCTGTTGAGGCTCTTGTTGAAGGAGCTAGTAAAAGCTACTGAGTGTCTATCTCCGCTACTGTACATAAGCTTGCACTGTTCATTCCTATTGAAGACTGTAACTTATAATTTAATGGATACATGCAAGTAATGTGATAGTAGAGAATACATACTTGGATAAATATTCCTGTACAGTGCACTCCGGGATTACGGCGTCCCTGTTCTACAGTTTTTTGGCCTTACAATGTGGAAAACGGTGTTTTTCGTTCCCGCCCACAAGCTTTTTTCGCCATACAACATCAAAAAGTGCATCACAGATAGTATGCATAATAAACTTGCTACATATAGTATATATGACACAGATAGTATGTGTAGTATAATTGCTACATCTACCATGTCGGTCTTTCCATAGCCTGTCTTGACAAGCTGTTGTTTTTGCGTAGTTGTCTCCCCGTCGAGCGGCGAGCAACAACAGCAACAGCAACAGCGGTTGTTGCTCGCCGCTCGACGGGGAGACAACTACGCAAAAACAGCAGCTTGTCAAGACAGGCTAGTCTTTCCATAGAACTCGCCTACCAAGTGTGACAAAAAGGTCAAAATCTCAAATCACCCCTACACTAGATTTAGCATTACTTTTAGTAAGCCCAACTATTCAAATTTTGTAAACAAAACAGTTTTTTACTGTGTCGTTAGTAAATTTCGCAGTGTATTGGCGTTTCTATAACAGGTCAGGGACAGGTTGCCGATGTAACAGGGACACCAGGTGATGCAGTGTCCCTGTTACATTGGTACCATCGGCAGAGTGAATTCTACTTCGCAGATGACAAAAAAACGAATTTGCAAAAAAAGTAATGCTTTCTTCGATTACATTATCTTACATTTCAGAGCCCAATGCTTTCATGTCTCAGGCTTTCATGTCGGGGACCCCAATGCTTTCATGTCTCATGCTTTCATGTCGGGGACCCCAATGCTTTCATGTCTCATGCTTTCATGTCTGGGACGCCACATAATAATGCTTTTTATATCAATAAGTGTTGGTTGCTGGAAGTCGTACTTTGTGTCAATTGATATTTGGACTGGTGTTATCCAAAGAAACACTGATCCATTTTGATGCTGTTTTTACTTTATGATAATATAATCGTGAAATATTTGATTTGTTTTTTCACACTCCTGTGGACTAGTTCTGTGGAAAGACCCATATATATATTTCTCAAAGTATCCAGTGTGTCCCTCCGGCTATTATAATAATAGCTATTGCATGTATTAGAATGGCGTAGCTGGACAATGCTGATGCAATGTCTCGTCTTTAGAAACCTAGGGCTTATTACTTTAAAGGGTGACTCGCAACAAAATTCATATTACAGTTATTTGATATGAAAAGATTTACCATGTCTTACTCTGTTGTGTTGTAGGTGCAAAATATGTGGAAAGGTGATTACAAGCTCTTAAAAGCTAAAAAAAAGAACAAAAAATCGCAGCCACACGAGACCGCCGCAGTTTGGATTCTCTTTCCAAAACGGCTCAAATGTGACGTAGTTGTGAGAGATGGTTTCTGTTTACACTTTCATGCAACCTTATTCGTCGAAATATTTTCACAAATATACTTCACGCGTTCAATAAAACCATGTCTATTGTTCTTACGCGTCTAGTTTATCGTCATCGTAATGCTGTCACTTTTAGAAGTGATATCCTATAACTTACCGTAAAAATTTGTTTAATTTTTTAGCCTTAGCTTGAAGGAGTACATATAATTGTCTGATAATCATGACGAGCCTGTTGGTCACTTGTGATAATCGAAAAGTGCTGCAAAAATTATTTGCGAAGTATTGGGTCGCATGATCAGATTACGACTTGCCGATTACACCAAACCGAAAAAAACTGTAAAGTAGCAAGCAGCTATATTTGATACGGAGTCTTCGGTAAAACCCGAAGTGTTTGTCATTAACTAGTGCTACAATAAGTTTTACATGTATATTGAGCCTTTTATTGGCCTTTCAATTCAGGTGAGAACATCACGTGACAAGACAACAACCAAATTTCATGGCTACGTCATCGAAATAAAGATATTCCAATCTACGGCAGCTTTTCGTTTTTGAGCTTTTAAGAGCTTGTAATCACGTTTTCACATATTTGGCACCTACAATACAGCAGAGAAAGACATGGTGAATCTTTTGATACCAAATAACTGTAATGTGAATTTTATTGCAAGTCAACATTTAACTACGTACATGTAGCTTAGTGGAATTTTCCATTGGCAATGTGCCAGGTTAATAGCTCGCAAGATACAGTTGTTTGACAAAGGTTTAAAACATTTACAGTTGTTTTTATTTTTCTCTTAATTTATTTCAGCTACCCAAAACACTTCTCTCATGAAATGTAGTTTGAAAGTTAGAACAGGAAATGTTGTTATATGTTAAATACAAATCAATTTTCTGTCCAAAGATTTCCACAGCTAATATTGTATATATAACACAGTATGTATAGTATACATGTTACATATGGTATATATGACACAGATAATATATTTAGGATACATGCTACGTATAGTAGGTATACGTATACTATACACTTATAGTATATGTTTAAATATAGAGGAAATCATCAATTTTCCATAAAGCTTTTCCAACTTTTTTCGAATTTTAGATCACCTTTTTTAAAAATCTGTTGTAGAGTTTGAGGACTATCTAATACACCCATTTATTGAACTTCAAAGGCTTTTTCAAACGAAAGCAGAACCTTGTTAAAAAAAATTTAATATTTAATTTTCCCTTAGAATTGAAATCTACAACAAGCAGATGAGCTAAATAGTAATTACAGTATCTTGTTTTGTTCATAATTTTACTAGCTACCTTGTTAGATATTACAAGCTACCTTGTTAGATATTACTAGCTACCTTGTTAGATATTACTAGCTACCTTGTTAGATATTACTAGCTACCTTGTTAGATATTACTAGCTACTTTGTTAGATATTACTAGCTACCTTGTTAGATATTACTAGCTACCTTGTTAGATATTACTAGCTACTTTGTTAGAAATTACTAGCTACCTTGTTAGATATTACTAGCTACCTTGTTAGATATTACTAGCTACTTTGTTAGATATTATTAGCTACTTTGTTAGATATTACTAGCTACCTTGTTAGATATTACTAATTGCTTTGTTAGATATTACTAGCTACTTTGTTAGATATTACTAGCTACTTTGTTAGATATTACTAGCTACCTTGTTAGATATCACTAGCTACTCTGCTAGATATTACTAGCTACCTTGTTAGATATTACTAGCTACCTCGTTAGATATTACTAGCTACTTTGTTAGATATTACTAGCTACCTTGTTAGATATTACTAGCTACTTTGTTAAATATTACTAGCCACCTTGTTAGATATTACTAGCTACTTTGTTAGATATTACTAGCTACCTCGTTAGATATTACTAGCTACTTTGTTAGATATTACTAGCTACCTTGTTAGATATTACTAGCTACATTGTTAGATATTACTAATTGCTTTGTTAGATATTACTAGCTACTTTGTTAGATATTACTAGCTACTTTGTTAAATATTACTAGCTACCTTGTTAGATATCACTTGCTACTCTGCTAGATATTACTAGCTACCTTGTTAGATATTACTAGCTACCTTGTTAGATATTACTAGCTACTTTGTTAGATATTACTAGCTACCTTGTTAAATATTACTAGCTGCCTTGTTAGATATTACTAGCTACCTTGTTAAATATTACTAGCTACCTTGTTAGATATTACTAGCCACCTTGTTAGATATTACTAGCTACTTTGTTAGATATTACTAGCTACCTTGTTAGATATTACTAGCTACTTTGTTAAATATTACTAGCTACCTTGTTAGATATTACTAACTGCCTTGTTAGATATTACTAGCTACTTTGTTAGATATCACTAGCTACCTTGTTAGATATTACTAGCTACTTTGTTAGATATTACTAGCTACTTTCTTAGATATTACTAGCTACTTTGTTAGATATTACTAGCTACTTTGTTAAATATTACTAGCTACCTTGTTAGATATTACTAACTGCCTTGTTAGATATTACTAGCTACCTTGTTAGATATTACTAGCTACCTTGTTAGATATTACTAGCTACATTGTTAGATATTACTAGCTACCTTGTTAGATATTACTAGCTACCTTGTTAAATATTACTAGCTACCTTGTTAGATATTACTAGCTACTTTGTTAGATATTACTAGCTACCTTGTTAGATATCACTAGCTACTCTGCTAGATATTACTAGCTACCTTGTTAGATATCACTAGCTACTCTGCTAGATATTACTCGCTACCTTGTTAGATATTACTAGCTACCTTGTTAGATATTACTAGCTACTTTGTTAAATATTACTAGTTACCTTGTTAGATATTACTAGCTACCTTGTTAGATATTACCAGCTGCCTTGTTAGATATTACTAGCTGCCTTGTTAGATATTACTAGCTACCTTGTTAGATATTACTAGCTACTTTCTTAGATATCACTAGCTACTCTGCTAGATATCACTAGCTACTTCATTAGATAGACAGGTTTTTACTACACGGCGCAAAGATGCTGGAAGAAAGCCCCACAAGAAATAAGTACCTCTTTTGGAGTCGTCTTCTATTGCCTTACTAGTTGGCGGTATTACCACAACATTTTAAAACGTGGTCTTCCTTATTCTGCGAGCATTTTATTGACCTGCAATGAGACACTCTCAGCCACCTGAACTTTGCATCACTTTTATTCCTTGCATTAAATTCCATAAACTGGTAAAGGTTTTGAGCTAACTTTAAAAAAATGAAAACTCGGAAATCAACCAAAGAATAACTAAATTAGCAATTTTAGTTATAAGTATTAGCGAGTTTTGCTGCTGAGCGGTATATAGGTGACATATAGTGTATATATAGGCATGCACATATAGGTGACATATATATAGGCATGTACATATAGGTGACATATATATAGGCATGTACATATAGGCGCATTTGTTTATTACAGCTTTGCACGTAATACCTCGTTGGTCATTCATTGGTTATGATCAGTTAGAAGTTTTGAGCAGTTGCAGTTGAAGCTTGAAACCCTAAATTAGGTCTATGACAAATGTTGATGACATCACTGCGGCGGCAGCTTTCATATTACGTAATCACTATGGAGACAAGGTGTCATATAAAAATATACAGCATTATATTGATACGAGTGTAAAGAGTAGGCTGACCATATTATACAGCGTTATATTGATACGAGTGTAAAGAGTAGGCTGACCATATTATACAGCATTATATTGATACGAGTGTAGAGAGTAGGCTGACCATATTATACAGCATTATGTTGATACGAGTGTAGAGAGTAGGCTGACCATATTATACAGCGTTATATTGATACGAGTGTAGAGAGTAGGCTGACCATATTATACAGCATTATGTTGATACGAGTGTAGAGAGTAGGCTGACCATATTATACAGCGTTATATTGATACGAGTGTAGAGAGTAGGCTGACCATATTATACAGCATTATATTGATACGAGTGTAGAGAGTAGGCTGACCATATTATACAGCGTTATATTGATACGAGTGTAGAGAGTAGGCTGACCATATTATACAGCGTTATATTGATACGAGTGTAAAGAGTAGGCTGACCATATTATACAGCGTTATATTGATACGAGTGTAAAGAGTAGGCTGACCATATTATACAGCGTTATATTGATACGAGTGTAAAGAGTAGGCTGACCATATTATACAGCATTATATTGATACGAGTGTAGAGAGTAGGCTGACCATATTATACAGCATTATGTTGATACGAGTGTAGAGAGTAGGCTGACCATATTATACAGCGTTATATTGATACGAGTGTAGAGAGTAGGCTGACCATATTATACAGCATTATGTTGATACGAGTGTAGAGAGTAGGCTGACCATATTATACAGCGTTATATTGATACGAGTGTAGAGAGTAGGCTGACCATATTATACAGCGTTATATTGATACGAGTGTAGAGAGTAGGCTGACCATATTATACAGCATTATATTGATACGAGTGTAAAGAGTAGGCTGACCATATTATACAGCATTATATTGATACGAGTGTAGAGAGTAGGCTGGCCAGAACATATTTTGGTCTGAAAAGATAAATAATGTTATTGTCATTGTCTCCCCAGCCAGTGATTCCCTTACTCATTAGATTAGCTGGGGATTTTGAAGGGTTAGACATCTATTGACCACTAAGAAATCTACATAAGCTCCCTATGTAGCTCTTTAATGTTAACATATTAACACTAACTAATTGAAATGACTTTTATCTCTCTTCTTTTTTCAAATTGCTTTATTTGAGAACAATTGCTGCCTAATGTTAGTGTTGTTGATAGTTGCGTCCATTAAAAATAAAATAGAAATAAAATTGACCGCAAAGGTAACATAATAATATAAAACATTAATCCTTTCACTGCTGAGCTTTAAGAGCTTTTAGCATCGAAATTGATATTATATTAAAGTATTATATAGTAATATCATGTTATCGGTATTATTAATTTTATAAAATAAAATTAGCTGTTTGAGATCAGTTTTGAGCTCTTATCTATTGTCGTTTGTAAAGAAAAATATAAATGTTGAGTTTTAAGGATTTACCTTGAAATTGTTCAATTATTGCATCATTGATCCGGTTGATCAATTATACACATAATAATATTAACACTTTGTTGCCACACAAAGTCTGCCATGTTTACCTTGAGCCATGATACCGTATTTACTACGTTTGCACTAGATGCCACCCGGAGTCGACTAGGTGTAAGTTTACAAACACTATTGATTCATTGCGATTTACACTCGCTTCTGTCTGCGAAAGAGCCCAGGATAATGTTTCTGTGTGTGAACAATCAGGAGTGTAGACATCAAGGATCTCACCTGGAGTATTGGACGTGTGCTCAATTCATTCCAGTTGACTGTTTAGTTCCAGTTCATGCTGTTCACTCATTTAGTGATTTCAAAATATAAATTTTAGCTTTTTGTATCGATACTTTCTTGTGACGGCTTATGAGGGGTGCTACACTCGGCTTATGAGGGGTGCTACACTCGGCTTATGAGGGGTGCTACACTCGGCTTATGAGGGGTGCTACACTCGGGCACAGTTGTGTGTTGCACTAATTGATTGGGTTTGTAAGGGTTTAAAACTTGATTTTTGTGTTGTTTTGTGATTTTTGATGTTTCGTGAATTTTTGTGATTGAAGGGCTAGCATTTCGGTGCGTATGTTTTGGATTAGATGGATTCCCAAGGCTTGAGGCAGTAAACTTTTTTGGAATGCTAACAAAAATTACCTGCTAAACAAGAAATATATGGATATCAGTTAACCCCTACCAGCTTTGTATTCACAGCCCAAACTCACATCCCTTACTCGTTCAAATATTTATAAAAATACTTGACCATAGATTTCATACCTTGTAAATATGGCAATTAGTAACATGCCTGGTAATTGGTCATTCGATTTATAGCATAATTGTCAGTTGACTGCCGAGCAACTGGTGCACCTCCCCACGACAGACACGTGTAATAGGAGCGAGTAAACGCAAGGCGTGTACCAAAGGTTCCCAGACGAGACCGATACGGATGGATCAATGTTCAGAGGACACGAGACACTTCGGCTTGGCTTGAGAAGCTAAGCATGCACTTAGATCTTACAATAGCCGGCTCATCTTTACGAACAAAGCCACACGTGTCCGATTATCACAATACAAGCTTCGAATATCACCCTTGGCTTCTGCAGTACCTGAGATAACAATGGTTGCATCCATTTACACCATTATAAACAATGCATCTTACACTTATGAATCACACAGACTCTAGAGTTATCTTCTCACATTCAACTGTAAATCTTTATAATGTTTTGTTTATTTAATTGCGAACCTAAATGGTTGCTTTCCTTTTTTGTCTTACTTCAGGGGTCTATAACTAGCCCGTTCTTTATTTAATTAATCTATAATTTTCAACTTGAACTTTGCATTCCTGAAGTTCATGTATTGCATTGTATGTATTGCATTGTATGTATTGCATTGTATGTATTGCATTGTATGTATTGCATTGTATGTATTGCATTGTATGTATTGCATTGTATGTATTGCATTGTATGTATTGCATTGTATGTATTGCATTGTATGTATTGCATTGTATGTATTGCATTGTATGTATTGCATTGTATGTATTGCATTGTATGTATTGCATTGTATGTATTGCATTGTATGTATTGTATTGTATGTATTGCCATATTAAAGTAATATATTTTCAAAGCTACGTGTTGCGCAGATACACAAACTGCACAAAAATAATTTTCTTTTTACTGCTGTTGTTTCGAATTCCATATTTATGTAGTCGAATAGTTTTAGAAAGGGTTTGTCCTGGAATATTAAATTTTATAGTAATAAATTTCCAAGAGTAAGGCCTACAGGATGCCTCCCAGACACCAGACCTACGAGGATAGTTTTAGTAGGTATTTTGGTATTATTTTCAGGAATTTCTGATGGTTTAATTAATTTGAACTTACAACGTTGTGACAGGCATTTTTCATTTAATCAAGCGACTTTTTTTATTTTAACTTTGTTCTCTACCAAATTGAGTTTGCAAGCTTTTTATCAGAACAGAAAGAGCAGCGTATCGCTAACTTAGGGAAGAAAGCAGTCTATGGTTGGACACCCTTCCCACCACCCTTCCCACCATCGCGACTACCCCGCAACTGCCATCACCAGAATTAAACTTTCAACCTGTTGTTAACAGTCACACACTCTAGAGCTCAATTGTTTCAGAGTCTACAAGATGCAAAGTTGTAAGAAAGGAGCCTCTGGAGCCCACATTGTTATTAATTTTTTGCGATCAACCATAGGCTATGGGCTACTTCCAGGCTGCATTTATAGTAGTTCTTTTTAATTCTAGCAACTATAATAACAAGCTTTTTTACTTGGCAACAATATTTAGCTGCATCACCTTAGCTATCCAATGATATGAAATATTGATTTGAAGCTAAATACTACGGATTAACGGTTCACCAATTGCACAAGATATGCACAATATCCATACAATCTCTAACAATTATGTGACAATATTATCACATGTTTCCTAACAATATTATTCCTAATATCCCTTCTATAAGCAGGAAAATGTACACAATATCATCACATGTTCCCTAACAATGTTATTCCTAATATCCCTTCTATAAGCAGGAAAAGGTACACAATATTATCACATGTGTCCTAACAATATTATTCCTAATATCCCTTCTATAAGCAGGAAAAGGTACACAAAATTATCACATGTTCCCTAACAATGTTATTCCTATTATCCCTTCTATAAGCAGGAAAAGGTACACAATATTATCACATGTTTCCTAACAATATTATTCCTAATATCCCTTCTATAAGCAGAAAAAGGTACACAATATTATCACATGTTCCCTAACAATGTTATTCCTAATATCCCTTCTATAAGCAGGAAAAGGTACACAATATTATCACATGTTCCCTAACAATGTTATTCCTAATATTCCTTCTATAAGCAGCAACAACATGAAATGCTGTATATCAAGCCATTTATTTGAGTTGATTGATCAACAGTTACCTTTCTTTATAATTTAGAAATATTTCTGTTTGAAATAATATGAATGTCAATAAAGTATTAGAAAAATTATATAATTGGCTTTCTGTGGGCTTATATAAATTTACAAACACTTGCTGATGATATTTAGTTTTATTATTAAGGCCTGCGACGTCTTCCCTACTTACCTGCCTTCTTTATAAAATATCCTGTCCGTGTTTATTTGCTTCTGACAATACCTTGGCTGTTATTTCAGCCCAGCTGTTATTCAGCCAGCTATATCTGGTTTGTGGGCAATAGCATTACGTTTCCTTTTCTCTTTTCAATGTTTTTCAGCTGTTATCAAGATTGTTTGCGTAACATTATCGGATTACATAAGAACAGCGACCCATTTGCAAGCATCATGTTTTTGTTATGTCATATACCACACCTTGACTTTCTCACTCCATTACAGGTAGTGCAGTACCCAAAAATGTCTGTTGTCAGATAGAGACAGCGTCAGCTAGTAACTAACTTAAAAAACAAACTAGTTATTCGTATATTTGCATTGGAAAGATTCGACTAGCCAGAACATCTGTAGTCCTGACAAGAAAACCAAGGTTATTGTCGTTGTTTTCATAAAGAGCAATTCCTTACTCGTTAGATTAGCTGGGGATGTCTAAGGTTAAGACATCTATTGACCACTAAGAAATCTGTACAAGCCCATATGTAACTGTTTAATATTAATGTTTTAAGGCTAAATTTACAAAATGACATTTATCTCCCTCTTTTCTCAAGTTGCTATACCTAACAGTAATGTCTTAGTGCTGTTGTTGGTGATGTCAAAAAAAATCTTCGACTTTGTCAATATCTCAGTAAAACCGTTGAGTGAATTATAGATAAATGGTGTGCCTAATAATCAGCCCATGTTGGTCGTTTATAGTTGACAGAAACCTTCAGCTTTGATGGAGTATAAGTCTATACTGGTCAATGCAGGGTGGAAGAGAATGTTTTTAATAAAACATCATACCTACTTTGTACATGAAGATTATAACCCTCAGGTAAAATATACAGTGGGGATACAAATTATGGAACCGCCTTTGAGTTTTAATACATAATGCGCTATAACGGCTCTCATATTAGTTATATTGAGTCCAGATATGGAAAGTTATATATCATTAGAAAGGAAATTTTATCAGCTGTCTCATTGTTTCTTTTTTCCGCATCCAAACATAATTTCATCGCTAGTGCTGTTAAAAGTGCAACTAGTCAAGGTGTTTCATAACAAGTTACTTTTTTCAAAAACAGCAGTCTGGTGAATGATGTCTAGAATTCCCAAATTCTTTGATCTGCTCAGTTTAACAATCATCTAAGACAACAATTGCATTAGAGTGAGACATTGGGCATTATGCAACGTAACCCAAGTAGAATTGAAAAGTCCTTCTGCTCTCAGTAAAAGTCATTCTAATAACTTCATCATCATGCCTCAACATCTCACGCAAAAAAGTGTGCCCTAATATTCACCTTCATCAGCAAGGGAAATCGCAGAGGGAAATTGCAAGGGAAGTAGTTTGCTCTAAGAAAGGTGTATTTACAACATTCTGCAGATGGAAGGAAACTGGTCAAGTTGAAAAAAGGGCTGGTAGGGGAAGAAAAAGCTAGCAACAGATCGAGTGACCAGACGCCTAGTGAGATTTTCTTTGGTTGATAAACATCTAACCAGTCCCCTGCTAGCCAGAGAGTTAAAAGAATCAACAGGTACAGAGTTAGCACCATCAACTGTTCGCAAATCATTGAGAAATAATGGCTTACGAAGCTGTAAAGCTCGTAGAAAACCTTTGTTATCATCTCGACAAAGAATGGCTCGTCTACAATGGGCAAAAGATCATGTGAATTGGTCACCAGAATACTGGAGAGCAGTATTGTTCAGCGGTGAGAGCTCATTTACTGTGCAAAATCACTCTGGCAACAATTATGGAAGAAGGAGTCCTGGTGAAGAGTTTAAACTAGAATGTATTTTACCTACGATAAAGCATCCCACCTCAGTAATGGTGTGGGGTTGTCTCTCCGCTGCTGGTCTTGGTAGATTACATTATGTTGATGGTATGATGAATGCAGAAAAATATTGTGGAGTACTACAAAGTGTGATGATACCATCTGCTAGAAGTCTGTTTGATAGAGAGTGGCTGTTCCAGCAAGATAATGCTCCATGCCACACAGCCGGAAGAGTAAAGAAGTGGTTTGCTGACAATAATGTTAACACTCTGACTTGGCCTGCTCAGTCACCAGACCTTAACCCAATTGAAAATTTGTGTAGCAGGATAGGCAATCTCGTAACTAAAGACAACCCCACTAATAAAAGAAGATTGATGAAGCTTATTGTGCAATCCTGGCAGCGAATAGTGACACCTGAAGAGCTTCAGACGCTGACAGATAGTATGCCCAGGCGCTGCCGAGCAGTGATGGACAACAAAGGCTGGCCAACTAAGTATTGATCATCTTAAGGACCAAAACAGCTTTTTTCAAAGCTACTATACCTTTTCTTTAAGATAATTCACAATAAAAGCCATTTCAAAAAAAAGAAATATGTTATTTTATGACTTTTGGTCAGACACTATTTGATAAAAATGATAACTGTACAGTAACTCTCTGACAGCTTTCAGTAAACCTCTAATAATCTTTTTATAGAACATACGATTTGGTTTTAATTTAAGTTTATCAAAAAGCCAACATTGTGACAAATCAAATGATATATAATTTTTTATAGTTATGTAGAATTTTGATTGTAGAAAAAACAAACACAACTCAAAATTCATTGCTGTGTAACGAAAATTAGAGGTGGTTCCATAATTTGTATCACCCCTGTATAATACAGCTGTCGCATGTAGCTGTCGCATGTAGCTGTTGCATGTAGCTGTCTCATGTAGCTGTCACATGTAGCTGCCAGATGTAGCTGTCAAATGTAGCTGCCAGATGTAGCTGTCACATGGAGCTGTTACATGTAGCTGTCACATGTAACTGTCACATGTAGCTGTCACATGTAGCTGTCTCATGTAGTTGTCACATGGAGCTGTCACATGTAGCTGTCACACGTAGCCGCCACACGTAGCTGTCACATGTAGCGGTCACATGTCATTGTTGCATGTCACTGTCACTGGAGGCAGCTGCCTACTGCTATATAACCCAAGAAAGTCTGATTGCTAGCATAAGAAGAAAATAAGTCAATATTCAGCTAATTGAATAGGCTATTGAGTATTCTATTGCTATAATGATAGTCTGCAAGACCATTGACTCTGGAAATCTAGTCAGGACAGACACAGAGAATAATGAAAGAGTAAAGTCACCAAGGAAGTGCAGATGGCTCCAATATGGCAGCCTTATACTTCCAGTGAACATTACTCCCTCCATACATTGCTCTGCAAGATTAGAGTGATTATGATAATATATCTACAAAAAAACATATTTGAAATACTAGTTCTCAGGCTAATATTAGATCTTTGGCTAATCACAAACTTTGAGCAGCGAATTTAAAGGCATCCTTCCTGCCCATACGTTAACTACGCCAGAGCAATGTAGAAAGAGAGTCATGTCACCGGACATATATAAATACCAAAGTGGAGTCTTTCCTGCTGCTTCTGCAGCACTGCTCTCTCTTTCTCCTTCTACGGAAACTAGGCAGGGATGTTAGTTTAGGTACCTGGTGCCGGTGCCGATGCATAAAAAAATACTTCAGTGTCAGCAAAGAGATTTCCAGCAATAGAATAAGCTCTCATGGTTAGCTACAGCTGCTAGTCTCATCTGTCGATAGTAACTATCTGCAGAACTGTTCAGTCAGACATGAAAGTTGCTCCACACTGCACAAACTTGTCTGGTCAGCTATCAGCATTGTCAAACATATTATGGGAGTCTTTTGTCTGGTGGCTAAATTCGCTACTTGCATATATGGATAACTTTTTGTTGTCGTTAGTAATCATCAGAAATGCGATGTTTTTCATTACACGCTAAAATAAAAAAAATACGTGAAAAAACAGAAACATTTTTGAAAAACAACTTTAAAGTTTTGTATTTTTATGTCGTATGTTTTTATCAGCTAATTTCAGAATAAAATCATTGACGTAGGCTTATAAACAGCCAACATTAAACATACCTTCGCCTCCGCTAAAAATAACCTTTTAGAGTATCTTTAAACCGCCATAATGACTAAAAAGTCCAAAAAGAAAAGTATAAAAGGTATTTGAGGCTATACAACGGTTGGAACAAATGTCCAAAGCTTTGAACACTTCTAACAGTTCGATAAAGTTCCGGCAATGAAAGAAAGTTATTGGCTAGGGCCCATTAAAACTGTCATATGAAACTCTGTCCCCTTTATTCTATTGTTGTGGCCTGTGATATCATCTCTCTAGGGCCAAAGTACAGACTTGTCTCAGATCACTTACAGGTCCATTACGGACCTGCCAACAGCAGTACTGTACAGATATGCTTCAATTTGCAAGTAAAATGGCTATTGTCTGCTTAGAAACCTACCAAAGCAGTTCATGTAGCCTTCTAACATAATAGCACTCAAGCTGGATAAATAAATTGACTTTTATTCCTCTCCTGTGTTATTTGAGAGTATTTTATGCCTATAGTTATTGCAGTTTACGGTTGCATCCAAGAAACATCCTTGACCTTGTTGATATCGCAGTAAAACCATTGCTTAAATTATAGAGAAATGATGTACCTTGTCATCATCCCATATTGCTACCCTACAGAGTTGACAGAGTTTTCAGCTATGCTGGCATATAAGTCAATACTGGTCAATGCAGATTGGAAGAAAATGTTTTCGATAAAACATCATCCCTAGTCTGTGCATGACAGGAAGATTATAACTCGACGAGGAAACGATTATCTTTTGAATATCTTAAACTATTGATTTCTTTGATTTCTTATAATCAACAACTGGCACTCGTTTTTGCTTCTATAAAAGATCGTTTATAGATATTTAAAGATCATTCTGAAAAATCATTGAAATCATAGAAAAATCATAATTTGAGGCATTTTAAAAACTAAAATACAAATAACACTTAAAAAGTGTTGACGCTTATGACAAAATTTATGGTTTTAACAAAGCCTCTTTTGATGTAAACAAAATTTTGGAATAATATTCCCTTTTCTCAGAAAACCAAACTTGGCATATATTTAGAGATTCGTGTCATTTAAGAGACATTAGAAGGCTGTACTTACAAGCAGTTAACTTGTAATAAAATCGTACATAAAAAATAAAATTTGATCACCGGCATTGGGTCACGTCATGCGATATACTTATTGTGTTATCAATTCTCACGTAGCCTACAGCAGACTGTCAACAGGTGATGCGGAGAAAAGGCCCATGAATCAGCGTGTTGACAGGTCTGTCTCGGTGGTGGGAAAGCGCATGAGGTATGAATAAGCTGATGCAAACTTCTTATTGGCCAGCTGGTTCATTATATAAACAAAGGGTGTCCACCCAACCTTTACTCGACTCTGTCATTGGCATCGAGAAGGGTACGTATAATGCAGCTAATCGATAATTTCGTAGGTTGTTTGACATTGCTTGCTGTAAAAACGTTTTGATTATTAAAATTTCAAAATCATTAATCGTATTACTTGATAGTTTTTGTTTTTATAGGAATGTTTTTATTGATTCAATTATTTATGCTCAGCTTTTATTTTCAATAGGGAATAAATAGACTTGGATCTAAATTTACATAGATGTAAACTGATGCCTGAGCTCTTTGAGAGAAATGTCTCTAGCATATAAGCACTGATATGTATGCAATATTGGTTTACGTTTGTAATAAGGAAAATATCGTTTAACTGCCTAATACAGTTTGCAGCTTGGAACTAAAAGCTGCAAACTGTATTAAAACTAAAACACAGTATAATATTTAATTTCATTTGAATCAAGCCTTTTTTCGGTAAAAGGGAGTTGTTTTTTGTCACAGATAGTTTTGCCAATTCGTTTGAAGTATTAAATAAATCTGTGTTTCTTGGTTTTCTTCATCTTTTTAATGTTTCCCTCCATGTCTATAAAAGCCATGAGTCAGAGCACAAATTTGAGTGTTGTTTTTAATAATCCTTTAGTTGCAGAGCAGCAAGGACAGATTATAACTGGCAAAATAATATGCAATAACCAAATATATTAAAATATGTAAAAATATGCAATAATATAATGTTATATCGTATAATATTGCGAGAATATAGTACAGTGTAGTATATATAAAATGATATAGAATATTATATAGTAATATAATACCATGCGTAATATCATATCATATAGTACCATGCGTAACAATATAATACATAGCCATAGAATATACTATAATATAATAGGTTCTGTAATATATAACATAATACTAACAATAATATAACTATGATATTGTTGTAATATTATAAAGTTGCAATACTAGGTTTTATATATTTAAGTTCCGCAATTTTATTTTAGATTATCTGTTTGCGTCTACTTCAAATATGGCCGAAGTATTTGAGCTGAATGTTCAAAATCTTCAGCAGTTGCAAAGGCTCCAAGATCAGGAAGAACTCCGAACGAGCAGAGATTTTCTAACATCAGGTAAAGTTTATACATTCTTTACGAGCGATGCTATATTGCCATTTACTACCCAGAGTCTGAAAACTAGACTTGAAGACCAACCGATGTGCAAACAATGCATATAGTAGCCATAGCCTAAAATCTATGTTTAACTCATGGCTTTCTTTCCTATAATCAACAGCTGGACTTCTTAAGTTGTGCCGAAATAAAATCATATTCACTCTAGTCTTTAGTTGTGCCTAAATAAAATCATATTCACTCTAGTCTTTAGTTGTGCCTAAATAAAATCATATATACCCTAGTCTTTAGTTGTGCCTAAATAAAATCATATATACTCTAGTCTTTAGTTGTGCCTAAATAAAATCATATATACTCTAGTCTTTAGTTGTCTCTAAATAAAATCATATTTACTCTAGTCTTTGGTTGTGCCTAAATAAAATCATATATACTCTAGTCTTTAGTTGTGCCTAAATAAAATCATATATACTCTAGTCTTTAGTTGTGCCTAAATAAAATCATATATACTCTAGTCTTTAGTTGTGCCTAAATAAAATCATATATACTCTAGTCTTTAGTTGTCCCTAAATAAAATAATATATACTCTACCACCTTTCTGTCCAGATATTAAAAATTTGCTGGCCTCGTGTCTTCCCATGAAAATTGAACGTAACGCCTGAGTTTGCTGCCAGGTGGAAACTTTGCACATGCAGTCAAATATCTATTTCTTGACCACCTTGGCATGGGTATTTTCTAAATTCTCAGCAACTATTTGAGTCTGCGTTTCTTTACCCTCCCCCCCCCCGCACTACACTACACATCACTGAACCACTACTTCAGTTCAGGTCTTCAAGCAAAAGTATATATAAAGCTGGTTTTATTGATTATAAGTATATTGACTTATTACGTTAGCGCTTTAAATATGATTAAACTTTCTGTATATAAATAATACATTTGTTTTAATACTATGTGTGAACAACTACATATATGTTAGGTGCTACGGCTGTGGAATAGCATATATCCTAATAGCAACTGTGTCTGAACAACTACATATATGTTAGGTGCTACGGCTGTGGAATAGCATATATTCTAATAGCAACTGTGTCTGAACAACTGACACATATATGTTAGGTGTTACGGCTGAGGAATAGCATATATCCTAATAGCAACTGTGTCTGAACAACTGACACATATAGAGCAGATCTGAGAAAGAAGTAATAAATGCTCTACCGTTATAAAATTTGAGAAAAAAAAGTTTGATTGTGTGTGTCAGCAAGCAGTCCTGTTTGACCTTCTATAAAGTTAACCGGACCAATGAGAATTCACAATTGTACAGCAACAGTTTTTAATTGGCTGTTCTTCTTTCTACACCAGTGCTATTTTTAAGCTTGCCAACATACAGAAATATTGTAGACAGCAAAGTTTCTTGTCTTATCTTTTTTGATACAGTTCTGAAGTGTGATAGAAAAAAATTGGCCAATTTTCGAAGTTTGAGCATTTGTTGGTTTATCACTATTCGTCCATCTTTTTACGCAAGACTAGGCCAAGGCCAGGAAGTGACCGTACTCAAGACTACTTGATAAATTCTTATCTCCTCTCTTCACCCTATATACACATTTATACACGCGACAGGCATTGCACAATGGCTCAAATTCAACCACAAACAGATAACAGCTTGAGCTCCTTAAATAAGTCATACATTTAGCATTGAGGTGCTTATGTCAGAGGTATACACGTACTGTAGATCAGCACAGCATAGAAGTATATAACACTCTCTCATTAGACTGAGCACTGAGCCTTCACTTTCAATAAAGACATGCGGGTGCTTTATGAGTACGCGGAGTTCATCCGCGCCGACTTCATCGGTATAAAACAGAACCTGTTGGCTATATATGAGACTATTTTTTTTCATTAGAGTTTAAAAGTTTGTGTGAGTCTATCAAAGTGCAACAAGTAGGTGGGTTACTAGCACAATCCGTGGATGACATGAGATGCACAAATACTTCGAACAAATCCTAACTTGCCGCCTCACTACACATGCTGCCTCACTGCACATGCTGCCTCACTACACATGCTGCCGGCAGCAAACCTTTCAAGGTTTGCTGTCAACGAACTATTTTGAACCTCTTGAGTCTTTCAAAGAAATTAATTATTTCTAATAAGTTTTTGCTGAATAAACCGACATTGTGTGCTCAAGTTCAATTGCTAATCAAAATGGATGTATTGACGAGAGACAGTTCTCTAAATAGCACCTTAAACTCCTCTACATCCATTTGCGTGATTATGTACACTCGTGCTTACCCGCTGATAATGTTTCCAGAAATTCTCCCTGACGACCATCCTGAATGTAAAATGACAGCATCTCTAAACAGCTTGTTTGTCCCTCCTGAGAGATTTGTACCGGAATCGTTCTACAGGAAGCGAGGCAGCTGTAAAGGAGTAGATCCTTCTCCTGGAGATACAAGGTAGCCAAACAGTTTCTATTTTTAGCAATGAGCTAGTATTTGGTCTAGAACACAGTGAAAGACACCGTGTGTCGTGGACTTAGAACACAGTGAAAGACACCGTGTGTCGTGGACTTAGAACACAGTGAAAGACACCGTGTGTCGTAGACTTTGAGTTGGTTTGAAAGAATTGTGTGAAGAAAGCTTAACATTTGCTAATGGGGACACCTTTCTCAAGGTTGGTCAATGGCCAATGCTATTGATACTTTTTAAGCAGGTGAACATAACTCCTTATTACATCATATACATCTGTATACATACATATTTTGCCTTGATTTGTCTGTTTGTTTGTCCTCTATAAAAAAGAACTTCTAATTAAACAATCGCTCTGAAAATGTGCTGTGTTTTCTTTGATACTCCTCAAGGTTTTAGGCCAAAACGATTTTGAGGTCACAACCTGTAATGGGGGGTCACCACCCGTAATGGGGGTCACCACCCGTAATGGGGCCATCACCCGTAATGGGGGCCACCATCCGTTATCAAAGCCACCACCCGTAATGGGGGCCACCACCCGTAATTGAGGCCAGGGCCAAAAAAGAAGTTTTTAATTAGATGCAACTTGGTAATGAAACGGCAAAAAAATTGCCCAATAGAAAGTCTGAACCCTTGAAAGTCAGTTTATTAGACTCTAACTGAGCTAATCCTTTATCTATTGAAACCTCGGAATAATTGTGCCATCTCCCTTGGGTGAATTACCTATTTCTGATTATTCAAGATATTTCTAGAAGTTTTTAGAAGAGTACAAGGGAAAGGCTTTGCATTGTCAGTTTTCTTTACAGTTCTTCATTGAACAGGACAACGTTGTTTGAATGTAGATCCAGTGATTTATATTCTTTGGGTGTGATAGTGATGTTGAAACAGGCATATATAAAAACCAAAAAACAGATAATACTATCCATAAGGAATTACCGTCTTAGATTCACATTTTGAAATACTATTTTAAGTGTTATGCCATTAGAAATTATGATTTAGAAATTAAATTATTAAATTAAACTATTAATTAAATTAAAAATCAAAAATAAATCAAATTAAATTGTTGATTGTATTAGAAATTATTGTAAAAATTGATGCAATTGATTAATAAAGTTAACAAGGAAATCACATGGAATTTTCTTTTCATAGAAGTGACATACACAACACCGGTTTTTTGCCACTAGTGACAGTAAAAGCCCAAGCATTTTGCGAAGCTATTAAAAAGGAAAGCCAGAGTTCCTTACTCCTACACTTCAAATGCTTGCTTCAGAAGAGCTAATGCTATATTAGAGCCTAGCATTGAAAAAGGTGATGCTGAGATGAAAGTGTATATTTAATATTTCAGTGACGTCTGCTCTTTGAACAGCACGAATGAATCAGAAGATGAGGGCATCTATCCTCCTGACCTTGACTACGGGCTTGTACACACAGATACAATCAGGATGGTAAGTTCTCAGTCTAAGCTTATAAACTTACAGCACCTTTACAAACAGCGGTCCGGTCCGTAATCACCTCCCATTTGCTGAAATGCTTCAATGAGTTTATTAAAGCATTCTATACTTTTGTCTTTATCGAGCGGTAAGTCATAGATCCACAGGGATGTTTCTATTGTGTTCTAAGCCTTAGGGAATATCTCTGAGTTGTCTTAAGCCCTACATTGGTGTAGGCTGTTTAGACTACAACCTAGTGGACATGTATTACGATCGTTGTCTGAGCAGGCGAAAACATGACTCCGAAACTAAAACGTTGATTTCATCTTCAAATTCCAGAGTTAGACAACTAATAAAGCATTTCAACTGCTCCGATTCAAGTAAATCAAGGTTACTTGAAGGTCCGACAAGAAGGAAGAAATCTTTGAATACTTTTTGTATCAACGATGCTACAGCAAGCATTTTATCTCGCCATAATAAAAGAGGAGATGGGGTGACTGCAAGCAAGGACACACAGATTCAAAATTTCTTTGCTGGACTACAAGAAGAGTTGGAAAAGAAAAGAACTACTCGACTTTCTGACTATCAATTTCATCATGCAGTTCCAGCAAAGAGTGTAATTAAACCTGCGAAAGAACAAAAGAAGAGAAATCTATTTCCTTCTGGAAAAGTCAAGCCTCGAGTAACATTTGCAGAGAAGAGTGATCAGCGAGGGACGCAGCAAATAGCCAACCGCAGTCTGACAACTGTATCCAGACCGTGTTTGAAATATCAAAAATTTATAACTTCTAAAAATACAGATTTAATGGACAAGGTCATTGATGAAATCAAACTGCATGGGAGTCAACCACACAGACTATTAAAGTCAAAGGTTCATTGAGTTTAATTTCTTTCTTTCTCTCAGCTCTGATTTGCTGACAGAAGGAAACAATTCCAAAATCTGTCTGAATCAAAATGTTTTATCATCTACTTGTTTCCCTAGTTATAAAACATTAACATTTTTCCTAAGATTGTTATCAAGTTTTACTGCTGCCTAATTGCAGGGTGGAGACAAGATTCTATGGGAGACACACCATGTAGCACTTTATAGAGAACCTGGTCTTGGATTTGGTATAGCTATATCTGGTGGAGTAGACAACCCTCACTTTAGCAGTGGCGAAACGTCTATTGCTGTCTCAGGCGTGCTTAAAGGCGGTCCTGCAGATAATTTGCTGAAGTAAGTCTTAATTGCTATCATTTCAACTTACTGTAATTGTAAACCTACAACTTTACACAGCTCACCTAAATTGTTTTAAAGCTTTCAATAGAAAAATGTTTATTGCCACAGATGTGAATACTTGAAAACTTCATGAGCCAATTCAACTAGTTTGTACATGAACAAACACAAAAAAACTTGACATCGAGAATTATTGTCTCATCATTTAAAAATGGGCAGACAATTCATTATATGGTATTTTACTCGAATTCTATGAGCCAATAATCTCATGCTTAATTGGCACATTCTAGTAGGTTATGTATTTTTTGTCAACAAAACTTTTCCTATTTGAAAAAAAGAGACAACTCAAATATCTATGGAGCATACAGTGTCAAAAAAATGTGCGTTTTTCTACTGGTTCAAGATAACTAAATGCAACTTCATTTAACCTAATTAAATTTAATTTTAATTTCTGTCTAGACTATAAATTCTAAAACAATATTTTGAAAATATGACTAAAATGACAATATTTTTCATTGTCATTTTATTTTAAGCATGTTTGAAAATTAAAATTAATTTATAGTGCTAACATTCAAAGTGATTGCAAGATGTTAGCATAAGTCTCTACCTGGGCTTTAAATGTTGGAGGAGTGCTCAATCTCAGACTTAATGCTGTCCATAGACCTCACACTAGCCAATGTCTATTCTATTTATTAGAGTTAATGATAGAATTACGAGCATAAATGGTATCTCTATGGAGGATTCTAACCACTCTCAGGCTATATCATTTCTGAGGGACAGTGGAGAGATGGTTGATCTGCTGATCAAACGTAAAGTTTTCGTACCTTCTCCCCATAAGAAGTTGGAGCGAACCATTACCATTGATAAAATGAGTGACAAAGCGGGTGAGTTTGCGAAACGCTGTTCTGACTTACAATGTATGATGTAGCAGAACACACTACGGATACGCAGGGTCTCTTGGTAATAAAACTAAACTTTCTGTAATTTGTTTATTAAAGTTTTATCTAGCCAATCTAGCCTTGATAAACGCAATTAAGCAAGATTAAACCAAGATTAAACCAAGATTAAACCAAAATTAAACCAATATTGCAAATGCATATTTTAGTAAAAACTTTAGTGTAAATGCTTCATTTTATGATTTCTAGAGTCATAAAGTATTTTGAGTGTTCATGCTGCGTTTCTACAGAATTACAACTCTATTTTAAATATCTTCAACTTTTTGCAGATGTTGGCCTTGGCATGGGCTGCAGGTACTTTGTTAAAAATATCAAATCTGGTTCTCTCTTGGAAAGAAACTGTAACATAGAAGAGGGAGACTACATTCTGAAGGTAAGAGGTCTACCTCCATCCAAAAATCTAGAACTCACGCTAAACCAAACTTGATGATAAAAGCTGCAATAAAGATGCAATAGTGATTTACACAATGCCAATGCCTCGCAGGCTTACAAAAATTCAGACACAAAAACAACTCATAGTGTTCAGAGCAATGTATGTTACAACTATGTGATATTTTCTATTTTAATCGACCAAAGGTTGCTAGCGTATCGAATATAATTCTATTGATTTAGGTCAATGGGCAATCAACGGAAAATCTAACATTTGCCCAGACGCAGCGTCTGATAGACAGAACAAAAGGTCGTCTTAGCCTTTTGCTGGAAAGACCACCCAAGTCTTTGGAGACTGACCAACAGAGGTGAATTACTATAGCCTTAGTAACAAGCATTATAGCTTTAGAAATGGGTACTTAGAACCAGTTCCATTGTTCATTTTATAGCAAAACACAGTTGGGTAAATGGTATAATATATTCTTGCAGAGGTGAATACAGTGCATCAGATAGCATCTATCACTGGACGATGCAGCAAGCGGCTAGTTCTGGTTATCATTCCCCGACAGCGTCTCAAGGCGGACGCAGCCGTGCCAACTCTAAGATGAGCCAATGGTAAGCCTCTAATAAACCTGCTGACTAGATGACATGCCATGGTAAGCCTCTAATAAATCTGCTGACTAGATGACATGCTGTGACAGATACTAAAACGCTTTCACTCAGCTCTTATCTAAATACCTGACAACTCCAATTGGAGCAAACAGCAACGAGAAATGAAATATTTTGAATGCAGCACTCAGTTTGGCTGTTATGGTTCGAGAGTGAAAATAGTTTTTCATGGAATGATAGAAATATGTTTCAGAGAAATCATGTTTGAGGTAACTTTCTTAAAAGAGAATTTTTTTTGCAAATACTTCTGTAAGATATAATTTATTGCGAGCTATTTGCAGCATGACTAAGAAACTGGCAATAAATTATCAAGGACTAAAAGGAAGACAACTCCTTAAGTTACATATGATAGTTGCCAGTATACATTGTCATAAGAAGCAGTTCTAATGAACTAATGAATCATTCGTGAAGTGTTAAAGGTTAACTTGCAACAAAAATTCACATAACAGTTATTTGGTATCAAAGGATTCACCATGTCTTACCATGCTGTCTTGTAGGTGCAAAATATGTGGAAATGTGATTACAGGCTCTTAAAAGCTCAAAAACGAACGATTAATCGCAGCCGTCACGAAAGCGCCGCAGGCTAGAATTTATTTATTTTGCTGATGTACTCAAGCCAACTTGGTTAATGTTTCGACAAGTGGTGTTATTGCATGAACTGAAAGGCCAATAAAAGGCTCAACATAAAATGTCTTGTAGCACTAGTTTATGGCAAACACTTCAGGTTCTACCGAAGACCCCGTATCAAATATAGATGCTCGCTATGTTACAGTTTTGTTTCGGCTTGGTCTAATCATCTAGTCATAATCTGATCATGTGACCCGTAAATCTTGCCAAATATCGCAAAAAATTTCTGCAGCATTTTTCGACCATCACAGGTGACCAGCAGGCTCGTCATGTTTATTAAAGGATGGTATGCACTCCTTCGAACTAAAGTTAAAAAATAGACGAATTTTTACAGTGGGTTTCGGAGATATCAGTGCTCAAAGTGACAGCCTCACAATGTTGATGAAACAGATGCGTGAGGACAATAGACATGGTTTTATTGAATGTATGAAGTATATTTGTGAAAATACTTCGATGGATGAGGTTGCATGAAAGTGTAAACAGAAACCATCTTGTTCAACTACGTCCCATTTGAGCCGTTTTGGAAAGAGATTCCAAACTACGGCGTTTTGGTGATGGTTGCGATTGACTGTTCATTTTTGAGCTTTCAAGAGCTTGTAATCACATTTCCACATATTCTGTATCTAGAACACAGCAGAGTAAGACATGGTGAATATTTTGGTACCAAATAATTGCAATGTGAATTTTGTTGCAAGTCAACCTTTAAGGCATCTTATTGAATGGTATATTAATGTTGATAAATATGTGACAAATACAATATACTATTGCATAATAGAATATAGCATAGTATTATACACTATAATATAGTTTAATATAACATACTATAATGATTATGATATAACATAATCTCAGACAATATAAACCATACGTACCATAGCATAGTATAATACATAATCAACATAACATAATGCACTACAATATAGTATAGCAAAAGAACAAATTATAACGCTATGTAGATAACGTAATAATGCAGTATGACGTTAGGCACATTTACATAATGTAATGGAATACAAGATTTCTTAGTATTACACAATATTAAATTGTTGTATTCAATATCTAAGTCTATTTGTGAATAGTTACTAATATGACAAATATACATTGTATTCAATATCCAAGTCTATTTGTGAATAGTTACTAATACGACAAATATACATTGTATTCAATATCTAAGTCTATTTGTGAATAGTTACTAATACGACAAATATACATTGTATTCAATATCTAAGTCTATTTGTGAATAGTTACTAATACGACAAATATACATTGTATTCAATATCTAAGTGTATTTGTGAATAGTTACTAATACGACAAATATACATTGTATTCAATATCTAAGTCTATTTGTGAATAGTTACTAATACGACAAATATACATTGTATAAAATACTTTCAGTGAAGAGACGAGGTACGTGAATTATCAGAAAGAAAACAACCGAACAGGATTAAGCATGGTAGGAGGAAATCAGACTGGTGTGTATATATCTAGAGTTGAGGGTGGGGGTGCAGCTCAAAGAGAAGGCCTTCATGAAGGAGATCTTGTTTTGCAGGTAAGGCATGAGGCTTTGCAAATGATCTTACTAACATACATGTAGCTTCACAAAACGACTACAATATTCATCACCAGGAGGCTGATTGTGGAATCTATGATGAAATCTATGATTGTTTTTTAACAATCTTCTTTCAACCATGAAATAGCTTTGAATCTTGTAAAGCATTTAGTTGCCTGACATAAACTTAGGCTAGCATAACACATAGGCTAACATAGACTTAGGCTAACATAACACAAAGGTTATCAACTTATTGGCAACTCACCTCATTGGCAACTCAACTCATTGGCAACTCATCTTTTTGGCAACTCAACTTATTGGCAACTCAACTTATTGGCAACTCAACTTACTGTCAATTCACCTTATTGGCAACTCAACTTATTGGCGACTCAACTTATTGGTGACTCAACTTATTGGCAACTCAACTTACTGTCAACTCAACTTATTGGCAACTCAACTTATTGGCAACTCAACTTATTGGCAACTCAACTTATTGGCAACTCAACTTATTGGCAACTCAACTTACTGTCAACGTTTTTGCCTATTTGTAACTTCTGTTCCCATTGCTACAAACTTTAAACAATAAAAAAGTAAGATGCATAATAATAGAATAATAATATCACATTTGCATCGAGTATAATGTATATATTGATGAAAAATAAAAATTATTCGAAATTTATCTAGTTATAAATAAAACTATTTTGCTGCAACAAAAGTCTACGGTGCTGATACTAAAAGAATCATTATCAGTAATAGGATTATGATGAGGGAAAACCTTCACAGGTATTTTTTAGCAATAGCGCAAGCTATGTTCATAACTGCTTCTGGTATGCAGACAGGCATACAAATATTCTCTGTCAACTATAGAGTTTAATTTATAAACATTTTCTGTAGATAAACGGTGTTCCAGTACGAGGGATGACTAAGGAACAGGTTGTGAAAAGACTTGAGAATCTTCCAACAAGGGTTGACCTTCTTGTAACAGACAGGAGGGAAGAATATTCTAGACTGTTTACCAGCACAAGTTCAGAAGGGTAAGATATGCTCAATGGGGTTTACACGTAAGTGTAACAATAAAATACGTAACACAAATTTAACTTTTATTATTAGTAGTAAAGCGTCTGTTTATTTTACAGTATGCGCAAGAATGGTAATAAAACATTATATATCACGTGTACATTCTTACTGCTGGACTAATAATGACAGACTTGTTGCAGTGGTGATGAGTTTTACATCAAAGCTAGCTTCACCCACAACTCATTAAAAACTCAAACTGCTCCAGCACGATTGTCTATGAAACCAGGTGATGTCTTCAAAGTTACAGACACATTACCGTCACACTATCCAGGTTGGCTCATATGATAGAAAGTTGTCTTCTGTTGTGTGTAAGGAAAGACAACTTTTGTATTTTATATTGGGCATATGATTAACTTTGAGGTTTGTTTTAACTGACTAGAATTTGCTTTGATGAAACCACAATTGTGCTTTACTTGTTTTTGACTGTAATTAATTCATACTTTGAAGAATTGATTCCAAGGTCTCCATTTTGCCAATAAATTGATATACTTATATAGGCTGCTGGGTTGTCGTGAGAATGAGCCCAGACGGAGAAGAATTGGAGCCTGGAATCATACCCAACCAGATAACAGCAAACAACCTTTTTAAAGCCTCAAGCTCTTATGATAAAACAAACTTTGCCAGATCATTTGGCAAAGACCAATGGCAAAAGATAATACTAGGTGAGCATATATGCCAATAGAGCATTACCATGTGACAAGCAGTTTACCGCGATCTTGACCTTAATTTACTTCAGCTGATTCAACTTTTGTCTTTCTTTAGCTAGAAACAGTCTACATACATTGGCTGAGTTTTGGCATCCAGTTGATTTAACATGCAGAAGTTCTTTGTTTAGTTGTGGGCAATTCCCAAATAGCCTGTGAATCCACTTGTTTGTAACCTATTTGTGTAGCTTCTCGATTAACCCATCAATAAAATTGCTATTGAGCCATTAAGACAGCTAAAAAATATCCCTTTTGTAAGGTTACCCTCCGATAGAGCTATTTATAATGAGAACAGTAGACAACCACCTTTGTCTTTTGTTTTAGAAGGCACTTCTCTCTCAAGTGAACACCATTCAAAAGTAGATGCATATGAAAGAGTTACTCTTGAAGAAGGTGAGAGCCCCGAAACAATGAAAATGTGGTGAACACAACTCCAAATTCAAATAAGAGTGCCTGCTAAAACTGCGAAATAACTCAAGTTTGGTTAACAATCTCCAACTCTGTCCAATTTTGATGAGTTTTTGATATTTTGTTCCTCACATTAATAAAATACAATTTCATCAAATTTTAAAGAACTCACTATGCATGATTTTGCGAAGCATCCATTTTTTCACTCACCTAGTCGATTGAACACAAAGTATTCTTCTGCTAAATTTTGATTTGATGATTTTAAGCGTTCATCTGTTTTAGCATATCTTCCAAGACCAGTGATTATATACGGTGCTCTGGCTGAACTATGCCGAACTAAGCTAGCAGCTACATATCCCAACTTGTTTGAAGTACCGCGTGTGACAAAACTCAAAACTGGGCCAAAGTCTAAAGAAGTTCTAAAGGTAATCATTAGTTTTGACACTTATCAAATAGTCTGTGAATATAACGACAGGACAAGTGTGAGACAACTTCTAAAAGCATACACATGTGTATTATTTTATACTGTAGTTTGGACCATAATCTCCTTTTATGACGCTATCTAAAACACTATTAAAACTCTAGTTTAACATATATTAGGAAATTAATCTGCATCTCACACTGTTAGTGCGAATCTATATATATGAATCTCAAATTCTGTAACGTGTACAGCTATAGCGATAAAAATCTATTAATGAAAAGTTTACATCACAGAGGATTTGATCTCAGATACCTCCATCCACAAGTCGACTATCTTATCTATCGAGCTAAACAAGATATAGTAGGTTCATCAATCAGATAGTCATTACATAGGTTAAAATACCCAAAACAACGAGACGTTGCGCGCAACATCATTAAAGTTTGCTGTCACAGCTTTTATTAGTAAATTTATTTACTTAAATACTAACTTACTCAAATTAGCTAATGGCAGCTACATTGACTGCCGCTGTTACAAGCTGTTGTTTATTACTCGTGTAACGCTGGCCATTTACCTAGTACTCTTATAAGAAAGTATCGTATTTCATTCACTTTGCTGCAGAGCTCAAACAACAGCCGTAACTACTTTAAGAACTTACAACAATAAAATAAATTCATTATATAGTTAATAATCCATTATCTAAACAGATTAAATGTAAAACTTAAATTATAAGAAAATTGAAGTTACAAAGTAGCAAACAAATGTTATTGTTTTTTATCCCAGACTGAAGCTTAAGTGTTACAATAGGGTGCAACTTACTACAACTTACTGTAGGCATAGTTTAAATTACTTTTATTCATATTCTTTTTAAAATCTATTTTTAATTAAAATCGTTTATATGATTTTGACTTTCAAAACTAATATTTTGATCAATTTTCGTCATCGTATATTGCAAGCAACTCTACATGCTGAGACAAAGATTTGCTCAAATTTTTCGTTGTAAGTTTGTATGTAGATCCCAAGTTGTAATTTGACTGCATATATTTTGTTTATATAAATTACTTTTTTGTTTTTATAACATCGACATCACAATCATCTTATTTCCAAAATATAAGTATGACACAAATTAATTTTAATTATTTTCTAAAAAAATTGCATTGCTCACTTGATAAACCTAATTTAACCAAGAGCAGCCTACTTTTCTAGTTTTAATGAGATGGTGAATGTTATGTGCTACTTTTGTGGGCCTAGCACTTTGACTAGCTGCAGTGTTACCCTGCATGTCGACCTCCTTTTGTGGGCCCAGCACTTTGACTAGCTGCAGTGTTACCCTGCATGTCGACCTCCTTCTGTGGGCCCAGCACTTTGACTAGCTGCAGTGTTACCCTGCATGTCGACCTCCTTTTGTGGGCCCAGCACTTTGACTAGCTGCAGTGTTACCCTGCATGTCGACCTCCTTCTGTGGGCCTAGCACTTTGACTAGCTCCAGTGCTACCCTGCATGTCGACCTCGTCATGTCTTACTTAGATAAAAATCAGGCGTTCATTTTTTCATTTAATCAATACTTGTAATCATATATATTTTCTGCTTAATGTTGTACTATTTACTAATTGAAGAAATAAAACGCACACACAACTATTGTAGTTCGCTGATATCCAGAAAATATCTGATTCTGGAAAGCACTGTCTGCTCGACTTACCACCTCACTCTATTGATAAGCTTATCAGCTACCTCTTCCACCCAATAGTCATCAATGTTTCATCAGATACGGCAGAACTCAAAGGTGAGTCGTCTAAAACTGTAGATAATTGCAGATAATTTGTAGATCTGCAATGAAATGTAACATTACAATGTACTATGTGCAGTTCGTACGGTAAGGAGCTCTTACCTTTGAAGCAGATGTATAACATAAACATTGAATTTAACTTAAATGAATTTAGCTTACTAAAACACACACATAAAGCTAAGTTTTAGTATGTATTTTTAACTATTTTACTGAACTTCAAAATTTGCATCTGGTTAAATTTTATCACCTATTTGTTTCCGATATTGAGCATCGCATCTTTTTCATGCTTGAGAGATTTCGGCGAGTAGCGTATCGGCATGTTTGTTATTCCGACCTAATCAACACACCGAATGCCAAATTTTAATTTCGAGCGAAATTAATGTTGATATTCATATGGTGAAAAAGGTTTCATATGGAGAGGACAAAAAATCATCATGTTCTACATTGCAGGGCAAAAGAATTGTATAATGGGGCCATCGTAACCCGAGGGCACACTGTGAGGGGTGTAGATGCATCCCTTCATACCCACATTGTATCCTCTTCTTTTCTCTTCTGCAGAAAGAGAAAAAAAGAGAAAAGGGCTATAAGTACATTTTTCTGTAGAATGAGGTGTTGATACATTCTTTTTAGAGAATGGTATTAAAAAGGAGAGAGGTCTCCATGTCATTATATAGCTATGAAGCTAGGCCTTTAAATAACAAATATGATGATTGACATTTAGCTTTGATGTATACTTATCATAACTTGAGTTAGAGCTCATTGGTATTTTCAACAGAATAGAACTTCCCTCTATGACACAACCTCTAGTTTTACTAAAGTAATAATCTTGATTTTTAGACAACAAGTTGTCTAAGGGGTTGAAAAAACTTGATCGACTTTCTGAAAAGATAGAAAGAGACTATCCACAGCTCATATCAGCCTGTGTGAGCATCACCAGAGGAAAGGACTGGCTGCAACAGGTAGGTCAGCTTATGATTTCTAAACTCTGATGCTACAAAAACATAAGCTTGTTTACTTGCTAGAAGCGTTATGTGATGTAGGAAATATGCTCTCTTATACATAGTTATACAAACAAGCATTGTCTCTCAATCATCTGTATGTCTGTTTAGCGTAACAGTGCTACAGATGTAACTCATAATAGTTTTTTAAAGTTGATAAACCCGCTACTGTTAAAAACTTGCTACTGTAAAAACCTGCCACTGAAAATTTCTGCAAAACCTTTGGCTTTCACACAACAGCACTAAGACATACTATATGATTATTTCTAAACTTTGTAGGTTTGTGATGTAATTGCGCAAGAGCAGGAGAAAGCTGTTTGGGTCAGAGAGGGGGTCGTGAGTAATGCCCCATCTTACTGCTCGAGTGACTACTTTAGTCTTGATTCGAACCAATCATTTGGAAGTAGGGGAGACCTGAGGAAGGGCCATTATAGCTCTCAACCCTGTCTTCATTTTAATGGTAAGAATGAAAACCTTTAAATCAAATAACTATCTAAAAAATGGAGAGGCTGTTTATTCGTTCATCTATCTGCTCAGTGAGCAAGGATAGTGTAACCCTTACTTGCTGGTATGAAAATAAGCAATAACATAAACATCAACCTGAGTCTTGCATTTTCAAAATTATTGCTGTCTAGTCTAAACTATTCTAAATCTATTTGAAGAAGATGCAAGAAAAGATGGTCAAAGGTCAAATTCTAATAATTTTCCTGCATCACTCCCAACTGCTCGAGCTAGAAGCTCAACAGATCCGTACAGAGGCTTGTGTCAGTCTGATAAATTGTCTTCTCTTGACAGGTAGCTATTTTGAGCTTATTTATAGAGTAAATATGATATGGAGTTGTCTTCTATCTCAAGTCTTTTTGCCAACTACAGCTAATTTAAGAAAAGCAGTTTAGCAGTCTTGACTATTTATTTATTGAGCAAATACCAGATTTTTATCACTTGATATTTTATCAAGTTTTCACAAAGTGAAATAGTGCGAAAACGTTTTTTATTCGGCGCAGCTTGAACGGTATCTGATTTGCATTTAAAGTTTAACTTTAAACCTTTTTACAAGTGTTCAATAGATCATGTTTATAGCCTACTAAATACACCAGGGAAAAGATCAATTGGTTTTATTTCTACTTCAAGTGCAAACCGAAAAAAAGGTTTTTGTGGGACAACTAAATTGTTATACCCCATAATTCTTATACCCATAGTTTTTAACCAGTGGCGATGCAGTGAGCTGTGAGAAGAACCTGCTTAGGAATAAAAGGTTTCACAGATATAATAGTAAGACTTTCATCAAATCATAACGAAGTTTACTAAAAGGAGTTTCATCCTATCATCTGACTTCTTTAGGTGCGGAAGCTTACCTCGACCAGCGTTTGGTCATGTGACTCTTAAGCACGTGAAAGAAGGAAAGGAAGGTGTGGAGTATGACAACTGGTGAGGAACTAGCTATTGGAATCTTAGCAAAAACTTATTTTCTGCTATTTTTAGGTTGTTTGTTACTTATTTATTAAAATTGTTTACTAATAGAAAGAAATCTCACTTTCAAGTTTAAAAAATATTTTGAAATTTACTAAATAATGTCAAGCAAGTTTTATATTTCTCTCCTCTCTATGTCCATAGATAATTGATTGAGACTCCTACAATTATTAAAAAAAATTAATCCATTTGCTTAGCTTCACCATAATTGTAGAACTTCATCTTTCCAAATTATTCAGTATTGTAAAAACTTCAGAGCCATATTCAATGCTTTAGCTAATCTATTTATACAAAGGCCAAACTGTACAAAGGCCAAACTGTACAAAGGCCAAACTGTACAAAGGCCAAACTGTACAAAGGCCACACTGTACAAAGGCCAAACTGTACAAAGGCCACACTGTACAAAGGCCAAACTGTACAAAGGCCACACTGTACAAAGGCCACACTGTACAAAGGCCAAACTGTACGAAGGCCAAACTGTACAAAGGCCAAACTGTACAAAGGCCTAACTGTACAAAGGCCAAACTGTACAAAGGCCAAACTGTACAAAGGCCTAACTGTACAAAGGCCTAACTGTACAAAGGCCAAACTGTACAAAGGCCAAACTGTACAAAGGCCTAACTGTACAAAGGCCAAACTGTACAAAGGCCAAACTGTACAAAGGCCAAGCTGTGCAAAGGCCAAAATGTGCAAAGGCCAAACTTTACAAAGGCCAAACTGTACAAAGGCCTAACTGTACAAAGGCCTAACTGTGCAAAGGCCTAACTGTACAAAGGCCATGAGTGCCAAATCATTGAAAGTTCATCATAATTTTTTTAATGTTATTTTCTGTCCAATTGTCTAATTTGCGTTGAACAACACCATAGCACCATTGACCGGCAATAATGGAATTTATAGCTGTTTATATCTTCAATTCTAACCATTGGTCATTTTTATATGTTTTAGTGCTTTTCAACATGATGAGGCGACTGACTCCCCTAAATCCGGCCGCACATCTGGCATCTGGTACACTGGCAAAAGTCTTTCATTGCAAAGCCCTAATTCTAAAGGGTTAGTCAAAATCTGATAATTTAGGGTTTAGGAAATATCAGAATATACCTTTTCTATAGATGTGTTCATGATTTTACTCTATACATAAGCAAATGCAAATTAGAAGTATTAATCTATATTTGACAACGGTATTCTGAGAGAAGACAACTTTTACATTAATTAATGGGTCGTCAGCAATATGTGCATTTGATGTTTTATTGATTGACTATTGTGGTGACTACAAAATGGCAAACATTATTTAGTCAGTGGACATTGCGAGAAAGTGGTCATAGTCAAAGGCAAAACTTATCCTTTTGCTATCTCACCTTAAGCTGCCCTTGAAATATGTAATGATGTGTTTTTGCAGGATGAAAAAAATAGTACCCGCAATCAGAGAAGTTGAGGAATCGCTAAATACTCCATCATTTATAAGTAACCAATCAGCTGCACAGATTAATGATTCATCAGCCAATCACCTCTAAAAACAGTAATTCATCGAGCAGGTAAATAAAACTATATTAAGTGGTATGTTAAATCATGGCAACTCCCCAAACAATGTGACAAGTGTTGTTTTTTTGAAGGTTGCTGTACTAAAAACACCAGAACTATGCAACTATATATAATTTTTATCCAAAATTTGTGAGCAGTTCCAATATGCAATTAAAACTTTATTTCAGCTCTATTCTTTTCACTCAACAAAAACCCTACACATGGCTCATGTTACACAAACCCTACAAATGTCTCATGTTACACAAACCCTGCACATGTCTCATATTGTACAAACCCTACACATGTCTCATGTTGTACAAACCCTACACATGTCTCATGTTGTACAAACTCTACACATGTCTCATGTTGTACAAACCCTACACATGTCTCATGTTGCACAAACTCTACACATGTCTCATGTTGCACAAACCCTACGCATGTCTCATGTTACACAAACCCTACACATGTCTCATGTTGTACAAACCCTACACATGTCTCATGTTGCACAAACTCTACACATGTCTCATGTTACACAAACTCTACACATGTCTCATGTTACACAAACTCTACACATGTCTCATGTTGCACAAACCCTACGCATGTCTCATGTTACACAAACCCTACACATGTCTCATGTTGTACAAACCCTACACATGTCCCATGTTGCACAAACTCTACACATGTCTCATGTTACACAAACTCTACACATGTCTCATGTTACACAAACTCTACACATGTCTCATGTTGCACAAACCCTACGCATGTCTCATGTTACACAAACCCTACACATGTCTCATGTTGTACAAACCCTACACATGTCTCATGTTGCACAAACTCTACACATGTCTCATGTTACACAAACCCTACACATGTCTTATGTTGCACAAACTCTACACATGTCTCATGTTGCGCAAACCCTACGCATGTCTCATGTTGTACAAACTCTACACATGTCTCACGTTGTACGAACTTTAAAATGATTTTGCAGTAGATTGATATCAAATTTACAGTCAGCTGTTTGCTTTGAAATATTTCTGAAATGTTGCTAAATTCCCCAGGTGTTCCCTGCATCCTTTGTAGCGCAACAAGACCTTTTCAAGATATGCAATGATTGACATATTTACTTGGAGTTTTGGAATTAGAGCTCAATTTATATTGTAACTCTGTAGTCAAAGAACAAAAATATTGTCATTTAATTAAATAAAAAGAGTACACTTTTAGCTATAAAATGATGTATAAATTTATGCACTTCAAGCTAAGCTTAGATGAGATCTCTCAATCGATACACAAAAAGGGGTTGCGATTATACATCACTATATGTATTAGAAGATGTACTCTGAGCTATTTTGGCAGCATGTAGATAGTATTTACATTTAAATTGCTAGATTTTAACTATTTACAGTAAAATTTGTGTTTAATGTGTGAAATCTAAAACAAAAACATAGTTTGCTAACAATTAAACATTCCATTTACAGAGAATCTCTTGAGGAAATTGTACTCAATGTGGTCAAGTTTCGCTCAACCAGCAAGACCACAATTTATGGACAGAGGCGAGATGCTTTACACGACGTTGTATTACTATTTTGATGTGTATGTAGTAAAATAACACATTTTTAGAAAAATTTAATTTGTATTTATGTACATATTGTATCTTGAAATGTCTGCAATAAATATTCTTGTATGTTGATATTTTTGTATCGACGCAATAAAATCTTCTTGCATTATCAATATTATGCCTGGTTTTCTTTTACAATTTTGTTTAGTGTATTATTTTTATGAATATGACTTTGTATGTTAGTATGTTAGCCTCGAGAATGTACTGTAAGAAATGGACACTAAATAATTTATAAGTTATTGAACTGCTAATGGCCTATATGCTAATCTTGGTACAATAAAATACAGTTGACCAAATTCATCAAGGTTGCAAAGCTTTAATCAAATGAGTAGTCTGTGGTCTTATTACAGTCTTGGAACATTGGTTTGGAACAGGTTTCAGTGTTCGGTACTAAACATTTTGATCGATATGAGCAAAAATTCAATATAACATAACTAGCAAGCAGATTACTAAAATAAATATTTTATAACACTATAATAAATTTGCATCTTGCTTAGACTTCTGTGATCTTCTTGTCACTGTGATTTGTTAATTTCTTGCAATTAGCGGCTATGTGATCATATAGGCTTCTCTAAAATACAAATGCCAAAATGAAGCAAAGTATTGAGATTTATGTATATATGCTAAAGTATTTCGATCAGCCTCATTCCTTGGTGCAGGAATCACCTGCCACAGGCCATAAATCCCATGAGAAGACTCCTTCCTTGTATTACACTCTGAAAGCATGCATCATGACAATAGTTTGATCATTCGTAATTGAACATTGTACAGCGAGTGCATTCTTGTAAACCAGGGAGACTAGACTCTTTCTATTACTCGGCATGTTTCTGCAACTCATTTATTTTACAATTTCACTGATAGTTAAAGCACTTACAATTATTACCTGTGTTTGGCTTTACCCATCTCTTATATTTGATGCTGTCAGGCTTCAGATAACGCACCCAAATGTTGCAATACAATCACATAACTCGCAGCCAGCTCATATCTTTACAAGTGATATTGCAAACATCTTTGCACCAACAAGACTGATTACGGTGTTAATCTGTACACCAATTTGAGTTGGCTTCTCTGTAAAAAGACACTTGGAGAGCAGATAACTACTAACTAAAATAACTAGAACCAACTTCAACAAATTCCGACAAGTACACGGCGTAGGTTGTTTGTACGTATGTATTAATTTGTAATTCAAATCATGTTAAATATTAGGCTCCATGATTTCCACGGCTGTGATCTCTTTTGTGTATAGAGCTATTTTTGTTAGAGTGCTACCAAAGCAGATGTATAATTATGCAAGGTAACTATATTCTGTACAGACGTTATGTGTGCTGTATGCACTTCTTACTTGTTATTTTAGTACTTCAACTAAATTTAAAACATTTGCACATTTTGTAGCGAGCATTCCGTGCCAGCAAATCGCTTTGAACAGTATCTTACGATCTATCGCGGTTTCAAGCTTCTTCGACTGATTCGGTGGTATTGATCACGTGATATCATCAAACCGAAACCGCATGGATATTGGTTATTATTGATTGGTCACCTAGATTAAGCTACACAGATTCGTGTTCATATCTTTGCGAAGATTATTCAGTCAGAATTCGCTATAATAGTTAATTAAGGTTTAGCGACTGAGGAACCTACACAACACACACTGGAGCAAGTAAACTGTACGAGTCTATTGTATTATCAATCATTGTGAGTTTTAGGTGTTTTATCATGGCTTTTTTTTCTTTTATAAAAACCGTTTCACTTTGTCACATTTTTTAAAAAGCTATTGTTAATGAGTGAAAGTTTGGCAGTATTATTATTATTGTTGTTACTATTATGATCATCATTATAACTAAGTAGTTCTGTTCCAACCAGAGGGTGTGATGGTGAGGGAGTAATAGTCGTAGACACCGGGGTATCATTCGTCGTAGGTAGTTAAGCTACAATAGTAAAACTTTGTAGCAAGACTTTCGATTGACATTTTCCATATAATCTTTAGCATTTTGTTCGAAAAAAGCGAAGATAGTTTTATCTTTGTACACATATTTGCAAATGAAGAGTTTATACCTTCTGCTCGTAATTAGAAGACAGCGCTCGATATGGAACTGTATCAAAATGCCGTCTAGGTTCAAGGGCAAGTAGAAGCTACATAGGATTTCTTTTCAGGTATACACTTTTTGTGGGTGTAGTTTTGTATCATTTAAATAAGGAGACTCTTACAAAGTTGTACGAGCAAAGCTGCATGACTAACAATGAGCTTTTTACTGTATGATAACTCATCTGAGGTAGAAAATCATGCATACGCGTTTGTGTCTATCATTGCAAAATAATCGATCAACATGAGCATGTTTCGTACCTTACTTGTTTAACGTGATAAAATCATTACCATCGTTTGATAATTTGGTGTTATAATATCTAACCAATTACCTTGGGCCTATTAAATAATCATACACATGTTACCTTGAAAGCCTTCACTGTAGAATTTTATTTTTATAATGGCTTGTGGGTTACTAATAAAACCCAAGGCTGCTTTATTTTAGCTCTTATGCTTGTCTCATAGTTGCTTACTTTGTAGAAGACAAATATCGACTTGGACAAAAATGAGATGAATAGGCGTTATAGTTTAGTCGGTCAATACCACTTCGAATTGCGATTTAATGACGCTCGTAAAACGATAGAATATGGTTGAATAGCGGCCAAAAGACTGCGAGGTTCTAGTATTTTAAGTTAATGATAACAGTTAACTGAAGGTGTATAAGTGTTCTGTTTGTAATTATTATCGATCAGATTGGCACACAAAGAAGAGAACAATTACACTATATTTACAGTATAGCTAATGCTAGTAAAATAGAAGTATATAAGATTTACATGCGCATTAACCAAGATATCTTTTTGAATGAATTTTTATCCAATTAAATTCAGATCTTGACACGCGATCACTTCTAAATATGAGTTTTCGGTATACAATGTAAACTAACCAAATAACTGTTTCAACATTCAAAGAAATTTCCAGCCTATGATGCTCAAAGGCGTTTGAGTCATAACAGTTTGAGTCGTAACAGTTTGAGTCGTAACAGTTTGAGTCGTAACAGTTTGAGTCATAACAGTTTTTATGTAAAAGTTGAAAAGCTGGTAGAAATTTAAAATTACATCCAAAAATAACAAAATATAGAAATTAACTTATTCTAGCTATATCTATGAGTTGGAGTAATTAACACCATAAATTTCTATTGCTCACTCTCTGAACCTAGGCATTACCGAGTGTATACTTCTACTGGTTTGTCTCTAAAGCAAAGTAACGATAACGTTTCTTTTTACATAACCTTTCTTTACTAGTACACTTTTTACATATAATTTAGAATTATTTTTTACATAGTTCAATATTGTATATGTTTTGCATAGTTCAATATTGTATATGCAATGCATTTACTTTGATAGGGTGTGGGTGATTACTTGAGATATTTATCATTGTTAGACTCCAGAACAAAATACAAAATATTTTTACTGAATTAGTTTTACAGAACTACATAATATGGTGGTTTCAAAATACAAAGTAAATGTTGGAATGGAATAACTTTGTATGTTGAACATTGACTCGGTTCATTCAGTATAACCTAAAAATCTCATCGATTCATTGTACTTTGATACCACTGTGAGAAAGCCATCTGGGGCTGAGCCGGTCTACAGACTTTAGACCGGTGTAGAGCAGGAGCGATTGTGGTTGGATGCACTTCCTAGCACAATTCATAGTAGTGTTAGTAACCATAGTCCCTCAATCGCGACATTCAACACATCCAACCACTTGACATCCAACACATCCAACCACTTGACATCCAACACATCCAACCACTTGACATCCAACACATCCAACCACTTGACATCCAACACATCCAACCACTTGACATCCAACACATCCAACCACTTGTGTAACACGAACTACCGATCTACCGATCATAAGCCTCCTAACCACTGAATCACGGCTGCTCCCTAATACATGTAACCTACTTGTGTAAACACTCGGACATGTAGCAGCAAGACAGATTTCTATTTGTCATTGCAGATACCTTGACAAACAGTATATTCAGCATTGTAATCAACCCTCTATGGCTACTAAATCAATCAATAATGGGTTTTCATAGCTTAATCGCTAGTAGTACGACTCTATACCAGCACCATGTGACTACCCTTTTTGACAAAAACTGATCTTTGGAACAAACAGTTATCATTGAAAAGAAGATGAGGACATACTTATAAACTTTTTAACGTAACTACACATATTAACAACCCTGTTTAACGGTGTCATCAGCGTCTTATATTATCATAGAATACAGAAATGAACATATATACTGTTATTATTATTATCCATTAATAAGCTATAGAGTATTTCACCTGCTTTTCAGTTAGCTGTTTGTAACACTAGTTCACTTTTGGAGCTTTTTTCCTTATGCTTTGCTCGGATATGATGTTGCGCTTTTTTAAAATATACCATTTCCAGATACTATCTTGTACAGCATATTTTACTAATGTAAAGATGATCGCTGCATTGCATCTTTTGAGTAAGTATTGACTACTTAAAGTTACTTAACTTATATAAACTTTTATTAAAATTATTTTACTTTATTTTTTGTCATTACATCCTACCCAGTTTATATATATATAATATATATATATTATATATAATGTATATTATATATATATATTTCTCAAAGTATGTCCATATGTGTATTCTAGGTTTGATTGTCCGGCTATAGCAATTATTAGAATAGTTGTAGCTGGACAACAATGCAGACGCAAAGTCATGGCTTACCCCCATTAGAAGCCTATCTTATTAAGCAGCTAACTAAGCAGCTAAGTATGTAACTTGATCCACCAACGTAAACTTGACTTAACCACCTTAAAGCTATTGTTATGATACTCTGTCAAATTCTGTTGAACAGCGTGATGTTCATTACTTCTACATTACTTTATGTCTAGCTCAGTTGTTGATGAAAACATTTGCGGGCTTGTTGGTCACTCATGCTTGGTACTTTGAAACCTTGTTGATGGCATTGCAGAAGATGATTGTTCGACTTTAAACTCCTTTGTCCTCTGTTTGCTCTTTTGAATTAGGGTCAAACCTATAATATCAGACGCTTTAGACTTCCTAATGAATCCTCAAACCCCTTTTATTCATACTTTGATTTATTTTGGTTTTTGAGATTGTGAGGTCATATTGTGATATTGTGAGGTCATATTCTGATGCTCACATAATAGTACTCGCAGCCAGGGAGAGCTCCTCTAGACAACAGTTCTACTAACTCTATTTATTCGTACTCTAGTATCCATGTGATTGCTTACACCAGCGCACTATCAGCCCTTTCCATGACTATTAAAAAGCACTTACAGTATGATTTGTGAAGCGCTTCCATTAGTATACTGAGTAGTAATTGTAGTCTAAAAGGATTGACGATTATTTGTTTTTTTTTTAAATATCGTAATGTGATAGTTCATTGCACACAGTTTCCATATCTATGTTGGGTTTTCCATTGTTTACGATGGCTAGTGTCTTTTGCAGGGTGCATGAACACAGTATTTATCAGTAATCATTCGTTTCCTCACAATATTTACTAATAAGACAGTCAAAATTGGTTCATGGCAATCAACAAGCCTTGAGACAGGGCAAAGATGAGGTTCATGCCCTTGTTGTCCTCATGCCCTCCTTCATGCCCTCATAGCTTGTTGTCACTCATATTTGCACTAACAATAATGTTAAGATACCCTGATTGCCTTAATATACCAATATACCGCTTTAGTTACTAGATTCCATGCTCGAGGACATCGAGCCATTTGCTTTCAGATCACCACTTCTACAGAATCTTTCATTTATATTATGCAAACCAAACTTATTTATGTCATTATTATTCTCTATGCTGATTGCTGCCACTCTGTCAAATTAATAAATGCTAGTGACTGGTGAAAACATTGTTATCATTCACGCATGACTTGGTACCAATAAGCGACCAATGCTTGCGAGTTGCTCCTAGTAAAATATGCAATATATGTCTTTTTGGAATTCTCTGTGGTTCGTGTGAAAGAATTTCGAAGAGATAATATATTGTGTTGCGTAATTGGGTTCGTGATAAACATTTAGTCCTAGTAGATATCCATAGACTTGAAGTTATCCCCTACTGGCTGCTACCAGTGATTTGTGACCTACATGTTAATTCCTCTATCGGAGACCTGCGAATGAATACAATACATGTAACTAATTTTGAGCATACAACACGCTTGTTATAAAGAAAGAGCTTATTTTTTATTTTAGTTTTCTGCAGTAGTACATTGTAGAATTGCTTTTCGATTTTAAGGTAGTTTTGTTGATGCCCGCATGACATTTTTTGTTGGCAGTTGTAAGAGATAATAGAATTGCGATGTTATTGCAACAGAGAAGAAGTTTGTGTGTGTCATCCCTATTACTTACCACTTTATTGTTAGCATATATTTCGGTCATTCATGTGGCTCATTTTAAATTTAGTAGTGCCTTCAGTTTGTTAGATGTTTTTCAATAAGTAGCATGGCTGTTGATGTACTAGTTACGACTGTCAGTGCTCCTTGAAACTGCATTGTATTCTTGGTGTATTGTATTGCTATATCATTTTGATTTTTGCTTTCACCTCCAGTTCGTATCTGATCAAAACTAGTTAAACCATTTTTCATGAACTTCAATTGGTTGTCTGACTTGTAACCGTAGGGATTCGACCTGTAGTAGACGCACTTATAACATATACCTCCTATAACTTATACCTCCTACTAAAAATTCCACTGTCATACAGCCAAAGAGATATTGGAAAAAAAGAAAGGGTACTGATGGTTGAGAAATGCAATATTAGCAGTCAAATGGCACTGTAGTGCAATAGGATAACTGCAATGGTAGCTGTAATGTACTGGGTGTTATTATATACAACAAATAGCAATAATGAAAGGAAAAGATTATATGTTTATATCTCTCCCCCTGCAATAGGAGAAATGCAATATTGGCCAATATTAGAAGTAAAATGCACTGATATTATTAGAATAACCAATATTATTAATATAGTAATAATATAAAACCAATGCACAATTTTGTTTACATTTCAAAACGTCATAGCTAGCAATATCAAGAAGTTGCGATATTTATATAGATTTTTTTGAAAATCTGTACTACGTAGTCATTGTTCTGTAGTCATCCAAACTTTAAATAAATAATTAAATATTGTAATAACCTCATGAGGATCGTTAGAAAAAAAATCATCATCATTTCCTTTACTTACACTGCGTTGGACATCAGTTAGAATACCAAAGTACTCAAATTGTCTAAAATGTCAGTTACTTTGAAATCGGCAAAAATGAAATGATTTCAGTACTCCTACGTTAATTACATAAATCTTCGGTAATTCGACAATGCTATAGACTGGTGAAATGTGCATGGTATTTTTCTGTGAACTGCACACGACTTAATCGTTCTATTCTCTGTCGCTCGGCGTTTCAATTCCCGGTCTTAACTTTTATTAAACCAAGCTGGTCAAGCGTTTTGTGAAGAATTTCAGCCAAATTAATTTGTCTATTTGTGTATAATCCGTTCAGATGGGTATGTTTTAAGAAAATTTTGACAATTTACAAAGACTTGATAACATATTTAAATAGGCTTATATGTGTTTTGCATCGTTATTATACTTTAACGACTCTACAAAATGATGGTTAAATTTGTTGATGAGATTTCGAAACAAGGGTTCGTCTCATTGTTGATGAATAATTTTCATAAGTTGTGTGCACATGCATTTATTATAAAAGCCCTCAAACTTCGCATCCGCTCGTTTGGAAATGGGATAACGTAAACTCCAATCAACATAAAAAAAATTTTGTTAAGTTTTTGCTTCCTACTACTCAAAACATTCCATATAACGTAAAGTCGGGCTAGTTTTCAAATTCGATTTGAATGTTAATCTATATCATCACACTTACGAAAGGAAATACGACGTGTGTATAGAGTTTTATACCTGTTATATATACAAATTTTGCAACAATTTAGTTCATCATAATAGATCGCCAGATGTGTCGACAAAACAGAGAATAGAGTAGCTGCGCTTTGTTCATAACTACAAAGGCGATCAATTGGTGCAGGTGTTACAGTGTCGGTCTACAAATCTAAATGTCACGAGTTGAAATATCGTCGAAAGTTCTCTCTTATCCTAACCCTTATCCTTGAGCCCTGAAGTGATTGTGAATGTACGTCGAATATCTGCGTTCCCCATCAACTTATTGTAAAATTACCGCATTCATAGTCTGTAAAACCAGTGAAATTGATCAGAAAAATAAGACAAGTTGTCAATGCAAACTAATAATATTACAGTTACGATACAGCCAACAATTAAAAAGTTAAGTGTAGTTTTTTCTTTCTCTATGCTCAATGAAATGAGTTTGGCAAGCTCTTGGAACGCAATTCACATGACTGTATTTTACTGTTCTTATAAAGTAAAACCCCTATAACGTAAACGTTACTGGAACGGATTATTTACGTTATAGCAGCGCATACTGTATCACCATGATCACCTCTAATATCGCTGCCAAAAGTCAGACTACGTGTGGGCATTATGTGAGTCACGGATATTCCGTCTATACGTCCCCCAAGCAATTACACTTCTACATCACACCATTTATGTCTGTGAGGGGCTGTTACTCTGAAGAGCTTGCGGTGGCCTCAAGAGGGATTCTCTTTAGAATACTAGGCTAAGGGGCGAAGTGCGATCATGTAGTGATTACAGGCTCTGTTCTATTTGTAATCATTTTGTTGATTTGAGCGTGATCACAGACTAGCCTTCATTTATACTTATGCCTTACAACAATTATTGACAGTTTTGTGGAGGTTTTGCCCCAGGTAATTCAAGAGAACTCTCTTTCCCGAGTACATTGATCCATTCCGGAGCCTACTGTAATTGGCATCTAATGTTACCAGTCATGTATACACCCGGCACTAAGCATATGTAAAAGACAATATTCTACTGTGAAGTACATGCAGCCTGCAGCACCGGGTGTCTATTCTTGCCAGTTCTTGTGAGCTTATTAACGACCGCCTACTCAATATTTTTGTTGCAGTTCTTCTCAACATTATCACGGGAAGCAATGCTCAACTTTTGTTGAGTGAACCATTATTGCTATTAAAAACCTAAAGAAAAGTAATGTTACAACTTACTATAAATTTTATTAAATTCTTATTCTAATAGGTTCTAATAGGTTCTAATAATTCTTAGGTTCTTATTAAATAAATAAAATTCATCTTTTAACATTTGTCAAGGGCATATTTTGGTGTGAGATTAGATACCAGTGCCAATTTTAATGGCAACTGACGATAAGGCAGGTACTTGAGGCAGGTGACTCTGATGGAAGAGGCCAGTTTATATGGTTACACAGCTGTTACATGCTGCTCTTCAACATTATTTTAGCGCAGCCTGGTTAGATACACTTCCAGATATATAGTTGACTATGATATATTATTGATAACATAACCACCTGATGTTCAAAATCTGGTCATTTCCCAATAATCTTGGCTTTATTGACATCCAATCTAGAGGCTAAATTGACAAAGTTAGCTACTGTTCGCTTTTAACAGTGGCTAACAGTGTTCACTTTTAGCTTTTTTACATTTCTTTCGACTGAATTTTACTTAGTCGTCTCAATGTGGTTAATTTTATAATTGGTTTGAATTCGTAGTATTTATTTTATTATTCGTAATATTTCATAAGTAAAAACAACTATTTATGGTAAATGATCACAATTCAACACACAATACTTACATATTATAATTCTTAACCACCTAGTTTTAATTTGTGGTTTATTATTTTACAATATATGATGCCGTTTTTACAGCAAAAAGCGTAGTAAATAAAATAGCAGTAATTTTTATACCTAATACAGGTATTGTGATTGATCCTTGTGTTACACTTTGCAAGCTTTCACTGAAGCTGCTATCAATAGCAAGCTTACATAGTAATATTTATTACTATTATAGTTTATTACTATTATAGCACTATTATAGTTTATTACTATTATAGCACTATTATAGTTTATTACTATTATAGCACTATTATAGTTTATTACTATTATAGCACTATTATAGTTTATTACTATTATAGCACTATTATAGTTTATTACTATTATAGCACTATTATAGTTTATTACTATTATAGCACTATTATAGTTTATTACTATTATAGCACTATTATAGTTTATTACTATTATAGCACTATTATAGTTTATTACTATTATAGCACTATTATAGTTTATTACTATTATAGCACTATTATAGTTCATTACTATTATAGCACTATTATAGTTTATTACTATTATAGCACTATTATAGTTTATTACTATTATAGCACTATTATAGTTTATTACTATTATAACACTATTATAGTTTATTACTATTATAGCACTATTATAGTTTATTACTATTATAGCACTATTATAGTTTATTACTATTATAGCACTATTATAGTTTATTACTATTATAGCACTATTATAGTTCATTACTATTATAACACTATTATAGTTCATTACTATTATAGCACTATTATAGTTTATTACTATTATAGCACTATTATAGTTTATTACTATTATAGCACTATTATAGTTTATTACTATTATAGCACTATTATAGTTCATTACTATTATAGCACTATTAGAGTTTATTACTATTATAGCACTATTATAGTTTATTACTATTATAACACTATTATAGTTTATTACTATTATAGCACTATTATAGTTTATTACTATTATAACACTATTATAGTTTATTACTATTATAACACTATTATAGTTTATTACTATTATAGCACTATTATAGTTTATTACTATTATAGCACTATTATAGTTTATTACTATTATAGCACTATTATAGTTCATTACTATTATAGCACTATTATAGTTTATTACTATTATAGCACTATTATAGTTTATTACTATTATAGCACTATTATAGTTTATTACTATTATAGCACTATTATAGTTTATTACTATTATAGCACTATTATAGTTTATTACTATTATAGCTCATTACTATTATAACACTATTTGAGTTTAGCAGAACTTGATCTATCATTATTACTATTATTATTATCATCATTACTACTATTAAATTCTTATTTCTGTCACTTTTGTTCATGTTTTGTTAAAAATTAGATTTAGCATTACTGTATATTTGTTTGCATTCTATCTTAGAATCCCGAAGTTTAAAAAAAATAGCAGTACATGCCGCAGACAAATATACAGGTAGACAGATATTTTCTACTATTATAATATACATATTGATACCCCTGCTTAATGTTCAGCTGATAATCACATACATGACTCTACAAGTACCTGTTTAGCCTGCCGGGCTATAAGAGTCTTGATTTACAGCAATATTGATTTTGCATAATGAACCACTAATATAGTTTACCAGGCACTGACTCCTCTTGTCATTCCAGTGAATGACAGGATTCTAGTCACCAGGATTCTAGTCACCATTAATTTCTCATAAACCTACATAAAAAGTAATGATCACAGGCTATCGGTGTGCGGATCACAGACTTATTGCTTTGAATGTTGTAAAGTATGTCAATGTCAAACCAATGTCAAGAATTGAATTCTTACTAGATTTCTTCTATTTTATATTGCAGCGTTTTTTCTGCTTGTTGACCTAATTTACTGTTTCACTGATACCTTTTTATAGGTTGTGTTTAATATTACTGTTTAATATTAATCTTATCTTTGTTGGATATTTTGTAGTCAGATAAGAATGAATAAGCTGACTCAGAAATAGTTGACTTTTGGGAGGCACGATGATCAACAATGATGTAAGTATTCAGTTAAGTTCAAGGTCAAAATAGTGTCACTATGTAAGTGTCACTATGTAAGTGGCAGCCAACGTAGTGACACTGATTTGGTGTTTTTACATCTGATAAACAAGCCAAGTTTAGAGATTTCCATTGTACCATTTCCCATTCAAGTTAGCTTGTCTTTTACAAGATTTTGTACAGTCAAACCTCTTGGCTATGAGAAGTTTTAATGGTTTCTAGTTTGCGTGCGGTAGCTGTTTTTAAAGATGAACTTCCATAAAATTTTAGTAGATTTCACTAGAAAATATCGGCATTTTTCTATCAATTACAATAAACTCGAGTAGGTTCATGAAACGGAGTAAGTTCATGAGCCAGAGTATGTTCATGAACTTCCATAGGTTTATGAACATACTCGAGTTTATGTGGTTCCGGAACAACTAGGTTTTATCTACTAAAATAAACCAGTAATAAAAAACAGTAACTCAACAAAATAAATCAATAAATTCAATAATTAGAATATATCTACTAACGTTTATGAAATTTGGGTATTGGTTATTCAGCTGTATGGAGACCCATGACCCCTTCAGCAAAGGATACCCCAGCGCGTGTAAATGCATGGATTAAATATTGAACTCTGCCTTGAATCAATTTTGTCACCATCCAAAGTTTACATTTGCCTCGAGAGCTAGCTGAGGCTTTGCAATGAGCGTTCAACCACTATGTTTCCATGATGCGCAGTGCTTCGGAGTTGCGCTACCTCCGAATCATGGAAACGGCGTCTTCGCACTGAAATCACTGCGCACTGATCAGTGCGAAGCCAGTGCAAATTCGCAGCAAGGAAACAGCGACTGCGCAGTGGCTGCGCATAGCTCTCATGCCGCGGAGACAGATTTTTCGATGGCCATAAACTAGTACAAAGGTTGTTCTGCTAATCTTGTTTTTTCACTATTCTTCCGATCTTCTTTCACATAAATTTAATTATAGTCTGCATTCACGAGGATGATAAGGTGATTACTTTCCTGGACTTTGTTATCGATGCCAACACTTCGAAAAATAGGTGGCAAGTCCTAAATTAACGTTTAAATAATATATTACTTAAAAATACTTATTAAAAATATATTACTATGTAAAAAGTGTGTTAAGGTATGTAAAACCTTGTGAATGTGTATTGTAAATAAAAGTATAATGACGACAGAATAATAAAAAAGACTGTTTATGACGTTCGGTATCCGTGATCGATTCTATTTCTCCATCAGGTGATTCGATTTATACAATTTCTCTTCTCTGGCTAATTTGCGGTATTTGCTGAAAACCACTGCGCAGCATGGAAACGTACAATCCCCTCGACTTCGGAGGGGGCTGCTTCGCAGTACTGCGCACCATGGAAACATAGTGAACGTTTCAGCGTTTAACTGTCCGATTCTGGCTGACAAAATGACACTGACAAGTTGAGTGCTAATGAGCTCATAGCGAGAGGCCAGAGCATCCACATCGCTAATAATTAATAGCTCACGTATGGTTTGTGTCCCAGTTGTCAGACATCTATGAATTTAATATAACTTACAAATCACACTCCCTATTCATTGTAGTTCTATAGTAATCTATACCTTGAGGCATCCTTCCTCAAGGGTAGTTGTTCTTGCAGTAACATACTGTAATTTCAGTATCCATAAAGTCTTGTATCCATAAATCCAAGAAAACCGTGTAAAACATTTATATAAATGAGAGCTGGTTGTAGTCAGTCCCCTTATTAAAGATGGCCGGTAAACTGATAGGCGCGTTGCTAATTATTGTATATTACAATTTATTCACAACGTTGGTGAATTCTTTGAAGGTTATTCATGTTTGAAGGCTTGTTTGTGATTACAGTCAACTGTCATTAAGAAGGACCTGTTAGTAAAGATATTGTATAGGACGAACAGATTTTGGTATAGCCGCTGCAATGAAAGTGCAGTTACGTTCAAACAGTTCATAATCGATTTATAATCATTTTTACTGGTAATTTAGGAAATTATTAATCGTGAGAAACAGATGTCTATTGTCGCTGTTTATATAAATCACATTGTTTGTGTGCTTTTCTTTGATGGCGAAATATACTTTTATGTGACATTTTATACAAAATATTTATTAAATAACTACAACAAATGTTTCAAGGAGTCACCTATTTGATATTAAGTAAAACAAAAGTGGCAACACATTCTTAAAAAATTTGCTTTTTCAGCTGTTGCTTTTACAACTGCTCAGAAATCTTTTTTACAGGCAAAATATTTACACTATACGCAGTGTAGTATAGGGCACAGCGTATAGCGTATAGTGCAATGTTAAACCCAACTATCCACCACCCCAATTAGTCTGTTTTAACGAGGGTCTAGTATATTTCTTGTGTTTTTACTTTGTCTTTCACACTACCTTTAGCTATCTTTGGTTATGCCGAGTTGAAGCTTAGAAATGCTTGTAGGTTTATTCTTCGATTAAATTTTATCAACCCGTTAGACTGTTAAAGATCGAATCACCATAAGCTCTTGCTAGCTGCAGTTAGCTCGTGCTTGCAAAGGTTTTACAATGGTGTCAGAAAGTCTTCGTCCGCCTCAAACCTCGCCGGCGATTTCAGGCAAATTTGTTGTGGTAGTCATACAGTGGGATTAAACCCTGACAAATCATGCATCATTTAAAAGGCAATTATCTGTAGATCTTGTTCACACTCTCAACGATGAAATTAGTGTCAATCAGGGATCAATAATCAATTTTAAACCAATCAATGCCAATCAGTGCGCATTAACTCATTTTCAAATAAAAGATGACAAAAACAACAAAAAACAACTGTCCGACATGGTCGCGTACTTGCTCGGCGTTTTTTGGCAAACCAAAGTTTGACCAGCAAGGAATTAAAGACAGATTGGAAGGAGATATGTGGAGCTGACATGGTAAGGTCATCTGTCAGACAGCGGCTTTTGGAAGCTGGTCTCGGTGGATGCAAAGCCTGCAGCACAGCCGCAAGAAACCACTATTAAATAACAGGCAGCAGAAGCTACTCTCTGTCTTGGGCACGCTCGCACAAAGATTGGACAGAGGAGCACTGGACTCGAATGATCTTCAGCGATGCGTTGACATTTACCCTCTCATCCACTGTCAAACATCCAGCATCCGTGATTGTCTGGGGTCGCATGGCAGCTACAGATGTGGGACCGCTACATCTGATTGATGATACTGTGAATGCAGCTGCTTACAAAGAGATTTTAGGCAACAAGCTTATTTCCTCTGCACGGTCTCTCCTTTCAGAAGGAGAGTGATTGTTCCAGAATGATACTGCACCGTGCCACAGAGCAAAACAGTGAAGGAATGGTACCCGTCAGAACGATGTGGAGAGAATGGAATGGCCACCCCAAACACCTGACCTCAACCCTATTGAGAACCTGTGGAAGTGGCTGGCAGTCCTTTTGGCAGAAAAAAAGGCACCAGCTAATAAAAGAAAGCTGAAGGAAAACATTTGTTGCTGGTTTCATGTTATCAACCCTCAAGAGCTAGCGAGGCTTGTTCACAGCATGCCCAAAAGCTGCATAAGGGTTATAGGCAGCTAAGGCTATCCGGATGAAATATTAAACTGTGAAACAACCACAATGGCCCTTTTCAGGGTCCCCATAACAGTGCAAGAGTGCGTTCTTTTCAATTTAGAAAATAATTAAAAGGAGACTGTAAAAGAACTTGCGATGACTTATTTTCATGAATTATTAGGCAGTTGATACAGTAAAAGTTTGGCAATTTTAACAACTAGTTATTTGTATTCTTCAGACCATTAAGATTGTTTTGATATACAGTTTTATGAATGCATCACCAAATCTACCCAAGTTATGATGAACTTATTGCAGAGTTACACTCATTTGAACAGGCGGTCAAAGGCTTTCTGACACCACTATAGCTCACCTAAGGACCACTTATAATGTGCTTAGCCTTTTCTTCCTATCAACTAATTCTGTTATTGTTTTATGAGTGTTACTAGCGATGTTTAGCCAGCCATTCTTTTGAGATGTATAATGGATGATGAACGGTGCGCCAACTCGATGGCTTGGGTCAAACATCAGTGCCTTTTAGTATCCAGTCTGGTTAACCAACCGTTTAATTAGAATATTCTAGACCAGGCCAAAGTACGCGACTAGCATTTCCTATTCTCTAAACATCAATAATATGACAAGTAAAGCTATTAACTTCTGACACATGAGGACCCTTGATCTCTCAACTTGTCATAGTTTCCTCTATCATATATGTTCCTGCTTTAACTGATAATCTTATTTCTTAGGATTGATTTTTATGCCTTGACTCAAGAGTTGAGAATTACTCGACCTGCAAATCAATATTCAAATTGACTTGTTGGCAGCTCCTTGAATTTATATAATAACCTACGAATGTTTTAGACAAGTTGTGATGAGAGGGTGCACCTCAATGAGAATGACATAATCACCAATGAGACAGCCAATGGCGGTGTAGGTGTGAGACGACCTTGGCCTAAGACCAAATCAGACACCCTGCTTCAGGATGCTCAAGCAGAAGATGAGAAACCAAGCAAGTCCGTGTGCAATAGAATTCAAGGTACGTTCTGTCTATGATCATCCGTCACTTGCAGAGCTTGTTCTTTTACCGTCTTCTGTAAGATTTTTTATTACCTTCTATCGAAAAGCGAATCCTGTGGAATCACTTTTCGATAGACCCTTTCAAGATCTTTTATTTACTTAAACATTTTTGGCTTGAGTAATTATTTGTGATTCACACGCGTGCGCAAGCGTACTTCGTTGCTAAAAGTTTCTCTTTCTTTGCGTGAAAAGTATTTAAAATGGCTACACATGAAATTTATTGCTCTGCTAAAAACTGGTTCGGGCGCTAACTAAGGCTAGTTAGTCGACTGGTCAAGAAAGGAGAAAGATTTCAGGTCAGAAGACACTGAAATTGACAGCTTGTAGAAACTGAAACTAGTCAAAATTAAAACTACAGACAGATTGCAACTGGGAGCTGAGGCTATGAAACTAATGATGCTTAATAAGTTTTTTTTTGAAATAGTATAAAAATTGCTTGTTTATGTGACTTGTTTTTGAACATATATATTTGTAACATCCGATAGATTATTATTTTACAACTTATAGCAAATTTGTACTGTTAAAAAATAAAGTAAAACTAAAATTTGTGTTTACCATGTGTTATAAGAGCAGTGTCTGTCTGACCGTCTCGTCTGTTTGTTTGACCGTCTGTCAATCCGTCGCCAGGGTTCAAGGTTAGGATAAAAGATAGCGTTCGACGAGACTACAGTTTGTGACATTTAGCTTGGCATACCCACCCGCACCAATCGATCGTCTTTAAGTATTTCTGAATAGTTGCACACATACTTATTCTCTGTGCTCTATCGCCACAACTGACGATCTCTCACAGCGAACTAGACTGACAGGGTACTAGCATATATATACTAGAGATAACACTAGACATCACCTTTTTACTAAATGAGCCAATAGAGAAAATAGTGTGTTAAGACTAGTAGCCAAGAGATTCACATTATTCAAATCGAATTGACACTACGTTACATGAAATTCTTTACGTAGTACGACGTGAAAACTCTATGTAAATTCTATAAAAGTAAATTGGAGTTTACTTTATAGGAGTGTCTACTGTAATCTGTGGTGACTGTTCAGACTAGCTAAGACTTTCCACGGGGTGAAGGATAGCAGCCTTGCTTATGAGGTTCATCAGTAGACAATTAAAGTTGCCCGAGTAGCTTCTTGTCCTTTCTCTACCCCTCAACTTGTCTTTCCAGTATGACTAGGTTCACCTCAGACTCGCTTTATATTTCAGGTGCGATATTTCCTATCATCGTGCTAGGCATCATTCTAGGTCTAGTCGTTATGCTCTTCATCATCAACTCTTCTGAAAACGATACAGTCGTGGTCTCATATACGTGTGACACAGGCTGCAGGTATGTGCAGAATACAAGTGATAGTTTTATATTCTTGTGACACATGATGCAATTGTGTGCAGAAGATATAGTGGTAACTCCGTGAATTTGTGACACATAGTGTGGTTACCAAATTTGCTACGAATACAGCAATTGTGACTTGTTATTGAGTTTATCTTTATATAAAGTGATTGTAATGCAGTAAATATAGAGGAGTCATTTTTAGCTCTCAAGCTTATGCCTAAAACTCACATAAGTAATAGTTGAATTTTGGTGGAATTTTTTAGGAAACTTGGTTGAATATAAACCAGTTGCAATCCCTATTGCTAGGCTGAATTATTTGCCTTTTAGTTATGTTTGACAAAATTAATAGTTTAGTACAAATTACACATTAAATGCCTTTTACTATCTCCAAACAGGTTGTTGAAAATTATTTTGATATTTTAATTTTTAAAAGAGCCTCTCGGATATGAGATAATACCTACAATTTATCTTCCAACTATACAGGTGTATGATATGACACATTGTTGCATTATTCCGAACCACTAGTTGATAAATACTGTAAAACCTTTAATTGAACGCCAGTGGAGTTATAAAGTTAGTGGGAAGTGGAGTTATGAGCATCGATCCATTGTAAGCCGTGTTGAGATAGCCGTGAGGCTGCTATTAAATAACATGCTAGAAATCTGCATATTTTTTAGGTAAGGAGACAATTATATATTCATGACCAGGTGACATAAACGAACCATACTTGTATTACATGCAGAAACAAAAATTAACGTAGTTGAAACAAAAATATTTCCATCGTTTGCTCGAATTGCTGCGTTCTGATTGCTGCTTTTGATGGAACGAACATTCTCTAGTTGTCCAATACCTTCCGCAGTGTCTTCTGGCCTCAACTCTTCTTGTGCACTGCTGAACTAGTCGATATCAGCGTCCAAACAATTTTTTGGTAAAGCAAAACTTTCACGCACTGCATTTATCACTAATGCAACGCGTAAAAGTTTTGCTTACAATAAATGTAACCCTTGGTTCAAAACTTGCGAACCTGTTTTTATATACGTGTCCTTCAAAGTGCTAGGACCGCGTTAAACAAAAAACTACTATTAGCCTGAGACAGTAGTTATTTCTATGGCGTTGATTTCAAAGTTCCATCTACCATTGTAAATTTAAGCCAGTTTTTATATATGTAGGCTACTTCGAATTAGAAAGACCGTGTTAGACAGAGAGCTACCACTAGCCTGAGACCGTTATTGGTTATTTCTATGGTGTTGCTTTCAAAGTTTTAAGGAAAAAAACGACAAGCTTTGGAATTGGACAATGAGAGCAACTATTGTTATTGATATACGATTCATTATTAATACGATTTGGTGGACACTTTTCTACTGATCAGTCGATATTATGGGCTCGTAAAGATCAAATAATATCAAAGTGGTGGTCAATTGGAGGTGGCGTTCAATTAGAGGTTTTACGATATATTCATTTTAGTCGTATTACATTTATTGCAAGCACGATGCGCAAGTTAAACCGAAGTGGTCAGACAATACAATAAGACTCTATGTAAAACACAATGTAATACGCAACGTAAAACATAATGTAAAATACAATGTAATATGCAATGCCAAAACTAAAACCATAACCAATACAGTAAAAGAGATACATGTAAATGTATCAAATCTACCTTGCTAATTAAAGTCGCAAGTGTTAGCAGTGTAACTAATATTTAGAACTGTCATAGTAGTCAGGCCGCTTTCTATGACGAGCTGGGTATCAGGTAACACCAGTTGAAGGTTCAGTATAGCGTGGCTAATCAGGCTGACTGGCCAATGTTCACAGTTAGAGGGTAGCTTACTTGGCCACAACCCATCATGTATCCACTTCTTCCTTTTCTTCATGGTCATCAAATTCTTGATGGGTTCCTCTTGGCAGTTATGAAAAACCATAAACATTGCCATGTTCAGCTGCGGGCATATACCTGATGCCATAACCTACAGATAAGCCATGATCGTTGGAGCCCATATTTGTAAACATTGTACTGTCAGTGCAGGTACATTGCTGTGAGAAGACAGCATTGCCACAAGAGGTTTATGATCAGTATAGAGGGTCGGCTACCATAAAGGTCTGAACATACTGTCTGAATTTAGTTACTCTTTCTCTACCTAATCTCTTTCTCTACCTGAGAATAGATTTTTCTGATGAGCTCTTGGAGTCTTTGGTGCATGTGAGTGGGAGAGGTAGTGTTCTCTCCTACTTACCTTCCCTTTGGACAGTTCAGCACTAATTCCATAGCTAAATGCATCTGTTGCCAGCACAAGTGGCTTGTTTTCCTGAAAGTGGGTTAGTTTTGTTGCATAGGTTACGCTATCTTTCAGGTTATCACCATTATTACTTCTCTCCAAGTCCACATTGTTGACACGTCTGTAATGTAATCACCATTATTACTTCTCTCCAAGTCCACATTGTTGACACGTCTGTAATGTAATCACCATTATTACTTCTCTCCAAGTCCACATTGTTGACATGTCTGTAATGTAATCACCATTATTACTTCTCTCCAAGTCCACATTGTTGACATGTCTGTAATGTAATCACCATTATTACTTCTCTCCAAGTCCACATTGTTGACATGTCTGTAATGTAATCACCATTATTACTTCTCTCCAAGTCCACATTGTTGACATGTCTGTAATGTAATCACCATTATTACTTCTCTCCAAGTTCACATTGTTGACATGTCTGTAATGTAATCACCATTATTACTTCTCTCCAAGTCCACATTGTTGACATGTCTGTAATGTAATCACCATTATTACTTCTCTCCAAGTCCACATTGTTGACAGGTCTGTAATGTAATCACCATTATTACTTCTCTCCAAGTCCACATTGTTGACAGGTCTGTAATGTTATCACCATTATTACTTCTCTCCAAGTCCACATTGTTGACATGTCTGTAATGTAATCACCATTATTACTTCTCTCCAAGTCCACATTGTTGACATGTCTGTAATGTAATCACCATTATTACTTCTCTCCAAGTTCACATTGTTGACATGTCTGTAATGTAATCACCATTATTACTTCTCTCCAAGTCCACATTGTTGACATGTCTGTAATGTAATCACCATTATTACTTCTCTCCAAGTCCACATTGTTGACAGGTCTGTAATGTAATCACCATTATTACTTCTCTCCAAGTCCACATTGTTGACATGTCTGTAATGTAATCACCATTATTACTTCTCTCCAAGTTCACATTGTTGACATGTCTGTAATGTAATCACCATTATTACTTCTCTCCAAGTCCACATTGTTGACATGTCTGTAATGTAATCACCATTATTACTTCTCTCCAAGTCCACATTGTTGACAGGTCTGTAATGTAATCACCATTATTACTTCTCTCCAAGTCCACATTGTTGACAGGTCTGTAATGTTATCACCATTATTACTTCTCTCCAAGTCCACATTGTTGACAGGTCTGTAATGTTATCACCATTATTACTTCTCTCCAAGTCCACATTGTTGACATGTCTGTAATGTAATCACCATTATTACTTCTCTCCAAGTTCACATTGTTGACATGTCTGTAATGTAATCACCATTATTACTTCTCTCCAAGTCCACATTGTTGACATGTCTGTAATGTAATCACCATTATTACTTCTCTCCAAGTCCACATTGTTGACAGGTCTGTAATGTAATCACCATTATTACTTCTCTCCAAGTCCACATTGTTGACAGGTCTGTAATGTTATCACCATTATTACTTCTCTCCAAGTCCACATTGTTGACAGGTCTGTAATGTTATCACCATTATTACTTCTCTCCAAGTCCACATTGTTGACATGTCTGTAATGTAATCACCATTATTACTTCTCTCCAAGTCCACATTGTTGACATGTCTGTAATGTAATCACCATTATTACTTCTCTCCAAGTCCACATTGTTGACATGTCTGTAATGTAATCACCATTATTACTTCTCTCCAAGTCCACATTGTTGACATGTCTGTAATGTAATCACCATTATTACTTCTCTCCAAGTTCACATTGTTGACACGTCTGTAATGTAATCACCATTATTACTTCTCTCCAAGTCCACATTGTTGACATGTCTGTAATGTAATCACCATTAATACTTCTCTCCAAGTCCACATTGTTGACAGGTCTGTAATGTAATCACCATTATTACTTCTCTCCAAGTCCACATTGTTGACAGGTCTGTAATGTAATCACCATTATTACTTCTCTCCAAGTCCACATTGTTGACATGTCTGTAATGTAATCACCATTATTACTTCTCTCCAAGTCCACATTGTTGACATGTCTGTAATGTAATCACCATTAATACTTCTCTCCAAGTTCACATTGTTGACACGTCTGTAATGTAATCACCATTATTACTTCTCTCCAAGTCCACATTGTTGACATGTCTGTAATGTAATCACCATTAATACTTCTCTCCAAGTCCACATTGTTGACAGGTCTGTAATGTAATCACCATTATTACTTCTCTCCAAGTCCACATTGTTGACACTTCTGTAATGTAATCACCATTATTACTTCTCTCCAAGTCCACATTGTTCCCTTCAGGAACATCTATCATTGACTTTGCCTTTTTTATTCAAACCCCATCCATGCTTTGCTGTTTATATTTATAAACGGCAAAGCATGGCTGGAGTTGCACAGGCTGTGACCGAAAAAAAATCAATTATTAAAAAAGTATTGTCACGTATAATTGTCAGAAACACCAACAAAACTTATACAAGACTTCAGACTGCTAAGTTTAAGCATATATTTTATTTCTTTTAACAAAAGATGAAAAGATTCAGTAATACATTTGTTGAGTGCATATTTTAGTAAGTACAGAATATAATCATCATATGGTGGATATCTGGTACTTGAGAATTGAAACATATCAGTCATGTCTGAAGGAGTTGAACTATTCACTATTCTGAATCCAACAATGTTAGTAAAATAAGTTAATATATCTGGCAGAGGGAGGACATCCACTACTCTAAACTAAAACATAAATGGTACAAAACAAGGTAGCATCATTTGTAAATTACACACAAATCGTAATGCAGTTGTCTGTAGAATAAATAATCCATTCAGCTAGTTTCTTTGGGCAAAGGTTCAGATATACATATACATGAATCTCATAAAAGAAATGATAATGAATGAATTGGAAGTAAAACATACTATTTAGTTTAGTTCTCATAAATCTCTTGCAGGTTTCACTATTGTATGTACAGCATTCTATACACATACGTCACATGTACAAGAAAATGTACTTACATGTATAATAATTACAACTGTTCAGAAAGCAGTGAAAGTGTTCTGAAGTGTTAAAATTATGGCTCATCCTAGTTTCGTGGATGGTTTTGGAATGTAAACCCCCAGGTAGGAAGGTTTACATTATTTTTACTTTAGAAGGTTCAACTTTAGATTTAGTCAGAAGGTTTGATATTATTAAACTGCAATTTATTGGCCTTATGGTACCTCTTGACAGCATCTCTCTAGTAGAGAGCGTGCCAGAAGGGCTAGTCTACCCAGATGGGGCACCTTCACATAATAGCACTTACTCGGCTTGGGCTGATCTCATTACCTCAGCGAACGAAAGCCTTCTTATATCCTCTATGTACTGGACCCTCCGCAATAAAGAGACCAACTCTAGCGAACCGTCTGCTGAACAGGTAGTCTGATTGCCTGCAGGATTAGACCGTTTGTAGCAGGTTTTCGTAGAGTGCTTATAGATCCCATGCTTTTAGATGTAGGAGCGACTAATGCATGTAGTTTAGACATTAACCGTGTTCCCTTACAATTGTAGAAGAATGACAGTTTGTGTTTGCAATATGTAACAATTGTAGAGGAATTACAGTAATGTTTACAATATGTAAGATTTGTAAAAGAAAATACAGTAGTATTTAACATTAGTAACAATTATGGAAGAATTACAGTAGTGTTTGAAATAATAATGTAACATTTGTAGAATAATTACAGTAGTGTTTGAAATATGTAACAGTTGTAGAAGAATTACAGTATTACATGTCGAAAAAAACTTTAGATTTTTCTCCTTCATTTGCAAGACATTTTGATCAACCTTGACCCTTGGTCTGCACGACGTTTCAGTCGAACACTGCTGACTATCTGACTACATGCTTACTGATGTCTTGTGAAATCTTGATATGCTGCTTTGTTTCTAGATATGCTAAAATGGAATCTTCTACATATATTTGGTTAGCGGAATATTTAATGTATTTTCTTAAAATTATAAAAAAAAGCTTTGAAATGTCCATTCAAAATTATTTGTAAATGTCACAACAAAGCACTCATTTTTTCAATATACATTTGAAGAACTATTTTTAATAACAATATTATTAATAAGAAAGCTTCTATGGAAACATCAGGTTTTAACTGTATTTCAACTGTATAGTTTTCAAAGATGAATAAGGTAATCCATGGTAACACACTCGTGTTTATAATCCTAGTCAGTAACACAAATATTTAAAGTGCTCGGCGCAACTTGTTGCTGAGTCAATATTGTCAACTCGTTCAGTTAGTTGTATGTAAGCTGATGGTTCAGTTAGTTGTATGTAAGCTGATGGTTCAGTTAGTTGTATGTAAGCTGATGGTTCAGTTAGTTGTATGTAAGCTGATGAATTGAACGTGAGCTCCACAAACATTCTAAAAGTTTGTGGAGTTCGTTTGTATTTTTCATACAGTTTGCTATTATTATTGTGATGATTATTATTATCGTTATAAACATTATCACGTATTATCATGTGTTATCATGTGTTATCACGTGTTATCACGTGTTATCACGTGTTATCACGTATTATCACGTATCATCACGTATTATCACGTATTATCACGTACTATCACGTACTATCATGTATTATCACGTATTATCACGTACTATCACGTACTATCATGTATTATCACGTTTTATCACGTACTATCATGTATTATCACGTTTTATCACGTACTATCATGTATTATCACGTTTTATCACGTACTATCATGTATTATCACGTTTTATCCCGTGTTATCATACCAGTCATTCTTATTATTATTGTGACCATTCAGATTTACCGACTAGAACTTTCTGACTTCGCGTATTAAATTAGGAAACAGAACTAGTATCTGTACTGAAGCATCTGTACAAAATCAGATGTCATGTGGCTTCTATAGTTATAAGCTCTAACTACACAAGGTTGTAGGAACGTACTGAGAGCATAATCATTGCATCGTACATTCTGATTAGATTTTGGGCTCGAGTAGAATGGGATTCTCAAGCCGTTTATCCTATGAAAAATCTGGTTAACCGATGATATATTTTACATGAGCGATACGACATCAGCGGTCTCAGACTAATGCTGCCTTGACAGCTCTCTCTTATTCTTCTTCATAGTCGGTGTAGAAAGCACTCTTTAACCTGAGTTCATACACGCTCTCTTTTTAAAAGATGGAAATTGTTAGCTCTCCAGGGGTTTACTTCACTGCATTATTAAACAGCTCTTTCATATTCTAACCATGGTTCCTACGGGGTTGATTGAGTTATCAGCTGTCATGTATATATGACAGCTGATAGTAGTGTAGTACGTAGTGTATTATGGAGTGTAGTACGTAGTGTTAGACAGGTGGTAACATGAGCACAGCATAAAGTACATACTACAAAACGTAGTGTAGTACGTAGTGTAGTATGTACTTTATGCTGTGCTCATGTTACCACCTGTCTCTTGTTATGGCTGTTGCTGTGTGTCCACACATTATTTAGATTTGGTAATTTTGTTAAGAATTCAGAGTCATGCACTCTTGGATTTTTTACCCAGGGTGAAAAAATCTTCAAACTGCTAGAGAAAGCTCTGAATAGAGGGGTCAAGATTAGTATTGTGGAGGATATGAACTTCGCAATCCCTATTGAGACAGGTGAACTTCGGAAGAAAGGTAACTTTGTGATATTAAGGTCGTTATCTGTATCGCCAACCGAATGTACACTGCTGCCACTTTAATTGGCTTACTGCGGGGAGTGGCTACGCTAGCAATAGATTATCAGTTAAGAATTAGCTTGGCAATCATTTATTACCTTTGTCACGGTTCATATGCTTTGTAGTAGTTCATATGCTAATTCCCTTATCAAAGGCATGGAGTAAGATGGGTCAACAAACAATAAACAAGGAATAGCCATACTTTCATGATAAACAACAAGTTGCTAACATTCAGTAAGCTGTTGCCATGTTACTACCGTCGTTGAGCACACCTCTCACCCCTCTCAAGTTCCTCAATCACTCAATTCTATTCCAACCTCATTTGCTCATAACTTCATCCAATTATTTTACATCCTCCAGTTCAGCTAATGTCCAATTTTTATTGGTTTATTTAGTTAAGTTTTTTAATTTCTTTAAAATGCGCTGGCATTGTTCTCTCCCGATTTTTTAGCTTGTATTTCAATCTCTCATTTCTAAAAACATTTTTCATATTCTTTTTCACCATTTCACCCAAAAACTGACCCAAAAAACTTTAACCCAAAAACTGACTGTTTTGGGTGAAAGTTGTCAGTATGTTATGGAAACAGAGATTATGAGAAGATGGAGTAGTAGAAAGCTGGCAGTTTGACTCGGTGTAGGTCTTTAAATCCTCAGATATTCTGGAGTGGATCAACATCATTTCGTCATTCTTGCTGTCATTCATTTCTTTACTTGTGTTTTATGATTACTTTCAAGGAGCCTTGGTAAAACGACTGAACTTTACGGCTCTGCTTGGTAGTGGCGTCCTTCATACCAAGTTCATCATCTCTGACATGTCAGCTTTTTATCTTGGCTCAGCTAACATGGATTGGAGGTCCCTTACACAGGTAAGGTTTCTCACTATCTTCAGTCCGCTTTCATACAGGCACACGCTCTCAGCACTCCTGGGATGCCTCTTTGTAAATAGTGGTCTCTCCCAAAACACTCTGCTCATGAATAAATTGTTATTTCAGATCCTCTTGTGAATCGTCAATGCTTCCTACTCGACAGTAAGACCTCAGGAACAGTTTTGTTTGTCTGTTTTCATTACGTTTTTAAATTTAATAAATCAAATGAAATAAATTAATGAATATCTCTTAGAGTACAGAGACTTCCACTAGTAATCTGAGAGCACAGGTGTTGACTGTATTCGATATAACTCATGGGTGTTGACTGTAGTCGATATAAATCATGGGTGTTGACTGTAGTCGATAAAACAACTGAACAATCGCTATCTGCCAACTATATACAGGAATTCCTTCTACTTGACTCCGTCTCTGTGTGTGATATCTTTCATGGTACCTTACTAATGTTAGCTTTTAACCCTCCCAGATACAGCAAGTTCCATCAGACTTGGACTAAATTTCAATGCTGAGTTGAATGTTGACCTCAGTGTTTCTGTATTTTAGACAGGTTTGGAATCGGTATGTCTGTTTATATAGCCGATAATGTTATAGTTTGTTTCAGTTTTAACCCAGCTTGTGCGTGAAATGCAGAGCCTCTCTAACCTGGTTGGTCATCCATGCATTGTGCGTGCAAGACACTTTACACTGGCTCATTAGGTAGTCTCCCATCTTTCTAAACTATTTGAGTTTTGTGAATATTCTGTTAGTACACATTTTAAATGTTTTTGTAAGATGCAACAAAGTTAATCACAGGCTCAACCAATAGATAAACTCTCTAAAACTTGTGTCTACTAGGATACATGTAAATCTTCCTAATGGAACACAGGCTTTTTTGGACAGACATCCAGTTGAACGTTCTCTTGCAAGTAAATCGAAGGAATTATTTGTTTCAATATAAATTTAGTAGCTTTACAATCATATCAGTCTGCCGATGGTGTCTGTGGTGCTTAGTTGAGACAGTAAGATAGATCCTCAATTGAGGAGGGAGGAGCTGATTCAAACTAAAAGCCAATGTTTTCATTTGGTCGTTGCCTAAAATGATGCATATTATCTCTCGAGTGTCACAAGGCTTTCAATTGCACTCACGCTATACACAGCCAGTCATCGGCCTGTTTACAGCCAACCATTGGCCTGTTTACAGCTGACCATCGGCCTGTTTACAGCCAACCATTGGCCTGTTTACAGCTGACCATCGGCCTGTTTACAGCCAACCATTGGCCTGTTTACAGCTGACCATTGGCCTGTTTACAGCCAAACATTGGCCTGTTTACAATACTTAACTGCGGTTAAACCTGAGAAGAAATTATGTCACTTTAATTACAGGTGTTATAATTACACTTTTACTTGATCTGAGTGTTTTAATCGTGATCAAGTTTTATCGATTTTAACCTTGAAACATCCTGGGCAGTCAGATCATCTTAAACATCAAAAACAATTGCATATGATAGAAAAATACAGATTCTTTGTTATAAGAATTACTACAATTTTGTGTAAGGTCATTTTTAAATGATGAAACCTACAAATAATAAGCTGAAGATCTCAGGCTATACATCTTAATGATGGCCCATAGAGGTATATGCATAGGGTTCGCCTCCTATGAGCATCCTATTACTTGATGCTTGTGTATTTTCTTATGACCCAAATAATACATAATCTATAGTAACTATTTCTGTCATTCCGACTGGAATCCATTCACCATGCTCATATCACATACACCTGACACTCCACCGACTGGAATCCATTCACCATGCTCGTATCACATACACCTGACACTCCACCGACTGGAATCCATTCACCATGCGCATATCTCATACACCTGACACCCCACCGACTGGAATCCATTCACCATGCTCGTATCACATACACCTGACACCCCACCGACTGGAATCCATTCACCATGCTTGTATCACATACACCTGACACTCCACCGACTGGAATCCATTCACCATGCTCATATCACATACACCTGACACCCCACTGACTGAAATCCATTCACCATGCTCGTATCACATACACATGACTCCTCACCGACTGAATTCTATTCACCATGCTCGTATCACATACACCTGACACCCCACCGACTGGAATCCATTCACCATGCTCATATCACATACACCTGACACTCCACCGACTGGAATCCATTTACCATGCTCATATCACATACACCTGACACCCCACCGACTGGAATCCATTCACCATGCTCATATCACATACACCTGACACTCCACCGACTGGAATCCATTCACCATGCTCATATCACATACACCTGACACCCCACCGACTGGAATCCATTCACCATGCTCATATCACATACACCTGACACCCCACCGACTGGAATCCATTCACCATGCTCGTATCACATACACCTGACACTCCACCGACTGGAATCCATTCACCATGCTCGTATCACACACACCTGACACCCCACCGACTGGAATCCATTCACCATGCTCATATCACATACACCTGACACTCCACCGACTGGAATCCATTCACCATGCTCGTATCACACACACCTGACACCCCACCGACTGGAATCCATTCACCATGCTCATATCACATACACCTGACACTCCACCGACTGGAATCCATTCACCATGCTCGTATCACATACACCTGACACCCCACCGACTGGAATCCATTCACCATGCTCATATCACATACACCTGACACTCCACCGACTGGAATCCATTTACCATGCTCATATCACATACACCTGACACCCCACCGACTGGAATCCATTCACCATGCTCATATCACATACACCTGACACCCCACCGACTGGAATCCATTCACCATGCTCGTATCACATACACCTGACACCCCACCGACTGGAATCCATTCACCATGCTCATATCACATACACCTGACACTACACCGACTGGAATCCATTCACCATGCTCATATCACATACACCTGACACCCCACTGACTGGAATCCATTCACCATGCTCATATCACATACACCTGACACCCCACTGACTGAAATCCATTCACCATGCTCGTATCACATACACATGACTCCCCATTTAATGTTTTATACCCGTGTTGTACAAGTTCTACTTTACTAGACTGCGCTCTCTCATGTTACTACAGACGCCTATCACCTACTTGCTTTGTTTTAAATAATTTTACCTTTGCTTGTCACAAACTAGTTGTTGTGTCCACTCAATGCTCTAAGTACCACTAGTTGTTGTGTCCACTCAATGCTCTAAGTACCACTAGTTGTTGTGTCCACTCAATGCTCTAAGTACCACTAGTTGTTGTGTCCACTCAATGCTCTAAGTACTACTAGTTGTTGTGTCCACTCAATGCTCTAAGTACCATTAGTTGTTGTGTCCACTCAATGCTCAGTACCACTAGTTGTTGTGTCCACTCAATGCTCTAAGTACCACTAGTTGTTGTGTCCACTCAATGCTCTAAGTACCACTAGTTGTTGTGTCCACTCAATGCTCTAAGTACCATCAGTTGTTGTGTCCACTCAATGCTCAGTACCACTAGTTGTTGTGTCCACTCAATGCTCTAAGTACCACTAGTTGTTGTGTCCACTCAATGCTCAGTACCATTAGTTGTTGTGTCCACTCAATGCTCTAAGTACCACTAGTTGTTGAGTCCACTCAATGCTCTAAGTACCACTAGTTGTTGTGTCCACTCAATGCTCAGTACCATTACGAAACCTTAGTTAGCATTTAAAGGTTGACTTGCAACAAAATTCACATTACAGTTATTTGATATGAAAAGATTCACCATGTCTTACTCTGTTGTGTAGTAGGTGCAAAATATATGGGAATGTGATTACAAGCTCTTAAAAGCTAAAAAACGAACAGTTAATCGCCGCCATCACAAACCGCCATAGTTTGGATTCGCTTTCCAAAACGGCTCAAATGTAGTTGTTACAGGATGGTTTCTGTTTGCACTTTCATGCAATTTCATTTGTCGAAATATTTTCACAAATATACTTCACGCATTCAATAAAACCATGTCTATTGTTCTTACATGTCTATTTTATCGTCATTGTAACGCTGTCACTTTTAGCACTGATATCTCATAACTTACCGTAACAAATTGTTAAACTTTTTAACCTTAGCTTGAAGGAGTACATATCATAGTCTGCTAATCACGATGAGCCTGTTGGTTACCTGTGATAATCGAAAAGTGCTGCAAAAATTATTTTCGAAGTACCCTAGGACACTTATATTTCGCTAGTCTTTAGTTTCGTGAGTAGCTCACAGAGTAAAATTTCGCAGCAACTTAATTTCGCAACTTTGATGAGTGCGAAAATATAGTGGTGTGAAAATAAATGCAGTGGAACAAACATAATTAGATTCCTCAGGTTCAGTTCAACGATAAAAAGAAATTTCAATTTGCGACTAGTTGGTGATTGTGAACCGCAGGTAGAATGGCGTGGGCAAGGTCGATAATGCAATTTGATCGCTTGCTGCCATTTGTTTCTCGGACTTTCAACAGGCCCGTTTTCACTGGGACGGCTGGCCGGCTGAGCCGCCCCAACTTTTTAGGAATTTTTTACGGTAATTTCAGTCCAACTCGGATAACTCGCCCTCGGATAAAATGTAACATTTCATCTCAAACACAAGGTTAACTCGAACGGATTTGTTTGGTCAGTTCCAACGCAATAATAAATTGCTTCAGATAACTCGACCTCAACATCATTTATTCGAAAAGTTATTTGCCCAACGGCCATGAACACGGTTTTTATCGCTGTAGAATATCACTTCATTCCAAGCCATAGAGACAAACATCAACTTCTAGTAGTTCTTAGGCATCATTATTATCATCAGAGGCAAGATATTTTTGTTAACGACTTTTATAAAGGTTTGCAAAAGATTAAGTTTTATCAAACACCCGCTTGGCCATGTCCCATCAAAAGCGTAAAAGCCTCCGAATGAACTTAAAATAAAATCCGCAAAATTGATCTCTGTTAAAACGCTCAAAAGAAAAAGATGTCTTTTTTCTGAGCGTTTTAACTGTGGTCAAGTTTTGCCTATTTTAATGTAAAAGCGTCTCGTCAGTCACATCACCTAAAACAAAACAAATCTCAAAAAATTACAAGTTATTGAAGAGGTGTCAGTGATGAATCCAAACCTTTCCAGTGCCATGCTGCTTGTGTAGTAGGGCCTACTGAGAGTGTCAGTGTGTCTTATTTTCTTTCAACACGCGGTGCTCACTGCATTGATTGATGTCCTCAACAAACGATAACGCTATGCGTGTGCATTGACATCAAATTCCTATCATTATAAATCATTATTAATGGGAGAATAATCATAATTGCAAAATAATAACGTAATAAATTTTGACAGTCAAATTATTTTGTTGGTTTATATTTTAACGATGCTATAGTGGTCGTTAAAAACGTTAAAATAAATGTCGTTATAAAATTCCATTCTACAGTATCAATGAACAAAGCTATTTAGTTTCGCTTTTTCGCTCGTTTGTTATGATAGTTTAGTTTCGCACATGAAATTTTCGCGAAAGGATGACACCGCGAAAACGCGAAAGTTAGATGAGGCGAATACATAAGTGTCCTAGGGTATTTGGGTCACATGATCAGATTACAACTTGACGATTAGTCCAAGCCGAAAGAAAACTGTAAAGTAGCGAGAATCCATATTTGATACGGGGTCTTCGGTAAAACCCGAAGTGTTTGTCATAAACTAGTGCTACGATAAGTTTATATTGAGCTTTTTATTGGCCTTTTAATTCACGTGAGAACGTCACGTGACAAGACGATAACCAAACTGTAATGAATACGTCAGATAAATAAAGAGATTACATTCTACGCCGGCTTTTCGTTTTTCAGCTTTTAAGAGCTTGTAATCACATTTCCACGTATTTGGCACTTACAACACAACAGAGTAAAGGTATAAACACACTAGGCGATATTTAGAGTGATATCGCGCTGCGTGGCGCTAATCTGCGCTAGAATTCACCCAGCGTGCTCATCCAGAGTGATAACGTTAGACTTTCTCTGCACAACTTTATCGCTAGCGAGATGCATGTCGATTGGTTGGATTTTACCAGAATGCAATTTTATGGCGGGTAATTATTTCTTATCGATGTTCACCAACGTACAGCAGCGACAATTTGCTATTTTGTTAATATTGAAACATCTTCAGAACGAGCACTGAATTGTTCATAAATTTAATAATAGCACTCCCAGTCATGTGCACCACAACAAACAAAAATTACAAAAATCCAAGTTGAAAACCAACATTTGGAGTCAATCGTTGCGCAGGTTGACCATCTTGAGAACGGTAAATATTTAATACATTAGGCCTAAATATAAAAAATCCACTACAAAATAAAATATGTATAAAAATAGTAAAAAATATTACAGTTAAAAATGCCATAATCGTTTTTCTTATGTCTCCTTGTAGTGTAGGCAGTGTACAATCTGTGAAAGTGAGATAGGTTTAATAACAAATGCGTAAGTTGTTTACGTTGTCGCCAAGACGGCGCCATATTGACTGGCCTAAATTTATTAACAACTCCGAAGAAACTAATGATACGGAATTTTATTGGCAGTTTGTGGGCGTGCCCATTATATCGCTTGCTAGTGAATCGCTCAAGTGTGTTTATGCACACGCTAGCGATATCTCCGCCCTCCTCATGACGCCCGCGATAAAATCGCCTAGTGTGTTTACACCTTAAGACATGGTGAATCTTTTAATACCAAATAACTGTAATGTGAATTTTGTTGCAAGTCAACCTTTAAGAATGGTTTAAAATAGTGCTTTTGTGTTGTTGTGGCTCCTGTTTATGTACGCCGTGTCATTGTAAGGCGTGTGTGTGCTTCAATTTTAAAAAGTTGCTATACAGCCAGGGTGTGACCACATATCTGTTATCTTGTGTGTGTGTAGATGAATGCTTGCATAGCCTTGAGCACCTTGTGTTACTTCACCAATATGTGTTGGAGTTTTCTTCTCTTTTATTGAAGCAATGACTCCTACTTTTTGTGCTAATTTTTGATATAATGAGCAGTCCACTAACGTGTCTTGACTTGGTGCATGCAATTCCATTTTATCCTCAGTAACATACATCCATATTTTACAACACCAAGTTAATTCATACCGATATATGCCATATCAGTATATATATATATTATATATAGATATATGCTTTGTACATGTATGCCAAAACCTCCTTATTTGGGAGGAATATTCTTACAAAAATACATTGTATTTTCTTAAATTTGTTCCAGAGCTCAAAAACAAAGATCAATGTTTTAAGAAGTTGCTTGAAACATTAAAATCTAATATATTATTTAAACCTATATAAACAAACTAAATTCAACACACTTGAATTATATTTGAAAACCAAAGTAGTATTATAGTAATAATTATTAAAAGAGGTATTTGATGTTACTCTGTCACAGATATCCGTGAGTAAAAGCAGTAAAGATAGAGTGAATGATAGGAATGCATTGTATAACTTACTTTAGCTTAACTAACTATGGTTGAAATTAATAGGAATGCATTGTATAACTTACTTTAGCTAAACTAACTATGGTTGAAATTAATAGGAATGCATTGTATAACTTACTTTAGCTAAACTAACTATGGTTGAAATTAATAGGAATGCATTGTATAACTTACTTTAGCTAAACTAACTATGGTTGAAATTAATAGGAATGCATTGTATAACTTACTTTAGCTAAACTAACTATGGTTGAAATTAATAGGAATGCATTGTATAACTTACTTTAGCTTAACTAACTATGGTTGAAATTAATAGGAATGCATTGTATAACTTACTTTAGCTAAACTAACTATGGTTGAAATTAATAGGAATGCATTGTATAACTTACTTTAGCTAAACTAACTATGGTTGAAATTAATAGGAATGCATTGTATAACTTACTTTAGCTAAACTAACTATGGTTGAAATTAATAGGAATGCATTGTATAACTTACTTTAGCTAAACTAACTATGGTTGAAATTAATAGGCATGCATTATATAACTTACTTTAGCTAAACTAACTATGGTTGAAATTAATAGGAATGCATTGTATAACTTACTTTAGCTAAACTAACTATGGTTGAAATTAATAGGAATGCATTGTATAACTTACTTTAGCTAAACTAACTATGGTTGAAATTAATAGGAATGCATTGTATAACTTACTTTAGCTAAACTAACTATGGTTGAAATTAATAGGAATGCATTGTATAACTTACTTTAGCTTAACTAACTATGGTTGAAATTAATAGGAATGCATTGTATAACTTACTTTAGCTAAACTAACTATGGTTGAAATTAATAGGAATGCATTGTATAACTTACTTTAGCTAAACTAACTATGGTTGAAATTAATAGGAATGCATTGTATAACTTACTTTAGCTAAACTAACTATGGTTGAAATTAATAGGAATGCATTGTATAACTTACTTTAGCTAAACTAACTATGGTTGAAATTAATAGGCATGCATTATATAACTTACTTTAGCTAAACTAACTATGGTTGAAATTAATAGGAATGCATTGTATAACTTACTTTAGCTAAACTAACTATGGTTGAAATTAATAGGAATGCATTGTATAACTTACTTTAGCTAAACTAACTATGGTTGAAATTAATAGGAATGCATTGTATAACTTACTTTAGCTAAACTAACTATGGTTGAAACTAATAGGAATGCATTGTATAACTTACTTTAGCTAAACTAACAATGGTTGAAATTAATAGGAATGCATTGTATAACTTACTTTAGCTAAACTAACTATGGTTGAAATTAATAGGAATGCATTGTATAACTTACTTTAGCTAAACTAACTATGGTTGAAATTAATAGGAATGCATTGTATAACTTACTTTAGCTAAACTAACTATGGTTGAAGTTAATAGGAATGCATTGTATAACTTACTTTAGCTAAACTAACTATGGTTGAAATTAATAGGAATGCATTGTATAACTTACTTTAGCTTAACTAACTATGGTTGAAATTAATAAGAATGCATTGCATAACTTACTTTAGCTAAACTAACTATGGTTGAAATTAATAGGAATGCATTGTATAACTTACTTTAGCTAAACTAACTATGGTTGAAATTAATAGGAATGCATTGCATAACTTACTTTAGCTAAACTAACTATGGTTGAAATTAATAGGAATGCATTGTATAACTTACTTTAGCTAAACTAACTATGGTTGAAATTAATAGGAATGCATTGTATAACTTACTTTAGCTAAACTAACTATGGTTGAAATTAATAGGAATGCATTGTATAACTTACTTTAGCTAAACTAACTATGGTTGAAATTAATAAGAATGCATTGCATAACTTACTTTAGCTAAACTAACTATGGTTGAAATTAATAGGAATGCATTGTATAACTTACTTTAGCTAAACTAACTATGGTTGAAATTAATAGGAATGCATTGCATAACTTACTTTAGCTAAACTAACAATGGTTGAAATTAATAGGAATGCATTGTATAACTTACTTTAGCTAAACTAACTATGGTTGAAATTAATAGGAATGCATTGTATAACTTACTTTAGCTAAACTAACTATGGTTGAAGTTAATAGGAATGCATTGTATAACTTACTTTAGCTAAACTAACTATGGTTGAAATTAATAGGAATGCATTGTATAACTTACTTTAGCTAAACTAACTATGGTTGAAATTAATAAGAATGCATTGCATAACTTACTTTAGCTAAACTAACTATGGTTGAAATTAATAGGAATGCATTGTATAACTTACTTTAGCTAAACTAACTATGGTTGAAATTAATAGGAATGCATTGCATAACTTACTTTAGCTAAACTAACTATGGTTGAAATTAATAGGAATGCATTGTATAACTTACTTTAGCTAAACTAACTATGGTTGAAATTAATAGGAATGCATTGTATAACTTACTTTAGCTAAACTAACTATGGTTGAAGTTAATAGGAATGCATTGTATAACTTACTTTAGCTAAACTAACTATGGTTGAAATTAATAGGAATGCATTGTATAACTTACTTTAGCTAAACTAACTATGGTTGAAATTAATAAGAATGCATTGCATAACTTACTTTAGCTAAACTAACTATGGTTGAAATTAATAGGAATGCATTGTATAACTTACTTTAGCTAAACTAACAATGGTTGAAATTAATAGGAATGCATTGTATAACTTACTTTAGCTAAACTAACTATGGTTGAAATTAATAGGAATGCATTGTATAACTTACTTTAGCTAAACTAACTATGGTTGAAATTAATAGGAATGCATTGTATAACTTACTTTAGCTAAACTGACTATGGTTGAAATTAATAGGAATGCATTGTATAACTTACTTTAGCTAAACTAACTATGGTTGAAATTAATAGGAATGCATTGTATAACTTACTTTAGCTAAACTAACTATGGTTGAAATTAATTTGTGTATTTTTTATGCTTTTGCGAGTTTTACATCACTTACAAAGTTGAAATATTTTGAGAAGTTTCAGAAGTCATCTATCAAAAAATTGTATTTAAGACCTTGTATAAGAGTTTATACCTATTTGACTATAAACCCTCTATTTGATTATTATGCAATATTACAAGGTCTGTTATATGCATTAAAGTTCCATGTGGATAAGCTACTCCAATATCTTTTATGGCATGCATACAGTGTATATATTTGAACTGACATCTAGAGACATGTGTACAGTGTATATAATTGAACTGGCATCAAGAGACATGCATACGGTGTATATATTTGAACTGGTGTCAAGAGGCATGTATACAGTGTATATATCTGAACTGGCATCAAGAGACATGTATACAGTGTATATATTTGAACTGGTGTCAAGAGGCATGTATACAGTGTATATATCTGAACTGGCATCAAGAGGCAGGTATACAGTGTATATATTTGAACTGGCATCAAGAGACATGCATACGGTGTATATATTTGAACTGGTGTCAAGAGGCATGTATACAGTGTATATATCTGACCTGGCATCAAGAGACATGTGTACAGTGTATATATTTGAACTGGTGTCAAGAGGCATGTATACAGTGTATATATCTGAACTGGCATCAAGAGGCAGGTATACAGTGTATATATTGGAACTGGCATCAAGAGACATGCATACGGTGTATATATTTGAACTGGTGTCAAAAGACATGTATACGGTATATATATATATATATATATATATATATATATATATATATATATATATATATATATATATATATATTTATAATAAGTGTAACACAGCATACACTATAATAAGTGTAATACAGCACACACTATAATAAGCATTTGATATGACTTTTGCACGCTTATTTTTACCTGACTGTTCGCGGCTCAGGTTTATGTTTATGGAAACTTCTTATTATCTAGATAAAAGAGATGGGAGTACACGTGTCACATTGCCACTTCTTGTTATCTAGATAAAAGAGATGGGAGTACACGTGTCACATTGCCACTTCTTGTTATCTAGATAAAAGAGATGGGAGTACACCTGTCACAGTGTCACTTGCTGTTATCTAGATAAAAGAGATGGGAGTACACCTGTCACAGTGTCACTTGTTGTTATCTAGATAAAAGAGATGGGAGTACACGTGTCACAGTGTCGGTGTCCAATTGTGGATGATCTCTACAAGATATTCCAGATTTACTGGTTGATAGGCAACAACAATACCCTACCTGATAGCTGGCCCAAGGAGCTTGACACACACTATAATATTTCACATCCGCTCGCTATCAGACTGGCCGGAGATGAAATGGCAAATATTAGCCTATCTGTAAGTGTTATCTTCTCATGTTACTTTAGTTTGAGGCATAGTTTTATAAAATATTGGACAATTTGTGAACATGAGTGGTAAGGATATCGTACTTTGGATAGTTTGTAAAATTTTGGTAAACTATTGATGCTCATTGACAAAAATATGTCGTGCCGTTAAACAGATTTACGCTTATGTTGAATCACTACAATAGCCACATAATATAATGCCTTCTAGCAAAAAATGCATTCGGGTCGGGTCAGTAACAAGCCACCCGTTATGTGATCAATATGTAAAGTTAATTACTTGATTGACATTTGACACTCATAAAGACAGCTTAATAAGGATATAAGATATAAAACGCTAGAGGTATCAGGAGATAAAAACATTTTCGTACGTAAATGACATGGTAAATTAATTTTATGTCATACATTGGAAATCAGTGTCCTCTGCCCCATGGCTACTTTTAGGAGCTGGTGAGGATGGTTAAATTGTGAGCTAGTCAAGAAATAATGTATACTGTATAGAGCAGACAACTCTCATTCTCTCTTGGATTAATTTAAACCATAACTGTCACGAACAACTTTTATTGTATTTACTAGGTAAATCAGACACGCTGATTCCGATTTTGTACTCAAAATAAAGATTAGTCCACTAACCTTCAAAGTCATTTAGGCTTTTTTTAAAGCGTTTCAATATCCGTTTCGTAAACAACACAATTGGCATTACAAGCTCCGCCCATAAATATGTGACGAAACTTAGCTTTTTCAGAAACGGAAGTTAGAAAAGTTTAGTCCGATTTAGAATAATAGAGATGGGTGTCTTAAAACCCATTATTATCTAAATCCAGCCTGTAAAATAATTTCAGCTTTTTATGAAAAGGATATAAACTATTTAAAATTGCTCGCAGCTTGTTACATGACGTTTAAATGGGCTGGACGCCGAGAAAAATGAGCTCAAAAAGCGCGGTTTTATCACGAGCTAGCGTTGTTATCGCGCTTTTTAAATATGCAATGCTAAATAGCTTATCTACCTTTCAGAAAAGACTGATATTATTTTTAAAGCTGGATTTAGATATTAATAGATTTTAAAACACCCATCTCTATTATTCTAAATCGGTCTAAACATCTCTACGTAACTTCTGTTCCTAAAAAGCTAGGTTACGTCAAGTATTTATGGGCGGAGCTTGTTATGCCGATCGTGTTGTTTTCGAGACCGATATTAAAACGCTATAAAAAATCCTTTATTACTCTGAAAGTTAGTGGCCTAATCTTTATTTTGATTACAAAATCGGAATCAGCATGTCTGATTTATCTAGTAAATACGATAAAAGTTGTTCGTGGCAGTTATGGTTTAAGATTGGAGATATTACAACAGTATGTTATATCTTATAATGTCCAATAAGAGAAGATGGGTGTAAAAGAGTCTCATAGCCATTGTCCTTGGCCTAAGAGTAATCCTATTCATCTACTAGTGTACATGTATATATACACTAGTATATGTTCATATACATATATATGTACATACAGTATATATTCATATACACGTACAGCCTGCATATCTTCTCCCTCATTTTGCTTATTTAATGACAATTCTGGTTGATGAAATGTAGTCTGGGTTAGGAATGCAATTCGCGGTGAGCTAGATAAACTAGATAATATTCAGGACTCTAATGTGAAATTTAAATACAGTAGACCCCCCCCCCCCCCCCCCCCCCCATACGACATTAATTGATTTCGGTGTTGGCATCGTAATGCAAAAATGTCATATCGAGGGGTATAGAAACCCATAGTAATTATCTAGAGCAAACATCCTCCGGTAAAAAACATGAAAGTTTTATATACGTACTGTACATATTAAAAATTAGTAACAAAATAGTATGTTAACCTTAGTAACTATAGTTACCTACAGTAACTTAACGCATTCTGCTAGAATAAATTTTCTAAAAACCTATATAAATACCACAACTTCTCGATATTGCTACCTATGACGTTTTGAAATGTAAACAAAATTGTGTATTGGTTTTCTATTATTACTATATTAATAAAATTGATTATTCTAAGAATATCAGTGCATTTTACTTCTAATATTGGCCAATATTGCATTTCTCCTGTTGCAGGGGGAAAATATAAACATATTTTCCATTCATTATTGCTTATTGTTGTATATAATAACACCCACACCCAGTACATTACAGCTACCATTGCAGTTATCCTATTGCACTGCAGAGCCATTTGATTGCCAATATTGCATTTCTCAACCATTAGTACCCTTTATTTTTTTGCCAATATCTCTGGCCATCTCTTTGGTCGTGGGCTGTATGACAGTGGAATTTCTAGTTAATAATAATAATAGTATGTTAACCTTAGTAACTGTTGTTATCTATCATGAGTTTAGAGTATTTTGTGGTTATGATCTGCTATAAAATGTAACATTACTATGTACTATGTGCAGTATGTGCTATAGGGAGTTCTTACCGTCGAGACAGACGTATATCATGAACGTTGAATTTGACTTGAAGGTTGACTTGCCACAAAATTCATATTACAGTTATTTGGTATCAAAAGGTTCACCATGTCTTACTCTGCTGTGTTGTATGTTCAAAATATGTTGAAATGTGATTACAAGCTCTTAAAAGCTAAAAAAACAAACAGTTAAAAAACGGCCATAGGTTGGAATCCCTTTATTATGATGACGTATTCAATTTGATGTGGTTGTTTTTGTCACATGCTGTTATCACTTGAAATGAAAGGCCAATAAAAGGCTCAATATAAAACGTATCATAGCACTGGTTTATGACAAACACTTCGGGTTCTACCGAAAATCCGTTACCAAATATACAGTAGATGCTCGTTACTTTACAGTTTTGTTTCAGCTTGGTTTAATCAGCTAGTCATTATATGATCATGGGACCCATATTTTCCACCAAATTTTCCATGAAAAACTTCTGCAGGTGACCAACAGACTCCTCATGTTTATCAGAGAATGATATGCATCCGTTTGAGCTTAAGTTAAACTAATTTTTAGGCTAGGTTTTGAGATATCAGTGCTCAAAGTGACAGAATTAGAATAATAATGAAATAGATGCGTAAAGACAACATACATTGTTTTACTGAATGCGTGAAGTTTATTTGTGAAAATATTTCGACGAATGAGGTTGCGTGAAAGTGTAAACAGAAGCACATCGGGCTCAACTACGTTCTATTTGAGCCGTTTTGGAGAGGTATTTCAACCTACAGAATTTTCGTGATGGCTGCGATTAACTGTTCGTTTTTTAGCTTTTAAGGGCTTGTAATCACATTCCCACATATTTGGCACCTACTACACAACAGAGTAAGACATGGTGAATCTTTTGATACCAAATACCTGTAATTTGAATTTTGTTGCAAGTCAACCTTTAAATGAGTTTAGCTACTTACTAAACACACACTTAAAGCTGAGTTTCAGTATTTTAATAAACTTTAATTTTGGCATCATCTTGATCCTTATTGCCTGTTTCCCGTTTCGTTTTCACTATAACTTATTAATAACTTATAATGAATACTGCTGAACTGAGAGAGAGTGAGCATCGGATCTCTTTCAGGCATTTTGGGAGGGATTTCGGCAAAGAATTTATCAAATACCTAGTATGTCGACATCTTCGTTATTTCGACGTATTTAGGACACCAACTGCCAAATTTGAATCTTGAGAAACACTTTTGTTGATATTATATGCCGAAAAAGTGCCGTAGATAAGGAATAAAAAACATTTTGTTCCACATCATAAGAGGAAAAATAGGTTTCTACCCGAAAACAGTCCCCGGATACGGCCCTTAAAAGTTGCTCGACGGGGGAGACAACTCAGTTTTCTACATGTATGTACATCGTAACCCGGAGGTGCACTGTACATGTTTATACATTTCTACAATACTTGCTGAAGACTTAATGACATATGCAAGGTGCATATAACATACACATGTCTTTGTTTTACAGAGTTCTCCACCCGACCTCTGCACAAACTCTCGTACTGTGGACCTTGAAGCGATTACTTCTATTATGGAAGACGCTACGAAATTCATCGACATCGCGGTCATGGATTACTATCCTACGACACTTTATCTGAAGCCAGATGACAGAAATATGTGAGTCTTTAGAGATGTTACTATAATATAAACTATCACCCTGGCAGTACCATGCGCCGTGAAAGATGGTCATGTGTAGTAGGTATGTGCACAAGTATTCCTAGATGTGGCAAAGTGGTAGTGCGCTTGGCTGGCAAACTGAATGTCCGGGTTTCCATTTTTATGCCAGGCAATCTTTCTCCTCATGCGCTTTCTTTAGCATGGATTCGGACAAACGAATTCGTGTCATCACTCTTACTTATTACGTTGCTATGGCGATATTCAGAAGGTTAACAAAGGTTCTTATGATTCTGATTAATTTTTTTATCAAACCTGCCGAAATATTATGAAAAAACAAGTGTAAGATATTATATTTTAACTACACTATAAATATGAACAGGAGACAGGAGGAGGCAACTCTTGAGTCATTTTACAAGAAATGAAGTGTGATAGTTGCTGCAACTCTGATACTTTCAGATCTACAAAATAGCAGTAAATCAAGAAGATCGTAAAGTAATCAAATAATGTACACTGATGTGTATTAATAGTACTTCACTGACTAGTTTGTGCTGCATAGCTATTGTGTATGCAGGGAAGGAGTTGTCGGCTCATGGAAGTGTGAATTTTGCTATAGTTTGAGTAGGTTTGGGGTATCAAGTTGGCAGTCTTTGGGTTTCATTACATTGAAGTATTCGAGAGTTTTATTTAACCTGCGGCTAGGTAACTTGTCAGTGACATATGTCTACATGCCAAAATAACAGTTGGCCTAGTATGAAATGTCCCTCGTATGCAGTGACTCCTGTATCTATTATGATAACCAGCACACTTTGTATAACCGGTGTACACTGTATAATGGTCAATGTGTGGCTTATATTACCTAGTGTTCACCATATATTAGCCAGTGTATGTTTTATGTGTTGTAATAATACATCCTATAAGAGCTCATGCGCATTACTTAGGAATAATTGGGCTCCACAGCCTTTACAGAGTATCACCTCACTAATCCTTGCTATAATGAGAGTTGTGTCTGTCAGTCGATCTGAATTCACACTAAGAACGATAAAAAAAGATTGCCTCGCAACCTTTAAACTCTGCTAGTCATTCGTAGCCTGTGGACCACGCTAAACTCTGCTAGTTGTTTGTAGCCTGTGGACCACGTTAAACTCTGCTAGTTGTTTGTAGCCTGTGGACCACGCTAAACTCTGCTAGTTGTTTGTAGCCTGTGGACCATGTTAAACTCTGCTAGTTGTTTGTAGCCGGTGGACCACGCTAAACTTCGCGAGTTGAAGCCAATGCTAAGCCATAATACCTTAGTTAGCCAACTTTAAAGGTTGGCTGGGAGTACTAAAGATTCCTGTATACCCTAGGACACTTATGTATTCGCGGCATCTAACTTTCGCGTTTTCGCGGTGTCATCCTCGGTGTCATCCTCTCGCGAAAATTTAATGAGCAAAACTAAACTATCATAACGAACGAGAGAAACGCGAAGTTAAATAGCTTTGTTCATTGATATCCACAATAAAATCGTCATATTAGAAATGCAGGCAATTTTCGTCTGTGGTTGGATCAAGGGGAAATTTCTGGTAAACTCATTATAGCTAATACACTGACTGAGCAGCATGGCAAAGCTAATTAAGATTATATCAGTTTAGTCACCGAATTTGTAACTGATGAGGATGAAAGTCTGGTAGGTGAAGTCATAAAATTGAAGAATAATTATTGTAGTGATGAATTTTATTACCATCCAAAAACAATATCAACCCTCATCAGGTCCAACCACATTATCTCTTTCACTGCCAACCATGTACAAATTCGCTACCGGCCTAGTGCCAGCCATTTTTCCTAAATTGCCGATATTGCTTCATGATATGTACAGGGACGGATCTACTGTGGTGCATATGGTGCAAATGCACCACCATAAATATGGCAAAAAATAAAAAAAAAGATTTAAAATCCATCAAGAATTGAGTAAATTACAATTCATTTCACTGAGAACTTGCTTTGGGGGGAAATTAACAAAAACGGCCTAGTAGAGCTGGTTATAACGAACCAGTTTTAATAACATTGACCTAAATTTGTTTAGCTTCTAAACAAATGAGAGTGGTCCCAATAAACATCCCCAATTGAGCCACAACTTTTTCGAAAGAAGTACTACAAGCAATTTTAAAAGCAAAATGTCTCAAAAGAAAGGTCAAGAACGAACTTTGGATAATTTTTTTCGACGACAAAACAACAATTCAAAAAAGTACGCCCTAATATGTCTGTTTTATAATAGCATCGTTATGTAGCTAATGCTACGAAACATTTTTTATGGTAGTTTACAGAAATTATGGCTAATTTCTGAATTCAGAATTCTGAATGTCAGAAATTAGCCATAATTTCTGCACAGCCAAACCAAATGGCTGTTGAGGTTTTGTGATTGATTTAGTCTTGATTTTATTTTATTGCACAAATGTTTGTCAACTTTCTGTTTACATGTAATCTTGATATAAATAGCTTAAGGAACATTATAAAACACCAATTTAATTAATCATATCTAATGTCAATTTTTACCTCTAAACTTGTTGCTTGCTGCAAATAAATGATTACACTTTTTTGGGCTCAAACACACCTCTCCTTCATTCTAAGATGCCTAAATTTCAAAAAGTTCCGCTAGCGCGGGGCCAGGTAAGGGGATCGCCCCGTGCAGCCCCTCCCACTCTAAATATATTACACAAATTTTGCACCACACACTTTTTTTTCTAGATCCACCCCTGTATGTATACAGTATTTTTTCAAGTTCTACTTTAATTATCTGTATAATCATGAAAATCTAAATTGGCTATTATGTCATCAACAACTAATTACCTGTTTTATGACTCGCCGCGGGGTAGTTAATGAACTCACAGAAAAATGTTCATTTTTAGATTAGAAATTCTCAAACAAAGGTTTAAAATTGCTTCGTTGTTTTAGGCTGATTTTATAGAGAAATCTTCGGACAACACAGTCAATTTCATAAAACTCTTAAAGACCGTGGGTTATGTGGTCAACAAATAATAAAATCAGGTTACCACACAATTGCTGAGAAAATCCAAAAATGTGTTTACGTCAGTGGCCCCTAGAAAACGCATAAATGCGTTTATGGCAGCGTAAGGGCTATACAGTTATGGTTGTGAAGTTGGTTGTTACCTATCTATTTTCTTCTTCTTGGGATTCGAGTGTGAAAGTCACGGCGGGAGGGACCTAGACGTCATTGATAGTCTAAGAAACAAATGGCAGCAAGTGATCAAATTGAATTGTCGATCTCACCCACACATTTCAATCTGTGGTTTACAAATTTATACGAACTACTCCCAAATTGAATTTTTTTCCTATTAGTGAACTGGACCTGAGGAATGTAATGTTTTTTCCACTGCATTTATTTTCACATCACTATATTTTCGCACTCATCAGAGCCGCAAAATTAAGTTGCAGCGAAATTTTACTCTGTGTACTACTCACGAAACTAAATACTAGCGAAATATAAGTGTCCTAGGGAAAGCTAATAATATGGAATTGTTAGGATATTTAAATGATGAAGATGTCAAATATTTAGTGAATACTGCGTTACTGTTAATAGTTTTCCTAAAATATGAATCAGAAGTGGCTGTAGTGTATAGTTGCATTGAGTATGTAGGATTCAAATTTGTCATTTCAAGGTGCGAACAGGCAATTACACCATAAAGGAAGATATTTGTAATTATGTTGATGCAGTTTCCTAGCTACCATGAAAAGAATGCCAGGGAATGCCAAGTTAGTGTGATTTTTTGTACTAGAGCAACATTTTACCATCTGATTTAGACGCTCCTGGTCCACAAAGCTAGTATAAAATGGCTACATGAACAGTGATTCCCAGCCAATCACACGACTGTCTGTACCACTCAACCACCTTGCTGCATTGTGGAATAATTGTGTACTTACTTATTACACATGATAATCTCTCATGGCGCACGGGGCTGCCAGCGTGATGACTTTCTATGAAATCTGGCATCCTTTCAAGTATTTATGTACGATGAATATGCCGCTATATCTAATATAACAAGTGCAGTAAACTTATTATGTATTCCTCCATTCTGTCAGTTACTGGCCAGAGATAGATGATACTCTCAAAAGGATATCCTTTGAAAAGAAGGTGCGGGTACGACTGCTTGCTTCCTTATGGAATCACACGAGCCCCCTCATGATAGGTTACCTCAAATCTCTTCAGGACTTTGGCCATGGCATAGATGTGGTGAGTAGGAAGCACACTCAAATATTAGACAAGGTCAAGGCCACTTGTTTTTATGCTTTTATTTAAGTCGACAGACTGTCCCATTCTTGAAAGATCAACCTGCTGCTGAAAGGTAGTCACTATGCTAAGAAGTATAAATATTGTGGTTGATCCGTCTGCAGTATTACTAGTAATAAAATACCTGCAGTATTACTGGCAATAAAATAGTTTGATAAACAATAAACTATAAACAATAGCAAGTAGAAAGCGTTCAACTGTAAGTCAGCCATATTTGCTCATGTCGAATAATTAATATCATGTGTTTTACATGACCACTTCAGTTAATAAGTTTATTGCAAAGTAAACATATTCACAGTTAGTTTGGTTACATAATATCATCTCTGACTGTATATGAACCTACTTACAGTTAGTTTGGTTACATAATATCATCTTTGACTGTATATAAACCTGCTGACAGTTAGTTTGGTTACATAATATCATCTCTGACTGTATATAAACCTACTTACAGTTAGTTTGGTTACATAATATCATCTTTGACTGTATATAAACCTGCTGACAGTTAGTTTGGTTACATAATATCATCTCTGACTGTATGTAAACCTACTCACAGTTGGTTTGGTTACATAATATAATCTCTGACTGTATATAAACCTACTCACAGTTAGTTTGGTTACATAATGTCATATCTGACTGTATATAAACCTATTTACTGTTAGTTTGGTTACATAATATTATCTCTGACTGTATATGAACCTACTCACAGTTAGTTTGGTTACATAATATCATCTCTGACTGTATATAAACCTACTCACAGTTAGTTTAGTTACATAATATCATCTCTGACTGTATATAAACCTACTTACAGTTAGTTTAGTTACATAATATCATCTCTGACTGTATATAAACCTACTCACAGTTAGTTTAGTTACATAATATCATCTCTGACTGTATATAAACCTGCTCACAGTTAGTTTGGTTACATAATATAATCTCTTACTGTATATGTTTACCTACTCACAGTTAGTTTGGTTACATAATATCATCTCTGACTGTATATAAACCTACTCACAGTTAGTTTGGTTACATAATATCATCTCTGACTGTATATAAACCTACTCACAGTTAGTTTGGTTACATAATATCATCTCTGACTGTATATAAACCTACTCACAGTTAGTTTGGTTACATAATATCATCTCTGACTGTATATAAACCTACTCACAGTTAGTTTGGTTACATAATATCATCTCTGACTGTATATAAACCTACTCACTGTTAGTTTAGTTACATGATATCATCTCTGACTGTATATAAACCTACTCACAGTTAGTTTAGTTACATAATATCATCTCAGACTGTATATAAACCTACTTACAGTTAGTTTGGTTACATAATATCATCTCTGACTGTATATAAACCTGCTCACAGTTAGTTTAGTTACATAATATTATCTCTGACTGTATATAAACCTACTCACAGTTAGTTTGGTTACATAATATCATCTCTGACTGTATATAAACCTACTCACAGTTAGTTTGGTTACATAATATCATCTCTGACTGTATATAAACCTACTCACAGTTAGTTTGGTTACATAATATCATCTCTGACTGTATATAAACCTACTCACAGTCAGTTTGGTTACATAATATTATCTCTGACTGTATATAAACCTACTCACTGTTAGTTTGGTTACATAATATCATCTTTAACTGTATATAAACCTACTTACAGTTAGTTTGGTTACATAATATCATCTCTGACTGTATATAAACCTACTCACAGTTAGTTTGGTTACATAATATCATCTCTGACTGTATATAAACCTACTTACAGTTAGTTTGGTTACATAATATCATCTCTGACTGTATATAGACCTACTCACAGTTAGTTTAGTTACATAATATCTTCTCTGACTATATATAAACCTACTCACAGTTAGTTTAGTTACTTAATATCATCTCTGACTGTATATAAACCTACTTACAGTTAGTTTGGTTACATAATATCATCTCTGACTGTATATAGACCTACTCACAGTTAGTTTAGTTACATAATATCATCTCTGACTGTATATAAACCTACTTACAGTTAGTTTGGTTACATAATATCATCTCTGACTGTATATAAACCTACTCACAGTTGGTTTGGTTACATAATATCATCTCTGACTGTATATAAACCCACTCACAGTTAGTTTGGTTACATTATATTATCTCTGACTGTATATAAACCTACTCACAGTTGGTTTAGTTACATAATATCATCTCTGACTATATATAAACCTATTCGCAGTTAGTTTGGTTACATTATATTGTCTCTGACTGTATATAAACCTACTCACAGTTGGTTTGGTTAAATAATATAGGGGAGAGCGGGGTAGGTTGGACCCCTTTTTAGGTTTCTTGCTATTGCTGCTGTGTTTTTTATCACATTTTCATGGAATTTTGTGTGACACTACATTCACTTGTTGACACCACTGTGGTCCTTTGTTAAATTTCTGGGAATTTTTTTGAAAGAGTTATTCTTGCTCTTGCACAACAAATTCAAAAGTCCAACCTGCCCCGCATGCGGGGTAGGTTGGACCCCATAGTGGGGCAGGTTGGACTATCCATTATTAAGCTCAGGTTATGCGCAAAATAAGATGTGATATGAAAGTTTTATTTAACACAGCCAAGGTGAATAAGATAAAGTTGAATTATGGTAGAAGACAGAATTATTAAAACAGTGAAATAAAATGTTTTATACCATAAAGTTGGTACCAGAACCAGAAAAAGTCCCAGCAAAGAAGTGCTTTTAAAACAGAAATACATAAAATCTTGCTCAATCTTTGTATCCAATACAGAGAAATAAAATTTTACTCAAAATTGGTATCTAATAATCAAGTCATCTCAGATCGTCATAGAACTTGCTCAAATCTACGTTGAACATGATGCGTCTTATTGCTCTTAAAGTTCCCCTGTAGATACTGGGTCGCCCAAATTTAACACAATATCATCTTTAGGTATGCAGTCACGGTCCTCCTTATCTGGATACTGAAAGGCACATTGTCTACTGCTGCTGACCTTGTGTAGAAAGTTAACTTCAAATCTGTCATCCTCTTTAACATCTAATACAGACCCGGCATAAAATATTGTCTTCCTGCCAGCAGGATATTTTACTAGCACATAGCAGCCTTTGGTAATTTCCCCCAGATCTTCCTGTTGCTGTTCAGGATCGAACGGATCTTCTCCAGACTCCGAGTCCGTTAATGCTATTGGCAAGATATCATCGTCATCTGAGGATTCAGGAATGGGTGCCGTTTTTCTCCTCTTTGCAGGTTGTTTGGATACTTTTGCTGCAGCATGCTCTGCAATTCTGTTTTTTTCCGGTGTATCAGTTAGAATAGCAGATGCTACTTTCCTTCTTTTGGTGTTCTTTTTTTGGCGAATGCCAGCTTTAGGCAATGGCATAAGCTGCTCTGGAGTTATATGCGAGGTTGATACTCGCCTCTGCTCTATTGGTGTTTGTGCAGATGTTGATGGTATTGGTTCACCTACATGTATATTACTGGAAGAAGGTGAGGGATGAGTAGATGTAGAAGCCTGTGGCTCTACATGTGGCTCTGGATCAGACTGTGGCTCATTATCTGGTTGATGTCTAGCATCCGGTTGTGGCTCTGCATCCGGTTGTGGTTGATGTCTTTCAGGATCTGGTTGGTCGGTCACATCAGCAGGGAGAAACTCACTGTCATCGAATATGTCTGCATTGTAGGGATATATGCCTGTTGCGCGAAACCCAGCTATAATGTTAGCATTTGTGACACTCTTTGTAAAAGCTACACCTGATAGCTGTGCCATTTCATATATGGTTATAGCACGCCCAGGATTACTTCGCTGCCATTCATCCATAGTTGAGTTAAGGTAACGCTTCAGAGGACCATATACACTACGATCTAGGGGCTGAAGTCTGTGGGAAGTGTGAGGAGGGAGAGTTAATAAGATGATATGCTTCTCTTTGCATAATTCGATTGACTGAAGAGATATGTGTGAACTGTGATTGTCAAGAATTAGCAGAGTTGGTTCGCTGCTGCATGGCTTTGCATGACTAATGAAGAATGGTAAGTATTCATTTGTAAATATATCGCTGTTCATATACCCAGTTTTACAAGCCACTCCCTTTGCACTTGCAGGAGCCCCATTTAGAAAGTGTTGTTTCATATTCACCCTTGGGAAAATGTAGAACGGTGGTAGAGAATTACCGATAGCGTTTACAGCACAACACATTGTAACCAGTTCACCACGCTCCTGAGATGCAGTAGCTCCTACTTGCTTTTTTCCCATCACACTTATCACTTTTCCAGGGTTCTGAACCGTGGTCACACCAGTCTCGTCTAGATTGTAGATATTCTGTGGTAATATTTGGAATCTGAAACAAATAGTTCTTATTTGAAAACCAGAAACATCATAATTTAATTCACTAAATGTTAGGCTACTTATAATTTGTAGTAGAAGTCTACAAGATCTATAGCTGGCCTGCAGTATTATAATGTGAGTATTTAGTATTGATGAACTTGCCGCGGCTAAAAACTAATTATATGCTGTAGGCTCATAATAATTTGTTACATTTTGCTTACCTAGCAGTTACTTCTTTGAGCTTGTCGAAGAACAGGTTAACTGCTGGCCTATTAAATGCTGACTGTCTGGCTAACGAAGTGGCCTCTGGTGTTCTTATTGATAACTTGTGTCTCTTCATAAAAGCAGCAAGCCAATCTTTGCCAGCTGACTTATTTGTGTGCCAGCTCTCAGGTACTTTTACTTCGGTTCTGTTGTTGATAGCATATTCATATGCTAACTCACGACACTTAACAGGTGTTAAGCCATGGAATCGCGAGTCTAGGTCTTTAAGATGTGTAGCTAATGTTTGTTCCATGGCTTCGCTAAACACCATCTTCACTGTTTTACAACGGACATAGCCCTCACCAGCATTCTTTCGATGTCTTTTAAGCGTGGTAGCTGAAATTTTATAAGTATCTACTGTTTGGTCTAAAGTAGCCCCTTCACTCCAAAACTTGAGCGCAGCATCAATGTTCTCTTTGCTGGCCCCTCTCTCTGTCTTGCGTTTATAATTCCTAACCATGGTTGCCTACAATGGTATTAGTATGCATATATTAATTGTACTAATTGTCACTAAACTGAAGTAGGAGTCAAACAGGCAAAGATTATTATCATTTTCCATTATAACATTGTTGAAGGGGCAGGTTGGCCTACAGGCCAACTTGCCCCTTTCTCAAAAGGCCAACCTGCCCCTTCTGACCTTTGCTAGCAAGATTGTATTTTTTTTTAATTCAATATTGTTTAGCTGTAAAATTTTATCTGAATTTTGCTGAATACATGGTAAACATCCCTCAAACAGAGTTTGGGGGCAAAATAACAATTCAATCTAGAATAAATTGCTAAAAGTTTTTATTTCGTATAGTTACTTTTTAGGCAGAAAATATAGATTTGAAACTTATTTACTTACAATTGCACATGTCTTGTTCAGTCATTGACAGGAAGTGATGAATTGACCTTGACCTACATATAATGTGGAAAGATAACTCTGAAAATGCACATATTGCTCAAAATTTACAAAGTCCAACCTGCCCCAGGGGTCCAACCTACCCCGCTCTCCCCTAATCTCTGACTATATATAAACCTACTCGCAGTTAGTTTGGTTACATAATATCATCTCTGACTGTATATAAACCTACTTACAGTTAGTTTAGTTACATAATATCATCTCTGACTGTATATAAACCCACTCACAGTTAGTTTGGTTACATTATGTTATCTCTGACTGTATATGTTTACCTACTCACGGTTAGTTTAGTTACATAATATCATCTCTGACTGTATATAAACCCACTCACAGTTAGTTTGGTTACATTATATTATCTCTGACTGTATATAAACCTACTCACAGTTGGTTTGGTTACATAATATCATCTCTGACTGTATATAAACCCACTCACAGTTAGTTTGGTTACATTATATTATCTCTGACTGTATATGTTTACCTACTCACAGTTAGTTTGGCTACATAATATCATTTCTGACTGTATATAAACCCACTCACAGTTAGTTTGGTTACATTATATTATCTCTGACTGTATATAAACCTACTCACAGTTAGTTTGGTTACATAATATCATCTCTGACTGTATATAAACCTACTCACAGTTAGTTTAGTTACATAATATCATCTCTGACTGTATATAAACCTACTTACAGTTAGTTTGGTTACATAATATCATCTCTGACTGTATATAAACCTACTCACAGTTGGTTTGGTTACATAATATCATCTCTGACTGTATATAAACCCACTCACAGTTAGTTTGGTTACATAATATCATCTCTGTCTGTATATAAACCTACTTACAGTTAGTTTGGTTACATTATATTATCTCTGACTGTATATAAACCTACTCACAGTTGGTTTGGTTACATAATATCATCTCTGACTGTATATAAACCTACTTACAGTTAGTTTGGTTACATAATATCATCTCTGACTGTATATAAACCTACTTACAGTTAGTTTGGTTACATTATATTATCTCTGAATGTATATAAACCTACTCACAGTTGGTTTGGTTACATAATATCATCTCTGACTATATAAACCTGCTCACAGTTAGTTTGATTACATAATATCATCTCTGACTGTATATAAACCTGCTCACAGTTAGTTTAGTTACATAATATCATATCTGACTGTATATAAACCTGCTCACAGTTAGTTTAGTTACATAATATCATCTCTGACTGTATATAAACCTACTTACAGTTAGTTTGGTTACATAATATCATCTCTGACTGTATATAAACCCACTCGCAGTTAGTTTGGTTACATAATATCATCTCTGACTGTATATAAACCCACTCGCAGTTAGTTTGGTTACATAATATCATCTCTGACTGTATATAAACCTACTTACAGTTAGTTTGGTTACATTATATTATCTCTGAATGTATATAAACCTACTCACAGTTGGTTTGGTTACATAATATCATCTCTGACTGTATATAAACCTACTCACAGTTAGTTTAGTTACATAATATCATCTCTGACTGTATATAAACCTACTTACAGTTAGTTTGGTTACATAATATCATCTTGACTGGATATAAACCTACTTACAGTTAGTTTGGTTACATAATATCATCTTGACTGGATATAAACCTACTCACAGTTAGTTTGGTTGCATAATATCATCTCTGACTGTATATAAACCTACTCACAGTTAGTTTGGTTACATTATATTATCTCTGACTGTATATAAACCTACTCACAGTTGGTTTGGTTACATAATATCATCTCTGACTATATATAAACCTACTCGCAGTTAGTTTGGTTACATAATATCATCTCTGACTGTATATGTTTACTTACTCACAGTTAGTTTGGCTACATAACATCATCTTGACTGGATATAAACCTACTCACAGTTAGTTTGGTTGCATAATATCATCTCTGACTGTATATAAATCTACTCACAGTTAGTTCGGTTACATAATATCATTTCTGACTGTATATAAACCTACTCACAGTTTATTTCGTTACATAATATCATCTCTGACTGTATATAAACCTGCTCGCAGTTAGTTTGGTTACATAATATCATCTCTGACTGTATATAAACCTACTCACACTTAGTTTAGTTACATAATATCACCTCTGACTGTATATAAACCTACTCGCAGTTAGTTTAGTTGCATAACATCATCTCTGACTATATATAAACCTACTCACAGATAGTTCGGTTACATAATATCATCTTTGACTGTATATAAACCTACTCACAGTTAGTTTGGTTACATAATATCATCTCTGACTATATATAAACCTACTCACAGATAGTTTGGTTACATAATGGTTACATAAATGATGAAACATCTCTTAAAAATCTTAGAAACATGAAAACACAGTGGTAAAGAGTTGTCTTTCCTTGTTCAAATTTTTTCACAAAAGTCTTGACTGTTTATTCTGTGAATTTTTGAACTTTTCAACCCTTTTTATGCTGCAGAAAGTATTCGTTGTACCGACTTTTCAAAATGAGACTGGAGTCCCTTTTGCCAGAGTAAACCATAACAAGTATATGGTGACAGATCGTGTTGCGTATATAGGTCAGTATATTATATGATGCTGGGTCAATTTCATTGGCTAAACTAGCAATTAGGAGTTGTCAAACCTTGACAAATGAAAAGTACACTTGTTTTTATTAGTTGATACTGGTATGCTAGAGCGGAGAATTTTATAGGAATACAATTGTGTTTCATTTCATCAGTTCAATAACCTGAATACTCTAGTGATAATATGTAGCTGCTATACTACAGTGGACCCTCGCCATGATACAGTAAACCCTCGCCGTACAGCATTAATTCATTCCAGCATTTACATCGTAAGATGAAATTGTATAATGGGGTATGGAAACCTATAGTAATTATCTAATACAGACGCCCCTAACAAAAACATCAAAATTTAATATACATATTGTACATATTAAAAATTAGTAACAAAATAGTATGTTAACCTTAGTAACTATAGTTACCCATCGTAACTTTTTAAGTATTAAGTAGTTACGGTCTGCAATAAAATGTAACATTACAATTTACTACATGCAGTATGTACCGTAGATTGTGCTTACCTTTGAGACAGGCGTATAACATAAGCGTTGATTTAACTTGAAGGAGTTTAGCTTTCTAAACAAATACCTAAGGCTAAGTTTTAATATGTATTTTACTAAACTAAACTTTAATTTTGTCATCGTCTAAACTTTTAACACTTATCTGTTTCCGGTTTCGTTTTCGCTATAACTTACAGTTGGTTATAGTAACTGTAACAACTAGCAATAACTGCACTTATAACAAATAAGGCTGAACTGAGAAAGAGAGTGTTTCATATCACTTTCAGGTGTTGGAGGGATTTCGGCAAATAGCTTCCGCATCCGGCATCTTCGATATCCGGATGTGATCAGCACACCGACTGCTAAATTTTAATTTCGAGAAAAACTTGTGACAATGTCGCATGACGAAAGAAATGTCATGTGGCGTGGACAGAAAAACATCGTGTGTGGCGTTGTAAGGGGAAAAAACTGTATAACAGGGGTATCATAACCAGGGTTGCATTGAACTCCACGGGTTACGATGTCTCTGTTATACGAACCAGGGTTGCATTGAACAGTGCACCCACGGGTTACGATATAATAATTCCTTAATACGATTTTTTCCAGTAGACAAAATACAAACAATTAGATTTATTTTGCTGTATTTAAAACTTTTCATGAACAAATCAAAAATATGTACTGTATTTTCCAAACTATTAGCCGCTTCCTTAGCTAAGCCACTACTGCTCTGTTTTAAAAAAATGATAATAAAACAATGCATAGGCCACACCTCTTGTATCGGCCGCAGAACTCATAACAGTGCTTTTTAACATGGCAGCAACTTTGCCTGTTAAAACGGAACAGAAGCAATAGAAATGACCAGTATTTACTTAACTTCATTTCTGTGTAACGTCCGTGTTCTATTTACTAAATGAATAAAAAATCAACGGCCGCTTCTTTGCGTAACCTTTCCTCAGCTTTGATTCTAATTCCAGTTAGTGCGCCCCCTAGCGATGAAAGAAAAAAACACCTCAAGTTACCTGGGTTACTTAAGTTACCCAGCAAACTTGAGTAACTTAAGCTAGTAACTTAAGCTTGTTTACATATTTACTATAATAAGAGCTGTGAAGTCAGCTTGTAATCGTTACATGTGACGTTACGTGCCCTGATCTCTCTCACAATCATGATCTTAAAGCATGCTAGTGGTAACCAATAGCATCTTCATAAGCACTATGAATATGACCACAATTTTTTTTGTGACAACATAGCCGATCGGCCTAGGGACGACTGCCGGCAGACCTGGAAATTCTGAGTTCAAATCCAGTGCGAAGTGGGTTTTTCGTTCTTAAAACTTCATCGCTATAACTGAATGCTTGAATGACAGTCCAGTAAACAAACGACAAACACTGAGATTTATATATGCACATATGTGATTTATATATGTACATATGTGATTTATATATGTACACATGTGATTTATATATGTACATATGTGATTTATATATGTACATATGTGATTTATATACATACATGTGTGATTTATATATGTACATATGTGATTTATATATGTACATATGTGATTTATATATGTACATATGTGATTTATATATGTACATATGTGATTTATATATGTACATATGTGATTTATATATGTACATATGTGATTTATATATGTGCATGTGTGATTTATATATGTACATATGAGATTTATATATGTACATACCCTAGGACACTTATATTTCGCTAGTATTTAGTTTCGTGAGTAGCACACAGAGTAAAATTTCGCTGCAACTTAATTTCGTGGCTCTGATGAGTGCGAAAATATAGTGATGTGAAAATAAATGCAGCGGAAAAACAGATTACATTCCTCAGGTCCTGTTCGCTAATAAGAAAAAAATTCAATTTGGGACTAGTTCGTATTTGTAAACTACAAGTTGAAATGTGTGGGTGAGATCGACAATTCAATTTGATCACTTGCTGCCATTTGTTGCTTAGACTATCAATGACGTCTAGGTCCCTCCCGCCGTGACTTTCACACTCGAATCCCAAGCAGAAGAAAATAAATAGGTAACAACCAACTTCACAACCAAAACTGTATAACCTTTACGCTGCCATAAACGCATTTATGCGTTTTCTAGGGGTCACTGCCATTAACGCATTTTTGGACTTTCTCGGCAATTGCGTGGTAACCTGATTTTATTATTTGTTGACCACATAACCCACGGTCTTTAAGAGTTTTATGAAATTGACTGTGTTGTCCGAAGATTTCTCTATAAAATCAGCCTAAAACAACAAAGCAATTTTAAACTTTTGTTTGAGAATTTCTAATCTAAAAACGAACATTGTTCTGTGAGTTCATTAACTACCCCGCGCGGGTCATAAAACAGGTAATTAGTTGTTGATGACATAATAGCCAATTTAGATTTTTGTGATTATACAGATAATTAAAGTAGAACTTGAAAAAATAGTGTATACATATCATGAAGCAATATCGACAATTTCGGTAAAATGGCTGGCACTAGGCCGGTTGCGAATTTGTACATGATGATTTGGCAGTGAAAGAGATAATGTGGTTGGACCTGATGAGGGTTGATATTGTTTTTGGTTGGTAATAAAATTCATTACTACAATAATTATTCTTCAATTTTATGACTTCACCTACCAGACTTTCATCCTCATCAGTTACAAATTCGGTGACCAAACTGATATAATCTTAATTTGCTTTGCCATGCTGCTCAGTCAGTGTATTAGCTATAATGAGTTTACCAGAAATTTCCCCTTGATCCAACCACAGACGAAAATTGCCTGCATTTCTAATATGACGATTTTATTGTGGATATCAATGAACAAAGCTATTTAACTTCGCGTTTTCGCTCGTTCGTTATGTTAGTTTAGTTTCGCGCATTAAATTTTCGCGAGAGGATGACACCGCGAAAACGCGAAGGTTAGATGCCGCAAATTCATAAGTGTCCTAGGGTATGAGATTTATATATGTACACATGTGATTTATATATGTACATATGTGATTTATATATGTACATATGTGATTTATATATGTACATATGAGATTTGTATATGTACACACGTGATTTATATGTGTACATATGTGATTTATATATACACACACATGATTTATATACGTATATATGTGATTTATATATATGTACAAATGTGATTTATGTATATACACATGTGACTTACATGTGTACATATGTGATTTATATATGTACATATGTGATTTATATATGTACAGATGAGATTTATATATGTACACATGTGATTTATATATGTACATGTGTGATTTATATATGTACATATGTGATTTATATATGTGCATGTGTGATTTATATATGTACATATGAGATTTATATATGTACACATGTGATTTATATATGTACATGTGTGATTTATATATGTACATATGTGACTTTCGTTCAACATGTGATGCAAAGAATGCTGGCACTAATTGTTTGAGTTCAGATTTTATAGATGTGAACTGTTAAAAAATCATGATTTGACTGTATACCTATTATAGATACTTGCATATATATTATAGATACTCACTGGTATATGTATTATAGATACTCACTTGTATATGTATTTTAGATACTCACTTGTATATGTATTATAGATACTCACTTGTATATGTATTATATATATTCACTTGTATATGTATTATATATATTCACTTGTATATGTATTATAGATATTCATGTGTATATGTATTATAGATACTCACTTGTATATGTATTATAGGTACTCACTTGTATATGTTTTATAGATACTCACTTGTATATGGATTATAGATACTCACTTGTATATGTATTATAGATACTCACTTGTATATGTATTATATATATTCACTTGTATATGTATTATATATATTCACTTGTATATGTATTATAGATATTCATGTGTAAATGTATTATAGATACTCACTTGTATATGTATTATAGGTACTCACTTGTATATGTATTATAGGTACTCACTTGTATATGTATTATAGATAATCACTTGCATATGTTTTATAGATACTCACTTGTATATGGATTATAGATACTCACTTGTATATGTATTATAAATAATCACTTGTATATGTATTATAGGTACTCACTTGTATATGTACTATAGATACTCACTTGTATATGTATTATATATACTCACTTGTATATGGATTATAGATACTCACTTGTATATGTATTATAGGTACTCACTTGTATATGTATTATAGATACTCACTTGTACATGTATTATAGGTACTCACTTGTATATGTATTATAGATACTCACTTGTATATGTATTATAGATACTCACTTGTATATGTACTATAGATACTCACTTGTATATGTATTATAGGTACTCACTTGTATATGTATTATAGATAATCACTTGTATATGTATTATAGATACTCACTTGTATATGTATTATAGATACTCACTTGTATATGGATTATATATACTCACTTGTATATGTATTATAGATACTCACTTGTATATGTATTATAGATTCTCACTTTTATATGTGTTATAGATACTCACTTGTACATGTATTATAGGTACTCACTTGTATATGTATTATAGATACTCACTTGTATATGTATTATAGATACTCACTTGTATATGTACTATAGATACTCACTTGTATATGGATTATATATACTCACTTGTATATGTATTATAGATACTCACTTGTATATGTATTATAGATTCTCACTTTTATATGTATTATAGATACTCACTTGTACATGTATTATAGGTACTCACTTGTATATGTATTATAGATACTCACTTGTATATGTATTATAGATACTCACTTGTATATGTACTATAGATACTCACTTGTATATGTATTATAGGTACTCACTTGTATATGTATTATAGATAATCACTTGTATATGTATTATAGATACTCACTTGTATATGTATTATAGATACTCACTTGTATATGGATTATATATACTCACTTGTATATGTATTATAGATACTCACTTGTATATGTATTATAGATTCTCACTTTTATATGTGTTATAGATACTCACTTGTATCTGGATTATAGATACTCACTTCTATATGGATTTTAGATACTCACTTGTATATGTATTATAGATACTCACTTCTATATGTATTATAGGTAGTCACTGGTATATGTATTATATATATTCACCTGTATATGTATTATAGATATTCATGTGTATATGTATTATAGATATTCATGTGTATATGTATTATAGATACCCAATTGTATATGTGTTATAGGTACTCACTTGTATATGTATTATAGATACTCACTTGTATATGGATTATGAATACTCACTTGTAGATGTATTATAGATACTCACTTGTATATGTATTATAGATACTCACTTGTAAATGTATTATAGATACTCACTTGTGTATATGGATTATAGATACTCACTTGTATATGTGTTATAAATACTCACTTGTATATGGATTATAGATACTCACTTGCATATGTATTATAGATACTCACTTATATATGTATTATAGATACTCACTTGTTATATGTATTATAGATACTCACTTGTATATGTATTATAGATACTCACTTGTATATGTATTATAGATACTCACTTGTATATGTATTACAGATACTCACTTGTATATGTATTATAGATACTCACTTGTATATGTGTTATAGATACTCACTTGTATATGTGTTATAGATACTCACTTGTATATGTGTTATAGATACTCACTTGTATATAGATTATAGATACTCGTTTGCATATGTATTATAGATACTCGCTTGTATATGTATTATAGATAATCACTTGTATATGTATTATAGATACTCACTTGTATATGTATTATAGATACTCACTTGTATATGTGTTATTGATAATCACTTGTATATGTATTATAGATAATCACTTGTATATGTATTATAGATAATCACTTGTATATGTATTATAGATACTCACTTGTATATGTATTATAGATACTCACTTGTATATGTGTTATTGATACTCACTTGTATATGTATTATAGATACCCGCCTGTATATGCAGTTAAAGCAAAAGTAATATTTATACATGATAAACAAAGGCTATAAAATAGATAAACACCAATTTAAATAATTATAACAATGATAATATTATTACATAAATTGAGCTGAGCTGCATGATGTTTGGCCCTATCTTATTTGCATTTTTTTTGGCTAGTAAAACATGAGGTTTGTTGTACATGATGCTTTTTGTACGTGGTAATAGATCAGCATGCTGTTTTCCTTTGCAATGTCTGAGAAGAAGGGGTTTACCTCTATTTTAAAAATAATGTTTCGTTTTATAGGAACATCAAATTGGTCAGGTGATTACTTCATTACAACCGCTGGGGTTGGTATGATCTTCAACCAGTCAAATGCAGATATGTCGGCTATCACAATACGCAAACAGTTAGCTGATGTGTTTGATAGAGACTGGCAATCTCAGTACAGTTATGATATAAATAAGGAGTTGCCTTTCCTATGAGCTCAATCTCAGCCATTCAGCTCTCATAGTTTACTGAAATGATCGTGTCAATATTTTTACTTTACAGAATTCACATTCATTATTGTAGTAAGTTTTCATGTTTAGATCTTGAATTCTTTCCCTTTTTCTTCTGAATATATTTTAGGCTGTGTCCCTAGTGGCTTTGCCATCTTTAACATTTGGGCTATACCCAATACAAATCTATCATATTTTACAGGATGATATTTTGAGTACACAGGCTAGAGACAGCAACAAAGTATTTTTTTAATAGAATAATAGGACCTTTTTGTTCCAATACTAGTAAATGAAATATATGTATTGGTCCTGTGATGGATTCAAATATATGTTAACACAAATGTGCCATTGTAACAAGTTATTATAGCTCCAACCTAGGAAGATATGGCTGATCACGCCGAAGCAAGTGTATGCATGTATACACGTGCCGAAGTAGTACAGATTAGCCATATGAAATTAAGTTGGTTAATATACATGCGCCACAGCTAAACCAAATTATCTGATTTGAAAAATGAAAAACAGAAAATTTTTCTGAACATTTCTCAACTGCTTGTTAGCCTGGCAAATAGAGATTGAGTCAAATTCTGCTCTGGGGCCACCAAATTTCTTCCTTGTGGTAAAATCTCATCTCGTATACCAACAACTTTAGGCTTCTTGTACTTTAGTGGAGGCCTTACTGGCCATTACTGCCTCAAACTAATCACACGGTTGAGGGTTTTTCCATATATTTGTCTGACGAGTTTACAGCGAAGGAGCTGGTCATTGAGACGAGTGTAAATACTGCAATGAAGATGATAGTGATCAGTGATCTAATTTGGGTTGACTTCTACTAGTAAGGGTTATGTGAGTCTAGTAGACACAAGGTATTCTAACAACCGTTGTCACAAAAGACTGTTAGTGACTGTTATGTGACGAGTTCGGAAAGGACTCCTAGGGTCACAAGTGCCCTGACAAGTGGTATAGCCTACGGTAGCCTGTCTTGACAAGCTGTTGTTTTTGCGTAGTAATCCCCCAACAACCCCCCCCCCCCCCCCCCCCGTCGAGCGGCGAGCAACAACAGCTTGTCACAAGACGTACTGCACCTGAAGCATCAGCTGCACTTATAGGGAGTTGTTCTCTTCCGTCTACGCGGCTTGGCCGCGATGTTATGTCGGTCGCTCCATTGGTAATCATAACGGATTTTACGCAAAAATTTATGTAGAAAAAAAACAAGATTACAACGTTTAACCAAAGACCAGTTTTTTTGTGCTAAACTTTAGTAGAATTTAAGAATAAAATAAACTTAAAATAAAATCCATTAGAACAAATAAAACTGACTGATACAAAAATAGAAATAAAACTGACTGAGCGCACAAATAACGACATTTTTAGTCGCTGTTGTTACCTAAGTTCTCAAGTTCCACTAAAGTTTACCGCAGAGACTGGTCGCTGGTTAAACGTTATAATCTTATTTTTTCTACATAAATTTTTGCACAAAATTCGTTATGATTACCAATGGAGCGACTGACATAACATCGCAACCAAGCCGCATAGACGGAAGAAAATAACTCCTTATAAGTGCAGCTGATGCATCAGGTGCAGTACGTCTTGTGACAAGCTGTTGTTGCTCGGAGGGGGGGGGGACAACTACGCAAAAACAACAGCTTGTCAAAACAGGCTAAGCCTACGGCTAAACTAGTCAAGAGAAAGATATAGCATTGTGGAGGATTGCTGATTTATTCTTCTATCTGATGTTTATAGCAAAGCCTTGAAATATTAAAAACTTCTATTAACAATCTGTTGCAGTATTTGTAGTAAGTCAATAATAGTCAATAGTAAGTCAAATAATCTAGAATATTCTAAGCTTTTGACATTCACTAGTAGGTGATTGAGCGATACAACCAAATCACAAACAAAGCCGCAAGCTCTCAAGCAGTAATAACACGTGTTATAACAATGATTATTACACGCAGAATGAAAACTAACTTCGAAATTTGTGACAGCAATTTAAGGAGAATTACAGTTCGGGTTTCCCTTAGTTGGATGAAGTATACCTTAGCATTGATAGTGGTAAGGGCATTCATGTCAAGCATGATTAAAATCTAGTCTGAGATCTTTATAAATACTAGTAAACTGGCAGTCTCGTGCATCATGAGGGATCATCAGGTGGGCTGATAAAATACAGAATATAACTATGTATTTGTACAATTATTAAGATATGTTGCAAGGCTGTTGATTAATGACGGTTTACTAAGCTGGAGGTTGTGAGTTCGAATCCCCTGCAAGGTAATCTTCTAATCCAACATCTAACCCTGCCTTCATATAAACAAGTCTCGTCTTATAGTGAAGATTTTTGAGTTCACAGTCTTCCCTAAACATATGCTTGCCTTGTAATAAACATGTTTGGAGTATGCTTTGATTTTATTTATTTCCTTATTATCAATAGAGTTACGGCCATGCTATTGTGTGTAGTGGATAAATCCAAATTTATAGGTGCATTTAAGATTAGATATGGCATTTATGAAGCACACCATTCTATGATCCAGATTTTGTCGATATGTTGTCATGCCCACCTCTCAAGGGTATACATGTGCTTAGGAAATGGAAAGCACCCTATCAGAAGATAAAATTTTTAACATATGAGTAACATTATTGAGGAATCCCAAGCTCAGCCCTTGCCAGTTACTGAGCTGACCAACCAGCTGCAAGACTCTGAATACTCTACAAAAATTGCTGGATCCAATCTAGTGAAGCACTCTGGGATATTTATTACTAGGGATCCTTGTACTCTGTCTGAAAAATATCTAGAACAACAACAGTTATACGCTAAGAAAACAAAAAGGAGACAGCTTACTTGCCAAAATGTCTGATGCAGTTGCCTGGTTTTGTTACCTGTTCATGCTTGTCATTGGCTTTATAAAGTAATGATAACAGAATAGCAACAGTTGTGACAGCTGTTAGCTAAGGTTACTGTATAGCAACAGTTGTGACAGCTTTTAGCTAAGGTTACTGTATAGCAGCAGATGTGGCAGCTGTCAGCTAAGGTTACTGTATAGCAACAGTTGTGACAGATGTTAGCTAAGGTTACTGTATAGCAACAGTTGTGACAGATGTTAGCTAAGGTTACTGTATAGCAACAGTTGTGACAGATGTTAGCTAAGGTTACTGTATAGCAACAGTTGTGACAGATGTTTGCTAAGGTTACTGCATAGCAGCAGTTGTGACATCTGGTAGCTAAGGTTACTGTATAGCAACAGTTGTGACAGATGTTAGCTAAGGTTACTGTATTGCAGCAGTTGTGACAGATGTTAGCTAAGGTTACTGTATAGCAACAGTTGTGACAGATGTTAGCTAAGGTTACTGTATAGCAACAGTTGTGACAGATGTTAGCTAAGGTTACTGTATAGCAACAGTTGTGACAGATGTTTGCTAAGGTTACTGTATAGCAGCAGTTGTGACATCTGGTAGCTAAGGTTACTGTATAGCAACAGTTGTGACAGATGTTAGCTAAGGTTACTGTATAGCAACACTTGTGACAGTTGTTAGCTAAAGTTACTGTATAGCAACAGTTGTGACAGCTGTTAGCTAAGGTTACTGTATAGCAACAGTTGTGACAGCTGTTAGCTAAGGTTACTGTATAGCAGCAGTTGTGACATCTGGTAGCTAAGGTTACTGTATAGCCACAGTTGTGACAGATGTTAGCTAAGGTTACTGTATAACAGTAGTTGTGACAGCTGTTAGCTAAGGTTACTATATAGCAACAGTTGTGACAGCTGTTAGCTAAGGTTACTGTATAGCAGCAGTTGTGACAGATTTTAGTTAAGGTTACTGTATAGCAACAGTTGTGACAGATGTTAGCTAAGATTACTGTATAGCAGCAGTTGTGACAGATGTTAACTAAGGTTACTGTATAGCAACAGTTGTGACAGATGTTAGCTAAGGTTACTGTATAGCAACAGTTGTGACAGATGTTAGCTAAGGTTACTGTATAGCAGCAGTTGTGACAGATGTTAGCTAAGGTTACTGTATAGCAACAGCTGTGACAGATGTTAGCTAAGGTTACTGTACAGCAGCAGTTGTGACAGTTGTTAGCTAAGGTTACTGTATAGCAACAGTTGTGACAAATGTTAGCTAAGGTTACTGTATAGCAACAGTTGTGACAGATGTTAGCTAAGGTTACTGTATAGCAACAGTTGTGACAGATGTTAGCTAAGGTTACTGTATAGCAGCAGTTGTGACATCTGGAAGCTAAGGTTACTGTATAGCAACAGTTGTGACAGATGTTAGCTAAGGTTACTGTATAGCAACACTTGTGACAGTTGTTAGCTAAAGTTACTGTATAGCAACAGTTGTGACAGATGTTAGCTAAGGTTACTGTATAGCAACAGTTGTGACAGATGTTAGCTAAGGTTACTGTATAGCAGCAGTTGTGACATCTGGAAGCTAAGGTTACTGTATAGCAACAGTTGTGACAGATGTTAGCTAAGGTTACTGTATAGCAACACTTGTGTCAGTTGTTAGCTAAAGTTACTGTATAGCAACAGTGTTGACAGCTGTTAGCTAAGGTTACTGTATAGCGTAGTTCATACAAATCGGAGTACTTGAGGAACACAAAAGAATATAATGAAACAACTCTAAAAGCTTAGGGTAGACTGTAAAGTGCTAGATTGTATCTGGTTCTATACATGTAGCTACTAATTGCGATTACTTATCCAGTGGGCCTTTGCAATACGATTTAATTCCTGCCTGTGTTTGCATCGTGAAGCGAAAATTTTGTACAGAGGAGGATAAAACCTGATAGAAGATATCTAATACAAACACCACCTGATAAAATCATTAAAATTTTATGTACGTACATATTAAAAATTAGAAACAAAATAATATGTTACCATTAGTAACTAAAGTTACCTACAGTTACTTTAGTGTATTTAGTGGTTATGATCCGCAATAAAATGTCATGTTACAATGTACTATGTGTAGTACATACCATAGGGAGTTCTTACCTTCGAGGCAGACAGATAACATAATAGTTGAATTTACCTTAAATGAACTTAGCTAACTAAACAAGTATTAGTATTTTCAACCATTTTACTGAACTTCAGCATTTTCATCGGCTAAACTTTTATAACCTATCGGTTTCCAGTTTTATTTTTTCAATAACTAATAAGGAATAACGCCAAACTGAGAGAGATCGGGCATTGTATTTGTTTCATATTGCATATTGGCATATTTGTTATTCCAACATAATCAGCACACTGACTGCCAATTTTCAAATTCGAGAAAATTGTTTGTTATGTATGATGAAAAATATTTCATATGGTGAAGGGGAAAAATCATCCTTTTCTACCTCGTAGTGCGAATAATTGTATAACAGGGTTATCGCAACCCAAAGGCGTAGTGTAAGTTTATACATAACTATCAATAATAATCTATATATATATATATACATATATATATATATATGTAATACATATCTCAACACATAATGAGATTTATATATATATGTATATATATATATATATATATATATATATATATATATATACATATATATATATATATATATGTAGAAGAGGACATGCACTTGGACCTTGACCCAAGGGTGAAAGAGCTTGCGGAAAATATCATCAACAAGATGTCAGCTGCTAATGATTATGGAAGCAGGGTACCACTACGAAGAGTTAGCAAGGCCATACCTAAGAAGCTGTTAGAAGACATTAACATTGCACTGGAGTCGATCTCAACTGGATCAATCAGTGAGACTAATGCCTTAATCTACAGTACAGCAACCGTCATCTTGGAGGAGATGGATATTAAGCCAATGCCAACAAGGCTTCAAGCCATTCCATCCTGGCAGCTGAGGCTACAAAATAAGATCAAGGACTTGCGCAAGAAAGTTAGTAGGCTCAGTGAGAGATCTAACCACAGTTTGGAGCGTCCAAAAAGGGAAGCCACAATAGAAGCTCTAGAATCTGCCAAACAGCGGCTAGTAGCACTCTCGGCACGACTGAAGCGGTACACCAAAGAGCGAGATAACAAGAGAATGAACAAACTGTTCATCAATAATCCATCTAGAGTGTATTCCCAGTTCAAAGGTGAACTGCAGAGGCCAATGTCTGAGCCTCCCCGATCTAGCACTTCAAAGTTCTGGAAGGACATCTGGGAGAAAGAGACCACTCATAACACCACTGCTAATTGGCTGAAGAGGCTTAAAGAGAACCAACAACACACTGTGGCTCAGCAAGGACTCACCATCAGCAAAGACGACATTAAGTGCAGAGTGCAGCGTATGAAAAACTGGGCAGCACCTGGCCATGACATGATTCAAGCCTTCTGGTTAAAGAAATTGACATCACTTCACACTAGAATGGCTAAGCAGATGGAATACCTAATAGAACAAGGTGACCATCCAGAATGGCTGACCAAAGGACGAACTGTGCTTCTGATAAAAGATCCAAAGCAGGGGCCGATTCCCAAAAACTATCGACCAATAACGTGCTTGCCCACCACTTGGAAACTGCTCTCAGGAATAGTTGCAGACAAACTGGAAGAGCACATGAGTCACTATATGACCAGTGCTCAGAAAGGAATTGGGCGCAACACCCGAGGAGCTAAACATCAGTTACTGGTGGATCGGACGGTCTGTCAAGACAGCAGGAGAAGGCAAACCAATCTTGCCATGGCTTGGATTGACTACAGAAAGGCCTATGACTCAATTCCCCATAGTTGGATACTTGAGTGCCTCAGTATGTACAATGTTCACCCTGCTCTTGTGGCATTCATCAAGATGTCAATGACCAAATGGAAGACGGAACTGGAGGCTAATGGCAAAAAGCTGGCGAGTGTACAAATTAAGCGAGGCATCTATCAAGGTGACTCCTTATCACCGCTGCTCTTCTGCATATGCCTAAACCCTCTAAGCAATATGCTGAAGGAGACTCAATATGGGTACCAGTTTAAGAGTGGCACCAAGATAAACCACCTCTTCTACATGGATGACATCAAGCTGTACGCTAACAAAGAAAGGGACATTGATTCGCTCATACACCTCACTCAGGTATACAGCAAGGACATCGGAATGACCTTAGGTATTGAGAAATGTGGAAGGCTAATTCTTAAGAAAGGCCATTCTATGCTCACAGATGGCCTAAGAATGCCAAATGGTACCATCAAAGATATAGAAGAAGGGTACAAGTACTTGGGGATTATGCAAAGCAACATCAACCACGAAGCCGAGGTACGTCACAAAGCCATTTCCGAATACAAGAAACGCCTTCGGCAGGTCTTACGGAGCCAGCTCAATGCCAAGAACCAAATCATGGCAATAAATACCTACGCACTGCCAGTAATAAGATATCCAGCAGGCATAATAAAGTGGACTGAGGAAGCCATCAAAGAAACAGATATAGCAACTCGTAAACTGCTGACCATGCATGGAGCACTCCACCCAAAATCTGATACTATTAGATTGTATCTTGATAGGAAGGATGGCGGTAGGGGACTCAAAAGTGTACAGCAGACAGTGAAAGAGGAGGAGCAAAGCATCAAAGCATATGCAGCCTCCATGGCCATCTCAGATAAGTTGCTAGCTGAATTTCAATCGGCTGCTCTCACAACGGACCTATGCCCTGATGATGAGGAAATTGACTGGCATACGAAACCTCTTCATGGTGCTTACCACCAACAAATATCTAAAGTTGGCGATCTTCACCAGACATATATGTGGCTGAACAAAGGAAACCTAACGGCCAATACAGAGTCGCTAATCATGGCAGCCCAGGAGCAAGTGCTCCCAACAAGGCAACTCCAAACGAAAATCTATCACACTGGAGACGATCCTAGATGCAGACTGTGCAAAGATGCACCTGAGACCATCCAACACATCATCAGTGGATGCAGACAGCTAGCAGGGAACGCATACACTGAGCGGCATAATCATGTCGCAGGTATTGTGTATAGAAGTCTATGTGATGAGTATGGCCTTAATAAACCACAACACTGGTGGGAAGCTCCTGGTAAGGTCAATGAAAATGACCGCGCTAAGATCCTCTGGGACTTCTACATCCAAACTGACAAGCATGTCCTAGCAAACCAACCAGATATAGTGGTGGTAGACAAGGAGAACAAGAGGGCTACTATAATAGATATAGCAGTACCCAATGACTACAATATAGCCAGCAAAGAAAAAGAAAAGGTAGAAAAATATCTCCCTCTTGGAGAAGAAATTGAAAAATGCTGGAATGTAAGAACAACCGTAATCCCAGTAGTGATTGGGGCACTGGGCGCAATAACACCGGCGCATAAAATGTGGCTTGCCCAAATACCAACAACAATCAACTCAGGTGAGTTGCAGAAAAGTGCGCTATTGGGAACAGCTAAGATCTTGAGACGAGTGCTCAAACTCCCAGGTCTCTGGTAGGAGACCCGAGTTAGAGCAGAATTTACCACCCATACGGGGTATCCGGGGTGAGGAAACAATTTTATATATATAAATCTCATAATGTGTTGTCTGTGGGTTGTTTATATAGTTATAGTGATTAAAATATAGCAACAAAAAATATGCATCACACTGGATTTGAACTCAGAGCCTACAACATGCTCTGCAGACCTGCAGCCTAACCATTACACTACACTTCCAACTACCACATGTAATATAGCATAGCTAACATAGCTACACTGATATACTGCTATAGCATAGCTAGGATAGCTAACACCAATGAAAAATTTAGTTTTTTATTTAGTAATGGAAAACAATGAAGCTTTTCAGCACTTATCAAAGGATTAATTGTAATCATACTCATCACACCTGCCAATCATTCAAGGCGCATTCATTCAAGTCATCAAACGCGCTTCACGTTGATGATTGCGTGAGGAATCATGATAGCCTACAATTTTTTTCTAGCATTGGCTGAAGTTATAATAACGGATCTTATTATAGTAAAGATTTAGACTTGCTTAAGTTACTCAAATTCATTAGGTAAAGAGATTTAGCCAATCACAACTAAATTTAGCAACTACTAATAAATCTTCTGCACAAAAAACTTTTTCATCCCACGACCGTGTTTTTCAAATACGAGCGGAGCGACTGGTTGGGAGATTTTTGATAAATGCACATGTGCACACAACTCACGAAAATTGTTTTTTAGCAGCCGTCGCAAACCCTTGTACCAAAATCTCATCAACAAATTTAACCATTTTTCAGTAAAGTCGTTTAAGTATAATAATGATACAAAACACCTATAGGCCTATTTAAATATGTTACCAAGCCTTTGAAAGGTTACCGCAAAGTCTTAAAAATAACCCATCTGACCGGATGACACATAAATAGACAGATTAATTTGGACGAAAATCGTTATTAAAACTTGCCAAGCCTTATTTTTATCAAAATTGAGACCGGCAATTGAAACGCCGAGCAACAGAGAATAGAACCATTAAGTCGTGCGCATTTCACGAAAAAATAATGTGCGCATTTCACCCGTCTATAGCATTGTCGAATTGCCGAAGGTCTCTGTAATTAATGTAGAAGTACTGAAATATTATTGTTTCTTTTTTGCCGATTTCAAAGTAACTGACATTTTAAACACTTTTGAGTACTTTGGAATTCTAACTGATGTCCAACGCAGTGAAAGTAAAAGAAATGACGATGATATTTTTTTTAACGATTTTTATGAGATTATTACAATATTTAATTATAAGTTTGGATGACTATTGAAGTGTTATAGCCACACTAGCAACATCGATGATGAGCAATGTGTTACTGTTATTATTTTTTCTAAATAGTTTTGTTAAATAGATTTTCTAAAAATCTATATAAATATCACAACTTCTTGATATTGTTAGCTATGACGTTTTGAAATGTAAACAAAATTGTGCATCGGTTTTCTATTATTACTGTATTACTAGTATATTAATGATATTGGTTATTCTAATAATATCAGTGCATTTTACTTCTAATATTGCATTTCTCCTATTGCAGGGGGAGAGATATAAACATATAATCCTTTCCTTTCATTATTGCTGTTTGTTGTACATAATAACACCCACACCCACTACATTACAGCTACCATTGCAGTTATCCTATTGCACTGCAGTGCCATTTGACTGCTAATATTGCATTTCTCAACCATCAGTACACTTTCTTTTTTCCAATATCACTTTGGTCGTGGGCTGTATGACAGGGGAATTTCTAGTTACTATAATCAGAGCTGTGTCTGTCCGTCTGCCTATCCAAATTCAATGCTTAGAATGCCAAAGAAAGCTTGAGAATCTAGCCCGGAGACTCAGCTTACCAGCTAGACACACTCAACTTTCATCCTTGTTAGAATAGTGGTACACATAGCTATTACACATGACCATCTCACTCGGGACTGTTTGGGTACGACTCTTCACTATAATAAGAGTCGTGTCTATCGAAAGGCATTCTGGGAGCTTAGAGTGGCTCTTAACGTGGCTCTGGAGTTATGAGAAATATCGAGCCACACAGGCATCAAGTATTGTATTAGGGATTAGTATATAAAATGTTATTCACAATACAAATGGTTTGATAGATAACTACGCTTCCTGAAGATAACTATAGGAGAATAAGATGCAAGCAAACCAACTTAACTCTACACAGTAGAAGTTCAATGAAGATCGCTGTAAACACTATGGTAAGTGGCACAATATATACTTAAACGCAAACAATAAATATACTACTTATAAGTTTTATGGTTTAGTGTAGCTTAACGCAGTTTGTGTTCGAGCAATTCTGATGCACTCGCAGAGACACCGTAAATTGATAAGGCTACGATACTCATCAAATTTCATCATCTGGTATGTCTGGAAAAGATAAATCCTCTACAGCAGACACTGAATAGTTGGGATAGCATAAGATACACTTCCATTCGTTACCTGGCCTGTTATTATAATGCTTTTTAATATCTCTTTTATGGTTTGTTATGCATGCTAAATGACTGTAATGATAGCATCCGGAGCATTTTATATATGTCTCTAAAATTACACTCTCTTTACAATATGGGCAGATTTCTTCACTTAGTTTTTTCTTTCCCAAGAAGATTTTTTTGTTCTGAGTGGAGTCGATATGCGTAATTTGTATTACTTCTCCTTCTTTGGTTGAGTCTTGATATGTTTCACAATGAACTTGGCAAGTGCCGAACAATGTTTGAGTCCTTTCACCCAGTGCTTCAGTTTCTTCATGGTATGTTGTACTTTCTTCAGGCTGTGTTCGATCTTCTCGAGGTTGTGCTAGACTTCTGAGAAGGGTCCCTACAGCTTCTCCAGGCAATGACAGGTTATCTTCAGGTGGTGTTTGAGCTCTTCTAGGTTGTACACGAGCGACGATTGCTCTACTTGCTGTATTATGCAAATCTCTTAACTCAACTTCACAGCTTGACGATTCGATTGCTGTTGCAAGTTCATACATGTATGCCATTTGAGCAGCGCTACCACCAACAACGGTTGAACTCAACACAAGCAAGTCCTTCTTAGACACCTTTATGCTATCGGTAGACCCTTTGATGTCAATACCTTCCTTCCTGCACATGTCCAGAATCACCACCTGCAGCATTTGGTCAACCGAATTATCTAAACATTCTTAAAATGTACAATACAGTGTCATAGCTACTGTCACAAACAAACCCATTTAATATGTTGAAATACAAACATTAGAATTATTTAAAAACATGCTACTTTTACCAAAAACCGAAAAAAGTTATTGTGATAAGTATTAATAAAAATTGCGTTGTTTTTATTGTGTTTGATAAAAGAGTCTCTGTGCCAGGGTCAGTGCTGAAAGGTTTCATTGTTTTCCATTTCTAAATAAAAAGCCAAATTTTTCATTAATGTTAGCTATACTAGCTATGCTATAGCAGTATATCAGTATTTCTGTACTAGCTATACTGATAAACTGCTATAATAGCAGTTTACCAGTGTAGCTATAGTAGATATACTGATAAAAGTTAAAAGCTAGAAAATAAAGCAATAACATTTTTTTAAATATTGGTTGTACACAGATTTAGTTTATAGGTAGAAGAACCCAAAGTACCTCAAAATATACAATAAATATTTACAGCTGTGGCTAAAATAAACATAAAAGACTCTGTTATCAACATGAGATAGAAGGTCGTTTCATCCAAACAAAAACAGATTGTTTAATCATTGTACTCTTCCCTAAGCGTTTGCTATTTTTCAATGAACGTCTTGATCTAAAACTATTGCAATTGGCCAAGAGTGCAAACCTTTGGGATGCATTCAAGACGTGGGTCTGTGACATCTTCCAAAATTTCATTTATGGGACCTGGTTCACCATCTCCATGGATATGAGCAGAAGTTCCATGACAGGAAATACACAGTAAGAATAATGAGCAGTGGTCGTGCACCACGTCAATCTTTCTTGTAATTTCTTTTTGTAATTGATCACAGCTCCAACTTGGACCATACATGCTGATATCGGCCCATCCTTGACTTTTCAATGCCTCCTTCATGTGCACAGCTTCTTTTTCTATGTCTTCCAGACCACCATCATCTGTGTGATAACAGATGAGAGCCGTCGGACTACTCTTGTTGCTAGGAAACGGTATTATGTATTCTTCTTCTAACAATCTCATTTCACATGAGAAAAACTTGATCACTGCAGGCGACATTTGTAACTGCAAGAAGATGTCTTTCCAACCGGCATCTGTCAAAATTTTACGCCACTCTGAACACTCTAACTTATTAGTAGTTTGAGTCCTTGGTAGAATCTTTCTCAAGTTTTCAACAGCTTCTTTGCTCTCTATTATGGAGGACAAAGCTGAATGAGTTGGTCTTCTAACTTGAAGTAAGGCTTTCAGGAAATGGCGTGGAATACATTTGTCTAACTTCTTAAAAATACTGCACATATTTGAATCAGTGTTAAACTGTTGTCCAACAAGCATGACGCAGCTAAAATCATTCCTAAAGTAATCCACCTTTTTTTGGCCAAGCAAAATCTGTAACCTTTTTTGTTCACTTGTCTCTTGTTTGGTTAACATATCTAGGATGTACATAACTAGCTCACGCTCATTCTGTAGAGCAAGCATTAGGAGGTTGTTGCCTTCTTTGCAGTCTTCCGCACGTTTTTCTCCTTCACAACCAATCCTGCATATTTCACACATTTGAATCCCCTTGTTTTGTTCTTTGTGTTGGCACCTCGTTTGCAATTCATGTGCAGTGTTGCCAAACTGGTAATTGGCCGTCTGAGTCATCACAGAAGCAGGCGTTGGAACTAATTTTGAGGTTGATGTTTTTAGTAATCCAGTAAACGACTTTTTATTATCTTCACTCGTATTTTTATTAGCTGTTTTTATTGAGCTACTACTTGAGAATACATTCTTTTTGATAAAATAAAAGTTACTTTTCTCAGTAGAAGCTCTGTTTTGTACTTTTTTTTTGGTTTGGCAAAGGCTATAGAAAAAGTAGTATACAGGTAGTAGACGATTTAATCCCAAGTCTTTTGGGATTAGATTTGAATTGTAGCTGTCTTTTTTTTTGACCCCCACATTGTTGAAGAAGTTCTGATTCTGGTTTGTTTTTGAAGTTGGCTCATGTCGCTTCAACATGGCAGAAAGATCTTTATCTGTGAGTTCGTGGTGCGGTGCCATTCCTGCTGTCACCACTCCTAACAACATAACAACTTGACATGATACTCTGGACAGGATAGCTGAATACTAAACACAATCTTTTAGAAGCGGAGAAAGTTTTAATTTGGTTTTTATGATTTGAAATAGTCTCTTTTATGACATGAAATAGTCTCTTTTATGATTTGAAATAGTCTCTTTTATGACTTGAAATAGTCTCTTTTATGACTTGAAATAGTATCTTTTATGACTTGAAATAGTCTGTTTTATGACTTGAAATAGTCTCTTTTATGACATAAAATAGTCTCTTTTATGTGTTGAAATAGTCTCTTTTATGACATAAAATAGTCTCTTTTATGACTTGAAATAGTCTCTTTTATGACATGAAATAGTCTCTTTTATGACTTGAAGTAGTCTCTTTTATGACTTGAAATAGTCTCTGTTATGACATGAAATAGTATCTTTTATGACTTGAAATAGTCTGTTTTATGACTTAAAATAGTCTCTTTTATGACATGAAATAGTCTCTGTTATGACATGAAATATAGTCTCTTTTATGAGTAGAAATAGTCTCTTTTATGACATAAAATAGTCTCTTTTATGACTTGAAATAGTCTCTTTTATGACATAAAATAGTCTCTTTTATGACTTGAAATAGTCTCTTTTATGACTTGAAATAGTCTCTTTTATGACTTGAAATAGTCTCTTTTATGACTTAAAATAGTCTCTTTTATGACTTGAAGTAGTCTCTTTTATGACATGAAATAGTCTCTTTTATGAGTTGAAATAGTCTCTTTTATGACGTAAAATAGTCTCTTTTATGAGTTGAAATAGTCTCTTTTATGACATGAAATAGTCTCTTTTATGACTTGAAATAGTCTCTTTTATGACTTGAAATAGTCTCTGTTATGACATGAAATAGTCTCTGTTATGACTTGAAATAGTCTCTGTTATGACATGAAATAGTCTCTTTTATGACTTGAAATAGTCTCTTTTATGACTTGAAATAGTCTCTTTTATGACATAAAATAGTCTCTTTTATGACATGAAATAGTCTCTTTTATGAGTTGAAATAGTCTCTTTTATGACATAAAATAGTCTCTTTTATGAGTTGAAATAGTCTCTTTTATGTGTTGAAATAGTCTCTTTTATGACATAAAATAGTCTCTTTTATGACTTGAAATAGTCTCTTTTATGACATGAAATAGTCTCTTTTATGACTTGAAGTAGTCTCTTTTATGACTTGAAATAGTCTCTGTTATGACATGAAATAGTATCTTTTATGACTTGAAATAGTCTGTTTTATGACTTAAAATAGTCTCTTTTATGACATGAAATAGTCTCTGTTATGACATGAAATATAGTCTCTTTTATGAGTAGAAATAGTCTCTTTTATGACATAAAATAGTCTCTTTTATGACTTGAAATAGTCTCTTTTATGACATAAAATAGTCTCTTTTATGACTTGAAATAGTCTCTTTTATGACTTGAAATAGTCTCTTTTATGACTTGAAATAGTCTCTTTTATGACTTAAAATAGTCTCTTTTATGACTTGAAGTAGTCTCTTTTATGACATGAAATAGTCTCTTTTATGAGTTGAAATAGTCTCTTTTATGACATAAAATAGTCTCTTTTATGAGTTGAAATAGTCTCTTTTATGACATGAAATAGTCTCTTTTATGACTTGAAATAGTCTCTTTTATGACTTGAAATAGTCTCTGTTATGACATGAAATAGTATCTTTTAAGACTTGAAATAGTCTGTTTTATGACTTGAAATAGTCTCTTTTATGACACGAAATAGTCTCTTTTATGAGTTGAAATAGTCTCTTTTATGACATAAAATAGTCTCTTTTATGACTTGAAATAGTCTCTTTTATGACTTGAAATAGTCTCTTTTATGACTTGAAATAGTCTCTTTTATGACTTAAAATAGTCTCTTTTATGACTTGAAGTAGTCTCTTTTATGACATGAAATAGTCTCTTTTATGAGTTGAAATAGTCTCTTTTATGACATAAAATAGTCTCTTTTATGAGTTGAAATAGTCTCTTTTATGACATGAAATAGTCTCTTTTATGACTTGAAATAGTCTCTTTTATGACATAAAATAGTCTCTTTTATGACTTGAAATAGTCTCTTTTATGACATGAAATAGTCTCTTTTATGACTTGAAATAGTCTCTTTTATGACTTGAAATAGTCTCTGTTATGACATGAAATAGTATCTTTTAAGACTTGAAATAGTCTGTTTTATGACTTGAAATAGTCTCTTTTATGACACGAAATAGTCTCTTTTATGAGTTGAAATAGTCTCTTTTATGACATAAAATAGTCTCTTTTATGACTTGAAATAGTCTCTTTTATGACTTGAAATAGTCTCTGTTATGACATGAAATAGTCTCTGTTATGACATGAAATAGTCTCTGTTATGACTTGAAATAGTCTCTGTTATGACATGAAATAGTCTCTTTTATGACTTGAAATAGTCTCTTTTATGACATGAAATAGTCTCTTTTATGAGTTGAAATAGTCTCTTTTATGACATAAAATAGTCTCTTTTATGAGTTGAAATAGTCTCTTTTATGACATAAAATAGTCTCTTTTATGACTTGAAATAGTCTCTTTTATGACATGAAATAGTCTCTTTTATGACTTGAAATAGTCTCTTTTATGACTTGAAATAGTCTCTGTTATGACATGAAATAGTATCTTTTATGACTTGAAATAGTCTGTTTTATGACTTGAATTAGTCTCTTTTATGAGTTGAAATAGTCTCTTTTATGACATAAAATAGTCTCTTTTATGACTTGAAATAGTCTCTTTTATGACATGAAATAGTCTCTTTTATGACTTGAAATAGTCTCTTTTATGACTTGAAATAGTCTCTGTTATGACATGAAATAGTCTCTGTTATGACATGAAATAGTCTCTGTTATGACATGAAATAGTCTCTGTTATGACATGAAATAGTATCTTTTAGCTGGTGTTTTCAATGGTACAAAAATGAGCAAAAGAAATTTTGTTTGCATGAACAGGACTTCTCATACAAGAGTTTTGCAAAATCCATGCTTCAAACATAGTCAAATGTATTTGAGTTTGTAGTCTAAAGTTTAACAAAGAGACAGCTTTTAATGCGAACACTTTCAGATTGTATATTTGCAAAGAGAAGGATACTATTGAAAGGAACCTTTGTAAGATATGACACGGTGTGAAATAACTCTCACACCATTTGTGGATAATTATAAATTAATAGTTATAATATTTAATTAATAATTATGTATTATAATAATCATAGTTCATAATTATTCTAAACACATAATAAATAAGGTTTACAATAAATAAAAGGAGAAAGATTCTTTATAGTTCGGAGTTGAAATGTTGTTAAAAACAGATTTTGTTTCAAAGTACATCAGACTGCGTAAAAATAAAATCCAAGTTTGTTCCAGCACTGGGGCTGCATTTATCTATAGATTTTAAGATTTACCATCATACAGAAAGCAGTAAATGGTGCTTTTTTATTCTTTTGCACAATTATCTTGTTTGCTTACGAAATAGAACAAGCAAGAGATCTTTATTTCAATGTTTTTGTAATCTTGATATCATTGTATTAGATTTCTTTCTCTTTGAAACTAAGAAGTGAGTTTTTTAATCACACAAAGGGTGAAACTTCAACATAGAGATCTGTTTGGCAGCATTATCTTAAATGTTAGTGACACATAAAGCCAATTTCAGCCATGCAGCTCTTGTTAACTAACTTGGCAATAGCTGATTACTTCATGAAATTGGTTATGAGTAGGGCAAACTTTTGTCAATAAAGTCAACTTTTTTTTACATGTTGGGATCACTTTAAAACACAAAAATACCACATATGAGCACCCTAGGTTCATTAATAGCCAAGTTATAAGGTCAATAAATAGTCAATTTTTATCTTTCAGGTCAATTTTTATGTTTGAGGTCAACTTTTATATTTTTGGGTCAATTTTCACTCTTTATGCATACTGGGAATTCAGAATTTCCCTTATTAAGGTATTTGGGTATTTCCCTTTCCTAATGGAAATTTGGTAGGTTTTTTGCTCTTGGTTTATTCTCGCTTGTATAGGATGAGTAAGCATGACCGGATGAAATCTGCTAAGCCACTGGTTGTATTTATAGCGTGCCCAATTATATGACTAGTATGCGGTCAGTTTTACACTAGCAAAGATGCCAAAAGCTAAGCAATCAGCTCATGGGAAGGTTCTTCAGATTATAAGAGAGTTTCCTACCAAGTTTACCTAAACACCAGGCAATGATATGTATTGTAAACTTTGCAGTAGTGTAGTAAAATCTCCTAAACGATTTTTTGTGGAAAGCCATCAGAAAAGTGCCAAGCACAAGAAACAAGTAGAACAGCCAAACCAGTCAACGCAAAAGTTCTTACCGGCAGCATGCAATGCATCCATTATGTAGTTACATGTATTAATGTTATGTTTTCAAACTACACTTGGACAGCTCGATTTGTTAATTAATTAGAAAACTATGTATTTGAAAATTTAAAGTCAATAAAGTCAATTTCTCAAAACAATAAGGTCAATTTTTATGATTTTGTGGTCAATATAAAGTTTGCCCTACTTATGAGGCTAATCTTGAAGGCTGGTCTCCTTTCGCATAAATCATTAGTACTATTGATATTTAAATTCACTGTGGCATAACGAAACGAGAAAGCCATGCTATACAGAAAGAGACTATTATAAGCAATGGTCACATTGGTCATTGCAGAGGCTAGGCAAGAGGGCTGCATCAGAGGAAAGGAAATGGTTCTGAAGCTCAGCAGACACTACTATTAGTGTCTTTAGTTTAAAACAGAGCAGTTCTACTTATTAGATATTTCAACTCTCCATGACCTTATTACAGTACTGAGAAGCTGCATCGCTGACATGCAACGTAGATACTAGCTGTGGAAACCTTTACCAATCCCACTAAATAATGAGCTTGTTTTGACAATTAAAACTAACCTCAGTCGTATGAAAAGTAGGAAAGTATTTTCCACTACTTGTCATAAAACCTTTATTTGAATGCCATGGCACTCTATTTTTCAACTTTCCCTTAAAATGGCACTTTATTAGTGGTGACATTCAAATAAAGAGTGGCGTTGTATCTTTCAAACGTCTCGACAGTATGTTGGCAAGATCAAGTTAACACTTTATTTTGCACTTTCCTTCAGGGGGTGCGGCATTAACCTTTTGGGAGGCAAAAAAATTGCTAACTTACCCCCAACTTGTCATAAACTTTTAAAGTAAATATACATGCGGAAGCTGACTGATATGTCGACATATTAATATGAACCTCTACCAGTTGATATCTATTCATGATATAATCTACAATAATCTTATAGCTTGCGTTGCAATTTGTTGGAACTTTCAAAGTTTTTTGTTTCATTTTAAATTTGGAGGTGTAATTTCATAACTATTTTTAACAAGGTTGCATAAGAGCTCATTGCGGAACAATGAGCTTTTAAGCTTTTATGCATCGATATGTTTGTTACAGTTCACAGCCAAAACTAGGTTTTTAGGTGCAATAGAGCAGGAGTTATGAGCATCAATCCATTGTAAGCAGTGTTAAGATAGCCACAAGGATGCTATTAAATAACATGCTATAAATCTGCATATTCATAAGTTATACAACAATAATCTATCATATGATACAAATATATATTCATGAACAAGTGACATAAACAAACCATAAATACAATACATGCAGCAACAAAATTAACATTTTTGAAAAAAGATTTTAAATTATTTAATTAAATAAAAACTTCTAGCGCGAATAAGAAGAAACTGCTTGTAATAAATAGCCTCAAAATACGTAGTAGGACATTTTCCATGGTAAATGCTAAAACTTCTCCCCACATACACCGGTGTATGAAGACTGTTTTAAAGGAACTATTATTAGCCTGATGCAGTTACTAATTATTTTTATGATGTTGCAATCAAAGTTTCTAATGGCAAAACCTAGACTTGGTTTTTCTTTAGGTATTTCGAAAAAAACCTAAAGAGTTGGAAAAGTTCGATACAAACCGAAACATATGAATGATTTAAGTGTTATTAGCTTGGTTTCGTAGACACTTTTCTACTGATAACTTGCTATTATGGGTTCGTGAAGATTAAAAATGTCAAATAGTATCGGTAAAATAGAAGTGGTGTTCAAATAGAAGTGACGTTCAATTGAAGGGTGGCACTCTATTTTTTAACCCTTCTCAAATAAAGGTGGTGTTCAAATACAGGTTTTACAGTATATTGAGGTATTGTCAGGTTATGCGTTTCATAACATGAATAATCAAACATTTGTTTTGTAATAGCTGTAGCACTTGTACAGCTAACTGTAATGGTATATTTTGCTCACATAGAAGGCGCGTTTCATTGACATGTGTGGCCAGGCCTTGAAAGCTGGTCAACCATCTGCCATACATCTGCCATCATACATGCACCATGCTGATCAAATAATCACAGTCATGATGACCTAACCAATCTTCACCAATGAGTGTTACTTACCTGTTTGCTCAGCTTTCCAGAAGGACAATCCTTTAGAAAGTGTTTGTACCTATAAGAATAATACTATACATACAAAGTGTTTGTACTTACAAGAGTAAAACTATACATATAAAGTGTTTGTACCGATAAGAACAACACTATACATATAAAGTGTTTGTACCAACAAGAACAACACTATACATATAAAGTGTTTGTACAGATAAGAACAACACTATACATATAAAGTGTTTGTACCGATAAGAACAACACTATACATATAAAGCTGATTACGTCTATCAAGTTATTCCTCATTAAAACCAGACACAATGCTGTAGCCTTATATTCCCTACTGTTAGTTCTTAAAGTGCTAATGTTATTATGTTGCTATGTGTGAATCATTAGTGTAACACTTTTGTTACTATTTGTATTAAACAAGCTTTAAACATACTGTATCAAAGTGGTGGTATGGACAGTGATTGAATTTAGATATACTTTTATATGTATATATACATATGCAGCAAACAGCCAAACGAACCAAACAGCAATGCGCTCGAAGACAAACATACTATAAACAGGTAGCTCATAGGCATGCATATTATAAACAGGTAGCTCATAGACATGCATATTATAAACAAGTAGCTCATAGACATGCATATTATAAACAGGTAGCTCATAGACATGCATATTATAAACAGGTAGCTCATAGACATGCATATTATAAACAGGTAGCTCATAGACATGCATATTATAAACTGTTAGCTCATAGACAAGCATATTATATACAGGTAACTCATAGACATGCATATTATAAACAGGTAGCTCATAAACATGTATATTATAAACAAGTAGCTCATAGACATGCATATTATAAACAAGTAGCTCATAGACATGCATATTATAAACAGGTAGCTCATAGACATGCATATTATAAACAGGTGGCTCATAGACATGCATATTATAAACTGTTAGCTCATAGACAAGCACATTATAAACAGGTAACTCATAGACATGCATATTATAAACAGGTAACTCATAGACATGCATATTATAAACAGGTAGCTCATAGACATGCATATTGTAAACAGGTAGCTCATAGACATGCATATTATAAACTGTTAGCTCATAGACAAGCATATTATAAACAGGTAGCTCATAGACATGCATATTATAAACAGGTAACTCATAGACAAGCAGATTATAAACAGGTAACTCATAGACAAGCAGATTATAAACAGGTAGCTCATAGACAAGCAGATTATAAACAGGTAACTCATAGACATGCATATTATAAACAGGTAGCTCATAGAAGTGCATATTATAAACAGGTAACTCATAGATATGCATATTGTAAACAGGTAGATCATAGACATGCATATTATAAACAGGTAGCTCATAGACATGCATATTATAAAAATGTAACTCATAGACAAGTATAAAATGAACAGGTAACTCATAGACATGCATATTATAAAAATGTAACTCATAGACATGTATATTATAAACAGGTAACTCATAGACAAGCAGATTATAAACAGGTAGCTCATAGACATGCATATTATAAACAGGTAGCTCATAGACATGCAGATTATAAACAGGTAACTCATAGACAAGCAGATTATAAACAGGTAACTCATAGATAAGCAGATTATAAACAGGTAACTCATAGACAAGTATATTGTAAACAAGTAACTCATGGACATGCATATTGTAAACAGGTAGCTCATAGACATGCATATTATAAACAGGTAGCTCATAGACATGCATATTATAAACAGGTAGCTCATAGACATGCATATTATAAACAGGTAACTCATAGACATGCATATTATAAACAGGTAGCTCATAGACATGCATATTATAAACAGGTAACTCATAGACATGCATATTATAAACAGGTAGCTCATAGACAAGCAGATTATAAACAGGTAGCTCATAGACATGCATATTATAAACAGGTAACTCATAGACAAGCAGATTATAAACAGGTAACTCATAGACAAGCAGATTATAAACAGATAGCTCATAGACAAGCAGATTATAAACAGGTAGCTCATAGACATGCATATTATAAACAGGTAGCTCATAGACATGCATATTATAACAATGTAACTCATAGACATGCATATTATAAACAGGTAGCTCATAGACATGCATATTATAAACAGGTAACTCATAGACATGCATATTATAAACAGGTAACTCATAGACATGCATATTATAAACAGGTAACTCATAGACATGCATATTATAAACAGGTAACTCATAGACATGCATATTATAAACAGGTAACTCATAGACATGCATAATATAAACAGGTAACTCATAGACATGCATATTATAAACAGGTAGCTCATAGACATGCATATTATAAACAGGTAGCTCATAGACATGCATATTATAAACAGGTAACTCATAGACATGCATATTATAAAATTGTAACTCATAGACAAGCAGATTATAAACAGGTAGCTCATAGATATGCACATTATAAACAGGTAACTCATAGACATGCATAATATAAACAGGTAACTCATAGACATGCATATTATAAACAGGTAACTCATAGACATGCATATTATAAACAGGTAACTCATAGACATGCATAATATAAACAGGTAACTCATAGACATGCATATTATAAACAGGTAACTCATAGACATGCATATTATAAACAGGTAGCTCATAGACATGCATATTATAAACAGGTAACTCATAGACATGCATATTATAAAAATGTAACTCATAGACAAGCAGATTATAAACAGGTAGCTCATAGATATGCACATTATAAACAGGTAACTCATAGACATGCATATTATAAACAGGTAACTCACAGACATGCATATTATAAACAGGTAGCTCATAGACATGCATATTGTAAACAGGAAACTCATAGACATGCATATTATAAACAGATAACTCATAGACATGCATATTATAAACAGGTAGCTCATAGACATGCATATTATAAACAGGTAGCTCATAGACATGCATATTATAAACAGGTAACTCATCGACATGTATATTATACACAGGTAACTCATAGACATGCATGTTATAAACAGGTAGCTCATATAGAGGTACATGATAACACATAACCTATTCTAACTTTACAAGGGCTGACTAGAGTGACACGCTGCCGAAGGCATTATTATCCTTATACAGGTGTTTTAGCTCACAATTGCAGACCAGTTACTTACCAAAGCTTGATTTCTTTCTTTGAAACTACAACATAACATGAAGGTATTAGTTAGAGATCAAAGTGCAGGCATCAACAGTTTCCATTCTGGATACTTGAAAAGATTGTAAAGTTACTTTCCGACTGTCTGCTGCTCATCGATCATATCATCTTCCTAAAACTTAGCTAGTATTGTTGTTATTGAATAAACTTTAGAAAAAGAGCTCTGAAATGATTGGTCTATCCTAAATTTATCGCTTGAGTTTTTCCATGACCAACTTTGGTAAAAGTAAAGTTAACACAACTCCAAACATGGTTCCACTACACATGATATCAAAACTTGTAAAAGAGTGAAACTACAATATTTAGTCTATAAACAGAGCATGTAGATGTTTAACAATGAAACATAGTTGAATCATGAAATAATAACATGTAACTCAAAATAAACATCTACAGTGTAAGTAGATTCAAGCAATTATAACAAGCTGGGACATTTTGATGGGGAGATAATTGTAAATCATGGAAATATAACATTTGGGGTCAGCATTTTGGGATAATTTAAAAGACTAACTGCAAAGATGAAAATAAATGTGCCTTCAATGCTTGTAGTTTGCTCTCTTATGTTAACATCAGTGTGCTCATGCAAAGGCTGGATCACACTGCGCTGCTGCGCGTCTGCATTAATCCCACAATGCATCAGTGATATTTTGTGATAACAATGTTCACACTATAACAAATCCAATTGTGTTTACATCGGCAAGTAGCCCTTGGCATAGTGTTCTCATTACACAATGCAGTGGCTGAAATGATGAAATACTACCATAGACTATCATGAATGGAAATATAGATCAAGCGATCTGAGACAGCCAATCACCATTGCTGGAGTGCTGCTCATTGCACAGACTGCCGTGGAAGCTTAGCAAAATCTCAGACAAGTTTGAAAGTTGCAAGGTTTCTCAACATATCTGCGTTGCTGCAGCATTTTCATCATTTTACTGGGCACATAGTCGATGAATAATCAATGAGAGGACAACTCCGGCATACAGTAATACAGCGTGAACCAGCCTTAACGCTGCAGCACACCAGAGCTAACATAAAGACAGCAAAGTGTTTCTAATCTGAGTATGTCTAGCAAGGTATTTCAGTTGACTAAAACATTAGCAAATTGAAGCAAAATATTCAATTGTGTCGCAACCTTATCATGCTGTTACAGTGAAAACAACACGTATCAACAACAAAAAACTACGAGTAATTATAACCAGTGTAATAAATGTGGTATGTAATGGGTTGTATATGACACGAGTTTGCTAGTATCTTCCCTACTTAGCCTAAGTGCAACCTTATTGTGGGAATAGTTTATAAAGCTAAGACTGTAGGCTCATTAGATACTAGAGTCTAGCAGTAAGTGGCTGGAGCACACACACTAAGCACTTAACAGGCAATTATACTGTCATAACGCATCACATCCTCTCTACTGATAAGACACTGGTGTTCTAGAGACATGTACTCTCTTTACACTGCAACTGTCTCTCATCAAAGCCAGACTTATCCGCAGTACTTCAGAATCATAAAATAACATTATTAATCCTGATTAAGGGACTTTATACTAGATTTAAACAAATAACTGAGAGTTTCAAGTAGCACTTGTTATACTATAATATTAGCCTATATTCATTTATATGTATAAAATAATATAAAACTGTATGTGTAGAGCTAAGAACAGTTCCTGCTATAAGCAGTTGAATCAAAGTGAAAATAACCAAATGGTAGGAGCTTTCGAACTTTGGCCATCTGCGTAAATGCTAACTAAATATTTACTTTCTTTTTTTAAACTTAGAAGTATTTGAGGTGCTCAAACTTCTTCTTACCTCACACTCTTCCAGTGCAAATATAGCAATTGTTGTTAAACTAATAGCCTTAGGAGACTTGACTTTATTGCAGCGCTACTCACATTTTTGATTTGGAAGATTCATCCCGAATAAACATGTAAAAAATACTGAGTTAACATGTGTAGGCCTATGATAAAATGTGTACACAAACCAATTAAACGTTACATCATACCGTCTGACTTTTTCGAGTTTGTTTTAAAAGTAACTAAAATGGTTTGATAAGCGATAAGTGAGTAAATAGACCGACTGAGATGTATTGTCGTTGCTATAGAGAAAACAACCTTATCAGTTCTTTTGTACTCACAATGATAGCTTCTTGTTTCGGACAAACAAAAGAAATTAAACAACACAAGTAAGTTATAATTAAAAAATGGCGTCCTTTCATATTTGTCTAAACAACAGTGATTCTTGTTAGCCAAGGAAACTTTTTTAAAACTCAATAAAATCATAAAGATAACCATAAAACAAACACAATGAGTGCCGGCTAAGGCTAGTAGCTCTACAATGGCTATTTGTTCGAGCAAAAGCGCTTTAATTGTTAACTTTCCGACATTGGACGGTGTCTCTGCTAACTAAAATTGAACGCCAAGCATTCAAAATGTTTTAAATATCATTATACCTGTTTAAACACTAATATTAAAATATTTATATTGGTAATATTAAGTATTATATTAATTGATATAAGTTTTCTACATTTTCTATTTAATTGTTAACTGATTATGCAAGAAAAATTGAGTGTAGAATGCAATTCGTACTAAGCTATTAGTCCCGTATATATATATATATATATATATATATATATATATATATATATATATATATATATATATATATATATATGTATATATATATAAATATTTTATATATATATATTATATATATATATTATATATATATAATTTGTAATAAGCTATGTTAATTATGTTAAGTTATGTTAATTATAATGCAAAGTTAACAATAAAAGAGCTATTGCTCGAGCAAATAGCCATTGTAGAGCTACTAGCCTTAGCCGGCACTCATTGTGTTTGTTTTATGGTTATCTTTATGATTTTATTGAGTCTTCAAAAAGTTTCCTTGGCTAAAAAGAATCACTGTTGTTTAGACAAATATGAAAGGACGCCATTTTTTAATTATAACTTACTTGTGTTGTTTAATTTCTTTTGTTTGTCCGAAACAAGAAGCTATCATTGTGAGTACAAAAGAACTGATAAGGTTGTTTTCTCTATAGCAACGACAATACATCTCAGTCGGTCTATTTACTCACTTATCGCTTATCAAACCATTTTAGTTACTTTTAAAACAAGGTCAAATAAGTCAAAAGGAAGCAGAAGAATAAGAAGAAAAAAAAGTCTAAAAAATAATAACAATAACAACAATAAAATCAATAATTAACAATAATTAGATAATCTCTCGAAATCAAAAGGGCGATTGTTGTACTGATTATATACGCTATTAAAAGCTATTTGTTGCTTGCTATCTGAGTTCAGTGTTATCCGTTATGGTGAAAACGGATTCGCAAACAGATAACTGATAAAACTTTAGTTAAAAGTTTGAAGTTTACTAAAATACATATTAAAACTTTCTTTTAAGTATGTGTTTAGTAAGCTAAATTCATTCAGGTTAGATTCAGTGTTTATGTTACACTTCTGTCATGAAGGTAAAAACTCTCCATGTAGTACATTGTAATGTTATATCTTACAGATCATAACCACAAAATGCACTAAAGTCATTGTAGGTACAAATCGTTACCAAGGTTAACATATTGTTTCGTTACTATTTTTAATGATGATGATTTTTACCAGGTGTGTGCATTAGATAATTACTATGGGTTTCTATACACCGACTATACGATATTTTCGCCTTAAGATGTCAACACTGAAACAAACTAAAATCATATAATTGTATAGCAAATGTTAAATTTTTATATTTGATAGCTAAACAGCAACTGACTAACTACATAGATGAGACAAGTGTGTAAAAGTATAATTATATAATAATGACATACATGTAAATGATTAAATATGAACAAGGAGTCTGAATGGCTATATACAAAACAAACAACTGACCCTGATCAATGTCAACAACTAGTACATATTCAACTCTCCCACATAGTTTTCACATGGAAACTTATTAAGCCATTAGCACCATGCCTTGCCGATGTACTACATGTGGGTTTAGTTAAGATATTGGCAGTCATGTCAGCAGAGGGACAGTATTTGATAAGAATGTGTCCATTTGCAACAACTTATCTCAAAAAGCAATTTTTGATGTCGATATTTTTTGTTCGGGATTTTGTTGCATTGTTCTTAGCTATAGCGATTGCAGCTTGATTGTCAACCATGCACGTTGTAGGCATATAAGCATCCTTGCCATTAATGTCATTGAGTAACCTACATAACTCCATTGCTTCTTGTGTTGCATAAAATAATGAAACATATTCAACTTCTGCGGTTGAGATGGCTACAGTATTTTGATGTTTGCTTTGCCAGCTTATAGCTCCACCTGACATTACGAACACATTACCTGAAGTAGAATGTCGATTATCTAAGTATCCAGCCCAGTTTGCATCGGAATAACCAATAGCTTTACTTTCATCTGATTTGTTGTAGCAAAGTTTAGTCGTCAGTGTTCTTATGATATAGTGTATGATTCTTACCGCTTTACAGCGGTAAGATGAGCTTTTGTTGACCATGAGTGGTACTTTGACACTTCACTTATTGCTTTTGCTATATTTGGATGTGTTGCAACTGAAGCATAGACTGTAGAAGTGAGCCAACTATTGCTTGATACTTCCTCGAATCCACAGGCTTACTGATTCCATCAACTTTTACAAGTTTAAAATTTGTGTCAGCAGGTGTGGATACCGGGTTTGAGTCTTGCATGCAAAAGCGATTGATGGCTTGCTGGAGATAGTGCTACTACTATAGAGATATTGGAAATTCAGGTTGATCAATATTAACCCCCAAGCAATAGTGCAGTGGTCCTAAGTCTTTCATTTTAAACTGATTTGAGAGAGCAAGCTTCACTTGTATTAATGATGTTTCGTCATCACTCATTATAATGAGATCATCAACATACACAGCCATTATAGTTTTGATGCTTGATTTGCTATCTCTAACATATACACATGGGTTATTAGTGGATTAACAAAAATCTATAGACTTCAGAAAACTATCTAGATTCTAGAGCACAGGTGTCAAACACATGGCCCGCGGGCCACATGTGGCCCACCACCTCATTTTATGTGGCCCGCGAGGGCTTAATTACTCATTCGCCCGAGACTCATTCTCCCGTATTTATAACGTTGCTAGGCACATCAACGCGAGTTATCTTGCCTCTAAACTTTGTCTATTCCTTGTGTTGTTATTTTTACATTACATGAGAATAATTTTGATTAGTCAGAAAAACTTTTTTTCTGGCCAATCAAACAAACGTACATATATACATCAATGATCTCTCTGGCAAAAGTTGTAACTAAATTATTACGCCCATTTTGACATCTACTGAACCGAAAATCATCGCCGTCACTTTAAAATTTATCGTTCGCGATCAATTTTTTTCAACGTCAGAAGTAAATATGCAGATTCAGAAGGGGTAAGACAGTGAAAGACTGCATAAATCAAATTGAAACATTATTTTTAATGTTTCGAAGTTTTTACTAACTTTTAATTTTGTCAATTTGCATCGTTACACTCGAATAAAAATGCACCTTTTAGGCTGTCAACCGTAGTCAGACAAAAGTTATCATTCAATCTCGATAGGATCATATTCATTCTTAGAGCGGCCCCTGAAGTCTGAAAAGTCAAGAACAGAGTTACTGAACATAATTTTATTCTTTGAAACATGTTTATGACAGTTTATTTAAGTTATATTAGGATGTAGATTTGCTATGCTATGAAGATAATACTCGCGAGGAAAAATTCGAAATTATAGTTTCGTGATTTTCATGTTCATGACTAACTGTACATGTATAACTATTATTCATAACTTTGTATTGTATGTAATAAATCACTAATTTTAGTCAAACTCTGTATATTTTGTAATTTCTTTGGTGCAAGTCTAACTTTGTTTCAGCAAATAGCAAATAATTTTTTGATTTTTTGCTGCTTACATATTGATTTTGTGTTGCTGCTGTTGCAATTATTTAGTGTTTGCAGATTTAATGTGTGTATGCCAACAAATTCACGTTCTTAGCAGCTCACAATTTTTGATTTTACTGAAAGTATGCCCATGTTGATGGGTATTGTGTAACTTTTCTGATTTTTTTTCGAAAACAAGTGTTTTGCATATTTTGCTGTGCAACTATTCTGTTTGCAACTTTAAGTAATAAAGTCAGAGCTATTTAATATCAAAGACTAGTTTAAGTTATTTTATATTATTCGATTACATTTCATTACAATTATAAGTTACATCTGGCCCTTTGAGGACAGCCATTACGCTGATGTGGCCCTCGGTGAAAATGAGTTTGACACCCCTGTTCTAGAGCAACATTCCAGCATCTAGGGGATTGCTTCAGTTCATAGATAGACTGGTTGAGTTTACACACATGGTGTTCAGCTCCAGGTTTAATAAAAGCTTTTGGTTGAGACATGTAGACTTTTTCATCAAGTTTGCCATTCAGAAAAGCAGTTACAACATCCATTTGATGAATGTACATGTTGCGATTACGGCCCTATGCCAATAGCGTACAAACTGTTGCAAAGCTAACAACAAGTGAGAATGTTTCATGATAGTTTATTCTATGCTGCTGTGAATAACCCTTAGCCACTAGTCGACCTTTGAATCGCTCTACTGTTCCATCACTTCGGTGTTTAGCTTTAAACACCCACTTGCATCCAACAGCACTACGCCCTTGAGACAGCTCGGTAAGATTCCAGTTATTGTTATCTATCAGTGACTGATACGCACACTTTCCATTCATTCCTTATGTTGAGAGCTTTGTTTTGCCTATGAGAATGTTTCTGGTTCAATTTTTTTACTGGCTTGATGGGCAGCATGATGAGCTTAGTCTGCATACTTTTCAATTCCATAGCAAACCGGAGGTTTATGTTTGTGTGCAGATAAGCGTCGCTGTTGCCCTTCATCATTGCATAGCTCAGAGAGGTTAGGAGTTGTCTGTTCATCTACAGAATGTTCAACATCAATAGATTGCTGTTTTGTAAATTGGTCACATGATGGTTTAATGTTATTTGTAAAGTTCATTTCATCAAATACTACATCTCGTCTAGTAATGACTTAACCAGTCGATTCATCAAGCAGGCGGTACGCTTTTGACCGTTTGCTATATCCTATAAACCTTAGCTTCTGACACTTCTTGTCAAGTTTCTGTCGCAGATGATCTGAAACATAAGCATAAGCAATACATTCAAACACCCTTAGACTGTCTATGTCGGGTTTGTGTTCATACCACTTTTCATACGGTGTGAGATCATTGTTGTGTGAAGAAGTAGGAAGCCAATTTCTAACATAGGCAGCAGTAGAAATGGCCTCAGCCCAGTATTGCTTTGACAATTTAGCATGACACAACATTGTAGGTTCTGCTTCACACAGAGTTCTATTCATTCACTCAGCAACACCATTTTGTTCCGGTGAGTAGGCTGATGTGAGTTCATGATGAATACCCTTAGATTGCAAATAGTCAGTAAATTCCTGAGACATGTATTCACCACCTTTATCTGATCTCAGTGTTTGAATGGTTTTTCCACATTGGTTGGTAGTACATGTTTCAAACTCTTTGAACTACCGAAAGTACACAGCACAGCATCTAAAATAATCGTCTATAAAGGTGAAGTGTTTGCCACCTCCAATTGATTATGTTTCTATTGTACAAACATCAAAGTGTACTAGTTCCAACTTACGGGTAGCTCTAATATCTCTCACAGGTTTGAAGGGTTTATGAGCCATCTTCCTTTCAGCACAACCTTTGCAGAATTTAATATCCATTGCGGGTAAGCTTGTAGCACAGACTATATTTCCTTTGTTCAGGTTTTTACGAGTAGAGTCATTCACATGTACTAGACATTGATGCCAAATCTCTGCGCTAGCAGTGTTTGCATATTGAGTTTTAGTTTGTACACAGTCTAGACTGAACAGCTTGTTAGCTAGTGATCCCATGGCCTAACTCGACCACTAGCATCTTTAATCCAACATCGAATATGGTCAAACTGTTCAATGTAGCGTTTGTCAGTGGCCGCTCGAACTGAAAATAAATTGCTGGCTAGCTGATAAATTGCTGAAGGGCATGAAGTACATTCTAAAATGCAGCTTGAACCCTTCGATTGAGCTTTAGCATCACCTTTACAACACCAATTGCCACAGCTTCAACTATTCGACCATCACCAAGGCTGACTATTTCAGTATGTTCTAGCTTCTTGTAGCTATCAAAACTTTCCCTGTTAAGGGTCTTATGACTCGATGCTCCAGAGTCAATTAGCCAGAGTGAGCTACAGCGCAATGAAAAAGTGTGGTCATGATTAGTGATGAATGCAATCTCATTGTCTGCACTGTCATTGTAATTTTTACATAGTTCTTCTATTTTCACTTACTAACTGTGCATTCTGGCGGCGCTTGTTTGAGCATTCTGGTGACTTGTGGTCAGGCTTATTGCAGTTGTAGCAGATAATAGGTTTCCTGGTTCTAGGCTGCTTTCTTGACACCGATGTGAAATCAGATACACTGGCAGAATTAGGTTCATTGGCGTTTCGCTCATTACGTTTTAAATCCTAATTTATCAATGACTACTGAGCAAATTCATGAACTCTACTTTTGCTTCTAATACTGTTACAAGATGAGCGTAGCTGTTTGGAAGACTGCCTAAGAGTGTGACTACTTGATCTTCCTCGGAAGTTGGTGCATGAATAGCGTTGAGTTTATCAGTAAGTCCTTTCATACGTTTCAAGTGTTGTTCTACAAGTATACCCTCCTTCATTACTGTTCTAAAATACTGTTTCTTCAGAAATAACTTGTTTGCTAATGCATTATGTTCAAAATGGTTGTGAAGCCGCTTTCAAGCTACATCAGGTGCTTTCGTATCTGTTATTAAGTAAAGAAGTTCAGTAGTAGCAGACAGAGCAATTACTGAGAATGCTTACGATACCTGGATTTAAAAGCAGTTTTCAGCGTATCCACAATATGAAACATATTCAACTTCTGCGGTTGAGATGGCTACAGTAATTTGATAGTTCCTTTACTAGTAAAATGTGTTTCATCAGAAATTTCCGTGTCTGATAATTCTGACCATAGAGTTATCTCCCCCTAGAGTGATAACTGTGCCATCAACAACACAAGCGTTTCCGGTGCCAACAAGGAGCGTTTAGGCCACGCCCCTTTTTTGTGCTAGTCACTCGCAGTGATTGACAGAACGATAACATCAGCCATGAGAATGATATTGAATTTCCACAGTTAAGATAGTAATTATTGCTCATATTAAAGAAATGATGATTATAGTTTATTACTCTAATACACAGGTGTCAAACACATGGCCCGCGGGCCACATGTGGCCCACCACCTCATTTTATGTGGCCCGCGAGGGCTTAATTACTCATTCGCCCGAGACTCATTCTCCCGTATTTATAACGTTGCTAGGCACATCAACGCGAGTTATCTTGCCTCTAAACTTTGTCTATTCCTTGTGTTGTTATTTTTACATTACATGAGAATAATTTTGATTAGTCAGAAAAACTTTTTTTCTGGCCAATCAAACAAACGTACATATATACATCAATGATCTCTCTGGCAAAAGTTGTAACTAAATTATTACGCCCATTTTGACATCTACTGAACCGAAAATCATCGCCGTCACTTTAAAATTTATCGTTCGCGATCAATTTTTTTCAACGTCAGAAGTAAATATGCAGATTCAGAAGGGGTAAGACAGTGAAAGACTGCATAAATCAAATTGAAACATTATTTTTAATGTTTCGAAGTTTTTACTAACTTTTAATTTTGTCAATTTGCATCGTTACACTCGAATAAAAATGCACCTTTTAGGCTGTCAACCGTAGTCAGACAAAAGTTATCATTCAATCTCGATAGGATCATATTCATTCTTAGAGCGGCCCCTGAAGTCTGAAAAGTCAAGAACAGAGTTACTGAACATAATTTTATTCTTTGAAACATGTTTATGACAGTTTATTTAAGTTATATTAGGATGTAGATTTGCTATGCTATGAAGATAATACTCGCGAGGAAAAATTCGAAATTATAGTTTCGTGATTTTCATGTTCATGACTAACTGTACATGTATAACTATTATTCATAACTTTGTATTGTATGTAATAAATCACTAATTTTAGTCAAACTCTGTATATTTTGTAATTTCTTTGGTGCAAGTCTAACTTTGTTTCAGCAAATAGCAAATAATTTTTTGATTTTTTGCTGCTTACATATTGATTTTGTGTTGCTGCTGTTGCAATTATTTAGTGTTTGCAGATTTAATGTGTGTATGCCAACAAATTCACGTTCTTAGCAGCTCACAATTTTTGATTTTACTGAAAGTATGCCCATGTTGATGGGTATTGTGTAACTTTTCTGATTTTTTTTCGAAAACAAGTGTTTTGCATATTTTGCTGTGCAACTATTCTGTTTGCAACTTTAAGTAATAAAGTCAGAGCTATTTAATATCAAAGACTAGTTTAAGTTATTTTATATTATTCGATTACATTTCATTACAATTATAAGTTACATCTGGCCCTTTGAGGACAGCCATTACGCTGATGTGGCCCTCGGTGAAAATGAGTTTGACACCCCTGCTCTAATATATGCTTATTATTTAAAGCAATTCAATACCTACATGCATTGCAAAGGCACTGAATAGATAGTGTTAAGTAAGTGAGTTAATGCAATCAGTTACTCCAATGATATACAGCCCCCACACATGGGGGGCTGTATATCATTAGTTACTCATAGATAAGATAGGTAATCATACTGGAGTTGTATTACATTGGTGTGATGGGAAGCTAATCGACTGCCATCAACTGAAAGTATTGACACTGTATGGTGATAGAGTGATTCATTGACACCACAGTTCACAAACAGCCCTTGCATGTAATATTAGATTTCAATACATATCAATCAAACACATAGACTAGCTTAAAGCAAAGATGTCCACTAGTTAGTGGACATCTTTGCTTGATGTAAGCAAGCAAAAAGTTTGAAAGTTAGACTGGCAAATGTTGCTATATGTTAGATACAAATAAATTATACCTAATTATACTAAATTGTAATTATTTAAAAATAAAAAAGACTTTTTTATTACTTTATTTATTAAGTAATTTTTTATTGTAATCATAGCTAAACAGATTATATTTAGCCATTACTTGCTAATTATTTCACATTTACATTTAAACACATTTGCAGTTTCATTTTTCTTCCTAATTCATGTCAACAAAAAACTTCTTTCATGATATGAAATTTAAAAGTTGTAGTTGTTTGAAAAAGCTTAAAAACATTTACAGTTGTTCTTATTTCCTCTCTTCTCTTCATTTATTTCCATTACGCAAAACACTTCTCATAATATGTAGTTTGAAAGTTAAAGTGACAAATGTTGTTATATGTTAAATAAAAATAAATTATAACGTACTTAATTATACTAAATTATAATTATATAAAAATAAAATACTCTTTTATTACCTTATTTATTAAATAATTTTTCATTGTAATCATAGCTAAACAGATTATATTTAGCCATTACTTGCTAATTATTTTACATTTAAACACATTTACAGTTTTTTTTCCTAATTTATTTCAACAAAACACTTCTTTCATGATATGAAATTTAAAAGTTGTAGTTGTTTGAAAAAGCTTGAAAACCTTTACAGTTGTTTTCTTTTTCCTCTTAATTCATTTGAACTGCTTAAAAATATTTTCTCATGATATGAAATTTAAAAATTAGAATGGTAAATGTTACCTAAAAATAAATTTTCTGTCCAGACTATTTTATTACTCGGGCAACTCGGGTAGTACAGCTCATAGTTGATGGCAGTCGATTAGCTTCCCATCACACCAATGCAATACAACCTCAGTATGACTATCTATCTTATCTATGAGTAACTGATTGCATTAACTCACTTACTTAACACTATCTATTCAGTGCCTTTGCGAGTCAAGTAGATATCAGGGATTACATGTATGTCACAATTTCCATTTCCATAATTCATTTCCATATCAATTCCATTTCCATAACATTTCCATAATTCATTTCCATATTATTTCCATTTCCATAATTCATTTACTTATTATTTCCATTTCCATAACATTTCCATAATTCATTTACTTATTATTTCCATAACATTTCCCTATTTCATTTCCATAGTATTGCCATTTTCATAACATTTCCATAATTCATTTTCATATTATTTCCATTTCCATAAAATTTCCATAATTCATTTCCATATAATTCCATTTCCATAACATTTCCATAATTCATTTCCATATTATTTCCATAACATTTCCCTACTTCATTTCTATATTATTTCCATTTCCATATTACTTCCATTTCAATAACATTTCCATATTATTTCCATTTCAATAACATTTCCATATTTCTAAAATAAAATTTCCATATCCATCTCCCTAAAATTATGGAAATATTTATGTTTATGGAAACAATGATATACAGGGGGGCTATATATCATTGGCTGTATGTCATTGCTGTATGGGGCTGGGGGGGGGGTCGCATATCATTGATGGAAATGGATAGGAAAAAGTAAACATTTCCATAATATGTTTAGCGATCCCTGGTAGGTATTGAATTGCTTTAAATAATAAGCATATATCAGAGTAATAAACTATAATCATCATTTCTTTAATATGAGCATTAATTACTATCTTAACTGTGCAAATTAATGATCATTCTCATGGCTGATGTTATTGTTCTGTCAATCACTACGAGTGACTAGCACAAAAAATGGGCGGGGCCTAAACGCTCCTTGATGGCACCGGAAACGCTAGGGTAGTTATCACTCTAGGGGGAGATAACTCTATGATTCTGACTGTCCAACTTATCTATTGTCCATTTATCCCTATCCATTGTAAAATGAGAGATAGAATCTGGCTGCTGGTTCAGTAGTCTTTGTTCCACTGTTCCTGGTATCAATTATCTAAATCCTGGTTCATCAGTCCTTGGTCAGTTAGTATAACATCTGACTGCCTTTGTTCTACTGTTTCTGGTATCAAACACATGTACAGCTCATTTGGTTATCTGGGCCCATAACCTGTTAAGATTTTTAATTTGATAGCTAAACAGCAACTGATTAACTACATAGATGAGACAAGTGAGTAAAAGCATAATTACATAATGTTTACATAATGATTACATAATAAATGAGTGAGTAAATATGAACAAGGTATCTGAATGGCTATATATGAAACAAACAAATGACCATGGTCAATCATGTCATGTCATCATATCATGTCATCAACTAGTACATATTCAACACCAAATAATTTTTCATTGTAATCGTAGCAAAACAGACTATATTTAGCCAATACTTGCTAATGATTTCACATTTACATTAAAACACATTTACGGTTTAATTTTTTTATATTTTCCATTATTATATTGGTTATTGCATCTAGATTTAAATTCTGTTGCACGCAATCTAATAATTATATGACTCTGCTTTCATGACGGTTTGATTTGCTACTTCAGCTTAGTGATAAACTTGTTGCCTATTTATTAACCTTGTTGGCCATTTGTCTTTTTGTCTGCAGTTGTATTTTTTGTTTGGTTAATTATGTTTTTCTTTGGTGAGCTTACTACTTTCTTCATTTATTAATTAATTAAGCTTTCCAAACTCAGCATACACGAGTAGCTGATTTCCAGGGAGTGTTTGTTAATGATTTTGTGCAAAACATTTTACTTTGTGAAAGCATCTGGTAACAATTTGAATATATTTTTTTCCTACGTAGGTTGCAATACTTGAACTGTATGAGGGGTGTACCAAATTGCTTGCATTGTCTAATGTGCTTTTTATGTTTGTTTCTGTTGCATTTTGGAGTTTAGTGTTATAGCTGCTTTGTTTTAATGCACCTTGGCATGGCTGTAATATTTTGTCAAGTTTCTTTACATTTATAGGATCGCTGATGCTTGTTTTTTTGAGTGGTGATTATGTACATATAATATGCTGTAGTCAGGCTTTAGCTAGAGACTGTGTTTATTTGTTGGTAAATGAAGTGCTAATTTAATGAAAATTACCAATTCAAAAAATTAACGATTTGTTTGTTCACATAAATTTCTAGTTTTGTGTTGTAATCTCTGAAGATTTTAAAAACTAAATTTATTGTTTTTTTCTTGTACTTTTGCTATACAAAAGCTATCAGAATTTAAGCTGTGTATCAATTCAGGTATGATATGTGCCTTGACTTCAAAACAGTTGTCTTCTCTTAAATTGTGAAATTGGCAAACAAATTATTACCCTGTAAAAGGTTTTGTCTTCTTTCAAATGATGTGTAATACAGCAATCAATTTCAAAGCTACTGCAAATGGAAGTTGTTTTTGTTTGGTAATGTTGATATCGTTCCATGGAAGCTGATATAATGCAATGATCTTGGTTTGAATATTTGGAAACTAGGAAAGTCTGTATACACTTCCATTGGTCCCGTAACTCTCTCCTACACAGCACTGGGTATGTCGTAATGTACAATGCATTCCGCTCAATTTTATTTGCTAGCGAAAAGCAGTAAACTGCAAAGATTTAATGGTCATTATTTGTGGGATTTTGAGTTATCATATACTACATGCTTAACTGTTGACTTTTTTACAGATAATTACCTCTTTGGCAAAGATTTTATACCAGATGCCCTTTCTGCCACAACCCCTGTTAGTCACCTTTCATGACACGCAGAAGATACAGTGAGTACGTATACCTATTCAACTTCACTCCCAGAGTGGAAGACGACTAATTGCTGCGGCAACCCCTAACAGAACAAGTTTGAAAGAGGAAGAACGAGATATACCGCATACAAAGGTGGACATATTTGGTTGTCCATACTTGTGTTCTCAAAACATTTATTCTGAGCAAAGCAGACTCACGTGAACAATACAACACTCACCTTTTGTGACCCCGTCCTTCCACTCCCAGCACTCTTCTATTGGCCTCATCTAGATTGCCGACCCCAAAGGTAAACTGACTCTGTTGTTCATAGTTGTAATTTGTTATTTCTCTGTTCTTTTTTTCATGTGTCTATTTATGGTCGTGTAATTTGACGATGTATTTCTTACTGGGTTTAATCAATACGTGTATTTATGTGTGTGTGTGTGTGCGTGTGCGTGTGTGTGTGTGTATATGTGTGCGTGTGCGTGTGCGTGTGTGAGTGTGAGTGTGAGTATGAGTGTGAATGTGAATATGAATGTGAGTGTGAGTATGAGTGTGAATGTGAGTGTGAGTGTGTGTGTGTACATTGTATGTATGATTCATACACATGTTGTATCCGACTAAGTACTCTTGCTATAGTTATATTGAGATATTGTAAGGTATAAAGGTAAGTATTTATTACTATAAATATATTGAGATATTGTAAGGTATAAAGGTAAGTATTTATTACTATAAATATAATCAGATATTGTAAGGTTTAGAGGTAAGTATATATTACTATAAATATAATCAGATATTGTAAGGTTTAGAGGTAAGTATTTATTACTATAAATATAATCAGATATTGTAAGGTTTAGAGGTAAGTATTTATTACTATAAATATAATCAGATATTGTAAGGTTTAGAGGTAAGTATTTATTTCTATAAATAGAATCAGATATTGTAAGGTTTAAAAGTAAGTATTTATTACTATAAATATATTGAGATATTGTAAGGTGTAAAGGTAAGTATTTATTACTATAAATATAATCAGATATTGTAAGGTTTAAAGGTAAGTATATATTACTATAAATATAATCAGATATTGTAAGGTTTAAAAGTAAGTATTTATTACTATAAATATAATCAGATATTGTAAGGTTTAGAGGTAATGATGGCAAAGCTATCTATTATCCTGTAGAATTGTTCCAGCTATTCGGCAGAACCAAAACAATGTTAACGGCAGCAACTAGCGAGTAGTTCAGCATATATGTAGATCAGCTACTACACTAACAATTCAAGTGCCACTGCACCCTCACAGCTCTTTCTATCCAAAACAGAGTTAGTTTAACAGAGTTTATAAAGTCATCACAAGGTGCTTGCTGCTGGCTTATAATAAAATCTCCAAAACCTGCTGATCTACTGCATTGGAGCTACACAAATATTTTAGCTGAGAATAGGAGGTGTACCGAGTCAAATATTGACTTACTAATGGGCATCAATGTACTTCACATTCTTTCACATAAGAGGTTATAGCGCATTACAAATGGTGACACAATGCCGTTTGTGTTTTTTATGCTGTAACCTAGCAACAACATTGATTTTGCACAACAGTCACAGCGCAACTTGATTCATGCTAAGGTTAAAGATGTACTGCAGAGAATAATTGTTTCATTATTCTAGTCAGTTGACACTCTCTCTTCTCCTACTAATACTCAAGGTAGAGTATTTACTATGTTATCACTCTAGTCAGTTAACACTCTTTCTTCTCCTACTGTTACTCAGGTAAGGTAGAGTATCTGATATGTTATCACTTTAGTTAGTTTACACTTTCTCTTATCCTACTGATACTCAGGTAAGGTAGAGTATTTACTATGTTATCACTCTAGTCAATTAACACTCTCTCTTATCCTACTGATACTCAGGTAAGGTAGAGTATCTGATATGTTATCACTTTAGTCAGTTTACACTTTCTCTTATCCTACTGATACTCAAGTAAGGTAGAGTATTTACTATGTTATCACTCTAGTCAATTAACACTCTTTCTTCCCCTACTGTTACTCAGGTAAAGTAGAGTATCTGATATGTTATCACTCTAGTCAGTTTACACTCTCTCTTCTCCTACTGATACTCAGGTAAGGTAGAGTATCTGATATGTTATCACTTTAGTCAGTTAACACTCTTTCTTCCCCTACTGATAGTCAGGTAAGGTAGAGTATCTGATATGTTATCACTTTAGTTAGTTTACACTTTCTCTTATCCTACTGATACTCAGGTAAGGTAGAGTATTTACTATGTTATCACTCTAGTCAATTAACACTCTCTCTTATCCTACTGATACTCAGGTAAGGTAGAGTATCTGATATGTTATCACTTTAGTCAGTTTACACTTTCTCTTATCCTACTGATACTCAGGTAAGGTAGAGTATTTACTATGTTATCACTCTAGTCAATTAACACTCTTTCTTCCCCTACTGTTACTCAGGTAAAGTAGAGTATCTGATATGTTATCACTCTAGTCAGTTTACACTCTCTCTTCTCCTACTGATACTCAGGTAAGGTAGAGTATCTGATATGTTATCACTTTAGTCAGTTAACACTTCCTTTTCTCCTACTGTTACTCAGGTAAAGTAGAGTATCTGATATGTTATCACTTTAGTCAGTTAACACTCTTTCTTCCCCTACTGATAGTCAGGTAAGGTAGAGTATCTGATATGTTATCACTTTAGTCAGTTAACACTCTCTCTTCCCCTACTGTTACTCAGGTAAAGTAGAGTATCTGATATGTTATCACTTTAGTCAATTAACACTCTCTCTTCTCCTACTGATACTCAAGTAAGGTAGAGTATTTACTATGTTATCACTCTAGTCAATTAACACTCTCTCTTCTCCTACTGATACTCAAGTAAGGTAGAGTATCTGATATGTTATCACTTTAGTCAAATAACACTTTCTCTTCTCCTACTGTTACTCAGGTAAAGTAGAGTATTTACTATGTTATCACTCTAGTCAATTAACACTCTCTCTTCTCCTACTGATACTCAAGTAAGGTAGAGTATCTGATATGTTATCACTTTAGTCAAATAACACTTTCTCTTCTCCTACTGATACTCAGGTAAGGTAGAGTATTTACTATGTTATCACTCTAGTCAATTAACACTCTCTCTTCTCCTACTGATACTCAAGTAAGGTAGAGTATCTGATATGTTATCACTTTAGTCAATTAACACTCTCTCTTCTCCTACTGATACTCAGGTAAGGTAGAGTATCTGATATGTTATCACTTTAGTCAAATAACACTTTCTCTTCTCCTACTGTTACTCAGGTAAAGTAGAGTATCTGATATGTTATCACTCTAGTCAATTAACACTTTCTCTTCTCCTACTGATACTCAGGTAAGGTAGAGTATTTACTATGTTATCACCCTAGTCAATTAACACTTTCTCTTGTCCTACCTCTGTTGCAACATTTTTCCATTTCACATTGGCATCATTCATGAAGATCAGATCCTCAAATCTGGTTGATCGCATGCAAGCTGACCCACTTTAAACTAAATTTAAGTCTTCACCCAAAGTGATGTTATTATGATCTCACCTCGTTTTATGTTTACTTTCAATATGGTGCAAGAATATTGAACACTATTGTACAATATTGTTCAATTTGCTGTTCTTTAGATGGTAGATATGACAGTTACACAGCAGATGGCGGAGAAGCTTTACTATGGAGAAGCAAAAGATACTGATGAAATATTGACAAAGATCGACGGATTCAATGCAGAAGATGCTTTTGCGTTCATCAATCACCCATTTAGGGATGGGTCAAACATTCTAAGTTATTTAATTAGTTTAGATGACTATAAAAACGCTACAAAGGTTCTTCATGTATTGAAAAAACACCAATCGACCCATGTTCTTCAGATGCAAAAAGTGCTCTTCTGGTCGAATACGGACAGTAAAACTTGCTTCCATATACTCATAGAAGGTCTCTCAAAACAAAACCCACATCCATCACTTCAACTAGGTTATGGCAGAAGTACAGATACCGATTTTCGAAAAGTAATTGAAGAGTTTTTGAACAAGTTTCCTGATTTCAGGGAGCTTTCAAGGCAAACGAAAGAAGAAAGCAATAAATCGAATGCCATGCCAACTCATACAGAAGCAGAGTCAGTGGCTCCTGCAAATACCGTTGGACGAAACAATGAAATAAACAGGGCAAAGACAGATTTTGAGAAAGTCACAGAAATATTATTCGAGGCAGCACGCATGCAGTTAGACCATTTTGTGAAAACTTTGCTTCAAAAACTCGATGAAACTGATCGCATTGCACAGATTAAAATGACTCCAAAGTGTGAAAAGTGTACTGCAAATAACCCTGGTTGGTGCGAAAAGTTTTGTGGATACAACCTGCTGATGGTCTCTCTCCAAAGGCCAAACGTTCCTTCAAAATTAGCACTGTATATCTTTGATGCTTTGGAGGAGGTTTCAAGTGATGATAAGTTAGAAGTTGTGATACGCAAAGAGATCCCAGAAATATATGATAAAGAAAGCAATGCTCTCCGGCTGGCAGCAAAGAAAAACCCATCATTTGCCATACGACTGTTGGAAACATGTGTTCCACGAGACAAATGGTTTCTTAGCTTACTAGAATTTGGATACAGCTGCTCTGCTATGTCGTCCATTTTACTGAGTGACGACATTCAACACTCAGAGCTACTGTCTATAGAAAACAAGGCAGAACTTTCTGAAGCTCTTAGAAATCCTGCCTATCGAAATCTTTTTTTTCAATTGAAAATGAACCTCAAAGTTGTTGACTATTTTTATACGAGTGGTGTCATACAAAACAGCTTTTTAATTCCTATGCCAAGTGAAGGAAGCAAGCCTTACGCACTAATCATGCACTCAAAATACTCCAAGAAAAATGTTTTAAAAAGGTCATTAGAGGAGGCTAAGGCTATGGAAGAAGCCCTAAAATCTCTAAACTGGACTGAAGTAAAAGTTCAACAGAGCAGAAAGGTTCTCACTGAGCTAAAGTCACATCTAGAGAAAATTAAAGATAACTGTTCTATTTTTCTGCTGTGTATCACCTCACATGGTAGAGCTGGGCACATGATTCAAGAGAATGGAAGATCACAAGTATCTGTTCAATTATCAGAAATCATTGATATCATCAGCGGGATCCTTCCAAAAAATGTGCCAAAAGTAAGAAGGAGATCTCATCTCAATTCAAGTTCAGATCTTAGATATGATATAAGTACAGTATATGCTTGAGGTAAAAGCTTTTCCACATCTTTACAACAAGAAAGTTCAAGAACCTTTGCAGTGTGTAAGCTATATTATTTAGTCCAAACTTGTCATGACATAACATACTTGTAGATACCACAGTTATAATTGTTTAATGCAAACCACTCCAAAATAGTTTTAAAATGTGAAACATTGTGTGTTTCATTCTTAAACACAACAATTGATCACACAATCAATACAAATTTTAGTTTAATAAATATTGTAAAAGTTTGGCCATTTTACATGATCTGTTGTTTGATTTTATAGGTTTTAAAACCAGATATTCATAATTAAAATAGATTAGCCATTCAAGCTCGCCTGCTGCACATGATCAAATTGTTTGTAAAAAGGATTTGACTAAATATTGAAATTACTAAATACTGGGATTACTAAATACTGGGATTACTAAATACTGGGATTACTAAATACTGGGATTACTAAATACTGGGATTACTAAATACTGGGATTACTAAATACTGGGATTAATAAATACTGGAATTGATAAATACTGGGGTTACTAAATACTAGAATTACTAAATATTGGAATTACTAAATACTAGGATTACTAAATACTGGGATTGTTAAATACTGGGATTATTAAATACTGGGATTACTAAATACTGGGAATACTAAATACTGGAATTACTAAATACTGGGATTACTAAATACTGGGATTACTAATTACTGGGATTACTAAATACTGGGATTAATAAATACTGGAATTAATAAATACTGGGGTTACTAAATACTAGAATTACTAAATACTGGAATTACTAAATACTAGGATTACTAAATACTGGGATTGTTAAATACTGGGATTATTAAATACTGGGATTACTAAATACTGGGAATACTAAATACTGGAATTACTAAATACTGGGATTACTAAATACTGGGATTACTAAATACTGGGATTACTAAATACTGGGATTAATAAATACTGGAATTAATAAATACTGGGGTTACTAAATACTGCGATTACTAAATACTGGAATTACTAAATACTAGGATTACTAAATACTGGGATTGTTAAATACTGGGATTACTAAATACTGGGAATACTAAATACTGGGATTACTAAATACTGGGATTACCAAATACTGGGATTAACCAACATTCTGGAGGACACATCTTAAAGTTGTGTCGCTATCATATCTTTGAACCTAATAATTTAAAACAATAATATTCAAAAACCTTCCGGCTAATTACATATGGTCATCGTGCTCATTCGGTTTTACCCAACATTAATGCTTTAATCAACAGGTCATTTGTAAACTAACAAATAATAATCATCCATTTTGGTGGCGTAACCAAAAGGCTTACACCTAGTGGTATCATCGATTCTATGTAGAGGTAAATTTCGCATTCATTGGCCATCAGTAAGCATTTGTCTTTTCAGGTACTGATATTTGATATGTGCAGAACAACAGATCCTGACTCAAATACAACATATACCACTCTGCAGGCCAATAACATACTTCTTTTGAGTGCCACTTTGTTTGGGAAAACTGCTGACGAGTTTCTATACATACCAGCGCTTGCTGAGCAAATTAAATGCGCCGATGGACAAACCTCCTTGCAGGAAATGCATGAAGTTGCAGCAGAGAATGTCAAGGCTACATCTAGTTATGAAGTGTCCTTTCTGGCACGAGATGACTCATCAAGTGATGAAGAAACTGCAGAGAATGAATTCCAAATTCCACATATGGAGTCGACTGCGAGTAGAATCATTTTAAGAAGATTTGACACGGAGTCGTATAGATGTGTTGAATGTCATGAGGACATTAGGAAACGATATAAAACATGTATGATATGCTCAAAGTGCTTAAGGTGGTGGGAAATAAGATGCATAGATAACAAAAAGTTTGACATTTTTACCTATGAGTATGGAAAGCTGTGGTACTGTGATAAGTGCTATGAAACGCGTTATAGACTCTAATCCTTCATTTACCTACAGGTGTTTCAATATTGAACAGTTGCTACACCATTTTGTACATTAATTACATTAAGTGTACCTTCACAACAAAATGTTCTTTGAATTTTTTTTAAACACTAAACTTGAATAGGCTCTGATAGCAATTCTTGATAATTGTTGAAATGTATTTTTTTAATATGATGAATATTAACTTAATTTATTGCTAAATTTAATATATTCTGTATAAAAATTCAGTTGCTAATTTTATCAAAGCTTTGTCTATCCTAACAGTATAGTTTTTTATGTTTTATATTCTCTTCACTCTTACGTGTCACAATGTAAACATAGGTCTCTGGAGTCCTATGGTGTCTGATGTAATATAAAAATATATATTAAATGATTTCATAATTTAAAATTATATTTACTGCATATAATGAAATGTCACCCGAGTCTATAGGCAAATTAGAGGCAACGTATATACAACTATAGTCATGAAGAGGTTTCGTAATTCTATATAGTTGAAGTATTACAGGAAAGAAGAAGGGTCACAAATCTGTGCAGTTATCCTTTTACTGTGAAATCTGTAGGAGTTCTCATAAACTAAATACTTTAGATGATCTAGATAATAACTAGCAATCAATACTGAACAAACTCGTGTCCCTCTGAGTGCCATTCAAAACAAATAATCTTGTGTTCAAGATTACTAGTCACAACTTTGACCTTGACCTGAATAATGTGTTAGAAATGTCCTTGAAATGCTACCAAATATAGTTTATTTTTAAATGACTAAAAGGAGCGGTAAAGCATAAGAACTATAAGCACTACAACTTAATTCATACATATATATGGTGCCTTAGAACACACAGTAATATATAAAATAATTTACAATACAAATATAAAAGGTTTTAGATGAAAGACTAAAATATGAAAAATTTTTGTACTCATGAAAATGAAACTTTGTAAATAAGGGGACAGCAGAGATTTGGTAGTTGTTGATACTATTGGCGAATGAGTACCACATTACATTGATTTAAAGGTAGGCATACTACATGTGTTCAAAATAATGTGTTGTTCATTAACTCCCAGACATTCCGGCCAGATCCATGGCTAAAGCATGTACTATCCGGTCAGATCCAAAAAAGATAACGATTTGTGAGTTTCTAGCTCGCAGTTCCTAACTCAGTTTGAAAACTGTGTAGCTGTGTTGGCGATTATAAGTAATCAGTAGTACCATGGACGTGAGAAAATAGTTTTGTATAGCTATTAAAACAAACCTTTGACATCAGTGTTAAACGTCCTGCTCTAGCGGGCAATATTTGTTTCTTTTTTGCATTTCTAAAGCAAGCAGCATCGTGGGGCCAGCAACGTGCTACATGCTTACAGTCAAAACTCTTCTTCTTGAAAATTAAGAATGATTACTGGCATTAAAGAATGGTTACTGGTGTTTTGCTGGTGCTGGAAAGGCCTAGATTTATTCTAGACACTAGAAATATAAGGTATATATATAAAAGAGTGATAAAAACATAATACATTGAAAAAATATGATCCTAGACAGATGTTTTATAAGCAACTACGTTCTTGATGACAGTTTGTGTTGCAACAGTGTCTTCTAGTGCAGTCTGTTAAATTTCTAATTGTAATTTTCCTTCGAAATATTGGACTGTTTTAGATTTTCTTTTACTTATTTTAGGTGTTAGATGTTGGCATAAAACTAGCAATTTTAAAGTCAAAATCAACAATCAAGGTATGTATTTCTGAGGTAGTGATCTAAAGTTGATGTGACGTGATGCTGTCCAAATACCTCTCTATTTGAAAATATCTCTATTTCATTTAATCAGCAGTAAAAGTTCATCATGGGATTAATTTTATCATAATTTTTGTTACATCAACAAAATATATATTTTATAAACTTATTATGCAACGCTTAACGCAGTAAAAAAGATCTTGCCATATTGTATTATTCGTTAACTTTTTTATGTGTATCAAATGTTTATTTTCAGTTTTATGCTCTACTAATCTATGATAGTCTCACTAACGCATTAGACCAGCCTGCTGACATTGTTATAGTACCAAGACATGATTCTGAGCAAAGTCACTACTCCATAATGCTTAGCATTCTTATGCTGCACTTTTATACTAAAAGACTATGTCAAGATATTAATTTTGAGAACAATTAGTGTTGCATGGTGGTGCATAGTTATTATAATTGTTTTAAAAATTTAAAACAGGACATCTTTTATATAGCGTGTAACAGCTGGCATAGCTGGCACAGGAATACTGGCTCTGCGTGTATCTATAACATGCAACTTGCATTAGCCTGCATAGCTTTATATACAAGTTGTATATGGTACTCTGTTTGCAGCTGGTAGATAGGAAACTTGGGAAAATTCATTTAATGGACTCTCTTTCTTACAAAGGACAACAGACCATTGAAAAAAGGTGAGCATGAAATACTTCACTAGGTTTGTCAGTAAATCTTACAAAAAGCAACAGTTATTGCCTTTGCATTCTAGCATAAATTGCTTAATCCAAACTCACTGTTAGCAACAATATTTGCAGGAAGCTTGTTTCTGTTGATGAGAGGTTTGCTGATTATGCTGTGACAGATAGTGAGATGGCGGCCATGCAACAGAAAGATTGTGTAAGCTGTGGACTGTATGTTATCAAGGTGAGTGACACTCTAATTCGTAGAGGTCTCAAGACTTCAACAATTATCAGTAGGAAACGTCTGGTTGGATTATTTATCTACACATTAACTATTACTAGGAAACCTAGTCCTATTCTGTCAATTTTCACTGTTAACCACAATGTTTTTTCAGCAAAATTAGTGTGATTCCTTGTAGGGGGTTATGCAATAATCTTGAACTTTCTAGATATTCGGCACATTTTTTGTTGTTGTAAACTTATTAAAAAATAATTCTAAGAATCTGTATTTTTATAATGTTATTAATATTTTCAGCATGCGCAACGATAGGTTGAATCGTTCTGAGCTAAAAAATAGAAAAGATGGTGATATGTCTTTAAATCGTTCCACATACCGTAAAGAATTATTGGCAAGTATAAAGGTATGTGAAACAATAACTATTCCCAGCAGATTTAGCACATCTGTATATCTTGTATGTAAATATATGTTAAGATACTTCCTCACTTATTTGGTTTAATTTTCTCAACCTGAACTAACAACTTTTTAACATTTTTGCATTGAATTTCGTTTTTAACCAGTTGTCTTTATTTATGTTAGGAAGATGGTCGAGCATTGGCGGGTATCAGGCTCTCTATTGAAGCAGGTAGGTTGAAGATGTAAGCCACGTACAGGCTAACAAGTTTTATATTTGTATCATGTTAATACATAAAAATTATTTTACTGTGTTCACCAATCTAGAGCATGAGAATACTATTCTGATATCTTTAAATAGTATAGTGTTGGTATCTACTGTAGATACCAACACTATACTATTTGTACATATATATATATATATTATATATATCTAATGCATGTTCTTAACCCTTTGGCTACGGCGCGCTTACGGCCGGGAAAATACCAGCGTACAGAGGCAATTATTAGGGCGATTTGAGCCTTCGACATGACTGCATAAATACTACATAATATGAAAGCTGAGAAATTTCTCTACAAGCTGATATTTTTTCTATGCAGATAGCTTGCAAATGCTTTCCAGCAAAAGTCTCAATTTGTTGAAGCTATTAATTTCTTTTTATACACCATTTTCAATTGTATTTTCCTATTGATAAAGGTAATTGACAATGCTGTATAAATAATACGTCTGAATATTTCTATCAAAATTGTGATGTGTCAAAGTTGCCACCTTTCTATCATAAAACATTGATAACAAATACATTTTTGGAAGCAATAACTCTGTGAACATGGTTCATGATAAGCATCTGCACGGTGTCATATGTTTGCAAGAGTTTGCAAAGAAACTGGTTGTCTAAGTCGTCCTTTCCAAGCCAGCAAGCTTTCAGCTATAGATATGAATTTATTAGGCAGCAAAACAGAATATAACCGGTCGCATATCATGGCAAAAACATCTTCTAACTTGAAAAATTTATTGCTAGCAGGCTGTTCAAAATTGTCAGCAAAATGCACAGTAGAAAGTAAAATTGCTTCTATTTTTCTTTCTGTTTTTAATTTTATTAAAATTCAGCGTAGATAATAAAGGATTGTGGACCAGTAAGACAACAGAGTAGGCTATTTGAAAATACTTATATGCAAAACTAAATAAATAACTCGCCAAATATCTTTACCATCAACAGGCTCCGAAGCATCGCAATGTTTTTGGAGGCCATATTTATTCGTTTCGTTAAATATAACATTTATAATGGCCAATGTTATAGAAAGCTTTAAACATTAAAAATACTTACCTGTTTAAAAATTCGAACTTACTCCTGCCAAGCTGTCAGCAAAATGTAATTTTTGGGGTTTTAAGTCAGCTCCTCTTTAAAATCCGTAAATACTCCCGGTTTCATCACCGGCCGTTTCACTCTCACTTTCGCAATCCAATTCACCCTGTTGATCTTATTTTTCACTTTCATCGCCTTCCCCACATTCTTCCGACCTGATATCCTCTTCTTCACTTCCAAACCAGTCGATGTCTTTCTCTAAACAAACTTTTTTTAGCAGAGCTTGAACAACCGCGTGCGTTCATGATGAATAGATTTCCATAAAAGATCACATCTTTGCAGAGTGTATTGCTTGCACATGCGTATTAGGGATTACTTATAGCCTCACAACAGTATTACAAAGCCAACGGAAATTGATCAAATTACTAATTTTAAATTTTAATGCTGCTTTTTTAATAAATAATATATTTTAAAAAGGTCTATCGAAGGCCGAATTATTTCGGGATTTTCGGGATCCGTACGCTGAGACAATGCTCGTATTCCAGGCTTTTACGGATTTCGTAAGCAAAGGGCTAACTAGATCAAAACTTTGTGATGTAGTCCGTAACATTCTCTATTTATTTGTGTAATAGCCAAGGAAGAATCCACCAGAGAAAGAGGAGTGAATTGTTTCATGACAACAGAAGATGATGAAGCTACTAACTGGAATGGCAAGGAGCTTACAGAAAACCCTGTGGAATTTCCTGCTGTCTCACTAGATGCTCAGCTTATGTATTATAAAATCAAGTACCTGAAGCGCTACTAGTTATGCACCATACTAGCACCATACTAGTTATGGTGTATTTAATGTAGTTCCAGCCGAAGATTACGAACATTGTCGACAGGAGCATATATCTGGAATGTATGATGGTATTCAGATGGTAAATGAGACCATTTTATATTATCTTAAAGAGACTAGCTCTGATTATCAGGTCATTAGTCGGCAACTCATTAGACTGAGTCCAGCTCTCCTAGAAGCTTACGAGTCATGGTGTAAGAAGTTGACTCCAGAAGATGACAATAGTAGGCCATCTCCAGCATATTATGGTACGGACAAATCCATTATGCATAGCTAAACATGTTTTTCTGTTATGCTTTCCAATGTACATATGTATGCGGATAACTGGCATATCTTCAATATGTTTTAAAACAAAATTTTATTGTTTGTTCACACCGGACTATTATAGTGTATTCCCTGGTATTTGTTGCCCTGATCCAATAGTAACTACTGTTTTATTAGCTTTTATGTTGCATACATTTACATGTATATAGTTTAGCCATCCTGTATTTCTAGTCAGTTTGTTTGCATTAGTCGAATCTACATCAAGGCAGTGTGTACTCAGCTGTACTCAGTGTGTACCTTTTCGTTATACAATTTTGCAACTTAGTGTATTCAACTTTTTCAACGGTTTTTCTATTTGGTACATATTGTATTTCGTTGAGAGATGCTATGTAAATCTAAACAATATATAACTTTTACATACAACATACAATGATAATACCTTCTCATAACTCTAAGCTTTAGTTTGTATGAAGTCATAACTCTTATTTAGCCAGGCTAATACTTGCTGTTCAAGTCCATGAAGTTGAAATAAGATAACTGTTTTGTAGCGAGGCTAATAATTGCTGAAAAGTTAGGTTCTAACGTATTTAATAGAAATATAACTGTTTTGTAGCTAGGCTAATATTTGCTGAAAATTCAGGTTCCAATATGTATTTTTAGTAGAAATATAACTTTTGTAGCCGGGCTAATAATTGCTAAGTCAGGCTCTAACATGTATTTAATAGAAATATAACTGTTTTGTAGCTAGGCTAATATTTGCTGAAAAGTCAGGTTCCAATATATATTTAATAGAAATATAACTGTTTTGTAGCTAGGCTAATAATTGCTGAAAAGTCAGGCTCTAACATGTATTTAATAGAAATATAACTGCTTTGTAGCTAGGCTAATAATTGCTGAAAAGTCAGGTTCCAATATGCATTTAATAAAAATATAACTGTTTTGTAGCTGGGCTAATAATTGCTGAAAAGTCAGGTTCTAACATGTATTAAATAGAAATATAACTGTTTTGTAGCTGGGCTAATATTTGCTGTAAAGTCAGGTTTCAATATGTATTTAATAGAAATATAACTGTTTTGTAGCTAGGCTAATAATTGCTGAAAAATCAGGTTCTAACATGTATTAAATAGAAATATAACTGTTTTGTAGCTGGGCTAATATTTGCTGTAAAGTCAGGTTTCAATATGTATTTAATAGAAATATAACTGTTTTGTAGCTAGGCTAATAATTGCTGAAAAGTCAGGTTCTAATTTGTATTGTAATTAGAAGAAAAAGTATAACTGTTTTGTGGGCAAGCCAAAACTTGCTGTAGTCATATAAAATAACTGCTTTGCAATGTAGTACATACGTAATAGTTTGTAATAATATTATCAATGTACAAGCTCTATTCAAGAGTATACTAAAAACCATTTGCAACAACAGCCTACTACAACTAGGCAGTACAACTAGCATTAGCAATTTTGTAGTTCCATAGAAACGACCTTGTCAACGTGCAGGTATATTGTTAGCGCCAAAATTTATTTTTGTGTACATTCCGCAACCGAGTTAGGAATTGCGGCTAGAAACTCACAAATCGTTATCTTTTTTAGATCTGACCGTACTATCCATGGGTCTTTTTAGCTCCCTGCACAAACTCATCATTTGTCACAAAACCATCATGATTCTACAAACAACCAATCATACTGCATTCTTATAAAATTGTCAAATCATATCGGAAACTTGCATACTCATATGCATATTTACTTTCTACACAAACTTTTATCTATGAAGACTGACTAAAGTGATAAGCAAAAAATAGTTCTAGAATATTCCGATTATTACGTAATACATAAAATTATTTGTATTCTCATTAAGTGTACTACATAATACAACTGTAAAAGCTTTTTAATTTCAAATTTACATTATGTAACAAATGTAATGTTGATATGGCCATCCACAGTGTATTTAATTACATGTAAAATGAAAGCTCACCTATGATCTCTTCAGTTGTGAAGAGATGCTTGTATGAGTCCGACAAAGTACATACAGTTAAACATCAAGGATTATTTAAAAAGAACACATTCAAGCAGTTGGAAACTTCTTACACATGTTATTATTTAATCACTTGAAGTAAAAAGCTTTAACAGATAACTCGCCATGGCGAGTTCAGCGACGTATATCTTTTAATATACATGTAGGCCTACATGTACATGGCGATAGATAATAGATATGGATCTTTTAATAAATTTATTATATATAATTATATATAATTGTCCGTGCGAGAAGAATTGGCCTTGATCCCAGATATAGTAATCAAACCTTATGAAAAATATTTCTCAGCAGGGGCATCGTAATGCGTGGCCGCATCGGTAAAATAATCGGCATGCGCTATAGCTATACCTATTATAGCTGGAATGACAGATCCACTGATAACAGACGACATATTTTGAGAAATATATACAGTATATAGGTTTAGTTTTTACTCAGGATTGTAGTAACCAAGTTCATGTTTATTCTGAGCATGTTTATTGCTTTTATAAAAGCAAGTCATTGCTTTTATAAAAGCAATGACTTTTATAAAAGTCATTGCTTAGCAACCAACCAAGGAAATCCCAGTCGCGTCGCTAAACAGTCAAATTATTATGTTATGCTTATTGTTGCTGATAAACCTACAGCAGCTGTTGAGGAACCGGAGTTGTTTCTGGGCAATCGTGTTGATAACACGTATAAGTTGTAGAAAAAAAATCTAGTATAGTTGTTAACGAACACCAGGATTTGCTCAGAACACTAGTTGCTACAAAATGCAATTTGTCGCTAAGTAATGCAGTTGCTAAGGTAAACAAGTGGTTGCTAAGTTACCTAGTTGATAGGGTATACAAGTTGTGGCAAAGCAACCTACCGCATCCATTAGTGAGAATATCAAGTTGACTCGTGACTCTGGAGACTCTGAATTCTCTGCTAGTTGGTTGCCGACCATGTCGAATATTGCTTTGACAATGTTTGTCATTTCTTCTTTGGTAATTTTGCCATCTTTGTCTATGTCAAAGAGTGAGAACACCCCTGCAATAAAGCATAGAATTTATTCACATCTTTGCTTGTCAAGTTGTTTTTGCTTTTTGCTAGTGAAGTTTGGACACAGTCTTCATTGCAATCCAGGATGCAACCTAGAAAAAGTTCTCTTACAGACAATAAATGGGTATTTATGAAAGTGTCAATACATTTAGGGTACACTAATATTCTGCCTGTTAGAAGTTTATCTCCTTATTCACACTCAAACTACAGTAATCCTACAGTAATCCAACAGTAATCCAACAGTAATCTTACAGTAATCCTACAGTAATCCCTTCTGATTTGCAGGATTTACGTTTTAGACCAACTTGTGAATGAAAATGTCCATGAAAGAGAAACTACATTTTTTATAAAACACCTAAACTGGTTTCTAAACTTTGACAATTGTTATACATGTAAGTACACGTAAGTACATGTACTTACACGTATATACATGTGCATGCCCTCTACATACTTGCATGATCCATTGTACATACAATACTGAAATCTATACAAGATTAACAAGAACTAAACGATAAAGCGTGGCTGGGATAGGAATCAAAGAGGCAATGATAAGTATTTTAGACCAATCAGCTGCAGGATAGCAAAATGATGGAAAGAGATTACTGACTATTCTCTGTAGACGGAAGGATGTCAAATTGCAATCAATAGTTGAGAAGTAACTTGAAGCTATTCTTACAAGATAGTCTCTTTTTATCAC